>NC_135879.1:102235829-102835829 GCF_964194155.1 Cetorhinus maximus | reverse complement strand
TCCAGGACAAAGCAGCCCACTTGATTGGCACCCCATCCACAAACATTCACTCCCTCCACTACCAACACAGTGGCGGCAGTGTGTACCATTTACAAGATACACCGCAGGAACTCACCAAAGTTCCTCAGACAGATCTTCCAAACCCATGACCACTAACATCTAGGAAGATAAGGGCACCAGGCACATGGGAACACCACCACCTGGAAGTTCCCTTCCAAGCCACTCACCATTCTGACTTGGAAATATATCATCGTTCCTTCACTGTTGCTGGGTCAAATTTTTAAAAATTCATTTATGGTTATGTGAGCATCGTTGGTTAGGGCAGCATTTATTGCCTTTGAGAAGGTGGTGAGGAGCCGCCTTCTTGAACTGCTACAGTCCATGTGGTATAGTACACCCACAGTGCTGTTAAGAAGTGAGTTCCAGGATTTTGACCTAGTGACAGTGAAGGAATGGCGATATATTTCCAAGTCAGGTTTGTGAGAGGCTTTGAGGGGAACTTCCAGGTGCTGGTGTTCTCATCTATTTGCTGTCATTGTCCTTCTAGATGGTAATGGTCGTGGTTTAGAAGGTGCTGTCTAATGAGCCTTGGTGAGTTGCTGCAGTGCACCAGTAGATGGTATACGCTGCTGTCACTGTGCATCGGTGGTGGAGGGAGTGAACGTTTGTGGAAGGGATGCTAATAAAGCAGGCTGCTTTGTCCTGTATGGTGTCAAACTTCTTAAGTGTTGGAGCTGCACTCATCCAGGCAAGTGGAGAATACTTCGTCACACTTCTGATTTGTGCCTTGTAGATGGTAGACAGACTTTGGGGAGTCAGGAGGTGAGTTACTGGCCGCAGGATTCCTAGCCTCTGACCTGTTTTTGTAGCCACAGTATTTATATGGCTAGTCCAGTTCAGTTTCTGGTCAATGGTAATCCCCAGAATGTTGATAGTGGGGGATTCAGTGATGGTAATGCCATTGAATACCAAGGGGTGATGGTTATATTCTCACTTGTTGGAGATGGTCATTGCCTGGCACATGTTTGGCATGAATGTTACTTGCCACTTGTCAGCCCAAGCCTGGATATTGTCCAGGTCTTACTGCATTTGGACATGAACAGCTTCGGTATCTGAGGGGTCACGAATGGTGCTGTCCATTGTGCAATCATCAACGAACATCCCCACTTCTGACATTATGATGGAAGGAAGGTCATTGATGAAGCAGTTGAAGGTGGTTGGGCCGAGGACACTACCCTGAGGAACTCCTGCAGTGATGCCCTGGAGCTGAGATGATTGACTTCCAATGACATCTTCCTTTGTGCTAAGTATGACTCCAACTGGAGTTAACTCCTATTTGCTAGAGCTCCTTGATGCTGCACTCGGTCAAATGTCACCTTGGGGGAGGCGATGGCATAGTGGTATTATCACTAGCCTGGTAATCCAAGAGACCCAGTGTAATAGTCTGGGGACTTGGGTTCAAATCCCACCATGGTGGAATTTGAATTAAAAAAAAGCCTGAATAATGACCATGAAACCATTGTTGATTGTTGTTAAAAATCATCTGGTTCACGCATGTCCTTTGGGGAAGGAAATCTGCCATCCTTACCTGGTCTGGCCTACTTGTGACTCCAGGCCAACAGCAATATTGTTGGCTCTTAAATGTCCTCTGAACATGGGCAATTAGGGATGGGCAATAAATGCTGGCCTGGCCAGCAATGCCCACATCCCATGAACAAATTTTTTAAAAAATGATGTCAAGGGCTGTTACTCTCACCTCACATCTGGAGTTCAGCTCTTTTGTCCATGTATGAACCAAGGCTGCAAGGAGATCAGAAGCTGAGTGACCCTGGCAGAACCCAATCTGAGCATCAGTGACCAGGTTATTGCTAAGCAAGTACCGCTTGATAGCACTGTTGATGACCCCTTCCATCACTTGATGATTGAGAGTAGGCTGATGGGGCAGTAATTGGCTAGGTTGGATTTGTCCTGTTCTTTGTGTACAGGACATACCTGGGCAATTTTCCACATGGTCATGTAGGTGCCAGTGTTGTTGCTGGAATTCCTTCCCCAACAGTACTGTGGGTGTACCTACACCACAGGGACTGTAGCAGCTCAAGAAGGCAGCTCACCACCACATTCTTAAGGGCATTTAGGGATGGGCAATAAATACTGGCCTAGCCAGTGACGCCCACATCCCATGGATGAATTTTAAAAAATCATGGGGGAGGGCTGGCAGTGAACTCTTAAGTACTTGAAGGGATTTGATTCCATCGGGCCTCCTCACATAACTGACGGAAGTTCCGTGCTGTTTCTCTGGCTTGAGGGCAAAACCACCAAAGGCCCCACAAAATCCAACACCATCTGTCTACTCTTACCCATGACTCTTTATGGATCAAATGCAATTTTGATTTCCTGGCTGCCATTCCTCAGGTTATCTAATTCCATTTCACATCACCGTAATTTCACTGACAGATCAACCAAAATCCCGTGAAGAGAATGATTGTGTTGTTGAGGGTATAATGTGCAAACAGGTTGACATTTCTAGGAGGATTGCATATATGATCTTCTGTGACATTGAAACAACGGAAACGTAGCAGGAAAATTTCCAAACTTGTACTCATTAATAATGAGTGATATGCTTTGATGTGTCTAATTACATTTCCCTTGTAACTCAAACTTGGGGATTTATGTTTGCAGTGAAAAGCCTTGCACTAGAATCATGACTCCTCTCAAAAAAGAATGTTACAAATATGAAGTTTATAAGATTGTTGTATTTTGGGACTGTTCCTAATTTAGAGTAAAATGGAGGAATGAAGAGAGTCATGTGACCTGTTCTGAATTCTGCCCAACACCAAGTTTGGGTGGCTTTGTTGTTAAAGGTTAAAGGGGAGCCAAAGTTGTTTTACTAGGAAGAAGTGCAAGATTTTCACGCCTGTAAGCAATGGCAAAGGCATCTATGCTGACTCTGAGTACACTGTTAGTCTCCAAGGGCTGGGTTTTACAGCTGCAAATCAGACGGACTGTCCCCTTATGCTTACGTAAAAGGCAAGTGGGTGCCAAAATTGGAAGCCTAACTGCCATTTATTAAAAAGAATTAACAAGCATTCTCCATGGCAAAACCTCTACCAATCAGAGTCCACTTGCCAACCAATCAGCACTCTCTCCTCATGAAGTATAAATTGTCGTTCCTTTTACATTTGGTGTTCTAGCGAATGTCTTGATTAGTGTAGGATAAAAAGCTTCAACATGTCTCTTTTTTTCAGCGTCATTCAAATTCTATACTACCAAACAATGAATTAACAAGCTATCGAACTTGTTGAAGATCCAATTGACTGCAATTTTTTGTTGGCCACTCCATTTTTCTGTAGTCACATCTGAAAAATGTTGGGGATGATTTATGCCAGGTATGAGGAGGAAGCACAAGGGCAGATGAAAAGGCCTGTAAATAGGGCCATGGCTGTGTGTAGCAGCGGAGCCTGCTGCTAAAGGTGGCAGCATTTGGATGTCAGTATATATTATTTCTTCACAAGGCATAAGGGGAGAGTGAAATGCCAGGAGGTCTTTAAATTGATGGCCATTCAAAGAATAACCCCTTTCCCACCTCACATCCCACCCTAGACACCTGATTGGGGACAGAGCCCACCCCCCCACCACCCCTCTCAACATTATTTGGCCAGCCTTCCCGCTGGGTGGCTGCTAATTGATCAGCCAACACTTGGGACAGAACCTTCCATCCCACTAGCAGCGGGAATCGTGGCTGGCGGGGACACTTAATTCGGCAGGAGGCAAAAAATCTGTTTCCCGATGGCGGGATAAACTGTTGGAATCTTGTTCTCCTGACTTTCAAGATGGGTTAAAAGCTTCCCAGCGAACACTGTCAGGAAAACCATTTGCATGCATTAGCATCTCATGCACACTAATTAAAAGGCCACCTCACTGGAATTAAGTTCGCCCTCCAAACTAAGTTTGCCGCCAGCAAGAATTTAAAATGTTTGGCTTTATGACCGTATATCAGTGGTATGTGCTTGTCGACCTTCACTTCTTCCAGGACTTCAAGGTCAATAGATGCTGCTTTCGCCTTCTTGGGGGCCTTGAATCACTTCACTCTTATCAAGCACCGGTAGCAAAAGCTGCACCAAGGCTGGATAGGGGAGGCAGGCAAAGGCTGGCAGGGGGCAAAAAGTGGATTGAAGGCTGGAAATGGTCCTGCAGAGTGAACTCAGGATACATAATAGAAGGGAACAAGCACAGTCAGAGGGGAGAGTGGGATGCAGTAGGGTGGCAGGTCCAGGGAGATAGTGTGGTAGATGAAGGTATAATTGGTGGTGACGGGAGGGAGGGAATCATGGAGGTGAACTAGACAGGTGGCTCAGATATTAGGAGGGGGCAGGGTCAGGGTAGGCATGAGGATGGTAATGGGTGTTGACACTGACGGGTGGGAAGGCATGTGGAAGTGGATAGTTATAGGGTTCAGGGAAACAGGGGGAGTTTCAAGGATGGCAACAGGGAGAAGAATGGTGATATTGGGTGGGTCAAGGGTGATGGGAGGAAGTTGGTGGGTGAAAGGGGGAGGTTAGAAGGTGGTGGACCGAGTCTGGAAAGGTGACACACACTATTCTTCCAACCTGACCTTGCCTATGCAGTCAGTCAGCCAGTAAGATCCCTCGAGGTGAAAGGAGGGTCTTTTCAGGTGGGTAGAGTTCAAGGACAGCATAAGTGACCGACTAAAGGGACACCTTAATAATTATGAGGCAACTGGATGTGAACCATGCTCAGTTGTGTTCTTCTCTCTATGGTGAAGCCCACATGGCAGCAGGTTTGTTCCGGCTCATGGGTCTCATAACATCGAGGTCCCAGCAAGGGGTGGAGCTGCTGTTCATCCTGTGGCATTTGCCATCGGCTTCAGTCAGAGACAGGGATGAAGGGCATAAGGGAGGGAGGTGGATGCCTCCAAGGGGCACAGGTGGTGGATAGTAACCAACTCGCGCCTGCAAACCTCCATCCTCCCGGATGAATGATCCTGGCTGACAATGGCTCATGTGGTCAGTTTTTCTGTGCTACCAAGGTAATGGTCTCTCTAGAGATTCGAGGGTAGTGGATGTAAGCGGAATAGTGTCAGAGTGAGGCTTCTCACACATGGTTCTCATTACCCTGGTCAAAGTGCAATATCTCCACACGCAATCATGTGTGAACTGGAGTAAAACTTATCTCTGCTCCTCCAGGAAGTCCTTCATCTGGGAGGGGTGAAGTGCGGGTGTCATGTCTAGACGGAGGCCAGGCAAAGGGCTTAGCATTGGCCTGCTGGCTTTGAGATAAAGGGAAACTTGTAAAGGATATGCTCATTTAATTTATCACTTCACTTCATTCATACATCCACTGAGGTGTCGATGATGCAGGCTGCAGGCAACCCTGCCTTGGTGATGGCTCTCATCCAGATGAGGAGAAGGAGGGCCCATCGCTGGTTGGTACAGGGTCAGGAGAAACAAGAAGTAGTGGGGTCTCTAGAAGTTCAAGATGCTGGCAAATAGGGTCCACTGCAATGGGGAGTATTGGCCTGATCATGGGCATATCGCAGGTGGTGCTTTTACAAGTTATCGATCTCTACAGGAATTGTAACAACAACTTTCATATGAAACAACATTTGGTGAGGACAGGGTTAGATTGACTGTAATGTATCCCTCCCACAGTGGAAAGGTCTGCCAACTCACTGCCCCAGCTGACTTATGCACAAAGAGCTGGAGTCTTGCCAGAGTCCTTAGATTCATACACCAGTTTTAGAAAAAAGTGGGAGGAAAGTTGGAAAAGACAAAAATTAATTCAGAGTAAACATTCCACAGCATTCTTACTTATTAAGTGGGCAACCATTGGACATGTTTCCATTCTTCAAAATAATTGTGTAAAAATCAATAAATTGTGGTTGGATCAGGGAAAATTGGCACATGGATCCACAAAGATATTCCTGACATTGAATTCACTGAGTGAAGATAGGTCCACTGAAGTGAAGTGCACAGATGGGCATGTGGGTATACTCAATACCTCCCTGTAAGCTGGGAAAATGAGCAATGGCAAAAAGTCTTGTATGGTTCTCATCTACTGCTGAGGGGGATGATGGAAAACAGATGTATTTGGGTAGCCTCCTGAGTAGAGCAGCAGTAACCTGAGAAACACTGTGTGACATTGCAGCTTGATTGATGCCCACAGTTGCACCATCTGGGATCTGAAAAGTGCCAGTGGCTAAGAAAGGGACTGTTACACTCACCTTCACAAACATTGGCATAGTATAATTCATAAGTACATGCTGCTCTAAATCCTCTTTTAACTCCTCGCATAGCTCATAGATCCCTGCTTTCCGAAACTAAACCTAATGATACAAAACATGTCAAAACAATCAATAAAATCGCCATCCATCTGTGTATAAATTTATGTGGTGTTCTGAGCTTATTGCTTTGATATCTCAATATTCAGTTATCTCCAGCCATTTTGAATATGAAATGGCTGCAGTGCCACAAGAATGTTGCATGTGTGAATACTGATTAACTGTTGAAATGTGAAGCTAGTCACGAGTCAAAAAAAAACTGACTAGTAAGTAACTACTAGCTAGGTCATAAAGTAATAACTCCTATGTAAAAATGAAAAAAAAATATTCATTGTTAGCCATGGTCCTGTTGGTAGCACTCTTATCTTTGAGTCAGAAAGTAGCTGGTTCAAATCACATTCCAGGGCTTGACACAAAAGTCAAGACTGACAGTCTAGTGCAACACTAAGTATCTTTTGGATGATCTATGGACAAAACAGATCCAGTGGCACTATTTTGAAAAAGATCAGGGGAGTTCTCGCCAATGTCCTTGCCAACAGGCACTTCTCAAATAATATCACACAAAAGCACAAAAAATTATCTGGTCGTGATCACCTTTCTGTTGTAAGAGCTTTCTGTACAAAAATTGGCTGCTATATTTTCTACATTACAAAAATGACTACACTTTGAAAGTACTTCATTGACCGTAAAAGCAACTTGGAATGTTTTGTGGACATGAAAGGCACTATATAAATGCAAACCTTTATTTTCTGTTATTTACATAAGTGCTTCAAGCAACAACATAACACAGCACCAACGATCATAGAATCATAGAATGATACAGCACAAAAGCAGACCATTTGTCTCTTTGCTGGCTCTTTGAAAGAGCTAAAATTAGTTCCAGTTCCCTACTCTTTCCCCATGGCCCTATGAATTTTCCTGTGTCAAGTGTTTATTCAGTTCTCTTTTGCACATCATTATTTATTCTGTTTTCACCCTCTCAGTCAGTGCATTCCAGATCATAACAAAATAGAATGAAGTGCAAGCAATGGAGCAATCAACTTGCTTAACCACACATGAATAAAAATACATTCAGCAATGGCATTGAGTTGAATAAGGTCAAAGTCTTGGAGCATTAAAACTGACAATATCAATGTGCCAGATTTTCATGCTGGAGGCAGGAATCCGGAAATAGGATAATGCCACCATTGCAACCCCGTCTTTGCCCCAAGACTGCTGGGAGGTGGGATTTTCTGGCAGCCTAGGCCCTGAGTGGCCTGGAGGCAGAAATATAGCTGGGCCAAGTTCAGAATGGACAGGTCAAAAGGCCCATCTCCTTTTCCAGCAAACCCTGGCCTGGCGCCCCAATGCAATCAGTGAGTCACCTATATAGAACTGAACCATCCGATTAGCCACTTTGTGAATAGAACTCAGAAGCCCTATTATAACAATTGAAAACCATTGAATAGCCCATAAAACGCCCTGAGAAAACAAACTCAGCTGTGCAAACAAAGTCAAGAATTTGTAAAATCATTAGGCATTTGGATTGCTGCTAAGAATCCATAAAATTCCATGAATAAACAAAGGGCAGAATCATCCCAGATTTTCACCAAATGCGGTAGCAGGCAGGATAAAGGATGCTTTACTCACCGGCCGCAATGGCAGCATTTTGCCATGTATCGCCCCAATCCCGCCTCATTGATTATGCAGCCATAGGAAACACACCGTTTCACTGGTGGGTGGCCTCCGATTTGCCTGCCACACCTTTACCTTGCCACTTCTTCACGCAGGGCATCATATTTAAACTACAGCTGCACTCACACTTCTCAGTGCTTACAGCCCAGGAGGGCACTGGTAAAGACATGGCCCCAAAAGCCAAGGAGGGTGCAGGCAGTGACGCATTCCTGTGATGCCTTCTGGACACCGTGATGTCCTCTACCCCCGGTCTGGTCACAGAAGGCCCATCAGTCTCACCACTCTGGCCTGGGAGGCGGTGGCAGAAGTGGTCAGTGCCAATGCTGCACACAGGTCAGCCATCCAGTGCAGAAAACAGATGGTTAATTTCATCTGTGCCGCCAGGGTAAGGCAACCACCTCATCACTCTAAACACACACACACTCAAAAGGCCATCACACATTCACTGGTATCTCACTCACTGACCGCACAAGGGACATCACCAGTCACTCTCTCACACAAACCCTCAGATCACCATCCGGCTTCATCTCCTCTGGAGACTGCCTCCTCAGCCCTCACCATCTTGAGGCCACTTGCACAGATCAACTTGTGCTCCCACACACACCCTGGGATACCTTTCCCCAGTACAGCCCTTGCCCTTCAGCCGTTGAAGAGCCACCCCTGCGTTACGGATGGTCTGGTGCATAGAGACCTGCCCATGAGCCCCCATAAATGTAATGTGATTCTGCCTGCGAAGCATGGTGCTAATGACCATGCCTGCGGCCTGAAGCAAGGTAGGTAAACAAACCTTGAAGCCCCAAGCAAAGTACAGCTCGCTTGGTGCACATCGCTTATGTGCAGTTGTGAAACCCATTGGTGTGATGCCCGGATGATCCAGCATGATTCCAGCAAGCAAGGCTTATAATTATATGCAGATATATTACAATGATGTTCCCATCATGTGGCGGCGGGAAAGGCAGCCCGCCATTGACAGGTGGAGCAGAGGATCGTCAACTGGTTTCACAACAGCGTGAAACCAATTTTTGGCCTTCTCGCCATATTGTCCACTCACGCCAACCATGACATCCAACATCAACGGGGATGGAAAATTCCAGCCAAAGACTTCAAGAACTGCTATCTTAACAGATGTCCGGAATGAATACATAAAAGTAATGGTGTAGGATTAACATTTACACATTATTATCATACCCAGCTACCCTTTCAATCGTGTGAAATGTAATCCACCTTTTTATCCATTAGATGAACTTTTTAAACTTATCTGGAGATTTTTCCACATTTCCACTGTTGATATTGTACTTGACAGCTTGCCAGTTGGCAGAAGTAACAATCTGGCAAACACATTTTTAAAATTTGCTTATAGTAAGATTTTGGAGGTTCGGGGCCACAGATACCTAAATAGGCAGTGGACTAGTTATAAGTAATTTTAAGATGGTTTATTAAGTTTATTAAGAAACAACAGTTTAGATATGATACATTAACTAATTAGACAGAAAAAGTATATGACCCGCTACAGTTGAGAGCAGTTTACTGAACCTAGAGGTCAGTTAAACCATTGGCACAGAGTGTGTTAATCTCATTTTCCTCTCCCTCCTCATCCATTCTGAAGAAGGCAGCTACTGACGAGTGCTGCAACCTCACCAGGATCTCTGCAGTATCTCAGAAGGACCTCTCTAGCACCTCCGCTGCATACGATCCCTCAGCAGGACCTGGCCCCTGTACGTGAATGCTTGTTAATATACCATTTTTCTGAAGGTTGGTAGCTTAACCAGTGTCAATCATCTATCTAATTATTCTGACCAATGGATAGAAGACAGGTACTCAAAACTTTAGGGTGGTTTCCACCCCCTTGTTCACCACCCTGCTCAAGGTCAGCTTTTTAGTATACATCATGCTGAGGGTCATATCCTGCTCCTTTCTAAACACTAAACACTAGATAAGGGGATGCACAAGATGCCTTTCTACCAGCTTAGAATGTCAACATGGCAGCCTGAGCAAAGTGACCTTGCTGATTCTGAAGACTGTTCAGAGGTCAAAGTGTTTAGAAATTCTCTTTCCAGAGAGAGAATCAATGCTGTTTTGCTAATCTTATAAAATGCAGAAAATACCCATTACTAAAGACCCCAATTTCTTACAGTTCCCCACTTTGAGAAGGAAATATCCTTTTTGACTTCTCACAACTAATTTTTAGATAGCATAGTTAGTTCTAAAATATAAGCTGTTTCCCTAATTTCTCGATAACATGTCATAGATAACATACTAAAGCTAATAGAATTATTTGATAATTTTGGTTTGGTACCCCCACCTACAGATCTTACAGTTTCCCCCTCTGAGAGGGAAATATCCATAGGGCGGGATTTTCCAGGCCTGCCCACCGTCGGGATGGTCCAGTCCTGCTGAAAGTCAATTTTCTGCTGGCTGGCCTGCCGCATCCGCTGCAGCCGGCCCTGACAATTCTTTCGCAGGAGCGCTTCTCATTTCTGGGCTCTTAGTATATAAGTACATATAATGAAAGCAATAGATTATGCATGAACTTAAAAGATTCTCCAGCTCTCCCTTCATCTGTACCCACCTTGTGGATAATTCTTACAAAGTATTATTTCTCCCTAGCCTTCATTTGCCCCAATGTAAAATTCCTTTTATGTTTACTTTAATTTGATGGTAATGGTCAGAGGGAGTAAAATTAATGATCTTAAGGCCAGTTTCTCTGCAGAGTATGCATCAGTGCCTTGATCATTTAAAAATGTTTTCTTACTCTTCAGGCCATATTAACCATTTCATGTCGTGTTGTTTGTCAAGTAGCTGAACAAGTCTGAGACCCGTTCTTCAGTGCAGCTGCACTATGTACTCTCGCAAATCAGCTCCTTCACAAGTTACAGTTCATTTCTGCACACTTACACCAGTGTCCCAATTCCTTCTTTAATCCTATGTTGAAATTTCACATTCGTAGGTCTTCTTCACACATTTCCCTATCTGTTGGGTGTTGTCTCTAGGGAATCTCATTTTACCAAATTTTCTATTCGGGCAGTGTTCCTTCCACTACATGTCACTTCATCATATTTGGTCTCTCTGCCTTCTCCCACAAATTCTTGTTTTGCATTTGTGGAAGGATTATCAGGTCTATAGGGATCGTGCTGTGTATTTTGCCAGTCAACTTCATCATCCAGGGTTTCACTGTCTTTAAAAGGATGCACCAATTGATAGTTCTTCCTGACTTTCCAGTAATTTTTTCAAATGATCAAAGGGGGGTCTCTATCTCAAGATCTTTGCTTACCTTCCCCTGTACGGTCCCAAGGGTGGTGGCCAGATTATCAAATTCAGTTCTCTTAAAAGGTTCATAGGCAAAGACTCAAATATCTCCAGGAGTAAGCTCTCACCTTATTCATCTCGTCTGCACTTTCCTTTCATTAGAATATACATCAATACCCAAATTTATATATTACTATGAACTACACCCCAGTGAGTTATTCCAATTCCCATTTGGTGTTGTGTTCTTTCTCTCTAATTATATCTCTTATTCAAAGTGGGTATCCCATTAATTATCATTGTATCTCTTCCAGGAGCTCTGGAGAAACTTTATAGTCCAATAACATGTTTTCATAATATCTTTATAACAGAAATTCAATAGTCCCACTTGATTTCAGGCATTTTGTTTGTTTGTTCTTTCATCTAAACAACATTTTACTTTCTCAAAAGTAACCCACTAGATCAGGCTTGTCCAAGGGCTGGCCCACGAGACAGACGTGGCAGAGCCCTGATATAGCCTTGGCGGGGATGGGGGATGGGGTGGTGGGTGGGGTGGAGAAAACTTGGCACGCAATTGTGTCACTTTATGTAATTTAAAAAAAACTTCCCCAAGCACAAAAACAAACTCAATTTTAAACTTGCTCTATTAAATTCGTTTGCTCCATTTTCTTCAACTTTGCTCAAATTTTTGATTAAATTCCAATTGTTTCGAAACCTGGTTAGCGTTTTGTAAGAGATAACAGCTTCTTAAAACAAGTCGATGCTACAGCCTCACAGAACCTAAAAATGCAATTGAATCCTTCCCATCACTTTTGTTTATCCTTTCCATCCTTTAAAGCCATTTTCAATTTCTGATATTTGCTGCTTAATCAAATTGGAAAGAAATTGTCAGTAAAACATGTAATTAGTTTGACTTTTAGCACTTCAGTGAACTCAAATGATTTTGAAAAGTTCAAATTGAATTGCTGCCAAACTCCAGTCTTATCTTTATATTTTGGTAACAACTTGGCCTTCAAAGTTGTATATTAGTACAGTTTGGAATCTTTTCCTAAACAAACACTCACAGCTTAAAGTCAGTAAAATGTGCCATTTGAATTTTAAACATTTTAGCTTCTTCCTCAAACCCAAATTTTTGAATCTTGATGTCTGCGAACAACGCCCTGCTTTAACATTGATTTGACTCAAATGTACAGTTTACTGTCAGCTCGGCAAAAATATTCCATAGGGTCGGTGTAAGGATCGTAGGTGATGACGGGGCAGGAGTCAGATCTCTCTGCAAATACACTTGGGCTTTTGGTGGGAAGCTGTTTGATGCTAACTAGGACCTTGTGAGAGTCCCAGTCCATCTCTTGTTTTGATTCTGAGGAGCCTACAGCTTGAATCTGCTTAAAATCACTGCTTTCTACCTCTGCTTTGGAACCTCCTTGGTCCCTGTTTAACTCTGAAAAGAAAGATTCATGTGGCTTCTCCGGAGCCACTTAAACCTCGTGGGTTCCAGTGTTTGATCTAATTTTTTACCTCGTATAATGTACCCTTTCGTGTGTTTCCTGTCTGCAGCAGAACTGATCAAATGGGTTAATCTCTTTTGTAGGTTACTAACCTGTTCTCTTAACTCCTTAAACTTTTTAAAATGAGCAACTAATCCCTTTTTCATCTTTTTTCTGGCCAGCACAGATATGATGGGCTGAATGGCCTCTTTCTGCGCCATAACATTTCATTGGTTCTATGGTTTTTATTCAGCTGAAAGGCAAACACGTGTACACCGTAGACCAATTTATATGAAATCTTATTCAACTTCACCTTTCCTTTCTGAACCTTTTTAGAAAGCTTATCAAAAATACACTTGTAATCTCTCGCTTCAGGCTCGTTTGTATTCACAGTCAAATACTCTATCAGTCATTTCCCAGCCTATGCCATTGTGACTCCTGGCATCACTTAATAACTATACCGTACGTTCAACTACAAACTAAGGCAATTGTTTCTCAAACTCCAAGCCCATTTTACCTCGACTACCGTGGGTCCCATTCCTGACACCAATTATAAGATGTTGGGGGTTCAGGGCCGCTGATACCGATATGGGCAGTCAGCTAGTTATAAGCAATTTTAAGATGGTTTATTAAGTTTATTAGGAAACAACAGTTTAGACATGATACATTAATTAACTAGACAGAAAAAAGTATACGACCCGTTACAGTTGAAAGCAGTTTACTGATCCCAGAGGGCAGTTAAACCGTTGGCACAGAGTGTGTAAATCTCATCTTCCTCCTCATCCATTCTGAAGAAGTGCTGCAACCTCACCAGGATCTCCACAGTATCTCAGAAGGACCTCTCCTGCATTTCCGCTGCATACGATCCCCTAGCAGGATCTGGCCCCTGTGCGTGAACACTTGTTAATATACCCTTTTTCTGGGGGCTGGTAGCTTACCCAGTGTCAATCACCTATCTAACTATTCTGACCAATGGATACAGGACAGGTACTCAAAACGTTAGGGTGGTTGCCACCCCTTTGTTCATCAACCTGCTTGAGGACAGCTTTTTTAGTTTACATCATGCTAAGGATCATGTCCTGGCTCTTTCTAAGCAGTTGCATAGACAAGGGGGTGCACAAGTTGCCTTTCTACCAGCTTAGGCATGTCAATATTGCAGCCTGAACTAAGTGACTTTACAAAGGCTGTTCAGAGTTCAAAGTGTTTAGAAATTCTCTTTTCAGTGAGAGAATCAATTCTGTTTAGCTAACCTCATAAAATGCAGAAAATTCCCATTTAGTAAAGACTCCAATTTCATACATTATGGGATGTAGGTGTTGCTGGCTAAGCCAGCATTTATTGTCCATCCCTAGTTGCCCTAGAGAAGGTGGTGGTGGGCTTTCTTCATGAACCGCTGCAGTCCATGTGGCATAGGTACACTCACAGTGCTGTTAGGGAGGGAGTTCCATGACGTTGACCTAGCGACAGTCAAGAAATGGTGATATATTTCCAAGTTGGGTTGGTGAATGGCTTTGAAGGGAACTTCCAGATGTTGGTGTTCGATGTGC
The DNA here is from genome assembly GCF_964194155.1 of Cetorhinus maximus. Classification (NCBI taxonomy): domain Eukaryota; kingdom Metazoa; phylum Chordata; class Chondrichthyes; order Lamniformes; family Cetorhinidae; genus Cetorhinus; species Cetorhinus maximus. The sequence continues at coordinate 102,821,580 of NC_135879.1, read as the reverse complement.
CTGCTGACTTTGTCCTTCTAGATGGTAGTGGTCGTGGGTTTGGGAGGTGCTGTCTAAGGAGCCTTGGTGAGTTCCGGTGGTGAATCTTGTAGATAGTACACACTGCTGTCACTATGCATCGGTGGTGGAGGGAGTGAATGTTTGTGGATATGGTATCAATCAAGTGGACTGCTTTGTCTTAAATGGCGTCAAGCTTCTTGAGTCTTGTTGGAGCTGCACTCATCCAGGTAAGTGCAGAATATTTCATCACATTCCTGACTTGTGCCTTGTAGATGGTGAACAGACTTTGGGGACTTTTGAATTACTCACCTCTGACCTACTCTGGTAGCCACAGTATTTATGTGGCTAGTCCAGTTCAACTTCTGGTCAATGGTAACCCCAGGATGTTGATAGTGGGGGATTCAGCGATGGTAAGCCATGGAATGTCAAGGGGCGAAGGTTAGATTCTCTATTCTTGGTGATGGTCATTGTCTGGCACCTATGTGCCATGAATGTTGCTTGCCATTTAGCAGCCCAAGCCTGGATATTTTCCAGGTCTTGCTGCATTTGGACATTGACTGCTTCAGTTTCCGAGGAATTGTGAATGGTGCTGAACATTGTGCAATCATCAGCAAACATCCCCACTTCTGACCTTATGATGGAAGGAAGGTCATTGAGGAAGCAGCTGAAGATGGTTGGGTTGAGGACACTACCCTGAGGAATTCATGCAGTGATGTCCTGGGGCTGAGATGACTGACCTCCAACAACCACAACCAGCTTCCTTTGTGCTAGATATGACTCCAACTAGTGGAGAGTTTTCCCCCCGATTCCCATTGACTCCAGTTTTACTAGGGCTCCTTGATGCCACACTCGGTTAAATGCTGCTTGATGAAAGGTAGTCACTCTTAACTCACCTCTGGATTTCAGCTCTTTTGTCGATGTTTGAACTAAGACCGTAATGAGATCAGGAGCTGAGTGGCCCTGGTGGAACCAAAACTGGGTGTCAGTGAGCAGGTTATTGCTAAGCAAGTGCTGCTTGATGGCACTGTTGATGACCCCTTCCATTACTTTACTGATGGTCAAGAGTAGACTGATGGGGCGGTAATTGGCCAATTTGTACAGGACATACCTGGGCAATTTTCCACATAGCTGGCTAAATGCCAGTGGTGTAGTTAGTGTTGTTTACAGGGTAGCAACACTGCCATAACTCACTTTAATGAACATAGATGCAACTCATGCTACAGCATTTAATGATGAACTGTAAAGGAGGCAAAACCATTTTGTTTACCTTATAAAATCTTCCCACCTCTAATCCATGGTTCATGCCTCCATGTAGCTGGTGTAAAACAGGGTGGCTGCTAAAGTCCGGTTGCCTCCATGAAAATTAAAAAAACTCTTACCTGGGGTGGACTCTTAATGAGCCCTTTGCACTGTCCTTAATAACAGTGAGTGGGTTCTGGAGCCTGGTCCCTTCCCTGCCCTCATGAAAATGGCTGACATCAGTTCCTGCTGCCCACTTGATGGCCAGTGTTTCCGGTCCTGCTCCCAATTGGGACCATGAAAATCAGGCCCGATGTGTCTGACTTGTCTTTGGAAGTAAAATAGTCACAAAATCATGCATATGAGCCAACATTTCATACTTCTTATCAGCATCATTAGGTACACTCTGTCCCACCTGCAGGCATATCCACCAAGCTTGGAAACAGTGTTATACAGTTCAAGGTCACTTGGGCAGAGTGGAGTAGTTCTGGAAGTTCTGAACAGCGAATCTGGACTTTATCATTTCAGGTCAAACCTGGGAAGGGAAGCCTCCTGCTGTTTACCACTTACCATTCCCCATTAGCTGATGAAACAATACTCTTCCACTTTGAACACCACATGGAGGATGCACTGAGGGTAGCAAAGGCACATAATGTGCTCTGAATGGAGGACTTCAATGCTCATTACCAAGAACGACTTGTTAGTACCACTACTGACTGAGCCAGCTGAGTCCTGCAGAACATACGGGCCAGACTAGGCCTGTGGCAGGTGGTGAAAGAGCCAATATGAGGGGAATAACCTACTTGAGCTTGTCCTCATCAATGCACCTGTCACAGATGCATCTACCCCTGCAGGAGTAACCACCGCACAGTGTTCATGGAGTCCTGTACTCACACCCTCCATTATGGTGTGACACAAATGCAGCGCTAAATTGCATGGATTACGAATTGATCCAGTAGCTCAAACTGAGCTTCCAAGGCACTACAGGATACCATCAGCAGAAGAATTATACTCAGCCATAATCTTTAACCTTGTGACTGGTATATTCCTCAATCCTCCATCACCATTAAGTCACATGATCAACCCTGACTCCAGGTGGACTGTAGAATAGGTGCACTTGAAAATGGGGTGTCAACTTGATGCAGCTACAACACATAATTATACATATGTTAAACAGCAAAAGTAACACGCAATAGACCAAACTGATTAACCCCAGAACTCACAGATCAGACTAAAACTCTGAAATCCCCCCATATCTAGTCATAACTAAAAATGGGCAATTAGGCAACTAAAGAGAGGGGGAGACGAGGAAAAAAAATCCCCACTTTCAATGATGACTGACCCCAGCATGCGAGTGCAAAAGACAAGGCCGAATCATTTGTAACCATCTTTAATAACTTAAACAAAACATAAGAAATAGGAGTAGGCCATTCAGTTCTTTGTACCTGCTCCATCATTCAGCATGATTATGGCTAATCTTCCATCATTATTCCTATATCCTTTAATTCTCTTCATATTCAAAAATCAATCAATCATGGTCTTGAATATGCTCAACAACTGAGAATTCACAGATCTCCGGGGTAGAGATTTCCAAAAATTCATAACCCTCTCAGTGAAGTAATCATGGTTATAGAACTGAAGACCTAGCCCTGCCACAAGCTGGGCTATTCCAATACTGTTGCAACACGGGCAACATGGAAAATTGTTCATATAAGTCCAGTACACAAAAAGCAAGGCAAACCCAACCTGGTCAATTAAGCTTATTCCCAATCATTAACAAAGTGGTGGAAGGAGTTATCAATAGAGCTATCAAGCAGCGTCACTTTCACTGTCAGCTGCAAACCTGTTACCCTCTAGCTCTGGACAAATCTACTCCCAAACTCCCTAACACATGGCATTTCACATGTCAACTTTCCCCAACTCTTGCCTGTTAACTGTCATAATTCTGATGCCTGTTAAAAAAAAGCTGACTCCTAGTTCCCTGCTCCTTGCATTCCATTGACATTTACCCACCACACCTTCTCTCATCATCCCTACCCTGCCATCAACCATCTGCTTCTTTCATCTTTATTGCTATGTCTATGCTTTCTTAATATGATAGTCCTAAGGCACTAAGTACTTTTTTAATTATTATTGAGAAACTATCTAAAAGAAAAGGCTCATTGTACAAAATACCACCAAGGATGAAAAGAGAAAAAAAAATAAGGGAAATCAGGGTGCAGTAAATACACAACAGTAAACTTTATTTCGAAACCTGAAGAGTGGAGGAGAAACATAGAAACATAGAAAATAGGAACAAGAGTAGATCATTTGGCCCTTCGAGCCTGGTCTGCCGTTCAATATGATCATGGTTGATCCTCTATCTCCCCTCTCTCCCCATCCCCCTTGACACCTTTAAGGCCTAGACATCTATTTATTTCCTTCTTAAACATATTCAGTGATTTGCCCTCCACAGTCTTCTGTGGTAGAGAATTCCACAGGTTCACCACCCTCTGAGTGAAGAAATTTCTCGTCTCAGTCCTAAAGGGCCTACCCTGTATCCTGAGGCTGTGACCCCTTGTCCTAGGCCTCCCAGCCAGAGGAAATATCATCCCTACATCCACTCTGTCCAGCCCTGTCAGAATTTTATGTTTCAATGAGATCCCCTCTCATTCTTCTAATCTCCAATGAATGCAGGCCTAGTTGGCCCAATCTCTCCTCACATGACAACCCTGCCATCCTAGGAATCAGCCTGGTGAACCTTCACTGCACTCTCCCTATGACAAATATGTCCTTTCTTAGGTAAGAGGACAAAAACTGCACACAATATTCCAGGTGTGGTCTCACCAAGGTCCAGTATGGCTGCAGTAAAACACTGCTGTAGAGTTGATTTTCCAGGCAACTTTTCTTGGTGGAAACATTGAAATTTATTTACAAGACAGCAGCAGCAGCGACATGTGTGCATCAAGCTCTATAACTAAAGAAGAACTCCCTCCGAGAGGCTCCTCATGCTACAAAGTGATTGGTTACACAGATCATGTGATCTTACAACACAATTATTCTTAAAGCTACAGTCCTACGTTTATCAAAACTAGGGCAGAATTTTTCGCTGAGCGGATGGCCGTGCGCCCAGCCGACTCGAGCATGAAATAGCACTTGATGACTTTGGGTAAGTGTCCCGACGTCATCGCGCACTCGCATGATATTTCAGTCTGCGGGTGCACACTAAACCTGGAAGCGCGCCCGCTGATAATTAAGAGGGCAATTAAACCCATTAACGGCGCAATTAATGGAGATTTTCCATTGCCTTTCCAATGTTATGGTTGGTGGGCAAGCAAGTTGGCCAGGTGTTCTTTTCATTTTTCAGGAAACCTCATCCATGGGTGGGATAAGGTTTCTATTATTAAATTTAAAAAAATAAAAATGCATGGACAGAATTTTCAACATGTATATGTTCAGGTGACTGATTCTGATGTGTGGGCATTTTTTTTCCAGATTTTAAATTTTTTATTTATTGCATTTAAATTCTTCAGCTCCCTGAGGCAGCTCTCTGCCTTCAGGGAACTTTCCTTCTACGCTCCCCTGCGCCCGCACTGACTTCAGCACTCACCCTCCTCCCACCCCCACCCCAGCAGCGCTGAACCTCTCAGTGCGCATTTCACACTGGCTGGCCGTTAATTGGCCACTCAGCGTGAAATCACGGTCGGGATCCGATCGCAGTCGGCCGTCCGTTCCCAGCCGCTCCCAGGCCTGCTGATCGCAGGCGCCCACCAAACTAAAAATCCTGCCCATAATTAGTACAGACACCCTTATATGTGTACTCAAATCCTCTCGCAATGAAGGCCAACATACCATTTGCCTTCCTGTCTGCTTGCTGCACCTGAATGCTTGCTCTCAGTGATTGGTGTACAAGAACACCCAGATCCCTTTGTACATCCACATTTCCCAACATATCACATTTAAATAATACTCTGCCTTTCTGTTTATCCTACCGAAGTGATTAACTTCACACTTATCCACATTTCACTGCATCTGCCATGTATTTGCCCACTCACTCGACCTGCCCAAATTGCTTTGAATCCTCTTCAGACCCTCCTCACTGTTCATATTCCCACCAAGTTTTGTGTCATCAGCAAACTTGGAAACATTATGTTTTGCTCCCTGATCCAAATCGTTGACATATATTGTGAATAGCTGGGACACAAGCACTGATTCCTGCAGTAACCCACTAGTCACTGCCTGCCACTCAGAAAAAGACCCATTTATTCCGATGGTGGAATCTTTAGGTCGGCTTGCGGGCGCGCTGCCAGCCCGATTGGACGCAAAATCGCATGGCATGATGTCGGGCGAGTGCCCCAACGTCATCCCGGGCTCGTGCGATATTTCGGTCGGTGGGTGCGCACAAAAGATGGAAGCGTGCCCGCCAACAATTAAGAGGCCAATTAGTGCAATTAAAGCTGTAATTGTCTCCGATTTCTCATGGTCCATCCAATCGGCCAGGCAGTCTTTGCATTTTTCATGAAATCTCATCTAAGGGTGGGATGAGGTTTCCTTTATTAAACTTAGAAAAATAAAAATGTATGGACAGAATTTTTATCATGTATATGTTCAGGTGACTGATTGTGATGCATGGACATTTTTTCTGGATTTTAAAAACCTTATTTATTGGTTTTAAAGTCCTCATCTCCCTGAGGCAGCTCTCTGCCTTCAGGGAGCTTTCATTTCGCACTCACCCACGCCCGGGCTAACGTCAGCGCCCGCCGTCCCCCCGCCTCCACAGGGGCAGCACTGAGCATTTCAGCGCGCGCTACATGCTGGGTGGCCATTAATTGGCCAGCCAGTGTGAAATTGCGATCAGGCGCCAATCTCAGTCAGCAGCCTGTTCCCCGACCGCTCCCTGGCCCACTGAGCATGTTGACCTAAAAATCCCTACTCTCTGCTTCCTCTCTGTTAACCAATTCTCAATCTATGCCAGTATATTACCCCCAATCCCATGTGCTTTACTTTTGCACACTAACCTCTTTTGTGGGACTTTATCAAAACTTTCTGAAAATCTCAAAAGCTTTCTGAAGGGAAAGATTAACAATTATAAGGAATTCCATGGTTTGTGAGCCTGAGGAAGAATGAATTGCAGCATGTGATTGTGCAATGAAGTTCTTGAGCAAACCTTTTTGGGTTGGATTTTCAAAGTTGGGATGTTCTCTTTTAATTTTAAATCTTCAAATTTCGCAAGAAATTCTTAACCTGTAAGAACATAAGAAATAGGAACAGGGGTAGGCCATTCAGCCCATCAAGCCTGCCCCACCATTCAATAAGATCCTGGCTGATCTGCCCCAGGCCTCAGCTGCTATTTCGTGGCAGCTCCTCATAGCCCTCAACTCCCCGATATTTCAAAAATCTATCTACCTCCTCTTTAAATATTTTCAGTGATCTAGCCTCCACAGCTCTCTGAGGTAGAGAATTCCAGGCATTCACTACCCTCTGAGGGAAGAAATTTCTTTGCATCTCAGTTTTAAATGAGTGTCCCCTTATTCTGTAACAATGTCCCCTGGCTTGAGGTTCCCCCACTAGAGGAAACATCTTCTCAACATCTACCCTGTCAAGCCCCCTCAAAATCTTTTATGTTTCAGTAAGATCACCCCTCATTCTTCTAAACTCTAATGAATAAAGGCCTAACCTGTTTAGCTGTTCTTGATAAGTCAACTCCTTCATCCCAGGAATCAACCTAGTGAATCTCTTTTGAACTGCCTCCAATGCCAGTATATCCTTTCTTAAATACGGGGGCCAAAACTGTACACAGTACTCCAGGTGCAGCCTCACCAACACCCTCTACAGTTGTAACAAGACTTCCCTATTTATAAACAATACAGACTAAAATTCCATTTGCCTTCTTAATTACTTGCTGCACTTGCATGCTAACCTTTTGTGTCATGCACAAGAACACCCAAATCCCTCTGTGCTGCACTTTTCTGGAGTCTCTCTCCATTTAAATAATAGTCTGCCTTTTGATTCTTCCTACCAAAGTACATAACCTCACACTTTCCTACATTAAACTCCATCTGCCAAGTTTTTGTCCACTCACTCAACTTGTCTATAATCCCTTTCAGATTCCTTATGTCCTCATCACAACATGCCCTCCCAAGTTTTTTTGTATCATCAGCATATTTGATTACGTTACACTCTGCCCCCTCCTCCAAGTCATTAATGTAGATAGTAAATAATTGAGGCCCTAGGACTGATCCTTGTGGCACTCCACTGGTTACTTCTTTCCAATCTGAAAAAGACCCATTAACCCTGACTCCCTGTCTTCTGTGTGTTAACCAATCCTCAATCCATATTAATACATTACCCCCAATACCGTAAGCTCCTATCTTGATGTAGCACCTTATCGAATGCCTTCTGAAAATCCAAATACACTACATCTACCGGCTCCCCTTTATCAACTCTGCTTGTTATATCCTCAAAGAACTCTAACAGGTTTGTCAAACATGATTTCCCTTTCACAAAACCATGTTGACTCTGTTTGATTGCGTTAAGCTTTTCTAAATGCCTTGCTATTTCCTCCTTCATAATGGACTCTAGCATTTTCCCAACTACAGATGTTAGGCTGACTGGCCTATAGTTTCCTACTTTTTGTCTCCCTCCCTTCTTGAACAGGAGCTTCACATTAGCAGTTTTCCAACCCGCTGGGAACCTCCCGGAATCCAGTGAGTTCTGGAATATTTCGACCAATGCCTCCACAATCTCTGCAGCCAATTCCTTAAAAACCCTTGGATGCAGGATATCAGGTCCTGGTGACTTGTCTGCCTTTAGTCCCATTAGTTTCTCAAATACTTTGTCCCTTGTGATAGAGGCTGTTACAACCAATGGTCAATCCAACTCAGGATCAGTTGTTTTAAAATTCCAAATTACACTATTGAACATCAAAACAACTCCATTCTCACATGTGAATTTGTATCCAGATTAAAAATTCCATATGTTTATCAGCACATATTTGAGTTGCGATTTTTGGCCAGAAATCTCAACTCAAACCTTATGACTTAAAACATTAATTTGCTTAATTTTTTCATCTAACTCATAATCCTCATTGTGAGGTTTTATTTAACTCAATGTGTTAAGACACGTATGTAAAATCAAATCATACATTAAAGTTTACACACACGTGTTATCTACACAATATTTTTTATTACACACTTTCCATTCTCCATTCTTATGACATCTGCCTTAACAACCCAAAACTTAAGTCAAAACAATAAAATAACACGTGCTTTAAAGAAAACAAAAGAGATATATAATGTCAGTGGTCTTGATTCTTCTTTCTTCAAATAAAACTGTCATTAGAACTAAAAGGAAAAGTAAGTTTTCACAATAAAACTTTCACATTGCCAAAACATAATCTGAATGAAGCATCAAAGGCATCTTTGAGGTTTTTACCTACAGGAGCAATCAAAATGACCAAAGCTCACATTGTGTGTGTCCCTGTGTGTATCTGTCTGTCTCCGTCTGTCTGTCTGTCTCTCATTCTCACTTACACCAAGTTAAGATACAGCCACTTAAACTACATGCAAGACCTGAACACCAAAGGTTAGTCAATCTTTAGTGCAGTGGCTTGTAAACGCTTGACACTGACATGAAGACTCTCAAGAAAATCACAGTACACAAATAATATACTCAAATAGCAACTTAGACACAAGTTTTCCCTTTTTTTTTGTCTTTTCCTTTGTTTGTTTTTGCCACTGATCCTTTTGTTTGTTTTTGGATCCAGTTGGGGTCCCAACCATCTTTTATCATATTATTCTTCACTTTTGCATATTTCCATGGTAGGTATTCTGTGATGGGCCGCTGAGTGCCCACCTCCTTCCCTGCCATTCTTTCAGATTGCCTATCTAGCACTCGCAAACTGCCTCTTGTTCAGGGTCATTGACCCTACACACAAGGTTCTTCATCTTTGGGAACACCCGCTGTGTGTTCCCACATGACCCTGTCGGGGTGAAACAGTCGAGAGTCTCTTCACCTCAGAGGAGCACCCGTTAAGCCCCCTCCCGGCTTTCAGTGATACTAATGCGCAAGGCTCTTCACCTTTGGGAACACCCGCTAAACATTCACACTTGCTGTCCCTGGGTCAGGGTGTCAAGCACATTTACGAGGCTCTTCACCTCAGAGGAGCACCCGTTAAGCCCCCTCCCCCAGCTGTCTGTCAGCTGTCAGCGATACCACACACAACATTGGGCAGAATTTTGCCCTTGTCAGGCGGGCGCGGCGGGCAGGCCCAGGAGCGGTCATGAAACCGACTGCCGCCCACGGTTGGACCCCGATATGGATTTCACGCTGGCTGGCCAATTAACGGCCAGCCAGCACGAAACACGTGCCACAGCGCTGAGCTGGAGAAGCACAAGGGTGGAAGTGCGCACATGCGTGGGGGAGCACGCAGTAAAAGTTCCCTGAGGCGCAGAGCTGCCTCAGGGAGCTGAAGATTTTCCAAATAAAACGTAGAGATATTAAAAATGTTAAAAAACATGTCCCCTCATGTGGCTCTGTCACGTGAGCAGGGGCATGTTAGAGATGAGTGCAAAAAGATTTTTTTAAAATCACTAGTCAAAACTTCATCCTGCCCGTGGTTGAGGTTTCGCCAAAAATGCAAAGTCCACTTGGCCTTTTCGTCCACCCGCCGCCAACTGAACAGTTTGGATGGGCAGCGAAGAATTTGGATTAATTACTTAAGTAAGGGCCTTAATAGGCCGCTTAATTGTTGGCGAGCAAACTGCTGACTCTCGCGCACGCCCGCTGACTAAAATATCGTGCAGATGCGCGATGGCATCAGGACGCTCACCCGACATCATCACGTGTCATTTGACACTCGTTTGGGTCGGGCACATGCCCGCCCAACGAGCGCAATATTCTGCCCATTGTCTCAGTTTATTATTCTTTACCTTTTCCTCTCTTACTTTCAACCACATTGACTCTGTTCAAACGTTTGTGATCCCTCAGGTTCTGAGGAGGTCCCAGCAGGCAGTCAGACCTACCGAAACACGGGCAGTATGAAGTAAGCATTACACACTCTCTGGTGTCTGCTGTCCGTGGAAACTTTCCTTTAACTGGAGCCGTAAATGGATCCTGCTCGTGACCATAAATTGTTGTTGGACAAATGCCACTCAGAGCCCAGAGATGGTTAAAGTTAGAAAATTTTCATTTCGAGCATGCAAGGGAAAGATTCAAGCTCACAGAATTTCTCAAAAATCAGTTGCAATAACATACATTTATACACAATGCAGCTTCAGCTGGCTACATGGCAGAGCGTATTTTCTCTGCATATGGCCATCAGGTGTCCCTGGTACAGTCCAAATGTGAAAAAAAAACAAATAAAAGCTCAAGCCTATCAACTATAGTGACTTCATCTCCAGCAAAACACATATAGAAAAACAGACCAGGTGTGTAGGCTAAGGGTTGTGGAAAAATATGGTGAAACTGCTTCATAAGTGCAACTCATAATAATTGCATTAACCCTTTATTTCCCACATCACACTCACAACACTATTTTTAAATGCAAATGGGCTGATTAGCAGGAGGTGAACTCAAGGTTCTGAGCACCTCCAGCAGGCAGGAGCTGCCTGTCTAACACCAGCAGCAAAGACATATGGCAGCATTATGCTGCCTTGCCAAGGAGAGGAGGCAGCTCTTGGAAGAGCCAGGAGGATAAAGATGGCCTAAAGTGGCTATGGACACCAAGCCGAGATACATCAACCTGATGCTCATTGACCCCTCAAATTTCACAAAAGAAAGCTCAGATGGAAATGAGATTTCTTTGGTCCCGCCACCACACCTACAGCTGCGTACTAACGTGCACCAGATTGTTCGGCTTTGTCAGGGAAAACTATTGAAAATCCCATTTGTTCCAGACATGCCCCTTAACAAGGTCCTTAAGGAACTATTATTTGACAGCCAGTGGGTTTCCCTTTCCCTCCTCCCTACAGGCCCTTTGAAAATCCAAACTGTTCCAGAGCTGGTGGGATCCAGTGTCATCTGCTGGGGATGTAATTTTCAACTCATGCCTGCACCTATTCCTATCCCCCCCCACCTCTATTCTCACACTGAGCTATTGAAAATGCCGCTTTTTGTCTCAGTTCCATTGCGGAATTTGTGACTGGAACTCCGGAAATCAGGCAGGGGGTCCTTTTATTCTAAGATCCCACTAATTTATGTAGTGTACAATTTGTCCGCTTGTGGTGCTCTCACATGAAATAACTTAATTTACGCTGCCCCAACAGAAAGGACAGCAGGATGGGAAATGTAACAAAATTCTCACATTTAGCAATATAATATACTCCCTCCCCACTGTAGGGGGTGGTGGTGTATGTCAGTTTCACCTCTGACTTCTGAGCAGTTTGAATCGCTCCCACTTCCTGGGTTCTAGACCTTGGACTTATTTGGGGGTTGTGACAAAGTGCAGCAGACAACTGGTTTTGGTGCAAGAAAAAAAACTGAGTTTATTGAAGCCACAAATGAATTTATAACATTAGGATTACACTGAGATTATAAAGATTTACAAAGTACACTTAGTTAAGAATGGGGAACACACGGCATAACGAGGGAAAATCACGCTACTAATCCCCTTACCCTTGTCCCACCCCCAAAACCTAACTAAATTGAACTAGGAGAGGTCAGGGATCATGCTCACCAACCCAGGGTTCTGTGACAGTTCGAAATCCAGCCAGGTAAGCCGGTTGCAGTTTTGGGGTACACTCTTTGTGTCCTCTGGGGCCTGCCGTCCTCACGTGGTCCTGGTCTGTGGAATCTGCGAATGTTTTTCAGTTGGGTGGAGTGCGCGGTTGTGGGTGGTCGATCTTCGTGGAGGGCTGCGATTGCGGCCTTGTTGTCTTCGGTTGAGCCTGCCACCCCATGCCCCTCGCCGTGATGTTGCCTGTGGGCCTGCAAACCTCCAGATCTTCTTGCTTAAACTCTGTTTCAACCACTCCCAACTGCTCACTGCCCTGTGTCAGCTTTCAAAACTGCAACCCTTCTACTAGCTGGTTTCCCTCCCTCTTTCCTTCGTAACTGACTGGCCAGTTATACTGTCTTTCGAATTTCTTATCGTAATCCAAATCAAGGTTAGTTCTTTGTTTGACTTTGGTGGGCTTCCTTAGGTGATTGTATGCCTCATTGTTTTTAATGGGCTCGCATGATGTTTATCATTGTCTTCCTGCCTAGTAACTAGTTTTCAACTGAAAGCCATTGTATGTGTGGAGTATTGATGGGGTCGCATAATTGAATTGATTGTCCCTTCCTGCCTTAGTAGTTAGTAAGGATTATTTATGCAAGATTTTGATGGGCTTCAGTTTTGTGTGAGGTGAAGTTTTTCTCTGGGTTGATTGTATTAAAGGGAAGAATGTGTATTCTGTCTCCTCTCATTGTCTGGTTTCAGGCAAAACAATCCACACTGTACTCAATAAGCCCGGCATGTGCAGCCCCAGGCCTTCATGGGCCCAGCCTCCTGTGTGCAGGGTTTTACATTTAACTCAACAGTTTAAAAGTCCAAAAGTCATATCTTTGTTGATGATATGAAAAATGTGGGAATTTTGAGAATCCTTCACCACTTAAAAAAAAACAAATTATACATTAAGATTCAAAACGGTACATTTATACAAGTGCCCAGAATATCACATAATTCTGACAGTGCAGAAGGAGGCCGTTTGGCCCATTGCGTCTGTACCAACCCTTTAAATGGCTAATTCCCTGACTGCCATTCACCTGCCTTCCCCCCATAACCCTGAACATTCTTCCTTTTCAGATACAGCTTAATTCCCTTTTGAATACTTCAATTGAACCTGCCTGCACTACACTCTCAGGCAGTGCATTCCAGACCTTAACCACTCGCTGCATGAGCATATTTTCTCCCATTCACTTTTGCTTCTTTTGCCAATTACTTTAAATCTGTGCCCTCTCATTCTCGATCCTATCATGAGTAGGAACAGTTTCTCCCTATATACTCTGTCCAGAACCCTTGGTTTTGAATACCTCTATCAAATCTTCCCTCAGCCTTCTCCTCTCAAAGGAAAACAGTTCTAACTTCTCCAGTCTATCTTCATAACTGAAGTTCTTCATCCCTGGACCCATTCACGTGAATCTTTTCTGCACTCTCGCTAATGCCTTTACATCCTTCATAAAGTGCAGCACCAGGATTGGATGCAATACTCCCACTGAGGCCGAACTAGTGTTCTTATATAAGTTCAATATCACCGACTAGCTCTTGTACTCCATGCCCATATTAATAAAGCTTAGGGTGTTGTATGCTTTATTAACTGTTATCTCAACCTGTCCTGCCACCTTCAAAGACTTATGCACATATACACCCAGGTCTCTCTGCTCTTGCACCTCCTTTATAATTATACCCTTTATTTTATATTGTGTGTCCATGTTCTTCCTACCAAAACAAATCACTTCACATTTCTCTGCATTGAACTTCATCTTCCACATTTCCGCTTATTCCACCAATTTGAAGTTCAACACCACCCTCCTCACAGTTCACAATGCTCTCAAGTTTTGTGTCAGCCACAAACTTTGAAATTCTGCCCTGTACACCAAGGTGTAGGTCATTAATATATATCAGGAAAAGCAAGGGTCCCAACACTGACCCCTGGGGAACTCCACTATAAACCTTCCTCCAACCTGAGATACATCCACTAACCATTACTTGCTGTTTCCTATCACTCAGCCAATTTTGTATTCATCTTGCTACAGCCCCTTTTATTCCATGAGCTATAATTTAGCTAACAAGCCTGTTTTGTGGCACTGTCTCAAATTTGACTTTTGTAAGTCCATGTACACCACATCAAGAGAATTGCCCTCATCAATCTCTTTAAAAAACTCCAGCAAGTTAAGTTAAACTTGATTTTCCCCTGAGAGATCTGTGCTGACTTTGCTTAAATTTACCAGTATTTGTCCATGTGACTATGAATTTTTTCCCGGATTATTGTATCTAGGAGTTTCCCTACCACCAAAGTTAAATGGACTGACCTGTAGTTGCTGGGCTTATCTTTATACCCTTTATTGAACAAGGGTTTAATGTTTGCAATTCTCCAATCCTCTGGCACCACCCCTGAGTCCAAGGATGACTAAAGAATTATGGTCAGTACTTATGTAATTTCCACTCTGACTTCCCTCAGTATCCTTGGATGCATCTCATCCAGTGCTGGTAACTTATCAGCTTTAAGTACAGACAGCCTATCCAATACTTCCTCCTTATCAATTTCAAGCCCTTCTAAGTGTCTGAATTACCTCCTCTTTCACCATGGCCTGGGTAGCATCTTCATCCTTAGTAAAGACAAATGCATGGTATTCATTTAATACCTCAGCACTTCCTCCTGTCTCCGTGAGTAAATCCCCTTTCTGGTCTCTAATCGGCCTACTTCTCCTTTTACCATCCTTTTACCATTTATATGCCTGTAGAAGATTTTGGGATTCCCTTTTAAGTTAGGTGCCAATATCTTTTAGATGGTACAGATTGCTGCTACTGTGTGGCGGTGGTGGAATGAATGAATGTTTGTGGATGTGGGTGCCAATCAAGTGGGCTGCTTCGTCCTGGGTGGTGTCAAACTTCTTGAGAGTTGTGGGAGCTGCACTCAACCAGGCAAGTGGGGGGTATTCCACCACACTTCTAACTTGGGCCTTGTAGATGGTGGACAGAGTTGGGGAGTCAGGAAGGGAGTTACTCATCACAGGATTCCTAGCCTCTGACCTGCTCTTGTACCCACAGTTTTTATGTGGGTAGTCCAGTTCAGTTTCTAGTCAATGGTAGCCTCCAGGATGTTGATAGTGGGAGATTCAGTGATGGTAATGCCATTGAACGTCAAGGATCGATGGTAAGATTTTCTCTTGTTGAAGATGGTCATTGCCTGACACTTGTGTGGTGCAAATATTACTTGCCACTTGTCAGCCCAAGCCTGGATACTTTCCAGGTCTTGCTGCAATTGGACATGGATTGCTTCAGTATCTGAGGAGTCGCAAATAGTGCTGAACATTGTGCAATCATCAGCGAGCATCCCCATTTCTGACCTTATGATGGAAGGAAGGTTATTGATGAAGCAGCTAAAGATGGTTGGGCCGAGTACTACCCTGAGGAATGCCTGCAGCGATGTCCTGGAGCTGAGATGACTGACCTCCAACAACCACAACCATCTTCCTTTGTGCTAGGTTTGACTCCAACCAGTGGTGAGTTTTCCCCCTGATTCCCATTGACTCCAGTTTTGCTAGGGGTCCTTGATGCCACACTCTGTCAAATGCTGCCTTGATGTCAAGGGCCATCACTCTCAACTCACTTCCGGAGTTTAGCTCTTTTGTCCATGTTTGGACCAAGGCTGGAATACGGTCAGGAGTTGAGTGCCCTGGCAGAACCCAAACTGGGCATCAGTGAGCAGGTTATTGCTGAGCTAAGCAAATGCCACTTGATAGCACTGTTGATGACCCCTTTCATCAATTTATTGATGATCGAAAGTAGACTGATGGGATGGTAATCAGCCAGGTTGGATTTGTCCTGCTTTTTTTGTACAGGACATACCTGGGCAATTTTCCACATAGCCGGGTAGATTCCAGTGTTGTAGCTGTACTGGAACAGCTTGGCTTAGGGGCGTAGCAAGTTCTGGAGCACAAGACATCAGTACTATTGTCATATTATTGTCAGGGCCCATAGCCTTTGCATTATCCAGTGCCTTCAGTCATTTCTTGATATCACGTGGAGTGAATTGAATTGGCTGAAGACTGGCATCTGTGATGCTAGGGACCTCCAGAGGAGGCCAAGATGGATCATGCACTTGTCACTTCTGGCTGAAGATTGTAGCAAATGCTTCAGCCTTGTCTTTTGCACTGATGTGCTGGGCTCCACCATCATTCAGGATAGGATATTTGTGGAGCCCCCTCCTCCAGTGAGTTGTTTAATTGTCCACCACCATTCACGACTGGATGTGGCAGGACTGCAGAGCTTAGATCTGATCTGTTGGTCATGGAATTGCTTAGCTCTGTCTATCACTTTCTGCTTATGCTGTTTGGCACACAAGTAGGTGAGGTGCCAGAGGACTGGAGGATTGCTGACGTTGTCCCATTATTGAAAATGGGAGGAAGGTATAGACCAGGAAATTACAGGTCAGTCAGTCTAACCTCGGTGGTGAGGAAGTTACTAGAAAGAATTCTGAGGGAAAGAATGTATCTGCACTTGGAGAGAAACAGATTAATCAGGTATAGTCAGCATGGATTTGTTCAGGGAAGGTCGTGTTTGACAAATTTAATTGAATTTTTTGAGGAGGTAACCAGGAGTGTTGATGAGGGTAATACATTTGATGTGGTCTACATGGACTTTAGCAAGACTTTTGATAAGACCCCTCATGGCAGACTGGTCAAGAAAGAAAAAGCCCATGGGATCCAAGGCAAAGTGGCATGTTGGATCCAAAATTGGCTGAGAGGCAGGAAGCAGAGGGACATGGTAGAGGGATGTTTCTGTGACTGGGAGTCTGTTTCCAAAGGGGTTCTGCAGGGCTCAGTGCTGGGGCCCTTGCTGTTTGTGGTGTACATAAATGATTTGGGCTTAAATGTAGGGGGTATGATCAAGAAGTTTGTGGATGACACAAACATTGGTAAGGTGGTAAATAGTAAGGAGGAAACTCATAAACTGCAGGAGGCTTGGAGAGGGCCAACAAGGCAAGGGATTACACTACGAATGGTAGGACCCTGGAAAGTACTGAAGATCAAAAGGACCTTGGTGTGCATATCCATAGATCCCTAAAGGTAGCAGGGCAGGTAGATAAGGTGGTTAAGAAGGCATATGGAATAATTGCCTTTATTAGCCAAGGCATAGAATACAAGAGCAGGGATATTATGCTGGAACTGTATAAAATACTGGTTAGGCCACAACTGGTGTAGCTCTGGCCACCACATTATAGGAAGGATGTGATTGCACTGGAGAGGGTGCAGAGGAGATTTACCAGGATGCTGCCTGGGCTGGAGGGTCTGAGCTAGGAGGAAAGATTGGATAGGCTGGGGTTGTTTTCCTTGGAGCAGCGAAGGTTGAGAGGGGATCTCATAGAGGTGCACAAGATTATGAGGGGCATAGATAGGGAGATTAGGAAGGCACTTTTTCCATTAGTAGAGGGGTCAACTTCATATTAAGCTTTTTACTGGCTCTTTCTACAGTTTTATTCTTTTGACAGTTTTTAGAAGGGACGGTACTGCTGCCTCCTCTGTTCCATTTGTTGACCTTAGTAAGCTTTGAATAAAAGAGTTGAATTTGGGAACTTGGATATTGATTACAGAATCATGGAATTGTTGTGGTGCAGAAAGAGGCCATTCAGCCCGTTATGTCTGCACCAGTTGAGCAGTGCATTTGGTGTCATTCTCCTGTCTTCTCCCCATAACCCTGCAGATTCTTCCTTTCCAGATAACAGTGCCATTTTGAATGCTTTGATTGAACCCGCTTCCACCACGTCTCAGACTGTGCTTTCCAGACATTAACCATTCACTGCATGAAAATGCTTTCTCATGTTGCTTTTTATCTTTTGCCAATTACTTTAAATCTGTGCCCTCTCATTCTCGATCCTTTCACGAGTGGGAATCCCTAACTACTTTGCCCAAACCCTTCATCATTTTGAATACATCTATCAAATCGCCCCTCAGCCACCTTTGCTCGAGGGAAATAGTCCTTGAAGTTCCTCATCCCTGGAGTCATCTTCATGAGGCTCATGCAGCAGCTCGCAACTTGGTGGAGCAGACCATCGGAATGCTGAAGATGCGGTTCCGGTGCTTGGACGGGTCTGGCGTAGCCCTGCAATACAGTCCGCAGAGGGTGTCAGGCATCATCATCATCTGCACAGTTTACAACCTGGCGCTGCAAAGGGAGGAGGAGATGGAGGAGCTGCATGTCTCCTCTGATGAGGAGACACTCAAGGGGATGAGGGCGAGGGGTTCCTTGGTGGTGATGACGATGGGGATGAGTGTCTCCTACTGACCAGATGAGGCAGACGTGCTCGGAAGGCCCTCATAGCTGCCAGATTTGTGGAGGATAATGACAACATGCAGTGAGGTGTGCCCGTAGATCCTCAAATCGCAGTTGTGAACATTTGACTCCAGTCTGACTTATGACAGCGCGAACAGTAATTGGGATAGACATAGTATTAAAGGCTTGGATGGAGTGGATTTCTTGAGATGTGTACAGGGGAACTTTCTAGGTCAATGTGTAGAGGGTCCAACAAGGGATGGCGCATTGCTGGACCTAATTCTGGGGAATGAAGCCGGACAGGTGGCTGAGGTGGGTGTGGGGGAGCATTTTAGTAATAGCGACCATAATATGGTACAATTTAAGCTTGTTATGGACAAAGAAATAGACAAGTTGCAAAAGTTTTGGATTGGGGGAGAGTGGATTTTAGTAAAATAAGGCGGGACCTGGCCAAGGTAGACTAAAAATAGGGAAAATCCCAAGATTTTCTATAAGTATATCAATGGGAAGAGGATAACCAGGGAAAGAGCAGGGCCCATAAGGGACCAAGGGGGCAATCTATGAGTGGAGCCAGAGGACAGTGGTGGAGTGTTGAACAAATACTTCACATCTGTCTTCACCCAAGAGAATGAGGATGAAGGTATCAAACTCAGGGAGAGAGACTGTGAGGTTCTTGAGCAAATTGATATAGGGAGTGACAAGGTATTGGAGGTGCTGGCAGGCTTAAAAGTGGACAAATCTCCAGGCCCGGATGATTTGTGTCCCAGACTGCTGAGGGAGGCAAGGGAGGAGATCGCAGGGGCTCTGACCCAAATTTTTAATTCCTCTGGCCACAGGGGAGGTGCCAGCTAATGTGGTTCTGCTATTTAAGAAAGGTTGTAGAGATAAGCCAGGGAACTACAGGCCAGTGAGTCTCACGTCAGCAGTAGGGAAGCTATTGGAGAAAATTCTGAAGGAGAGAATCTATCTCCACTTGGTGAGGCAAGGGTTTGATCAGGGATAGTCAGTATAACTTTGTCAGAGGGAGGTCATGCCTAACAAATTTGATTGAATTTTTTGAGGAGGTGACTAGGTGTGTAGATGAGGGTAGTGTAGTTGATATAGTTTATATGGATTTCAGCAAAGCCTTTGACAAGCTCCCACATTGGAGACCTTTAAAGAAGGCAAATGTACATGGTATACAGGGTAATTTGATAAGGTGGATTTAAAACTGGCTTAGTTGTAGGAGACAGAGGGTGATGACGGAAGGAAATGGCAGATGGAGTTTAATCTGGACAAATGCGAGGTAATGCATTTTGGAAGGTCTAATACAGGCAGGAATTATACAGTAAATGACAGAACCCTTAAGTGCATCGACGGGCAGAGGGATCTGGGTGTATAGGTCCACAGGTCACTGAAAGTGGCAACGCAGGTGGATAGGGTAGTCAGGCAGGCATATGGCATGCTTGTCTTCATTGGCGGGGGTATTGAGTATAAAAGCTGGGAAATCATGCTGCAGCTGTATAGAACCTTGGTTAGGCCACATTTGGAATATTGCGTGCCATTCTGGTTGCCACATTACCAGAAGGAAATGGAGGCATTGGAGAGGATGCAGAGGAGGTTTACCAGGATGTTGCCTGGTCTGGAGGTTATTAGCTATGAGGAGAGGTTGGAGAAACTCGGATTGTTCTCACTAGAGCGATGGAGATTGAGGGGCAACTTGATAGAAGTTTACAAAATTATGAGTGGCATGGACAGAGTAGATAGTCATAAGCTTTTTCCCAGGGTGGAAGAGTCAATTACTAGGGGACATAGACTTAAGGTGAGAGGAGAAAACTATAGAGGAAATGTGCGGGGCAAGTTTTTTACGCAGAGGGTAGTGAGTGTCTGGAATTCACTGCCAGAGGAGGTGATGGAAGCAGGTACGATAGTGGTGTTTAAGAGGCAGCTTGACAAATACATGAATAGGATGGGAATAGAAGGATACGGACCCCGAAAGTGCAAAATGTTTTAGTTGACGGGCAATATGATCGGCGCAGGCTTGGAGGGCCGAAGGGCCTGTTCCTGTGCTGTACTTTTCTTTCTTTTCTTTGTTCAATAACCAGAGAGTATGGATTTAAGGTAAGAGGTAGAAGGCTATGAGGGGAGTTGAGGAGAATTTTTTTCACCCAGAGGGTGGGGGGAGTCTGGAACTTCATTCATGGCACGTGGCCTTCACTGGGTGGGCCAGCATTTATTGCCACAGTGCTGTTTTGGGGGTGAGCTCCAGGATCTGGACCTAGGCGCAGTGCTGGAACGCCGAAATATTTCAAAGTCAGGATGCTGAGTGACTTTTAGGGGAACTTCCAGCTGGCGGGATAGCCATCCATCTGCTGCCCTCGTCCTTCTAGGTGGTAGTGCTCATTGGTTTGGAAGGTCTTACAGGGTGAGTGGTAAATGTGATGGAGGCAGCATCTGGGCAAGGGGGTGAGCCCTGGCTGCTTGGAGTGAGTGTACGGTGGCTTCAGGGTCACGAATTGGATGAGCCCTGCAATGTTTCACTCAGGTGAGGGTGGCAGGGCTGCAATGGCAATGCAGGTACAGGGTGGACTAATCAATGCTCCTCTCTCCTTTTAGGAGAAGACCGCACATAATAATGCAGAGTGGATGTGGTCTGACGGAGGGCAGACCCACCCATTCATACTGACCAGATACGAGCAGGAGGCTCTCGAGCTGGAGGGGTGCCATGTGCCCAGGTCTACCGGCCGTGGTGAGATTGAGGTGCCAGTGGGAGGTAAGAGTGCCGTGCACTGAGGTCACAATGTCTGTCAGTGCAAACATTCCACTGTTGACTGAATATTGATTTCAGCATCCAACCTGGGATCCCCATTGATAATGGAAGGAGGACGCATCCTGATCCGAGTGCCAGGCATGCACATTAACAGTGTCACGACTTCAACTAATCAAATGTCCTTGTTCTTCCTTTTAGACTCACTGGAGCATGATCACACTCAGGAGGCAGAGGGCCCGCCACTGACCCCAGAGGGCCCTGAAGATATACACGCACCAGCGTCACACCATTTCTGCCAAGCAGGCACCAGCGCAGATACCAGCACCTCGGTGGGGAAAGATTGTCGGCTAGTGTCTCGGTGCACAGCGGTGAGGGCACTTCACAGTTGCTTGAGGTGCAGGCGGAGACAGAGAGTGCCCAAGGTGCCGGCAGTTGGAGGACTGCTGGGGACCAGGAACATGCTCGGTCGGTGGCTGATGATGAGCCTCTGGAGTCGTCCATGAGGCAGCAGATGCTGGAAGTCCAGCAGGGTGTGCAGGAGGACCTGGCAGAGATACATGAGGGATTGTGTGCCATGGTCTCTGTGATGAAGGACTCCATGTGGAGCACGATAAATGCAATGACCCTCATGGCTAAGCGCAATGCTTCCTTCATGGAGAAAATGGTGACTCTCTTGGAGAGGCTCCTCCAGGTGGACAACTAGGACTTCCTGGGGATGCACTCGGACCTGCTAGTCCTCACAGCGGCATTGGCCTCAGCTGGTCAGTGTCAGTGTGGGAGATAGATTGGGCACCCAGTATCCCAGCTAGGTGCCCATCCATCAATGGTGAGCAGGGAAGTCCTAAGCGACCACACGTTTGCACACGAGCTGCTTGTCGTCTCTGCGGGTTCCTCTCAGGGCGCTCCGGATGAGGGTAGCAACTCCCCCACCCCTCTGCCAGTGACCATGGCATCTGATGAGGCTGCAGCGACTGGGGAGATGCCAACTGTGCCACTGGCCGCTCCCTCCCAGTCGGGGCCATCACAGGCTCCACGGGCCAGAGGACGCCCGCCAAAGTCATCAAGGCCAACAGGACAGCAGAGTGAGCAGGCTGTCTCCAATGCTGGTGTCAGCGAGGGGGGAGCACCTAGACGTAGCACCCACAAATGTAAACATAAATCACCTTAGGCACAACATGGGCTTATCACTGGTGGTTTTCTTTTGCTCCGGTATTAGTTGTTTTTCATTAGGTGTGCTGCTCAACAACTTTTAATGCACTTTCATTTCTGTATTGTAGTATGAAATCATTAAATGTTTTAGTTCTCAACAAGCCTCTGGGTGCTTCATTACTTCTGCAGGTGCAGGGTAACCCATGATGTTCTGAGTGACTTGTTTGTCATTGAGCTTTATTGACAGGCACATAGTTAATGTTCCTAACCAGGCAAATGTTTCTCTCAGGTATCGAGTATGGAGCCTGCAGCCCTGGCATGTGGTGGTGGTGGTTCTTATTTGGTAGGCTAGCTGAAGGATCGTTGGATCAAAGCCTCCCAGGTGTCCCTGCCTCCCTGGAGGTTGCCCAACGTCTATCCCCTCAGCGTTCTCCTGAGCAAACCCATCCTCGGACTCACTACTGGACTCATAGTGTGCAGCCAGTGCATCTGCGTCTACATCTTCTTCCTTCACTGTGTCCCCCGCCTTTCCAGTGCCAAATTGTGGAGCATGCAACCACTATCAGTGACACACAATCTGGGGGCTATTGCAGTGCGCCCTCTGAGTGATCCAGGCATCGGAAGCGCATCTTGAGAAGACGGATGGTTCTCTCTACCACAGCCCTTGTGGAGGTGTGGCTCCTATTGCACCGCTGCTCAGCCTCTGTTCTTGGATGGCGGAGAGGTGTCATGAGCCACCTTCTGAGGGGATAGCCCTTGTCACCCAGCAGCCATCCAACCAGCCGGGCTGGAGCACTGAAGAGCCTCTGCATTTGGGAGTGTCTCAGTATTTAGGCGTCATGGGAGCTACCTGGGTACCTTGCACAGACTTGCAGAATCTGCATCCTATGGCCACACACTACCTGCACGTTCATGGAGTGGAAGCCCTTCCTGTTGACAAAGGCACCGGGCTCACGCGCTGGCGCCTTGATGGCCACATGTGTATAGTCTATTGCACCCTGGACGTGGGGGAAGCCAGCAATGGCCGTGAAGCCTCTGGCTCACTCCGCCTGGCTGGCCTCGTCCGAATGATAGTGAATGAAAGTCAATGCAGACCTGAACAGAGTGTCTGTCACCAGCTTGACACAAGTGTGGACAGCTGATTGGAAGGCTCTACAAAGATCACCCACCGACCCCTGGAAAGAGCCGGAGGCATAAAACTTGAGGGCAGCCGTGATCTGCAACACCACTGGCATGGGGTGTCCACCCACACAGTTGGAGCTGATCTCAGGACAGAGGGAGGTCACTGTCTCCCTTGAGAGATGGAGCCTCCTTCGACACTGCACCTCAGAAATATTGAGGTAGCTGCTTCGCTGCCTGTAAACGCTGACAGCAGGATAGTGGTGTCTTCTGCAGCCCCTTCCGCCTTGCACTTCCTGTTGGCCCTGCATCCCTTGTGCCTGAGCCTCTCATCTCAAAGGTGGCTCCCCTGAAGGCTGAATATGGACTCCTGGCCTTTTCCCCCTTCTGGCCCTCTCTTCCTCCTCAGAGGAGGTGCCTCTAGTGGAGAGCACAATCCCCATTCCCAGGGTAAGGGAAGGCTTCCTGAAGCCTGAAAGGCCCCAAGAACGATGTTTCCTTGAGAGTCCTGACCTGAAGCCTATTATTCCTGTGCAAGCAGCTCTGAAGAGATTTGAAGTTCTCCTGTTCACACAGGTAAGTAGGAGTAAGTTTATAAAGTAAATTACTAACAACTCGCATCCGCGAGCCCACTCACCCCTCTTATCCCAGCTGTGGATGAGGTTTTTAAAAATCTGGCCTACCCACCTGCCCGTTACGCCTGTGCATCACTCTGAAAATCACACTGGCTGAGAAAAATCGCTGTGTATTACTGCCTCAAGGACCTTAAGTGGCCCGTTAATTAATGGCGGGCATGCCTCGGCACTCATAGCGCATCCGCCCTCCGAAATATTGCGATGGCACGCAGTGACGTTGGGACACACGCCCGACGTCATCGCACATCATTTTACACATTGGCGTGTCGGGCCCGCCCCCGCATGCTGATGTTAAAATTCTGCCCTATGAGTCCTGTGTTATACCTTCATCAACTTGACACCTCAGTTTTTTTTTTAGGTGTGCCTGGTGCTGCTCCTGGCATGCCCTCCTGCACTCTTCATTGAACCAGGGTTGATCTCCTGGCTTCATAGTAATGGTAGAGTTGGGGATATGCCGGGCCATGAGGTTACAGATTGTGTTCGAGTACAATTCTGCTGATCCTGAAGATAGCTTTCCTTGGCTTTCCCCCATTAATCATTCTTACTCTGGATTGTACTTTGTCCTTTTCCATAGTCAGCCTAAAATTTAGGATGCAATGATAACTGCCCCCTAAATGTTCTCCTGCTGACACTTGATTCAGTTGCCTACCTCATCCCCAAGAGCCAAGTTCTAACATTGCCCCCTCTCTCATTGGACTGGACACATGCTGCTGTAGAAAATTTTCCTGAACACACTCTAGGAACTCTTGCCCTCTCTGCCCCTTACACCACTATTATCACAGTCTACATTTGGATAATTAAAGTCCCCCATTATAACTACTCTATCAATTTTGCACCTCTCGGTGATTTTCTTGCAGATTTGCTCCTCTACATCCTTCCCAATAGTTGCTGGCCGATAGACTACACTGAGCAATGTAATTGCACCTTTTTCATTCCTTAGCTCCAGCCAAATCAATTCTGTTAATGACCTCTGTGCCATCCTCTTTCTCCAGCACTGCAATGCTCTCAATCAATACCACCATCCCTTCCCTTTTTCTTCCCTTTCTATCTTCCTAAATACCTTGCATCCAAGAATATTTAACACCCAGTCCTGCCATTTCTTGCACGAGCTCTCTGTTATAGTCACAACATCATATTTCCACATGGCAATCTGAGCTTGTTACTCATCAATCTTATTTATCACACATTCACATTCATGCTCAATAACCCTGATTTAAACTGTATTACTTTTTTCCTTTACCCAAACCCCACCTAATAACTAACTATTCACTACTCTAGTGGCATCTATCTCTCCCAGTATTCTGTGCATCTTTCTGTTCCTCTCTGACATTACCTCATGGTTCCCACACCCCTGCCACGTTAGTGTAAGCTCTCCCCAATAGCACTAGCAAATTGCCCCACAAGAAACTCAGTCCTGGCTCTATTTAGATGCAGCCCATCCAGCCTGTACAGGTCCCATCTCCCTCAGAATTGGCCCCAAAGTACCAGGAACCTAAAGCCCTCCCTCCTGCCCCTTCTTTCCAGCCACACATTCATCTACTTAATCCTTCTGTTTTTATACTCACTCGTGCATGGTGCTGGGATTAATCTGGAGAGTGCTACATTTGAAGTCTTGCTTGATAATTTCCTACCTATCTCCCTAAACTCTGACTGTAAGACCAAAACTCTGACTGTAAGACCACATCCCTCTATCCATCCAATAGCACTAGCAAATTGCCCCACAAGAAACTCAGTCCTGGCTCTATTTAGATGCAGCCCATCCAGCCTGTACAGGTCCCATCTCCCTCAGAATTGGCCCCAAAGTACCAGGAACCTAAAGCCCTCCCTCCTGCCCCTTCTTTCCAGCCACACATTCATCTACTTAATCCTTCTGTTTTTATACTCACTCGTGCATGGTGCTGGGATTAATCTGGAGAGTGCTACATTTGAAGTCTTGCTTGATAATTTCCTACCTATCTCCCTAAACTCTGACTGTAAGACCACATCCCTCTATCTGCCTATGTTGTTTGTACCTATGTGGACCACAACTGCTGGTTTTTCACCCTTCCTCCTCAGGGAGTTCTTCAGCATTCAGTGACATGCTTGACATCATACCACCACACCATCCTGGATTCAAGTCTTCAGCCACAGAAACACCAGTCTATTCCCCTAGCTATACAATTACTTATCACTATTGCTCTTCCAATCTTCTTTGTGCCCCCCTGTACAGTTGAACCACCCGTGATGCCATGGGCTTAGCTCTGGCTGCACTCCCCAAATGCACCATCTCTGTCATCAGTATTCAGAACTGAATATTGGTTAGAGAGTAGGATGCAATCAAGGGACCCCTGCATAACCTGCCTTTCTCTTTTTGACTGTCTAGTGGTCACCCATTTCCTCTCTCCTTGCAGACTCTTAAACTGCAGGGTGACCACATCTATATATATGTACAAATCACAATGCTCTCAACCTCATTGATGCACCTCAGTGACGCCAGCTGCTGCTCAAGTTCCAAAACCTGGAGCTCAAGCTGCTGCAACTGACAACACTTCTGGACAAATAGTTATCCAGGACACGTGACGTGTCCTGCTCTTCCCACATAGCACAGGATGTACACTTTAGATGTTGGAATAGCCATGCCATTTCCCTGTTAGTTAATAACCTTGCTACTTCTAAGCAATCTCACTATTGTGAATAAACCTTTATCAATACCAATAAATGTTCCTACTATTAATAAACATTACCTATACTAATAAACCTTACTAATACTGATATGGCCTATTAATACTTAATACACCTTACTAGTAGTAATAAACCTAACTTAAAAAAAAAATACCGACCAGTTTATTCCCTAGCTTAGATAAAATAAATAGGAAATACCCACCAGCCAATTTTCTTACCTGCTTCCCTGTGATGCCACAGCTCAATTTTTCTTTCTGAATGTGGGCTCTGATTGGAAATTGGTGGCGGTGGCTAGCTGTTTATATCCCCACTCCTGTTTTTGCTCTTTCCCTCAGCTCGCTGACTGAAATCTTGCCTTCTCTGCACTGTTAATAACCCTGCTCTTGCTCTCACTCTTTTCTGCCACTCACCAACCCAAAAAAGACTTACTTTGCATTGGCCAGGCTTCAAAAACCCAGGCCTCCCACGAGGCAGGTACAAAATCTACCACTACCACAATTCTGTCACTGAAACACCAATGCAACAACTCTGACTAAACCAACGTCAACAATACCTGAAATGAAAGGTTGGGTTGCATATATTTTTTTGCTGTAATGCAAACAAAACATATATGACCAATACTGTCAGAATAATCTACATGTAAAAAAATTTCTTAACACTAGTATGCCTTTAACAGAAATGCCATCATTTGACAAGTAATAATGAAAAGAATATTTTATTTTCTTCTTCTTTCCCACGTACTTTCATTTAACCTATTTAGCTTCTTTCTCTTTTTCTCTGGGTATCTCCTTACATCTCTATTAGCTTTAGTCTGCTTTCTCAACATCTCTGACTGTGTCAAACCTGAACTTTGACTTTAACTACCCACTCCATTAATGGTTAGGACTGTGACATTAATTGATTAGCCTTGATCAAAGACCCTGGCTCACTTTACTTGACCGATGGAATATTTAATACCAGAAAACTTTCAGTTTCTTTGTGACTTTCAGTTTCTTTTCTGACTTTTACTTTGGACTGTAGAAAGAATTTGTGCTATAGGAAGTTTATCATGGCCTCCCATTGACAGCTTTCTTCTTTCAAGCAAATTATCTAATTGACACTGATGGAGTCTTTCTCCTATCTTCACTAGATATGTGAGTGCACCTAGCCTCTTTGCAACAACTCCAATCACATACTTCTCCTTATCACCTCAGTGGCTTTTCACCATGACCTTCTGGCCAACATTGAACTCCCTAAGCTTTAAACCTCATGTATCATGACTCATCTTCACTTTGTCTTGCTTTTCTCTTACTTCGTGATTGACATCAGGCTTAAGCAAACTAAACCTTGTCCTAGAAGCATCTTTAAACACTAACTCATAAGGTGACAATCTGTCGTAGACTCTGGGGTTATTCTGTAAGAGAACAGAAAATAGCCTGGCCTGTGTCAAAGAGAAAATTAGAAATTACTCCCTAGCTTGTCACCTAATAAATACTTCTGCAAAGACCTCTTCACAATATGTACGCTTCTTCCTGCAGCACTATTCAATGCTGTGTAATACGGTAGTTATAGAATTTGCTTGAATCCATTCTGACTCAGAAATATTTCAAATGCTTCTGACATAAGCTATGGACCATTGCCTGACACCAACACCTCTGGCAACCCATAAAATGCAAACCAACTTCTCAAAACCTCAATAGTTTTAGCACTTGACGTGTTGGGCAAAGGCTCAACATTCATCCACTTGCTATAGTTATCGACCAAAACAAGGTTCTCTTTCCTCTGTAATTCAAAGAAATGACATCTACTCATTCCTAAAGTTTTATTGTGGTTGGCCTTGGAATGAAAGGAACTATAGTTGGATCATTTCTCATTCTAGGATGCACTTCACAACTTTTCACCCACTCTTCAATATCTCTACCTACCTTTGGATACCAAAAGTATCTTCTTGCTACTCCTTTCATACTGTGTGCTCTTGATGAAATCACTCTAACAATCTTTCTAAACCTTGGTGGAATAATCAGTCTTAAACCTCATAGGTGACAGCCTTGATCTATAGTCAGTTCATTTCTATGTGTGAAATACTCCTGCAATTTTTCATCTTCACATTCTTTTGGCCAGCCTTTTATAACATAATTGAGCACTTTACTGTGCACCACATCCTTGTGAGTTTCTTCACTAATTCCTCTGGCATATTTGTGTATGTAAAGTAATTTACAAGCAGCTCAGTGGCTAGAAATGAATCAGTCTTCATGGGAAATCTTGAAAGAACATCCACATTTGTATGTTCTGCTGACTCACGATATTTAATCTTGTCCTGATGGTTAATTTTATCATTTGGTCTCCTTGCTCAAAGACCACTTTGTGCTCTCTTAGCACTTTCTCAATGAAAAAAACATACCCCTATGTATCCTTACTGTAAATAATTTGGTCCAGTTTAATGGTATCCTCTTAAGCCAATTCCTTCTCATCAGGGAAACTTTGTTCCCTCCTACCACTACCAATGGCAAGTAATAGGATATATCATTGTCTTCACTGTAATACTAACTTGGCCTAACACTGGAATACTGTTACTGGAATAACTAGTCAGTTTCACACCCTTTTTGCAGAAAGGAATGTAACTTAGAGACTTCTTGTATTCTCTTTCCGAGATAAAAGTTTTATCAATATTGAAAGTAAGTTGTAAATCACCGACTTTCATTTTTACTATGGGTACTGGAATTATATCTTCAGCCTTCTTGCTCTCATCTTCTATGTGCTGTTTTTCTTGCTGTCTGACTGAGTCCACATCTTGTTCTTCCTGTTTGTTTCCACATCTGTCATATACTGCATTTGAGGATTCCCCAGACTCCTGATCTAGCTTCAAATCTACCACGACCTCGAACTGGTACAAGGCTGTGACCTGGAGTTTAACCACAACCTGGAGCATTACTGTTTCCTCTACTCCAGCAAGCCGTCTGGATAAGGTTGACTTTCCCTCAGGCATAGCACTTTGACTGCAAATGGGGGCATTTAAATGGTTGATAGCTACCATGATCATGATAACATCTAAGTTTCTTTGGCTTTGAACTTGGCTGACGTGGCCTGGGTTTGGTTGAAATCCAGCGGACCCCTCCCACCGACAGCTCAGGAAAACAACTCCCTTGCAATCTGCAGCTCTCTCTGCCATTTTGATGTCTGTGATCTCATCACTGGCCTCCTTCCACATTAGTTTGTTGCCTTTGCTCAAAAGCTTGGCCTGGATTTTACTATTTGTTAGGCCTCCTACGAATATATGTCTAAGGTCAATTTCAAAGTTTGTGCCATACCCTTGCATCAAGAGAGTTTCATTAATTTGAGAATGTAATCTGCTCACGAAATGCAACTCTCAGTGCAATCTCATTCTTAGTCATGCCAGAGTCCAGAATCTAATTAATTTCGAAAGAGCCCATAGTACTGTGGTCTCGCGGCCAACACTGGTTGACACACCACCTCAGAAGCATCTGGCCCCACGATGGTGAGGAAAATATTTACTTTTTCCTAATCTCCTATTTTATTCACTTTCACCCAAATGAGTAACCTTTGTTTATAATTACACCAGTCCTCTTTGCGTCCATTGTTTCTAAATGTGTCTTCAGTGTCATTTTTTCAATTACATCCCATGCTGTCTCACTGTGCACACACAGCAATCTTTTAAATTGCTCAGACTTCTTCAAAATCAGCTTTGGTAATTCCAAAGATGTGTCACAATGTTCTTCAGTTCTTAATTTCTCAAATAAAATGTAAAAGAAAATTCAATTCCAGCCTCGTTTTCATCTTTTGGTTGTGTATTGAGAAAGACGAACACATGTTCAGCTTCAGGCACCCATTATTGAACTAACTTTGTTTACACCTCCCACAGAGAGGGCAACATAACAAAATGTGGAGATTTTGCAGTACATTACAACTGTTCTGAGTGCTCTCCTCAGCCTGAAATGGGCATAAATGAAAGCTCAAAGGGGTTCTTCAACGCAACTCTATTTGTACTTTATTTTCAATTTTCATTTATGTACTATCATTAGCTCAGTGTTTTTTTCCCCTAATGTTTTATTCCTTTTCTCCCATGTCTTTTTTAATTTATGTTTTTAGGCAGAAATAAAGGAACATTTATGTTGAAGCAAAAACAAATGAGCACCTGAAAAATTATTGGAAAGCCAACTAGAACTGAAAAAGTTACAAAAAATCAACAGGGAAGGAAGAGCTGCGGAAAAAGAATACACAAGAGGGCTTTGACTATTCGAAACTTCAGTGCACGTGCTTCAAATTTATCTTTTCCAGGTTTTCCAACAATTGCACTCAGGAAAAGAGAGGAGCTGGAAGAAAAAGTTCAGGAGGTAGGAAGTAGATCTTGGGGCCAAGTGATGAAGCAATGAAACAGCTGAGACCACTGTTTGTTGGCTGGTGAAGTATAGATGCTGCTGCATAAAGTCGGTGATTGTAACTTCAGGGCATCTACCTCAGAGGACAGCAAAGTGCAGCATACCTAGCAAAAGGTGCCATTTAGGGTACATCATCCACACACCTGGGAACAGAAGCGAAGAAGATGGCTCTGTGGGATTTTGGTTCACGAGTCACAGATCACACCAAAATGGGGTCGAGGTCACGAGTAGTGGTTTAAAACAGTTCATTAAGAAGTGACAGTTTAGATTCAATACATAAGATAAATAGACAGATGAAATGGTTTGAAATCAGACTGGAAGAACCAGGGTAGTAATGTCAGCCTCTTCTGTTCCCAGTCTATTTGATTTAACCAAAGTGTTCGGTTGAAGCCAGCACAGATCTATTTTGAAAAGCTCTCCCCTGTCCAAAGTAATTTTTCCCTCTTGACTGTCCATTTATATACATTGATGGGCCTGTAACTTCTGGTGGAGTGGCAATTGTGTCAGATTGCCACTCTGCTCCTGCTTTCTTACCCTAAATGAAGCTGCTTCTATCTTGCCCGATCCTCTGTCTCAAGCGGGGCGAGATCACTCCAGCGCAGTGGGTTCCCATGGCCTACTATTGAATCCAGGAGAGGTGAATGTGAGTAAAGCATGCTCCCTTTTTTAAGGCACTAGCTTCCATAAACCAGGTAAGTTTAAAGGTCCCGCCATTTTGACAAACCAGGGAGAAGGTAAGTGTATTAAAGTTAGGGGTAGGATTTGGAAGAGACGGGAGTTGGGGGGGCGTAGGCCAGGATGGGGGTTGCGGGCCTGGGGAATTGAGGCCTGTGTGGGGCGGGGTGGTCAGGCTTGACCTTGGGGGTGTAGAGATGGGGTGCTGGGCCTGGGGTGGGGGTCAAGTTGGATGGGGCGAGGGGGATTGTCGGGTTGTGCCTGGGGGGAATTGGGTCGGGCCTTGGTAGGGGTGGGTATTGGGTTGAGTCAGGCCTGGGGACAGGGGGTCAGGTCTGGTAGAGTCCAAGGCGGTGGTCGGACCTGGGGAATGTCGGGTCGGGTCAGGGGGTGTGGTCAGGTTGGGCCTGGTTGGTGGGGAGGTGGTGTGAGGATGGGCCGGGCCTGGGGAGGTGGTGGTGAGAGCAGTGGAGGGGGTGCTCAGGTTGGGTCGGGCCAGGGAGGGTCAGATCGGGTCAAGTTGGGCCTGATTAAGGGGGGGCGGAAATGGGCCAGGCCTCAGGTTGAGGGAGGTCAGATTGGGTTAGGTCAGACTAGGGGTGGGGGTCAGGAGGAGGGAGGGAAGCTATGGGGGGTTGATGGGGATAGGTGTGTCCCTTGGTGGGTTGTGGAGTTAATTGAGTGGGTAGTAGGGAGGGTTGGAGCAGTCCTGTGGGGGGGTCGGGGATAGTCAGGTGGCGAGTGGAGTCCTGTGGGGTTCAGGGGGTGGTCTGAGGTTGGTAGAGGGAGGATGGGGGGAGTCCTGTGAAGGGTGTGAAGTTGCAGAGGGCGGGATAGTGGGTGGGGTGGGCAGGGGAGTTCCGTCAAGGGGTTGGTGGGTAATTTGTGTGGATTGGTAGAGGGGGGTGATGTGGGAGCCCACAGGGTGGAATCGGGGAGGGGGTTTGGGGGAGTCCCGTGGGGGTTGGGGTGAGTCGGTACTTTAGTTAGCCAGGAACTAAAAGTGGTTTTAATTCTTCAAACTTTTTCTGGGTAGCTATTGCTATAACGCAGTCAGAACCATCCGAAGTTTGCGATTTAAATCCCATTATTGGACGATTCCCAGTGCAAGGAAATTGCCCAAAGGAAGTTTGAACTTCCCAGGCAATTGCCATGCAATTGTTACCTGGGAACTTCTGGAGGGGGTCCCCAGCACACCTTTGGGATACCCCCCAGATACATTGCCCCAGAGCTCAGAAGTTATTTGCCAATACTTCTAGGAGGCTCATGTCAATCCCTCATTCAATCACGTCTTCCCACTCAACTGTCTTATGCCTGAAGGAGCTATTTGACCTAGATAACATTCATATTGAAAACAATGGACAATTAATTGTGTAATGTCTTGTTATTTCCCGCACTTGGAACAGTGAGAGAACCATTATTGCAAAGAAACCACAAAAGTATTTCTTTTGAAGCTATTATTTCTAGCATTTTCTACAACAGTTTCAAAATTATGCTTTCTTATAATGTATTATTAGAACTACCATTTTCTTATAAGCTCCCATCTTGAGAAGAAAAATGCCTATTGACTTCTCACATTTGACCCTGACTCTAGTTATTTCTGAGTCATAAACTCATTTTGCAAACTTCTTAATCAGACTCCGTAGGCAACATACTAGAATTATCAGAATCATCACAAAACCCTTTACTGATTATTAGGAGTAGGGGAGTATCCTTAGGAGTTTGGCTAATGTTATAAACTGGGAAAATAATTAGAATCAATTCTGAGAGCCTGGATAAACTGTCACTTAGAAAGGCAAGGATTAATCAGGTCAGCATGGTTTTGTTAAGGGAAACAAAATGCCTTACTAACTTAATTTGAATTTTTTGAGGAAGTAACAAGGAGGATTGATGAGAATAGCGCAGCAGATGTGGTTTACATGGATTTTGGTAAGGTATTTGACAATATCCCACATGGCAGATTGGTCAGAATAATAAAAGTCCATGTGATACAGGGGAATGTGGCAGGTTAGATCCAAAATTGGCTCAGCAACAGGAAACAAAGGGTAATGATTGATGGATGTTTTAGCGAATGGAAAGTAGTTTCCTGTGGCATTCCATAGGGCTTAGTGTTGGGGTCCTTGCTTTTTGTTGTACATATTAATGATTTGGACTTAAATGTGGGAGGCATGATTGGGAAATTTGCAGATGACACAAAAATTGGCTACGTAGTTGATAGTGAAGAGGATAGCTGTTGTCTCCAGAATTTTCCAATGGTTTGGTTGAATGAGCAAAAAAGTGGCAAAAGGAATTCAATCCAGAGAGGAGTGACGTAATGCATTTGGGCAGGGAAAACAAAGCAAGGGAATACTCAATAAATGAAAGAATATTGAGAGGAGTTGAGGAGTTGCATGTTTACAGGTCCCTGAAGGTGGCAGGACAGGTGGATGGGGTGGTAAAGAAAGCATATGGAATGCTTTCCTTTATTGGGTGAGGTATTGAATACAAAAGCAGAGATGTAATGCTGGAACTGTATAAAACACTGATTCTTCAGCTCCTCTGTCTCCTTCTTGTATCTTTTGGCTTCCTCCATGAACATTGCTGCGTCTTCTCTGCCAAATGGCTCTTCAGTTTGTTCAGTGGCATTAAATTCGCTCTGCTTCTCTTTGTAATTTTCCAGAGGTACAACTTTGACCTGAAGGACCCTTGACGTGTGTGAAGGTCTTTCAACAGGTTTTCCTTTTCTTTGCGAAGCTCACTTGCTTCGTTTTGAATTCTGTAATTCAGCAGAGTCTCCTTGAGTTTCTCCTGCTGTTCTTCCATGCTGCTGTTTAAGAGTCTTCATTTCCTCAGGTTGCTGAATGGCTACACATTCCTTTCACATCCTGTTAAGGTCCTTTGACTCTCCAGGCTCTTTCTGAAATGCCTTGTTCCTTTCCCAAGTCAGGAGCTTTTCCAGCTTCCTTTTGAAATCTCACTGGCCAATCAAGGTTAATTTCCCACAACCAGCTATGACCTAGAAGGCTTGGTCCTTCACCTTCCACTACAATCACAGGGAACTGTGCTGCCTGGTGCTTGTAATAAACAGGTACGGTGGTAATACCTTTCACATGTATGACTTCACCAGTATACGTTTTCAATTTGGCTGAAATCTGCTCCATATTCAGTTGTTGAATACTCTTGTTTAAATGTTTGAACATGTGCTCCACCACTACAGTGGCTGATATACCGGTATCCACTTCCATAATCAAAGGTTTTCCATTGACCTGCAGAGTAACAGTGATTGGCTCTGTTTTCCCTACTTTTATATTAAATGGAGAATAAACACCGGAATTAGTGGCTTCTGGTTCTTCCACATTATGTACTTCGATCGGTTTAGTTTGCTGCCTGGAAGTCTGTCTCAATCTTGCTTTACATTGCTTCAGTATGTGCCCTCTTTTATGACAATAATGGCACTCCACCTCTTTAAATCAGCAAGTTCCAGGGATATGGTTACATCCACATCAGTAACAATTCATTTTCAGGTTTGCTGCTGAGCTGTCTCCTTATATTTTCTTAATTTTCAGGTTGTTTCGCCGCTGACTCCCTAGTTTTCACGCCACGCTCAGTGGTCTGTTCCTGCCCCAGCTAGAAAACAACACCATTTTGTACACCCTGTAAGGCCTGTGAACCCCGCTTGGCACTTTCCATTGCAAACGCTATTTCCAATGCTCTTTTAAAATCGATATTTCATTCAGCTGATAACCATTGCTGAACGGCATCATTGTGCACACCGCAGACTGAACGATCCCTTAACATATCGTTTAGGATCTCCCTGAAGTCACAATGTTCAGTTAGCTGTTTCAACTTTGTTACGTATGTTGCTATGGTCTCCCCCAGGGTTCTTACTCTCAAATTAAATTTGAACCTCTGCATGGCTATGGAGGGATTGGGTTGAAAATGACCCTTTATGAGGTCTACTAATTCGCTGAAGGTCTTTGTGTTGGGAGCATTTGGGCCGTCAAACTACGGATTAAATTATAAGTTTTACTCCAACAAATACTTAGGAAAATTGCTTTCCTTTTTTGCTCCACAGTTATTTTGTTTGCTTGGAAAAAGAAACCGAGGGGTTTTATATATTGACTCCAAACCACTGTGGATGAGTTGAATGGGTTGATCCTGCCAAGAACTGGCATACCTGGTGTGTGCATTTTCCCCTCCTTCTGTTTAAACCAAGATACTCATATTCACTGGGTGAGGGACAGCTATGGAACCAATTTATCCTCCTCGCCAGTTGTTATGGACTTGATTTTCCAGTCATGTTTCTCATAAGAAACAGTGAAATTTATTTACAGGACTTCAGCAGCAGTTACATGCTTCCATCAAGAACCACAACTAGACACAAATGCCCTCCTGAAGTTCCCTGCACTTAGAGCTGATTCGTTCATACTGTCACATGATACTACACAGTACAATAAGTCTTAAAGCTACCGTCACTACATTCCTTAAAACTGCAGGTTCTTTGGTTCTTCTGATTCCTACCAATCTTGCCTTCCAAGTTTCTGCATTTCCCACTCCATTTTTCATTTTGTTGGATCATTTTAACCTGATGTCTTTCAAAGGTGCTTGGTCTTTCCACGATTGATCTGAGGCTTAAGAACAATGGGGGAATCGGTTGGCTGAACTGAGCTACAGCAATGAGAGCTCTGCTCCGCATACAGATGTTTGCTATCAGTTCTGTGACGTCGGACAAAGGAAAGATTTGCAAAGTGAATCCATGTTGGTTTCGGCCTAATACTTTGGTTCGCTCAAGAAGACTGAGAAAAGAAGAGACTGACACTATCACTCTCATTTATCCATCCTTTTCACAGAATCACAGAATCACCGAATCACAGTGCAGAAGAGGCCCTTCGGCCCATCGAGTCTGCACCGACACGTGAGAAACACCTACCTGCCTGCCTAATTCCATTTACCAGCACTTGGCCCATAGTCTTGAATGTTATGACGTGCCAAGTGCTCATCCAGGTACTTTTTAAAGGATGTGAAGCAACCCGCCTCCACCACCCTCCCAGGCAGTGCATTCCAGACCATCACCACCCTCAGGGTAAAAAAAGTTTTTCCTCACATCCCCCTAAACCTCCTGCCCCTCACCTTGAACTTAAGCACCCTTGTGACTGACCCTTCAACTAAGGGGAACAGCTGCTCCCTATCCACCCTGTCCATGCCCCTCATAATCTTGTACACCTTGATCAGGTCGCCCCTCAGTCTTCTCGCTCCAATGAAAACAACCCAAGTCTATCCAACCTCTCTTCATAACTTAAATGTTTCATCCCAGGCAACATCCTCATGAATCTCCTCTGCACCCCCTCCAGTGCAATCACATCCTTCCTATAATGTGGCAACCAGAACTGCACACAGTACTCCAGCTGTGGCCTCACTAAGGTTCTATACAACTCCAACATGACCTCCCTACTTTTGTAATCTATGCCTCGAGTGATAAAGGCAAGTGTCCCATATGCCTTTTTCACCACCCCACTAATGTGCCCCTCTGCCTTCAGATTTCTGTGGACACACACGCCAAGGTCCTTTTGTTCCTCAAAATTTCCTAGTGTCATGCCGTTCATTGAATACTTCCTTGTCAAATTACTCCTTCCAAAGTGTATCACCTCACACTTTTCAAGGTTAAATTCCATCTACCACTTATCTGCCCATTTGACCATCCCGTCTATATCTTCCTGTAGCCCAAGACACTCAACCTCACTGTTAACCACACGGCCAATCTTTGTGTCATCCGCAAACTTACTAATCCTACCCCCCACAATTCAATACAGGGCCAGCAAATCATCTCATCTGTTATGGGCTATATGTCTTTTCAGCTTATGCATTGTAACTAAAAAGTCGCTTCTTAATAAATTGTTTTAAGCTATTACTTGTGGCCTTAACCCACTTTTGGGTAATCTGTGACCCCCAAACCAAAATCTTACAACCTTTTTGAATCTGAGCAGGTAAGACTGCCCAACAGTGCTACTTAACAAGCTGTTGGTTGAAATATGCAAGCTGCAAAATGTTGCCTGTTAACCAGATACACATTTACTGCCACCCACGCTAAGATCTAATACTGTTTTACAGCTATTCCACTGCAATCCCATACTTAAACAAAACATACATTCAAGTTAAAGTTGCACAATATAAAAACAAAGATGCATTGTCGATTACCGATACAAGGTTGGGCTGTAGATTTTGGCATATGCCTCTTGCTTGTACATGCTCCTTCACCTTGGATGTCAAGGCTACATCTTTAAAATCCCGATAACCTTTAGGAAGGCTGAAAAACAGCTTTGTCCGCATATGCAGCTAGTTATCTTTCCAATAGCTATAACCCATTAATTCTTGCTTTCATCCCTTTAAATGCTACTAGTGTACATTTCTTCCAATCTCTCCTTCTATTTTGACAAACTCCATCTTGCTGGCTCAGTCCAGGATGAAAGGTCATCTTATATATGAAGTGAGGATGATCATGAAACACTCTGCGGGTTTGACCATTTCTGATATGTGCAAGTAGAAACCTTGCTGCTCTGTAGACCCAATGCTTCAGTGACATGACTGGAAAATGACCACTGCCTTTCGGCACAGTGCAAATTTCAGGAAGATAAAGAGGAAGATCAACTAGGGTGGCTAATTTGGAGCTAATAAGGAACAAGTGAGGAAAACATAAAAGATCATTGATCCTCACAGCATCAACACAATAGAGAAATACAAGAAAATCTGCATGATTATCGCCATACAAGAAAGCATGACATCAATATTTCTCCAACATACTTAAACTTAACAGCACTAGAAAAACCTGTAATGGTCAATTTTACCTATTAGCACTCTGGGATCCTCACCTGATAGGTGTGTAATGTTATAAAATCAGACCTAAAAGTCAACTCCAAACCTTCAATATGCCACACAATAGACTTGTGAGCAAAGTTATAGCTCATGGAAAAAAAGGAACAGGAGCAATGTGGATACAAAATTAAATGAGTGGCAGGAAACAAAGAATAGTGGTGAATGATTATTTTTCAAACAGGTGGAAGGTTGTAGTGGAGCTCCCCAGGGATTGATGTTAGGACCTGTGCTGTACCTGATATATATTAATGGCCTAGACCTTGGTGTACAGGTCACGATTTCAAAATTGGCGAACAATAGAAAACTTGAAAGCATTGTGAACCATGAGGAGGATCATGTAGAACTTCAAAAGACCATAGACAGGTTGGTGCAATGGGCAGACAAGTGGCAGATGCAACTTAATGCAGAGAAGTGTGAAGTGATTCATTTTGGTAGGAAGAATGTAAAGAGATAATATAAAATAAAGGGTACAATCCTAAAGTGGGTGTAGGAGCAGAGGGATCTAGGTGTATATGTGCATAAATCATTGAAGGTGGCAAGATAGGTTGAGAGAGAGCAGTTGGCATCCTGGGCTTTATCAATAGGGACACAGAGTACAAAAGCAAGGAAGTTATGTTAAACCTGTTGTGGTAAATCTGTTTATATTAACTTGGCCTAAACTGGAGTATTGTATCCCATCCTGGGCATCACACTTTTGAAAGGATGTGAAGGCATAAGAGATGGTGTAGGAAAGGTTGATGACAATGGTTTCAGAGATGAGGAACTTCAGTTACCTAGAAAAATTGGAGAATTTGGGACTGTTCTCCTTGGAGAAGATAAGGTTAGATTTCATTAAGGTATTCAAAATCATGAGGCGTCTGGACAGAGTAGATAGGGAGAAACTGTTCACATTGGTGAAAGGATCAAGAACTAGAGGGCACAGATTTAAGGCAATTGGTAAAAAGAAGCAATGACGACATGAGTAAAAGTTTTTCAATCAGCAAACGATTAGGATCTGGAATGCCCTGCCTGAGAGTGTGGTGGAGGCCGGCTCAGTTGAGGCTTTCAAAAGGGAATTGGTCATTATCTGAAAAGGAAAAAATTGCAGGGCTACAGGGAAAGAATTAGGAGTGGTATTAGGTGAATTGCTCCTTTGAGGGCCAGCACAGACACGACAGGCCGAATAGCCTCCTTCTGTGCTGTAAACATTCTATAATTCTGATATCTAAAGTCTTTCTATCAAATTGGGGAAATTGAGTGGTGAAAAAATGCTGTGTTTCAAGTACCAGTTCACGACCTCATGGAGTGATAGACACTGATTTAGTTTCTCACTGCACTGAGCTCTCTTGTATAATGAAGGTGGAAAACTGAGGTTAAAGGTTTCTCTGCAGCAGGGAGTAAAAAACTAGGGACAGATCAAAAATTGCATGAATGGAGGATTTTGAGCAGGCTGTTTGCCCACTCTCACAGTTGCATGACCCAGGAAGAATGAATAAAGTGGAAAATGGGAGGGGGAGAAGACAACTCACCTTTCTAAAAAGATTCAAATTATTACCAAAATTACATGACAAGTTTTCACAACTTGTAATTTACTAGCTTTTTTCTTCCCTGTTAAACACAAGCATAGCTAAAATAAGAGATGACTAAAAAAAAATTCCAATATGGAAGACTGTGAACTCTGATGTGTATTCTTATCACTTCAAAGTCATGTTTGGATAAGGGGTTGGTGGTGGGATGAACATTTTTAATCACATTTGAGTGTTGTTTTTTTGGATATAAAAGAAGCATTTGTGTTATTCCCAGGCATAGTTCAAAGCAGTATTCTATTGTTTGAAAATTGAAAATGGCCTAGCAGCTGCCTTCTGTGTAATCGCAGCAATCATGCATGAAATATGGTCACAAAGTTATTATTGTGCAAGATTTGTTCTGTCTACACATATTATTCCATTTTTAGCAATCTTAGGCGAGCTGCAAAGGTTTTTTAAGGCAATTAGAAAAAGATTAGGACATTTAAAACCTTTACAAATTCCATATTTGTAAAGTAATAACACCAAAGTGGGAAGAGAGCGGGGAAATCGGGCTGAGGAGATTGGGAGTTCAGTGAGTTTAGGCTGGGATAATTGGAAGAGAGTGGGGCCTTCAGAATTTGTATCATGGGGTCCAAGCTTGTGGGTGGGGCGGGGGGTGGTGGCAGTAAATAGGTTTTCTTGGTGGGCTGGGGAAAGCATTTGCTTTCCGCTTAGGCCACAAACAGTGCAATAAGGACATTTAATTGAGCGATACAGCCCTTCTCAACTCCTTTCATCTCTCAGGTTTCTCTTCCGACCAGCCTCCATTAGGCTGGATTTTCTGAGGAGGTGGACTTCTCATCCCCCAACCTCCCCCCGCCAATGCAAGAGTCAGCCGGCGGCTGAAAAGAAGTCTGCCCCACAGCTATAACATGCTGCCAGCAGGCTAAACAGGCTGAGAGTGAGGGCATCCACCCCTCAGAGTGAGGAAGTCCTGTTCGAGAGAGCTGTCAGCCAATCTGATTGGCCGGCAACTGTAGCATTCTCAGCAGTGCCAGAGCTGAGTAGTGGGCACTGCTGGGACTGCAAGCAGGTCTATGAGGATGGCAGTCATGGCTTTCAGATCCAGGTAAGTCGTAGGTCTTGGATAGGGAGAGATCAGGCAGCCCAGGCAGGGGGTGAGGTGTGTGGGAGGGTGAGTTTTGGAGGTTAGGCGGGCAGGACCAAAGGGCGGAGCAACATATTTGGGGGAGGGGGTGCCACAGATGTGAAAAGCATAGCCCCCTGAATGATGTGCCACCCCTTCCTTCCTGCCTTGACAGAAAATAGTTTTTAGAAAACTGCCTCGCCACTCCTGCCTGCCTGCCCACGCTAACCATATTATGGTGTGGGTAGCATATTATATGGGTCTATTAACTTGTCAAAAAGCTCAATTGCCCTTTAATTGTTCCTTTAAATGTGACAGACTTCTGCGCCCACCCATATATCATATTATGGGGGCAGCTTGGAGGTGGGCAGGAAGATGGGGGGGCTTGCCAGAAGTAATGATACTTCTGTCCACGTGTGGGAGTAAGACATACGGACTAATTCAGAATCGGTTGTTGCCCAGTGCCCCAGACTCGAAAAGTTTTGATGATTTAGTGAACCTCGTAAAGACTCAATTAGTGAACCTCGTAAAGACTCATTACCAGCCCAAGCCATCGGTGACGATGCAACGGTTTAAAGTTAACTCAAGAAATAGAGCTGCAGGGTAGACAGTCGCTTGTTATGTGGCAAATCTGAAGCAATTAACTGAATATTGCAAGTCTGGTACATCAATTAATGATATGCTTAGAGATCGTTTGGTGTGCGGTATAAATGAAAATGCAGTTCAGACGAGGTTGTTGGCTGAAACAAATCTAGGTTTTCAGAAGGCATTGGAAGTCGCTTTGTCAATGGAAGATGCAGTGCGAGAGTCAGAAGCCATTTGAGGGGAGCTGTCCATTGGACGGGGAGCTTCAACCAAAAAGAGCACATTAGTGCACAGCTTTGTTCCAAGGCGGGAAGCAGCCACCGCTAGCAGACAAATTAAAAAGGCAAATTTAGCAGCAAAAACATGGCATAATAGTGACAGAGGTGGAAGCAGACAGCCCTGAAATGAACCACAGTTTAAAAAGATTGAACGTTTCTTCTGCCATCGAAATGGACACCTCATGAGGAATTGTAAAGATAGAATCAGGCAGACTTTCAGACAAAAGCATAAACTCAATGAGATAAACAGTGTTGAAAAGCCTGAAGTAATCGATGCTGATATCTATTCACTGTATAATTTAAAGGTAGGAAGAATGGAGACTATATATGTAACCGTGAGAGTGAACGAGAAGCCTATCAAAATGGAGGTGGATACTGGTGCAGCCACTACAGTGATTGGCGAGCATACTTTTAAATACCTGAATCATGGAAAACGTAAAATGAATTCAGAAGAAACGGATGAAAAATTAAAAACTTACACAGGAGACATACAAGTCAAAGGTGTTTGTAAAGTCACAGTACACTATGAAAGTCCGTGAGATTACCTTCGATGTTCATAGCAGGCAAGGGACCCAGTCTACTCGGACAAAACTGGCTGAAAGAAATTAAATTGGAATGGACTGAAATTTTCCGACTAAGAACTAATGGACTTTAAGAGCTACTACAAAAACATGCCTCAGTTTTCAAGGAAGAAGTTGGAAAAATAGAAGGGCCACAAGCAAAAATTCATGTAGATCCAGAAGCAACAGCAAGATTCACGAAGGCAAGACCCGTACCTTATGCAATGCGGGATGAGGTAGATGCTGAACTGGATGGATTAGAAAAACTGGGAGTGAGACAACCACTACAATTTTCTGAATGGGCAGCACCAATTGTACCTGTTCTCAAACCTGACCAAAGCATTCAAATATGTGGGGACTATAAAATAACAGTTAATAAAGTGGCAAAATTAGATAGACACTCCATACCTAAAATTGAAGATTTTTACTAAACTGGCAAGTGGAAAGCCCTACACAAAGTTAGATTTGAGTCACGCCTACCAGCAATTTGAATTAGAGCAGGCATCCCGGAAGTTTGCCATGATTAATACACATAAGGGATTGTTTCAATACACTATTTACCTTTTGGCATATTTTCTGTTTATACCATATTCCAAAGAACCTTGTAAAGTTTATTACAGGGACTGCCCCATGTTGTAGTTTATCTGGATCATGTTCTCGTGACTGGACTCACTGAAAAGGGACATTTGATGAACTTGGAAGAAGTTCTGAACCATTTTTTGTAGGTGGGATTGAGATTGGAAAAGGAAAAGTGCACATTCCAGGCAAAAGAGGTAATTTACCTAGGTCACAAGGTAAGATTCACAAGGCCTACATTCAGTTTTAGAAAAAGTGAGAACCATTAGAGAAACCCCAGTGCCAAAGAATACATCTGAACTGAAATCATTCTTGGGGATGGTCAATTACTATGGACGCTTCTTGCCTAATTTGTCAACAGAACTGGTACCATTGTATTACTTGCTCAAGAAAAAACAGAGATGGTCATGGCAAACACCACAAGGAGAAGCTTTCACAAAAGTGAAACAGTTGCTAGAATCATCTACACTTCTAGTACATTTTGATCCAAAGAAAGAGTTGACATTAACGT
Organism: Cetorhinus maximus; assembly: GCF_964194155.1. Classification (NCBI taxonomy): domain Eukaryota; kingdom Metazoa; phylum Chordata; class Chondrichthyes; order Lamniformes; family Cetorhinidae; genus Cetorhinus; species Cetorhinus maximus. Next base: position 102,778,030 of record NC_135879.1, on the reverse strand, counting down.
GTGATGCATCACCTTTTGGAGTAGGAGTGGTGCTTTCCCATCGAATGGATGATGGTTCAGAATGACCTATAGGATACGTGTCGAGGACACTTAGTACTGCTGAGAAAAAGTACTCACAAATTGAAAAAGAAGGCTTCAGTGTTAACAATGTTCATCAATATGTACATAGTCGCCATTTTACTATCATAATGGACCACAAGCCATTACTAGGACTATTCGATGAAGACAAGGCATGAGATTCCGATAGCCTCGGCAAGAAAACAAAGATGGGTGTTGATCCTGGCAGCACACGAGTGTACTTTTATTCATAGACCCTGAAGTCAAATTGCAAATGTAGATGCACCCAGTCATTTACCCTTGCAAGTAAAAGATGAGGATGTTCCAATTCCTCAGGAATATGTCTTGTTATTGAACTTCCTGGACTCATCACCGATATGTGCTAAGCAAATTAAAGATTGGACAAGCTAAGACAGTCTTATCCAGTGTGAGAAATCAAGTTCTTCATAGTTGGTCACAAACACAAGAATCTGATTAAATGAAACTGTAATTCCAGGGAAGAGAGGAGATAACCAGCCAAGAAGTTATTTTATTGTGGGGAGCTCGAATGATTGTTCCTCCAAAAGTTCAAAAGCCATTGTTATCTGAACTTCACCGTGCACATCCAGGAATTTCCAAAATGAAGGCAATAGCACGTAGCTATATGTGATGCCCGGGAATGGATGGAGAAATAGAAAACTTAGTGAGAGGTTGTATGCAGTGTCAACAGGTGCAAAAATGACCTACAACAGCACCGTGGCACCCCTGGGAGTGGCCAGGAAGGCCATGGTTAGGAGTACACATTGACTATGTGGGAGCTTTTATGGAAACAATGTTTTTCCTTATCATAGACGCTCATTCAAAATGAATGTATATGTACAAAGTGAGGTCACCCACATCTTCAGCAACAATAAACAAGTTACGGCAATGCTTTGCTATAAATGGATTGCCTGAAGTGCTAGTATCAGATAATGGAACAGTATTCACAAGTGCTGAATTTAACTTATTTACAAGCCTCAATGGTATTGTTCATGTGAAAACATCTCCACATCACCCTTCTTCAAATTGGCTCACCAAGAGAGCAGTTCAGACATTCAAATCTGGTATGAAGAAATTACCTGGAGATTCGATAGTGACTAAATTAGCACACTTTATTTTCCATTATAGAACCACCCCTCATTCGACATCAGGTGTCACACCTACTGAATTGTTGATGAAGCGCTGTCTCCAGTTGAGACTGAGCCAAATCATATCAAAGTTGGGGTGGGGAAGGTAGAAAGAAGGCAGGAAAGTCAGAAAATGGGACATGATTGTCACAGTCGGGACAGAACATTTAATGTAGGAGAGAAAGTATTTGTGAAAAATTTTAGAGAAGGACCAGCATGGTTGCCCGCTGAAAAAAGTGCTGTAATGGGACCTCTTTCCTACCACGTGAAAGTTGGAGATCGAATAATAAGAAGACATATGGATCACATATGAAGTGGAGAAACCAAACATCCAGAAGTGATTCCACCGGTGTTCGAGACTGAATCAACATTTCCTGTTGAAAGAACTCAATCAAGTACAAATGGATTTGAAAGGCTGATTGTACCTGAAAGAGTCAAAGAAACAAGTTTACAGGTACTTGCTGAAAAACCAAATGCTCAGAAAACTTCAGTAAGGGAAATTCCAAAGCAAACTTCAGAAGCTGTAGAGCTGAGACGTTCTACACGCATAAGGAAACCCCCAGAGAGACTGACTTTGTAAATAATTGATCTGTGTAAGCTACTTGATGTATTGAAAAGTTGTAAAATGTGTTTTTTTCAGTAAAGGAGGAGAGATGTAGTAATCTGATATGTAAAATACCTTTAAGACAAGTATTGTAACATAAGGTCACATGAGCTTAATATCCAATAGCAGAGTCGCACGGGCTACCTCTATGTGAAAGAATCTTGAGTTAGTCATTGAGGCATGAAGACAGAGGGTAAAATCTTCGTCTCAACAAGCGGGGGTGGGGCCTGCTCGCTGAGGCATAAAATGACGCGTGGTGACGTGGGGCATGCGTCCCGATGTCACCGCGCGCCATTTAGATTTTCAGTTCGGTGAAGTCAGCTGCGCACCCGCCGAACTGTCAAATGCCTATTAAGGCCATTTAAAAAGCCAATAAAGCAATTAGCTGAGCTGCCCGTCCAACCTTACGGTTGGCAGGAAGGTGAAGAGCCCAGGCGGCCTTCGCATTTTTCATGGAACCTCATCCACGGGCGGGATGAGGTTTCATGAACGTTTTTAAAGTGTTTGAAAATTTTTAAATAAAATTAATGGACATGTCCCAGCTCATGTGACAGTTTCACATGAAGGGACATGTCCTTAAATTTTTTTTTAACCTTTATTCAATGCTTTATAAGTAAAATTAATCTCCCTGAGGCACCTCTATGTTTCAGGGAGATTTCTGCGCTATTTTGCGTGCACGTGCGAAAGAGCACACTCCCCGACTCAGGCAGCCGCCCCCCTCACCCTGCCCGCATAGGCAGCGCACAGCACTTCTGGGCGCACGTCACGCTGGACAGGCCTTAATTGGCCCGCCCACGTAAAATGGCAATGCCCAGCCGATGGGGGTGCTGATTGGCTGCACGCCCGCCCCTGCACAACCCCCCTGGCGGGGAGAAAATTCTCCCCAGAGTTTTATGTTGTGAGCGCACAAGTATAGCTGCAAAGATTAGCTTGTAAATAAACAGCATGTGTTTATTCTAATAACGATCCTCGGATGTTCTCTGTCCCTGTACCGACTCGGTTATCTGCAATAAGCATTCAACCTGGATCCTTTAGCCCCAACAAACCAAGGGCACTGGCTCCAACAGAATTATATCACAATTTTCCAAAACTCTCTGTCATGAACAATAGCGTCCAGATTCAGCCTTTGATCATCACCAAGCGTGATAAGTTCAACAATATTGTGTGGAATGCTTTTGAAGTAGTTAACTTCAAACAGGAAATTGAATCAAAAATGGCTTAAGGGTTAATAATCAGGAATAATTAAAATTGTTTTTTTTTTAACTGATTTTCACTGTTTAATTTCCAGATTCCTTTGGGAGTCCTGAATCAGTAAAAAGAAAAAGTTCCTCCTGACTTTCAGGTGGCCTCCCTGAATGTGCCGAAGCCTGACTTTACTGAGGCCTGGGAGGGGTTTTTCGATGCAGGCCTCAAGCTGGTCCAGCGAACGGAAGTGGCAACGTAATTTTCTAGACCAAGTAAGTAGTTAATTATTTCTTCTAATTCCTGCTGGCCAGCACTTTCTGACACTAGTCAGAAGTTACTGCCCAATAGATAGTTGAGGTTCCAACACAGATCATCGAGGAACTCACCAATCTCACCCCACCAACTAGCCTATTATCCCCACTGTCTGTCTCCTTCCACTCAGCCAATTTCCTAACTAGGTTAATAATTTACCTTCAATTCCATGAGCTTCAACTTCAGCTAATATTCTGTTATGGGGGATTTTATCAAATGCCTTCTAGAATTCCATATAAATAACATCAATAGACACTCCCTTGCTCACTACTTTAGTCAGGGCTACATAAAATTCAATCAGATTTTCAGGCATACCCTGCCCTTTACAAATCCGTACAGGTTCTCTCGAAGAAGCTGAAAATTTTCAAGGGGGAGAATTTTCTCCCCGTCGGGGGGGCTGAGCGGGAGCGGGTGCGGGTGGGAACGCAGCTGATTGCCACCTGCGATCGGTTGCGTACCGCCACTTTACAGGGCCGGGCCAATTGAGGCCCGCCCAACGTGACGCGCATCCAGAAGCGCTGAGCACTCCCTGTCCAGGCAGGGGGAGGAGGCAGAGTCGGGACCTGCGCTCTTTCGTGTGCAGCACAGAAATCTCCCTGAGGCACGGAGCTGCCTCAGTGAGTGTAATTACATTATTAAAAATTTAAATAAAGAAAAAAAAAATTTCACACATGCCCCCTCATGTGACAGTGTCACATGAGCTGGGGCATGTCAATGAATTTTAATGAAAAAATTTATTTGATTTATAAATCCTTCATGAAACCTCAACCCGTCCGTGGATGAGGTTTCATGATAAATGCAAAGGCCGCTTGGGCTCTTTGCCTGCCCGCCAACCTTAGGGTCGGACGGGCAGCTCTATTAATCGTTTAAATTAGTTTTTAAATGGCCTTAATAGGCCTTTGACAGTTTGGCAGGTGTGCAGCCGACTCCAGTGTGCGCCCGCCGAACTGAAGATTGGAATTATACACGGTGACGTTGGGATGCACTCCTGGCGTCACCGCACATCAGCGAGCAGGGCCCGCCCCCACAGGCCAACCTGAAGATTCTGGCCAAGCTGTTCAGTCACCCGAGAGTTAATTATAGAGGCTAGAAAATTTACAACAACAGATGTTAGGCTAACTGATCTATAATTCCCTGGTTTTCCTCTGTGATCTCTTGTAAATGCATTAATGAACCATATTTTTGGTGTCAAAAAACTAAAGCCATGTAATTTGAATATTTCTTTAACAAAACCTGGACTTTCTTTAAATACTCCTGAGAAGGTAGTATTCCTTATCCTGCAGAAAGCTTCAGCCTTTGATTCCTATTTAAGTATTGAGCAAGGACAACAGCACAGTTACCCCATTGCAAATCCACTGAGCAGTGAGGCATTGGACAAAGGCTGATTCAGGCCATACACCAAGACAGTGTTCATTAAAAACAAAATCACAGCTGTTACCCTGTGCATAATATCAACAATTTTTATTACTCCAACCATCATTGTGGGCAAACATGGGGCCAACAAGCTATAGCAGTCACATCCATCATAAGTGCCAGTATGGGCCAGATTTTCACTACCAAGGCAGGTAGCTTGAGTGGAGCAATTTCCCAACTCGGTAGACCCATCTCTATGTAAAGGGCCCTGTTACATACAATTTTTATGCTGGGGAGGCTGGGGTGGGGTCAAGTCAGGCCCACAGACCCCACAGGCAGATCGGATGTGGCCAGGGCGAGTGCCGAGAGAGACTGGTTAGAAGGCCCGCCTTGGTTCTCTGAGACTTTGTCCCAATTGTATTAAAGATTGTCTGGCCCTCTACCCCTCATTACTTCACCCTACCATGCCCCCTCATACTTCCATGTCCCCTCATACCTCCATGCCCCCTCATACCCCTATGCCATCTCCATAATTGCTCACCCAGTTCCCACTATGTGACAACTTCAGGAGCAATGCGGAGATGAAAAAATTAAACTTATAACAACCTGAGAGAGGTCTCACTCATTTCATGTTGTATATCACGCACACTCATGAACAGGTCTAAGGCTACCACTTTCCACCCTGAAAAGTGCTCAGATTACCCTGGAAGGACAAGGTATCTCAAAAATTTGAGCAACAGGTAAAGCTAGCTGTTTCACGCTGTTACTATGCAGTAGCAACATGTGTGGTATTTGCAAATAACAGGATGCTGCCATCAAGCCAAAAAGACATTCTGCCTATCACACAAATGAGTAATGTGGTCTATGAATTTCCATGCCAGTGTGATGCTAGGTATCTAGGCCGTACTTCCCAAAGGCTGGCGGATCATATCAAACAATATGTCCCAGCCACTGTTTGCAATGGGCAGGGTACCATATCAAACCAGCCCGTACTTTAAAAACTCTAAACACAGTATCCAACATTGATGTGATTCCACAATTGGACATTTGTTAAATAATCCTCAATGTTAAGAATGCCACTGACAATCGATTTAAGATTGTCAGTTGGGCTCGCAGTGTGGCGCATTTGCGTGTACTGGAAGCTACATATATTAATGCACAGGGCCCTGATCTTTGCAGACAGAAAGAACATGTACATACATTGCACCTGTTTCAGCTAAGCAAAATAAGTGACAGCCAGTCGCTGACTCATTCCTCAGGGCAATGCCTTGTCCAATCAGGATCAAGCTGCTTGGTTTAAATTTCAAACAATGCTTGGCAGTTAACTGTCAGTCACCATCACTGATGCATTGTCTATGGCAACACCACTTGCCAAACAATCAGCGCTCTCTTCACATACAGTATAAATTGTTGTTTTCCCCTTATATTGGTCTTCTTGAGAGTGTCCTGATGAGTGCAGGACGAAAAGCTTAGACATGTCTCTTTTTTCAGAAATACACAAGTTCTGTACTATCAAACGACTACTTGTCTATTCCAAGGGTTCACAGCTGGATGAAGATCATGTCAGCAGGGCTAGGAATAGTTTGACTAATGATGTACAAGGAGTTTCTAAAAAAGCTAAAATAATAAAGTACCAAAATACAATATTTGGAGATGTGTTTTCTTTTTTATGTTACTGGTGTGAGCGCTTTCAGAGTCGACACAGCACTAACCTGGTGACCAGAACAGTCTGCTCCACTGGCATTTACAATACAGATATTATGCCTTACACTAAAATTAATGAGAAGCAGAGTTCTGTGACCTGGGGCCTGCTGAGTCTTGAAATTAGATTTGCAAATGATTAGACATGTACGTAAATCATTTACTTGAGGTCAGCATTTGGTTTACTCCAAACCATGAGTCTATGAACATTTTAATTTTACACAGAAGGAGAGTTTCAGTTGGTTTTTCAAAGAACTTTGCTAAATATTTAAACTGAAAATCAGCTGCATACTTTCACATTACATTTTTGCTGTTGACTATTTGTTGCTGTTGGATGAAATTTGGTCTGTGGTCTAATTTCTCATGGTGTATATATATATGTATATATATTTTATATATATATATATATAAAGGATCATTTCCTCGTTAAGTAGTAATCTATTACTTAAAGTGTTATTTAAAGCAATTGGTCTGAAACATCACAAAAAGAAAGGATCCTGTCATCTGTGTGGTATTTTATTGGGTTTGGGATAAGGGTATGGAGTTTGGTGAAGGAAATTAAAAACTTCAACTGGTAAAATGTGTCAATACCACTGCAAAATATGGTAACTATCTCCAAGAGTAGATATGCCTGAAGGACGTAGATTAAATCAAGACTTTTTTTTATATCTTTCACATATGCAGTCAATATTTAACATTTGTTTCTTCTTTGACATTGTAGTGCATAAGATGAGATTTTTTTTCTGCTTGTTGGATGAGGGGATGGTTGGTGAACTACATGAGAATGTTGAATTCTTGGGGCTGAATTTTCCCCCCGTCGGGGGGGAAGTTGAATGGCGGGCGCGCACAGGCCTGCTTCCGATTGGCGCCCCCGATCGGGGGTGGGGTACCATTTTAAGTGGGCAGGCCACTTAAAGCCCGCCCAGAGTGACGTCCGCACAGAAGTGCTATGCGCTCCCTGTGCGGGCAGGGGTAGAATCCCAAAATCGAGAGTGTGCTCTTTCGTGCATGCGCACGAAAGAGTGTACTCATCTCCCTGAGGCTAAGTGCAGCCTCAGGGACATTGACTGTAAATGTCAAAAACCTAAAAATAGAAAAATAAAATTTCCCAACATGTCCCCTCATGTGACAATGTCACATGAGTTGGGACATGCCCATAATTTTCACAAAAACTTTATTAACATTTTTTTAAAACTACATGAAACCTCATCCCGCCCATGGATGAGGTTTCATGCTTTTTTCTAATTCGCGCCAGGGCTCCTGGTCTGCCCGCCAAACTTAAAGTTGGATGGGCAGGTCCATTAATTACTTAAATGGCTCTGTCAATAGCCTCAATTGGCCATTGACAGGTCAGTGGGCGCGCAGCTGATTTCGCTGCTCCCCTGCCTTCCTAAAAACTTAAATGGGGCGCGGTGACATCAGGAGATCCCCCCGACGTCACCGCATGTCATTTTACATGTCGGAGAGCAGGCCCCGCTCCCACTTGCTGACGTGTAAAATCCTGCCCTTGGTGAATTTTCTGACCATTCCCACCTGACAACTGGGTGTAAATCAGGTTGTGTGAAGAGAAAATCGGGTAGCACTCCATGACAGCAGGACTCTTCCCCATTTCCAGCAACAAGACGACCGATGCAAATCAGGCAGTATTGACATGGTGATCTCATGCCCCATTTTATGTTACTTCTACTTCATTTGCGTTTGCGCCTGTTCTCCTCTTTGTGACATCAGCATCCGGAATTGCTAGTTGTTGTAGAGAAGATGGAGGTATATTTAAAGAATACAGTAGCTTTATTCGCAGAATTTGCAGGTGTAACTTTCATTTGTACAATGCTGTTATGTAGAAAAACATCCCAAGGTACATCACAGAAGTGGAATCAGACAAAAATGGATTAGATTATTCTCATATTAGTATTCTTAGCGTTTGGTTCAATTATTTGAGCAGAAATTGATGTTAGACTGGGGGGACTGAAGTCTCAGATTAGATTTGTCCCTGCCTTGAGGCACTGCACTAAATGTTTCCAATCTAGTGCCATATCCCCAAATGTTTGTTCTTTTGCGATTGTTAGCCTTCACAAATCACTTTGCTAGTCCCTCTGAATAATCTGGGATAGGTCTGTACACAAGCCTGCTTAAAGATGTTCCAAAAATCTCCTTAAGGAAGGAAACTATTAATTCATTCTCACTGATTTTTAAAATATTCGTTCATGGGATGCAGGTGTCGCTGGTGAGGTCAATGTTTATTGCCCATCCCTAATTGCCCTTGAGAAGGTGGTGGTGAGCTGCCTCCTTGAACTGCTGCCGCCCATGTGGTGTAGGAACATCCACAGTGCTGTTAGGAAGGGAGTTCTAAGATTTTGATCCAGCGACAGTGACGGAATAACGTTATAATTCCAAGTTAGGTTGGTGAGTGGCTTGGAGTGGTTCATGAAGGTGATGGTGTTCCCATGTATCTGTTGCCTTTGTCTTTCCCAGTAGTAGTGGTCACAGGTTTGAAAGAGACTGTCACCTTCTTTAGCATTCTTAGCTCTTCGCTGACTATGCTTTTTGTTGTATTTGGGGAATTTCTTGCCATTTTGTGCAGCATTAACAGTGATGTCTAGTTCTACTTCTCTCTTATTTTGTTGTTGATGGTTTATCCAACAACTCTAAAGAAGGGTGAACTGGAACTGAAAAGAAGCCATCGGTTGTAGGCCGTTTGTTTATCCATGTTTTCTCAAGAGTATTAAATAATTTCTTGTGATTGAAAAATCTTTTGTTCATGATATATCCTGATACTTACCATATTCTTAAGAACAAGCTTGGAACTTATCCTAGATTTTGGCATTACATGTACATTTTCTTACCTGCTTCTTTGTGTAAAAGATTAAAAAGCATGAAATGACATGAAGTTAGCAGTATTTGCAGTCTTTGTGATATCTTTCTGACCATTGAACAAAATCATGCATTCCCAGGAGAGAGAGCAGGGCAGCGGGAGTAGTTTTGGATTGCACTAGCAAGAGCCTAGCACCGGCACATGGTCAGATGGTTCAATTGCCAATTAAGCAACATCTGGAAATTCTAAAAAACAAACAGCTGAGGCCTTTCTAATTCAGGCCTATCATTACTATGGTACTGTGTGTCACATGAATACTCAAATGCCTTTGAAATTTTGGTAATAAAAAGACATTGTACCCATTCACATTCCAATCAATAATAAGCTCATTAACTGTGGCAGGAATAATTTCTATCTTGCTAATGTGTAGCTATGTGATCTCAAGGATACCAACAATGTCAGCTTGAGGAACAGCACCCCATCCTGCGATTAGGCACTTGCAGTCTTCCGGACTCAACACTGAGTTCAACAATTTCAGATGTGAATCTCTGCCCCCATTTGTTCCTGTATCTTTGCAGGCTTCAGTTTTAACTCATTTTTCCTTGTTTTTGCTTTTGGACAGCAACTGTTGATCATTCTGCCATTCACATCTTTAAATGCATCTTTTGCTTCTTTACCTGTCCATTACCACTCCCTTTGGCCTTCCATCTGTCTTCCACCCTGTCACAGACCTCCCCTTTTGTTCTTTTTACTATCATCCTCTCTTTCATTTGCTTAAAAATAATTCTAATGTTTCCAAGTTCTAATGAAAGATCATCAACCTGAAATGTTAATTCTGTTTCTCTCTCCACGGATGCTGCCTAACCTGCTGAATATTACAATCATTTTCTGATTTGATACCAATATGTTTTCCAGCTTTCGCAGAAGCAGCCATTGCCTTATAGTCTTGCTGTTTTACATGTTGCTAAGATGTTTCTAAGATGCATCCTTGTACTTCCCAATTATTATTCATGGACTGGATTTTACCAGCCCTTTGGGGATAGGTTGAAAGGCAGGAAGGCATCTGACATCTTCCTGTTAGCATACCATATTGCTCGTGGTGGGAAAGGTACAAACATATGAATTAGGAGCAGGAGTAGGCCACTCGGCTCTTTGAGCCTGCTCCGCCATTCATTGCTGATCTGATTGTAACCTCAACCCCACATTCCTGCCTACCCCTGATATCCTTTCACCCCCTTGTTAATCAAGAATCTATCTAGCTCAGCCTTAAGAATATTCAAAGCCTCTGCTTCCAAACCCTTTTGAGGAAGAGAGTTCCAAAGACTCACTACCCTCTGAGGGAAAAAAAATTCTCCACATCTCTGTCTTAAATGAGCAACGTCTTATTTTTAAACAGTGACCCCTAGTTCTAGATTCTCCCACAAGAGCAAACATTGTCTCCACATTCACCCTGCCAACACCCCTCAGGACCTTAAAGATTTCAATCGAGTTGCCTCTTACTCTTCTAAATTCCAGTGGATAGAAGCCTAACCTGTCCAGCCTTTCCTCATAAGACAACACACCCATTCCTGGTATTATAAAAGCAAAATACTGCAGATGCTGGAAATCCGAAACAAAAACAGAAAATGCTGGAAAAACTCAGCAGGTCTGACAGCATCTGTGGAGACAAAAACAGAGTTGATGTTATGAATCCATATGACTTTTCTTCAGAGCTATAGAGAATTGGAATGTGATGAAATTTATATTGTTTAAGGGGGTGGAGCAGGTGAAGCTGGATAGAAGGCTAGCGATTGGTGGGGGCAAAGGAGAGACTGACAAAGATGTCATGAACAAAAGGACAAAGGGAGTGTTAATGGTAGTGGTAAGGGCTAAAGGAGGTGCTGATAGTGGCATTAAGGTAAGAAAGCAGAATGTGATAATAGCAGGACAAGGGTAAGCACTCTGAAAAGAATAACATGAACAAGTAACAGCAGGCCCTTGTGTGGCGATGGGGTGGGGGTAGGGGTCTGTGGTGGAGGGAAAAAAGGATCGAAAATGGCATAAAAGGGGGGATAGAAAAGGGGGGTAAAACAATGATAAACAAATGAAAATAAAAATGAATAAAAATTAAAATAAGTGGGTAAAAAATAAAAAAATGAATTTTGAAAAATAGGATAAAAAGGGGTGGAGATAGAGGAGAGGGTCCATCGTGTGAAGTTGTTGAACTCAATGTTATGTCTGGAAAGCTGTAAAGTGCTGAATCGGAAGATGCGGTGCTGTTCCTCAAGTTTGTATTGGGCTTCACTGGAAAATTGCAGCAGGCCAAGGATGGACATGTGGGCATGAGAGCAGGGTGGTGTGTTGAAATGGCAAGCGACAGGAAGGTCTGGGTCATGCTTGCAGACAGACCAAAGGTGTTCCACAAAGCGGTCACCCAGTCTGTGTTTGAACTCTCCAAAGTAGAGGAGACCACATTGGGAGCAGCAAATGCAGTAGACCAAATTGAAGGAGGTGCACCTGAAAGGAATGTTTGGGCCCTTGGATAGTGAGGCGGGAGGAGGGAAAGGGGCAGTTGTTGCACCTTCTGCGATTGTATGGGAAGGTGCCATAGGAAGGGGATGAGGTTTGAGGGTGATGGAGGAGTGGACCAGAGTGTCCTGGAGAGAACGGTCCCTACAGAATGCTGACAGGAGGGGTGAGGGGAAGATGTGTTTGGTGGTGGCATCATGCTGGAGTTGGTGGAAATGGCGGAGGATGATCCTTTGAATGCGAAGGTCGGTGGGATGAAAAGTGAGGACAGGGGGGATCCTATCATGGTTCTGGGAGGGAGGGGAAGGTGTGAGGCAGAGGCGCAAGAGATGGGTCAGACACAGTTGAGGGCCCTGTCAACCATCGTGGGTGGAAAACCTCAATTAAGGAAGAAGGAAGACATGTCAGAAACACTGTTTTGGAAAATGGCATCATCGGGACAGATGCGACGGAGGCGAAGGAACTGAGAGAGTGGGATGGAGTCCTTACAGGAGTCAGGGTGTGAGGAGCTGTAGTCAAGGTAGCTGTGCGAGTTGGTGGGCTTGTAATGAATATTGGTGGACAATTTATCATTACAAGTCCACTGACTTCCACAGCTACCTTTTGTTCATGACATCTTTGTCAATCTCTCCTTTGCCCTCAGCTATCACTAGCCTTCTATCCAGCTTCACCTGCTCCACCTTGCTTAAGCAGTATAAATTTCATTCACAGTTCTACTTCTCTGTAGCTCTGAAGAAGAGTCATACGGATTAGAAACGTTAACTCTGTTTCTCTCTCCACAGGTGCTGTCAGACCTGCTGAGTTTTTCCAGCATTTTCCATTCCTGGTATTAGCCTAGTAAACATTTTTTGAACTGCTTCAAACGCATTTACATCTTTCCTTCAATAAGGAGGCCAGCACTGTACACAATATTCCAGATGTGGTCTCACCAGTGCCCTGTACAACTGAAGCATAATTTCCCTACTTTTGTATTCAATTCCCCTCACAATATATGATAACATTCTATCAGCTTTCCTAATTACTTGCTGCACCTGCATACTAGCCTTTTGTGATTCATGCACTAGGACACCCAGATCCCTCTGAATCTCAGAGCTCTGTAATCTCTCACCACTTAGATAAGAAGCTTCTTTTTTATTCTTCCTTCCAAAATGAACAATTTCACATTCTCCCACATTGTACTCCATTTGCCAGATCTTTGCCCCCTCACTTAACCTATCCACGTCACTTTGTAGGATCCTTATGTTCTCTTCACAATTTACTCTCCTACCTATCTTTGTGTCGTCAGCAAATTTAGCAAACATTCCTTAGGTCCCTTCATCCAAGTCATTTATATAAATTATAAAAAGTTGAGGCCCCAGCACTGATCCCTGTGGCACACCACTCATCACATTCTGCCAACCAGGAAAAGACACATTCATGCCTACTTCCTCTTTACTGTTAGCTAGCCAATTTCTATCCATGCCAATATGTTACCTCTACACCATGAGCTTTTATTTTCTGCAAAAACCTTTGATGTGGCACTTTATCAAATGCCTTCTGAAAACCTAAGTACAGTGCATCCACCAGTTCCCTTTTATCCACAGCATATGGGACTCCAAAGAACTCCAATAAATTGGTTAAACATGATTTCCCTTTCACAAAACTATGTTGACTCTGCCTGATTGCCTTGATTTTTTCTAAGTGCCCTGCTATAACATCTTTAATAATACGTTCTAACATTTTCTCTATGACAGAAGTTAGGCTAACTGACCTGTAATTTCCTGCTTTCTGCCTCCCTCCCTTTTTGAATAAAGGAGCTACATTTGCTATAATCCAATCTAATAGAACTTTCCCCCGAATCTAGGGAATTTTGGAAAATTAAAACCAATACATCAACTATCTCACGAGCCACTTCTTACCTTAGGGTGAAGTCCATCAGGACCAGGGGATTTGTCAGCCCGCAGCCCCAACAATTTGCTCAATACCACTTCCCTGGTAATTGTAATTTTCCCGAGTTGCTCCCTCCCTTCCATTTCCTGGTTTACAACTATTTCTGGGATGTTACTTGTGTCCTCTATAGTGAAGACCGATGCAAAATACCTGTTTAATTCATCCACCATCTCCCTACTTTCCATTATTAATTCCCCAGATGCACTTTCTAGGACCAGTGCTCACTTTGTTAACTCTTTTCTTAATTAAATATCTATATAAACTCTTACTATCCATCTTTATATTACAAGCTAGCTTTTTCTCGTACTCTAATTTTTCCCTCCTTATTAATTTTTTTGTCATTCTTTACTGTTCTTTATATTCTTTCCAATCTTCTGACCTGCCAACCATCTTTGCGTAATTATATGCTTTTCTTTCAGTTTGATACTGCCTTTAACATTTTTAGTTAACCACGGATGGTGGGCCCTCCCCTTGGAATTTATCTTTCTCATTAGAATGTATCTATTCTGTGTATTCTGAAATATCCCTTTAAATATCTGCCACTTAAGCTCTATTGACCTATCTCTTAACCTCATTTGCCAACTCACTTTAGCTAGCTCCACTTTCATACCCTCATAATTGTCCTTATTTAAGTTGAAAATACAAGTCTTGGACACACTCATTTCTCCCTCAAAATGAATGTAAAATTCAATCATGTTACGATTGCTGCTACCTAGCGGCGCCTTCACTATGAAGTTATCAATTAATCCTACCTCATTGCTCAATATCAGGTCTAGTATAGCCGGCTGCCCGGTTGGCTCCAGAATGTGCTGTTCTAAAAAACTATCTTGAAAAAATTCTATGAACTCCTCATCTACACTACTGATTTTTCATCTGATTTTTCCAGTCTACATGAAGATTAAGATCTCCCATGATTATTGCTGTGCCTTTCTGACAAGCCCCCATTATCTCTTCTTTTATACTCTGTCCTACCGTGTAGTTACAATTAGGAAGCCTGTACATCACTTTCACAATTGACTTTTTGCCTTTATCATTCCTCATCTCAACCCAAACTACTTTCTACATCCTGGTTTTCTGAACTTAGGCCATCCCTCTCTAATGTGCTAATACCATCATTAATTAACAGAGTCACACCCCCACCTGTTCCTAACTTCCTGTCCTTCCTAATTGTCACGTACCCTTCAATATTGAGGTCCCAATCTAGACCATAGCCATGTCTCTGTATTGGCTGTCAGATTGTACTTATTTACTTCTATTTGCGCTATCAGTTCATCTGTTTTGTTTCGAAAGCTACGTGCGTTTAGATGCAGAGCCTTTAGTTTTGTTCTTTTGTTTTTTTGTAGCGTCTAGCCTTATCTGCTGATTTACTCTTAGATTTGTAATCTTTGTCACTTCCTGTCACAGTCTGTTATCATTTCCCATATTAACACCTTTCTCTCTTGCCTTATCACTACTCTTTGGTTTACTACATCTTCCCAAGTTTTATCCCTTGTCCCCACTATTCATTTTAAGACCCTCTCTACTACCCTCATTATGTGGTTTGTGAGAAAACTAGCCTGAGCACAATTCAGGCATCCTGACGGTATAGATCCCACTTTCCCCAGTACTGGTGCCAGTGCCCCACAAACCAGAACCCACTTCACCCGCACCAGTCTTTGAGCCACGTATTAATTTCTCTAATTTTATTCGTCCTCTGCCAATTTGCACGTAGCTCAGGTAATAATCCAGAAATTATCACCTTTGAGGTTCTGCTTCTTAATTTGGTTGCCTATCTGGAGCCCAATCGAACCACTTAAGTGGCCAATTAAGGGCGTCTTCCCAACTCCCAAAAAGAAAGCCCGATCCCCTTCCCCTTTTGAGCCTATTGGGAGGTCACAAGGGTGGCCTCCCTACACAGTGGTGGGCATTCCCAGTGTGGACAAAATTAAGAACTTTACAGCCCTCTGTACTCAACATTGAATTTAACAATTTCAGATGGTAATCCCTGCCCCCATTTTGCCCCAGAACTAAAAAAAAAGGAATCTAAAACTGAAACATCCAGAGAAAAAAAATAAACAAAATTGGGGCCTAGATTATGGTCTGAAAGTGTTGTACTTAGCGTTGAGTACTGAAGGATGAAAGTGCCAAATTATAAGGTGAAGTACTGTTTCTCAAGCTGACATTGTTGGTATTCTTTCTATCACATTATCACATGTCTACACCTTCCCATCCCGCCTTGCCATGGCCTCCAGCCTGGCCTCAGTGTCCCTAGGCCCCACACTCTTGTCCTTAATGATGCACAACCATTGATGCACCTTCATTCCCCAAATGCAGCCCCAGCAATGGTGGCCACTTTGTGAAGCAATGCAGCTAGAAATATGAAGTTATAAGAGAATCCACCTGTAAGTAAGGAATTATAAGGTTAAAATGAGTGATTCTCCTTGAAGTAGGAATTAAAAATTAAAAGCAGAGTTCATCTGGTGGACGAAGGTTCAGAAGTTTATAACTATGCCTGGGCATAATTGTGTGCTCAAGGATAACAACATCTTGTGGCAGAAACCCCAAAAACAAGGCAGATCTGGAAAAAATAAACAGAAACTGGCCTTTACATCACCTCAGCAAGGCATAGGTAAATTGTAAGATACTTCAATCTAACAATGGATAACCTTAAGTATAACCCTAAATAACTTGTTAACTGAATCCTGGAAACCGGGTGTTGCAAGGAAATGACCACTATCTACACTTCTCAGTATCCTGTTTGCTTGAAGGGTGCCAATTAAAAATGAAGCATGTTGACGAAAAACAAAGGATGTTGTCCAGCATGAATGCTCAATGTGCTTTCTGTTGGGTCAATTTTTCAATGGTATAAATATTGGAACCACACAGTTGTATTTTTGATGTATGCGTAAAATGATGCGCGATGACGTCGAGCGTGCGTTCCAATGTCACTGTGCGGCATTGCGATATTTCAGAAGGCGGGCGGGCTATGAGCTTGGAGTCACGCTCACCATTAATTAATGGGCCAGTTAAGGCCCTTGAGGCACCAATTGACATCAATTTTGCGCAGCCCTTGCAATTTTCAGGGTGTTTCACAGGTGCAATGTGCAGGCGGGTAGGCCACATTTTTAAAAACCTCATCCACGGGCGGGATAAGAGGGGTGAGTGGGCTCGCTAACGCGAGTTGTTGTAACTTTAGTTTATTACTTACTGCTACTTGCTTGTGTGAACAGGACAACTTAATTTCCCTTCAGAGGTGCTTTGACAGAAATAACTGGCTTCAGCTCAGGACTCTGGAGGAGTCATAACACTTGGGGCCTTCCAGGTATCAGCCTTCACTTACCCTGGGAATGGGGATTGTGGTCTCCGCTGGAGGCAACTCCTCTGAGGAGAAGAGAGGGCCAGAATGGGGAGGAGGCCAGAAGTCCATATTCAGTCTCCAGGGGAGCCACCTGTGGGAGGACAGGCACAGGCACAAGGGGCACAGGGCCAACAGGAAGTCCAAGGTGGAAGAGGCCGCAGAAGACACCACTATCCTGCTGCCACGGTTCACAGGCGGCGATGCAACTACCTCAATATGCCTGAGGTGCAATGCCGAAGGAGGCTCCGCACCTCAAGGGTAACAATGACTTCCATCTGTCAGATGATAAGCCCTGAGATCAGCTCCAACATTGGAGACACCCCATACCAGTGGCTCTGAAGGTCGCAGTGGCCCTCAACTTCTATGCCTCGGGCTCTTTCCAGGAGTCGGTGGGTGATCTTTGTGGCGTCTCCCAATCAACTGTCAAGCAGTTGTGTCAAGCAGGTGACAGACGCTCTGTTCAGGCAGGTACTTTCATTCACTACCACATGGACAAGGCTAGCTGGCCAGAGCGAGCCAGAGGCTTTGCGGCCATTGCTGTCTTCCCCCGCGCCCAGGGTGCAATAGACTGTACACATGTGGCCATCAAGGCGCCAGCAGGTGAGCCCGGTGCCTTCATCAACAGGAAGGGCTTCCACTCCACGAACGTGCAGATAGTGTGTGATCACAGGATGCTGATTCTGCAAGTCTGTCCAAGGTACCTGGGCAGCTCCCACGATGCCTACATCCTCAGACACTCCCAGCTGCCGGGGCTCTTCAGTGCTCCACCCCGGCTTGATGGATGGCTGCTGGGTGACAAGGGCTATCCATTCAGAAGGTGGCTCATAACACCTCTCTGCCATCCAAGAACAGAAGCTGAGCAGCGTTACAATAGGACCCACACCTCCACAAGGGCTGTGGTAGAGAGAACCATCGGTTTTTTCAAGATGCGCTTCCGATGCCTGGACCGTTCAAGGGGCGCACTCCAGTACCCCCCAGATCGTATGTCACTGGTAGTGGTTGCATGCTGCGCTCTCCACAATCTGCAGCTAGAAAGGGGGAACGCAGAGGAGGAAGAAGATGTCGACACAGCTGCTCTAGCAGCAGACGATGAGTCCAGCAGAGAGTCCGTGGATGAGCACGCTCAGGAGAATGCTGAGGGGATAGACGCTGGGCAACTTCCAAGGAGGCAGCGACACCTGGGAGGCTTTGATCTAATGATCCTTCAGCTAGCCTACCAAGTAAGAACTACCACCTCATGCCAGGGCTGCAACTCCATACTCGATACCTGAGAGCAACTTTGGCTTGGTCAACAACATGAACTATGTACCATTTCAATAAAGCTCAATGACAAACAAGTCACTCATAACATCATGGGCTCCCCTTCATCTGCAGAATTAATGAAGCACCCAGGGGCTTTTTGAGAGTCAACACATTTAATGATTTGCAGCTTGGCACACAGAAATCAAACTAAATGAAAAGGTGTTCAACATCACACCAATTTAACAGTAATTTAAAAGTGGGGCAAAAGAAAACCACTAGTGATAAGCCCGTGTTGTGCCTATGATTCCTTACGTTTACATTTTTGAGTGCTATGTCTAGGTGCTCCTGCCTTGCTGGCACTGGCATTGGAGACGGCCTGCTCACTCTGCTGTCCTGTTGGCCTTGATGACCTTGATGGGTGTCCTCTGGCCCGTGGAGCCTGTGCTGGCCTCGCCTGGGAGGGAGCGGCCAGTTCCACAGCTGGCATCTCCCCAGTTGCCGCAGCCTCATTGGATGCCATGGTCACTGGCAGAGGAGCATCATCCAGAACGCCCTGAGAGGAGCCCGCAGAGACGACAAGCAGCTTGTCTGCCAATGTGAGGTTGCTTCGGACCTCCCTGATCACCACTGATGGATGGGGACCAAGCTGAGATATTGGGTGTCCAATCCATCTCCCACACTGACAGTGACCACCTGAGCTCAGTGCCTGTGTGAGGGCTTTCAGGTCCGAGCGCATCCCAAGAACCCCTGATTCAGATCCTGGAGGAGCCTCTCCATGAGAGTCACCACTCTCTCCATGGAGGAGGCAGTGCGCTCGGCCATGAGGGTCACTGCATTGCTCAGGTTCCACATGGACTTCTCCATCATGGAGACCATGGCACACATTCCCTCATGTATCTCCACCAGAACCTCCCGCGCACCCTGCTGGACTCCAGCATCTGCTGCCTCAGGGACGACTCCAGGGGCTCATCATCAGCCACCGACCGAGCATGTTCCTGTTCCCCAGAATTCCTCCGACTACCGGTGCCCTGGACACTCTCTGCCTGCACCTCAAGTGAGTGTGAAGTCCCCTCACCGCTGTGCCGTGGGACACTAGCTGACAATCTTATTCCCACTGAGGTGCTGGTATCTGCGCTGGTGCCTGCCTGGCTGAGAGGATGTGACGCTGGTGCGTTCACATCATCTGTGCCCTCAAGGGTCAGCAGCGGTCCCTCAGGATTCCGAGACCGGGCGTGCCCTGGTGAGCCTGAAAGGGAGAACAAGGACATTTGGCGTAGTTACCCTGTTAATGTGCATGCCTGGCACCCGGTTCAGGATGCCTTCGTCTTTCCATTATCAATGGGGATCCCATGTTGGAGGCTGAAATCAATATACAGTCAACAGCGGAATGGTTGCAATGACAGACATTGTGACCTCAGTGCACGACACTCTTACCTCCCAGTGTCACCCCAACCTCACCACGGCCGGTTGATCTAGGCACTTGGCGCCTCTCCAGCTCCAGTACCTCCTCATCGTATCTGGTGAGGATCAGAAAGTGGGGCTGCCCTCCACCAGTCCGCTGCCACTCTGCATTATTGTGTGCTGTCTTCTCCTGAAAGGAGAGAGGAGCATTGATTAGTCCACCCTGTACCTGGATTGCCATTGCAGCCCTGCCACCCCCACCTGAGGAAAACCTTGCAGGGCACATCCAATTCCTGATCCTGGAGCTGCAAAACACTCGTTCCAAGCAGCTAAGACTGACCCCCTTGCCCAGATGCTGCCTCCATGACATTTGCCACTCACACTCTAAGAACTTCCAAACCCATAACCACCACCACCTAGAAGGACAAGGGCAGCAGATAGATGGGAACACCACCACCTGCAAGTTCCCCTCCAAGTCACTCACCATCCTGACTTGGAAATATATCGCTGTTCCTTCACTGTCACTGGGCCCAAATCCTGGAACTCCCTTCCTAACAGCACTGTGGGTGTACCTGCACCACATGGACTGCAGCAGTTCAAAAAGGCAGCTCACCACCACCTTCTCAAGGGCAACTAGGGATGGGCAATAAATGCTGGCCCTGCCAGTGAAGCCCACATCCTGTGAATGAAAGAATGAAAATTCTGAAGTGTGGGGGGTGTGGGGGGGAGTTATGGGGAGGTAACCTAACTGCTGTGCTATGTGACCCATGCCAACACAGTACTCACCCTTCCTGATCGCAGGAGATCATTAAACTGCTTGCGGCACTACACCCATATGCGTCTCACCACGTCATGAAAGCTGACCCGTAATGCTCCTCCTCCCAGGCACGTTTGGTTATGTAGGGGTCCCCCTCCTCCCATCCCTTGGGACAAGGATATCCTGGCGAGCTGCCACCTCCTTGAGGAGGGCGGCAGGGCACTCATCGGGAAACCTCAGGGCCGACTACCCCGCCGACCTGCCCTCCCGCCAGGCCTGCTCTCCGACGACATCATCCATTGCAGATGACCGAATTCAATGACAGATGACCAAACTCAATGGCAGCCTTAGGACAGCTGCCTGCGCCGTTTTTGAATCATCCGCCAGGTGACCATTGGGCCCAGTGGACATCAGCCTCCCACCGCCGCCCACCCCTTCCCTCTGATCTCGGGAGCCCCGATTTACGCCGGGCGGGCCTTAATTGGTCTGCCCGTGTAAATTCACAGTGCACACCCGATTGTGGGCAGCGGTTGGGTTCCTACTCTGCCCCTGCCTGCTCCCACCAAGCCCGCCCACCAACTGAAAACCTCTGGCCATGGATCCTCTATTAGAAACAGGATTATACTTGCCTTTCCTAGAACTGTTAATGTTATGATTGATATACCTTCAATAGTGAATTGCATGTTAGGTACTTTAATAAACGTATATATAATTTAGGAAGCATATTGTCTCATGTAGTCTCCTATATCCAAACTCAGCAACCCATCCCCATACACTCTTCAGTGAAGAAGTACATTGTTGAGGAGATGCCTGGACCCTTATAATATCTGGTTTGCTATAATCCAGATAAAACTTGTTAAAAAGGCTATCTGGGGGGCAGTAATATTCTCTGGAGGCTCCTTTTCTTCAAGGAGAGTTAGATCAGTTCTTCAGGCTCATTTAAGTGTCTGTGTGGTCTGTCTTTCTCAACCTCATGTGAGAGTGATCATTTGAGGAGAACGCTTGATCCAGAATAGTCCCAAAAGGGAGCTAGGATTATAATCCACTTCAGTTTGCGATGGTACTACTGAGGCTGCTGAGCTGCAAGCCCTCTGATTGGACCAGCAACTCTTCAGGGCAGAATAACTATCTTTACAAGGGAAGGCAGCCCTGGTAGCAGCCACTTAATTGCCTGTCACAAGAAAAAAGACGCTCGAGTCACCTGCAGGAGCAGGTTGCATCCAGCCCCACTCCACCACCCCTCCACAACTTTCAGCCCTGGCTTCTGCCACCACCACAAGATTCTGGTCTAAGTCTCATTTTCAGGCAGTAGAACTCAGTGAAGAGGTTCCACTATTCTATGCCCAGGAATATGTCAGTGTTTGGGAGAATTGAAAATAGGACCTGGTTAATTAGCTAGTTAAATCTGCAGGTGGAATTTTCTGTGCCCGTTAGCGTCAGATGTCATGGCGGGTATAAGGGGACAATATGGCGAGAAGGCCAAAAGTCAGTTTCACGCCATCGTCCGCTCCGCCCGTCAATGGCGGGCTGCGTTTCCCGCTGCCGGACATTGGGAAATTCATCGTAATAGATCTGCATATCATCGCAGCCCTGCCGGCCAGAATCATCCCCCCGACGCTGGATCCCCCGGACACAGCAGTGTGATTGCACGCTGATGTATTTCACAACAGCATTTATAAGGCATGTCCCTGGCGAGCTGCACTTCAAGGGGAACTCAGAGGTGAGTGCATAGTAACGTTCTGCAGCACCCACAAGGGTCACCTATTGGACTTCAAGGCAACGTGTCGCTCATTCAGGCGAGGGCAGAGGCGAGTTGGGGCAGGCAAAGGCTGCACTGCGGTTGGGTGAGTTGGTGGGGAGCAAGGGCTGCACTATGGTTGGGGCGAGTTGTGGGGGGGTCAAGGGCTGCACTGCAGTTGATGATAGTGCACAAGCACGTATGGGGGAGGGGAGTGAGGGGGAGGAAAGCAACCATGCATTAGGGAAACCTTGTATAAAGTGACCATCCCTCCGCAGCTGAGACAGTTCAGACGTAGCCAAATTGATATGCGTGGAGTCGGGCCTATAGCTTATCTGACCACTCAAGCTATGCAGAGGCATGAAAGTGCCAGCAAATGCTCCAGGGCTTTTCACCCCTCGGGCACAGGCTGCAAACTAATGAGCTTTTTAGTGGACTGCAGAACAATTAGACAACTGAGCACGTTGTACAATCTCCTTGCTAAAGCTGGTCATGGAGCAGTCATTGGTGAGGGTGCCCACAGCCCCTTGCAATGTCATCATCCTGGTTTGGACCAGTCTCCCCCATGGTTCAAGCTAACAGTACAGCCTTGCAGTGCGGGTTAGGAGAATGCCTGCGCCTGAGCTGAGAGCACAGCATGCAGTCCAGTGGGCAAAGCTGCTGTCAATCGGTCAGGTGGAGTGCGGCAGAGGAGGGCGGGGTTTCAGGTAGCCATGCAGCGTACTAAACTCTGGCCGTCCAAGTGGTGGCCAGCACTCTCCAGGATGCATTATGGGGCCTTCAGACTTAACCAAGAGAGGTTCTCAAAACACCCACACTAACCCACACATCTCTCTATTTCATTCTGCAGGAAAAGTATATCAGGAGCATGGAGCCTGGTGTTCTGGCTATATGCCTCATTGCTTGCAGAGAGCAGAGATGAAGGAGAAGAGAGCGACAGAGGCATCTGGCTGTATAGAGGGAGGAGAAGCACCCTCAGAAACAAGGGGCACTATTTATCAGGTCCCCTCTCAACCTTCGCTGCACTGATGTGTGTGAAAATAAATATTCAAAAGGAAACTTTTAAATAACTGCTAAAGTTTTAAAGTTTATGCCACTTTGCCTCACAGGCATTTATGTGTTTCTTATGTGACTCCACATATCCATCTTAGTCCTTGCATGATTGAACTAACAAAAACTGTTCTTTGAAACAGCTTTTCTTTAAATGAGTGTACCACGGATCTAATGTTGTATTTTGGCAGTTATTGGTTGAATGCCAACAAATTAAAATAATTGAACTTGGAACAAATAGAAATTCAGCTTGTGAATGTGATAAACAAATCTTTGCACTGATGTGTTAGAGGGAATGAGTACATAATAGATTGCATTAAAATCTTAAGCATCTCTTTTACCTGAGAACAAATGCTTAATAAGAATGTGCTGCACAGAAACATGATGCAGTCCAAGGCAGGCTGCAACTTGCCTTCTGTTTGCCAGTAAATGGCTCTGTCCATATTTTCTTACATAAACACACAGACTTCTGCTACCATTGCAGCCATTTTTTAATATCAGGAAAGGGCAGGGGCGACTTTTAACAGCCTCAACGCTAAGTTCATAAAATGATCAGGTGATCCAGAAGACCACCTGAAAACTTTCTCCAGCTTTACTTAGACCCATGCACACTAAAATGTCCACCCCCCCCCCAATGCACACTACCTTTAACTGATGTTGCATCTTCAATTCATCACTGTGAACAGAAAACTGTAGGGAAAGAATTGAGATGTAACCAAGAGATCGGTTAAAGAAAATTTTGAAGGGGCTTTAGAAGTTTGACAGAGAGGGGATGAGATGGGAAGGTTTAGAGAGCATATCATAGAATAGGAACAAGATGGCCCAAAACTTTGTCACCAGTGGTGGAGCAGTGGGACAGAGTGCTTAGGAGGCCTACAATGTTAGAGAGAGGTATAGGCTGAAGGAGGCTGCAGAGGTGCATGGAGGAGTTTGTAAGCACCAATGAGGATTTAGAATTGAGCACACTAGGGAATGGAGAGTCTAGTAAGGAAGGTAAGGACTTGGGTAACTTAATTGTAAATTCCCCAATCATACAACTCCAGCACAAACCACAACAGACAGGAATGTGTGCTGGAGAATTGTTATTATGGTGTTACTGTTCTGTGTTTGACTTGCTCTCACTTTCTGTGCTACTCCCAACTGAGTGTACGTGGATCGAAAATGTACCCTTTTGTGGGCGATAACATTTGCATAGCTGAGTTTTGGAAAAGTTGGCATTTATATAGGGCAGATCTAGAAAGGATGACAAGACCATCAGAAAAGCTGTGCCTGAAAGTAACAGATGTATAGATAAAGGATTCAAAGGCAATGGAGTTAAATTAGAGGTATCAATGTTGTAGAGGAGGGAAGTAAACAGCCTTATGATGGGTAGGTTATGGAGTCTGAATGTCAACTTTGCATCAAACTGAATGTAGAGCTTGTGTACTATATACATGTTCAGTCTGAGTGAACAGCTGGGTAAGGGATTGTGTAAGAGACATGGGTACAGTGCCTTTGGTGAGAGTTAAACAGAATGGATTTCATATTGTTTATCTCAAGTTAGAGAAAGGATTTGAATCCACATTAGACAAACTGACAGTACACCTTGCTCATTTGAATTGAGGGTGGTGATCTGGATGAAGAGTTGGGTGTCAGCAGCATAGTTGTGGAACCTGATGCAGAGCCCACAAATAATATTGTCAATGGAAAACATGTAGATAGAGAACAAGAGGAGGCCAAGGAGTATTCTGAAGGTGATTATTCAAAGGTGAGGGGAGAATCAAGTACAGAAGCTATTTTGCCTGTTTATCTCCTGCACTGGGCTTGGCACAAGTAGGAGTAGAATCAAATGAATGGGCTGCCATGATGGTGGTCAACCATTCCTTTAATACACATTAATTAAGCTATGACCTGACGACTGAGTTAAAATTAATGGGCAGAAAAGCATTTAACCTGCATATCCAAATTCCTGATAAGTGCTTTCCAATGGATGGGGCTCTGCACTGGGAGAACAATTTAATAAAATACTTCAATAGCACCTTTTATGGCAATGTGCATTGGAAACTGCCTTACGCCATCAGAAAAGTGTTAACATAACTGCAGCTTTAAATTTATAATTTTAATGTAAGAACACAAGGAGTGATGGAAAAGGGAAAGGAATTTAATCTATCAACCCATTCCCCAAAGCCCCTGCGCAATACAAAAAACTAATAAAATCTATGATTGAATAATGAAAGCTCGAAAACATGAAGTAAGTAATGAAGTTATGAGTGTCATGACCCAGATGTTCTATTAATACATAGTCCCAGTCAGTCACAGCATGAACTACCTATCCACTTTAATCTCCTGAGTAAATGCTTGACAAGAGTTTTCACAGTCCTCTAAAGATGGATTAAGGATAACTCTAGAATACCTGTCCAACCATTCATCCTCAGTCATATATCCTTAACCAACTGTTCCTCCTGGCATGACATTTCCATGGTCCCAGTAGGAAACATCATTTTCCACAAGCATTCAAACATCTCCATGTCTATTTAAAACTCCTGCCCTGAACCAGGTATTCCAAGTTTTTAATTGACACATCATTAAATACTTCAGCTGATTATCTAAGCCATGTGTTCAGTACCATAAGGGGAAAGGAACTATCGTTGCTTGTTTCAAGTTCTTGCATAAAGCCATTAATTTTGTGCTTTATATTCACACAAAGTGCAGTAGCGGGCAGGAAAAATGATGTTTTACCCATCGGCCGCAATGGCAGCTTCTCACACTCTGTCGTCCTAATCCCTCTGCATTAATTATGCATTTCCGGGAAACATGCTGTTTCCATGGCGGGCGGGCTCTCATTCACTCACCACGACATCACCTCGCCGCTTCATCAAGCCAGGCACCATATTTAAAGTGCATCCACATGCACACCTCTCAGTGCTTCCAGCCCAGGACTATTGTACACAACACATGGCCCCGAATGGCAACAAGACTGCAGCCCCCCGGTTTAACGATGCATTTCCTCGAGCACCTTTTGGATGCAGTGGCGGCCTGCCATGATGTCCTCTAGCCCCGTTCTGGCCGCAGGATGGGCAACATCATCACTAATCCAGCTTGGGAGGTGGTGGCAGTGGTGGTCAGTGTCAATGCCCTGCAAAAGAGGACAGCCACCCAGTGCTGCCACAAGATGAATGGTCTCATCCATTCCACCAGGTTAAGTCACTCTTCTCATCACACTCAACTCACACACAACTCACACAGAGATGAAGGAGAAGAGAGCGACAGAGGCATCTGGCTGTATAGAGGGAGGAGCAGCACCCTCAGAAAGAAGGGGAACTATCTTTCAGGTCCCCTCTCAACCTTCGCTGCACATCACACTCATCTCACACACTCACAGACCCATCACACATCCACAGGAATCTCACACCTCAAGGGACAACATCACTACATCACTAACTCTCACACACAGCCTCACATCTCCATCAGGCTCATATCCTCTGGAGCTCACATCCCTATCCCATCCATGGCTCCGCTCACCACACAATCATTCCACGCAGTGCCATGTGTCCTACTCACACTCCATCTGTTTTCATGCAGGAGAAGTTGGCTCACAACAGCAAGGAGAGGTGAGCCCCAGACCGGGGGTGGAGTGGCCCACATTAGGCCCCTCACTCACTTTGAGAAGTGTGCCATCACGTTGACCAGTGTGAACATAAGCCATGCCTGCAGCGAAAGTGAAGTCGACGGCGAACACTCTCATGAGGATCCTGGATCACATCATCCCTCTCTCAACACAACTGTGAGTGCTCTCTCTCTCTGCTTTTGACTCTTCTGCTATGCACTAATTATCCCTATTTTGGTTCACAGGGAGCTCTGCCGAGTGACCGACACCCTCAACCAGCCAGTCCCTCAACTCCATCCAGGTCCTCACCTGCAGCCAAGAGGACACCTCCTCCATTGAAGAGCTGGAAATAAGCAGCCTGGAAGACCCGTCATAGCGTTTACCCACACCCTACACCAGCGCAGAGACACACACCTCGGTGGGACCTTGATCTAGAACAGGCTTGGGTTCACAATCTTGTGGTCACCGCACTGACAAGTGTCAGCAGCAGGAGGAGGCAGGTTCAGCTGAGCTCCCTGGTACTCGGAGGACTGCTGGGGAAGAAGCATCTGTGAGGTCTGAGTCAGATAATGAGCCCCTGGATTCGGCCTTCCAACTCCTCCTGGAGAGTCAGCGGAAGGCATGGGAACATCACACAGAGCTGTTGGAAGCCCTCAACAGAGTGGCACGTGAGTCAGAGGAGTGTGTCCACCTACTCTCTGATGAAGTGGTGCCCACATATGTGCTTATGGAGGTCGCGATGGGGAGGATGGCAGATGCCATGGAGACCCTGGTCCAGCAGAACATGGAGATGTGTGCAGACCTGCACTCCATTGAGGTAGCCATGGGTGAGTTCCTGCAGTGGCAATGTGAGAGGGAAATGGGGCACCTCTTTGTCCCCCCAGGTGCTCCTTCCGCTCATGGAGTCAGGCGGGAACACTGGGGCACCCAAAGGGAGGAGGAGCAGCAGCAGGACACTCCTGGGTCATCCAGTCAGGAATCTCAGAGGCTGTCCTCTTCCTCTGAGTCCCCTTTGCCTGTGACCCCTCAAACTTGTCCTCTGTCACTGCACAGGAGGACAGACAAAGCAAGCTGCTGCCCCCGAGATCTCGGCTCTCCATTGGACCCATACCAAAGGCATCAGAGGCAACAGGGCCAACCATTGCACAGGCCGTCTCCACCCCTGCTGCAATGTCAGGGCAGCAACTAGAAACCTAATGTCTTCAAAAGTTAAGAAATTCTGATCACAGTTGTTTGCCGAGGTGAACACATTTTGTCACTTTACAATGTGGAAATATATTCACTTTCACTGAATAGTGTGTAATGGTGTCTTCCAGCTTCATTGACGGGCTTTGCAAGTTCTCCCACTACAGCCCCTCCACTAGCAGTTCAGCTGCACGCAGCTGTCCCATGAGTGATTCTGGAAGGAGAAGCGCGTGTGTGGCAGGGCCTTTCGGAGCCTTGTGCAAGCACTGTCCCATGCACGCGGATCCTTCACATCTCACACTCATCTCAATGTCCTGCTGGGGTTCTCTTTCAGTTGTCCTTCTGAGCTGACCTGCATCTACGCCCACCCAATGATCACACTCCCATGCAGCACCTGACCTTGCCCACCAAGACTCTCACTCTACTTTCGATTTAGCCAGCATGATGGTGCTACAGTTTGACTTTTGCTCCCCTGTCCTTTCTCTTCCCACAATCACCCATTTCCTTTCCCCCATCACTGTCAACCCCCTTGGCATCACCGTCCACCCCGCCTCCATGACATACCAGCCTCAACCCTTTTCTTTTGGGTAAGACGTGGTGAACAAGCACGTTTCCTACCTTCCCGAAAATCCCACCCCCATCCAAATTAGCCTCTGAGTCCCTACCAACCACCCTCGCTGTCCCATCTTCCAATACCATCGCACCCTCATCCTCGCACATCAACCTGCCCCGGCCATTCTTACCATTCCCTTGTTCTACTCCCACCCTCAGTTCGCTCCCCAGGAGGCAGTCATAGACTCATCAGAGCCTTCCCTCACATGTTCACCTGTACATCCTCCTTCCAGAGCCTTTCCTCCCTTAGAAATCCTTTCCCACACCCTGCACTCCCCCACCCTGCCAACCCCCCACCCCAGTTCTTCTCCACCCTGGACTCACCCCCTCCCCTCCTTAGTCCTTCCCCCTTCCTGACTCCTTCAGACACCCTTACTTCCTCCGCTACCCTTACCTCTTCCCCTCTCCGGACTCCTTCCTCCCCCTGGACACCTTCCCCTCTCCGCACTCCTTCCTCCTGCTGCACACCTTGCGCCCCCCTGGACTCCTTCCTCCCCCTGCACTCCTTCCTCTCTCTGTACTCTTCCCCCCTCTGAGCTCCTTCTTACATCTTACACCCCCCTTACACCTACCTCCCCAGTTGGTGTCTACTCTGCTGTTACCCCTTCCTCGCCCCCCATAGTCCCTCCCCCCTCTCAACCTCCCCCTGACACCTTTGTTCCCCCCAACCTCACCCCATCCTGACACCTCCTCCTCCCCCATTCGATCCTGGAATTTCCTCTCCCGCCCCCTCGACCATCGTCCGTTGTGCATGGACCTTCAACAATGACTTTACGACTTCCGTGAGCTGCTTTGCTGCAGAGCCATGTCCATGTGGATCCACCCAGCATGCCATGGACGTTCCTCCAGTGTGCAGTTGCAGTCGGGCTCCAGCATCTTCTGCTCCTCAAATGTCAGCGATGTGAGCAAGGCCCTGACGCTTAACACTTGTTAAGGCGTGCTCTACACCGGAGTGTTTTCCAGCTGACATGGGCAGATGATCCAGTGTTGGGGGATGAGTCTGGCAGGCTGGACTTATAATGATATACAGATGCATTACAATGAGGCTCCCAATGTCCAATGGTGGGAAACGTGGCCCACTATTGACGAGCAGAGCGGACGATTACAAACTGGTTTCATGATGCTGCAAAACCGATATTTGGCCTTCTTGACATATTGTCCGCTCACGCCACCGAAAATGCCCAACACCAGCAGGCACGGAAAATTCCACTTCATATCTATGTCTATGGCGATCTGGGCCCTGATGATCAATGCCTTTCGATTAACAACAATAACATCTAAAGTCCAAGACTAAGGAAGTAAACCTGACACAAAACCTGGAGTGGAGTCCCATTAGGTGTTTGGTGCTTCCGTCAGTTTAGCAGTGGGCAGCAACTCCTGCAACCGACTAGGCCCCTGATGTATGGGCTTTCATCTTTCCTCTAGAAAGCAGCCTACGAATTCAAGATGGGTACAGACGCTGGGCAAGTCTGCACCTTCTAAAAACATGCCTAGGCTGCAAATAAAGCAAGGTAAACTTTCAGCTTGGAGGCTGGAATGTGAGGACAATGTGCGCTAGCATGAACAACAACCTACATTACACAGCAAGTGAGTGCAAGACAGCCCTGACAGACTGTGAGCCATCCAAGATTGGTGTTGACATTGCCGCTCTACAAGATGTCAGATTAGCCGACACAGGCTCTGATCGAGAGACACCGTCTCTACATGGTCAGGATTTTACCATCGTCAGACAGACTTGACGGGGACAGGCAGGAGCAGTCAGGAAGCCGACTGCTGCCCGTAATCGGGCTGCGACCATGATTTCATGCTGGCGAGCCAATTAAGGCCCGCCCAGCATGAAACATGTGCTGCAGCGCTCAGCACTGCCCATGTGGGGGGGGAAGGAGGGCAAGCGGGGAACTCCACGCATGCACGCAGGTGCGCGCAGGAAAAGCTCCCTGAGGCACAGAGCTGCCTCAGGGAGGTGAAGAGTTTTGAAATTAAAAAATAAAGAATTGTAAAATGTTAAAAAACATGCCCCCTCATATGACTCTGTCACATGAGCAGGGACATGTTAGAAATTAGTATGCAATTTTAAAATTTATTTTTTAATAACAGATCGAAACCTCACCCCATCCGTGGATGAGGTTTCGCAAAAAATGCAAAGGCCACCTGGCCTTTTTGCCTGCCCGCCAACCGTAAAGTTGGACAGGCAGCGAAAAATGTAATTCAATGACAGTGTTAATGGCCTTAATATGCCTCTTAATTGTCAGCGGGCGTGCTGCCAACTCCTGAGCACGCCCGCCGACCGAAATATAGCACGTCTGGATGACGTCTGGAATCTCGCCCAAAATCATCGCGCGTCATTTTACGCTCGTTTGGGTCAGGCACGCACCTGCCTGACGAGCAGAAAATTCTGCCCCATGTATGGCACTTGTGACAGAACCTGCCTTTCAAGGATTGGCCTCTTCAGCCACCAACAAAGGTGTGCCATTTAAGACACCCCATCTGAAGTGGATTTGTTTGTTGCGTGTCCATCACTTTTGTAGATGGAAGGATGCATACAAAGATGAGAGACTGAGACCTGTGTAATAAAATCATATAAACAGGAGAAAACGGAAAGCAAATCCTGCCTCAGTTTACCAAATCCATGGTCAAGTGTTCTGATTAATAATGAGTATGATAGAGCTTAAGATCTTATGAGGAATCCAGTATCTAACATTGTGTTTGTCCCTCCCACCTATTAACTTGTACCTCTTCACCCAGCAGAGTCTCGGAAGGATGAGATCATAATGGACAGCTTGTGCTTTACTTTGGCAAGGAAAAAATGTGATAAGTAACTGTTTTGTTTATCTGCCAAAATTCTCTGGTATGTTTCATAACACAAGCTGGTCACAGTGATGTAATCCTCTCTGACACACAGGAGAAGCAGTGGCAATGTTTGTGACAGAATTTTATCACTTGGATCTCTCATGACTTCACAGTAGTGCATTGCTCAATCTCCTAACAGGGGATTGTGCTGATGATTAAATAGCTGTAATTTATCATTTTAAAAATAGGCCATTGTTCCCCTGTAAGTAACGTGACTGTTTGAAATTAAGGAAAGAAACTGAATTTAAGAGTAAAATTCATTTTCTGCCAACAAGTCTATTCTGAAATCTCACTTATTTTCACATCTCAGCAAATCCTTTGGGATTGGTGCTCAGTACAAAAATAAATTGTGTGCCGCTAATTGAAATTAACCACAAAAATATTCCAACTGGCTGATCTTAAAGTCTTAGCATTTTCAAAAGCTTGTTTAGGGTTTTATGCGGGAGGACTTTGGTTGAGCCTGATTTTTGAGAAGAGAAGAAAGGAAACAAATTAACTTAGAGCGCAGAGGGCCACACATTGACTGTCCATGACCGCACAGTGGGGCTTCATTCTAAGCATCATGAGAGTGAAATTTTTACCGGTCTGACATAACCAGGTTAGGCAATGTCAACCCCACAGTCACCTCCAATCTGAAGCAAGTAGACAACCCTTCCTATCCTGATTTTAAAGAAAGGAACAACCACATATCTGCGCATCACTAAGACTGCTTATTTCCAGCTCTGCAGCATTGCTTGTCCTTGTTCTTGCCTCAACTCTTCTGCTGCTGTTACCTCCAGTTTTAACTATTCTAACACACTTCTAGCTGGCCTTCCACATTCTACCCTTTGTAAACTTGAAGTTATCCAAATCTCTGCTGCCTGTCTCCCAACAGGCACCCATCACAGCTGTGCTTGTTGACCAACACTGACCCCCAGTTAAACAACACCTCGATTTTAAAATTCTCGTTGGGTAGGGGTGTATGGTTACCCCTTTTCTGAGGTAAAGGAGGTACACCCTCCCTGCCAACATCCCACCCTACCCCTCCCCATTTCTACTTGTTCCCTCGCCCCCCCAATGCCAACTTGGCCATCCGCCCAAGCAATGGAATCTGCCAGGCTGCAAAATTTGGCATGGGCCTCTCCCACCATGGGTGAAATCTCAGCAGCAGAAGGAGGCCCTTAAGTGGCCTTTAACTGACCACTTAAGGGCTTCAGTTGGCCTAAGGCCACCCAACGCAACCTGTGGTTGGATATACCACACTCCAAGATCAAGTGACAGATGCTACCCAAAGCAGATGCTATGGATCTCTCAGCAACTCCCCTCAGATGCTCGTCACACTGTGAGCCAACTGGTCTCACGGAAACTGTCTTTCACACAAGGATTTCCAATCACCACTCTCGAAGAACTTGCATCAGAATCTTCTCCCAAACAATGCTTTCTCTCAGACATCTTCAACAAGGATCCACCTCCAGGGTTTCGATTTCTCCTTTCAATGTTTGTCTCCCCTGGATCACCACGTGCATTCAATCTTCACCTTCCATGCACTCTTTCAGGTATTCAGCTGTGCCAACAGAACACCTCTGCTTCACAGGGCCCGTAGTAAGGAGTCACCAACCTTTGGCTGTCTCCTCCGATCTTCTGGCTTCTTGCAAGCCTATTTTGCCTTAAATATGCTCCCTGCAACTTTCTCTCTTTAGGTCGGAGTCTTTGCCTTGGTTCCACCCTTTAACTTCAATGAACGGGACCTGTTTCCAATTCCTGTTCTTGTCACTTGACTTTAATTGTCTCCCTGGGACTTTCTACTGTCCCATTCCCTCATTTTTGGGACTTTCTTCTTTTCTTCTTGTTTTCCTGTTCTCTGCCGCTCCCACTCTCATACAGCTTCTTCTGTGCCTCTCTGAGTAATGCTGTTTTTCTTCTGAGTCATCTGATCTTTTCGCCCTGTTTCACTTTTGTTTTTGTTTCTTCTTCTGCACAGATGCAGGGCTCCCTTTAAATCTTAAAAAGACTAAAAAAGGAACTATGCATGTGCACAGGGCTGTCTGCCGACCTGAAGACTTAAACAGGTTGTCGTATTGGTCTGCTTTGGCATCTGTTTCACCGCACTATTGTGCCATTTTCTGTTCGTATTTTATACAATCTCGGTTCTGGGCATATGCTGACAATTTCTGCTGGATTCCTTGTGGCATCAGTTGGGTATTGTACTCAAACTTTTTGTCCAACTTTTAAGTTGGGTAATTCATTACCTGCGTGCCAGTCATGGGCATCTTTCATCTTCCCATTTTTTGATTATTGCATCTTGTACTCCAGGGAGTATCGACAAATGACAATGTAAAGAGTTGTCCACACTTGTGTGCTGAATCATAAGTCCAGAGTGGTTCTGCAGTAAAATGAAGTTTGTAAGTTCAGAGTGGGTATAAATATTCATTTCAGACCATGTTGTGCACTGTCAGCTGCTGATATGCATTGCAGAGTTAGGTGGTCCTCTCCTGGCATAAGCATAGAGTTTCAAATGGCCCTCCCTGTGGCCTGTGGTCCTCGTCATTGTCTTGATGATACCATGGATGGTGACCAAAGACAGATCCTTGCACGTTAGTTGGCCTGCAATCACTGGCCCTGTGGTGCCCACAATCTACAATATCGGGAGTGACCAGGGTGAGTTATAGCAACACTTGAGTGTAATGGGATCCCAAGGATGGAATCCTAGAGCCATTGTATGCGGTGAGTTTGGCAGTGGTTGGTTGAACCATCACTTGCCACTTCTGCGGGTACATACATTTGAGTGTACGAAGTGGATGGATGTTTGCACCTGCACCGGTATCCAGTTTTGCATAGGGGTTATACTGTCCCTGCATCTGTGGGCATTTAATCTTAATGACAAAGGCTTCCGTTTGTACCATTGTGTCAATACATTCTTTGATATTCACCATGTTGAATGTCTGGTCACTTTGTGTATCGACGGTCTGGTCATCCTCATCATCTGACCGTGTAGCTAGACATTTGATAGATCTTGTCTTGACACTGTTTGGTATGTGCTCTTGGTTGTTTGGAATGCTATAGCTGCCTGGCCTCTGGTTGTGGCTTATCTTGTTATCAAATCATCTTTTCCAGCCTTTGCTTTCTGCATTGGCACTTCCAGTGTCCCTTGATGCTACATTGTGAAAAACTGGGAAATTTCTGGGCGCATGTGTGATACTGCATAGCCTGCATTGCTTCCTAGGCCTGCCTGCATTGGTTGTCATGCCAATGGTGAACAAATTACACATAGCTTGTAGACTCTGCCTACGCAGTAGTATGACTTCATGCTAGTGTCTGCTTTGTACTAGCAGCTCCATTTGGTAACCTTTGGATTAGTTCAAAAGGTCTTTTTGGAACAGTTCTGTGGGGGTAAATGCTATCACAAGCTCAATTATTCTGTCAGCTAGCTCTGGTGCCATAAAGTCGCAATCATTCCCCTTGTCTCTGCATCTGCTTATGGATTGATCTATGGTCTCCTTAAGTAGTTGTCTAAAAGACATGAATTCCAGACGGTGTATTCAGAAGTTGAGCTTCAGTCAGAGCTGACCTTTGAGCGTTGACCATATTTTGTCTGGATTCTTCAGATCGTCTTCTGACAGACCTGAAGTGTTCAGTCTGTGGAGACCTTCATTGCCAATGGCAATTTTAATCTTTATGGCTTGTTTTCCTGGTTCAGAAACATCCAGGTTCAGAAAACAGAGCTCTATACATTGTCTGAACAGAGTAAACTCATAGAGGAGGTCTGCTTGCCTTCTAATTGAGTGTTGGAAATTATGTGGTCATCCTATAGTTTGTTTGCATGATCAGTAGGAATAACTGTGACAGGAACAAATATTCACATTCTTACAGTCCTTCAAGACTTTCTCTCTTGTGGCTCCCTGACTTGCAATACCTTAACTGACCACAGCCTTAACTGAGCACAGCTTGTTGCTTGGCTGCAATGGTGGCACTGTGCCTGCCCTCCCAGGCTTTACAGAAGCCCTGCCCACAAAACCGTGATTTTGGTGCAAAAATGGACTGAGGGCTTGAAAAGGAACATTTAACAGCAAAAAAGACATTTTACACTTGTTTTCAAGACTTTTGCACACTTCAACAGCTCCCCACCACCCCCCAACTCCGCTGACCTCCTGAGGAAATGGTCTGCAGCAGGAATGAATAATCCTGTTTTACGAAGCTCTGCCTATGCTTCCCCTGCCAGAGTTGGCTATGCAGTGGCTATTCCTGCACAAACCTTCACAACAGGTAGATTTCGACCAATCAAGCTCTCCTAATTTCCAGCAACCTCACCAGGACTCGATGCCTGCTAGCTGGAGTGAGCTCCGATGTTCCACAACAAAGGTAATGTGTTTAGGATTCTTACAGTGGTGCAGAATTACTTACACACTTTGATGCTGTGAGTACTTGACAGTTGTTTCACTTCCACACCTGCCTTTCTGTTGTGAGTGAAAGGATTGAGGCTTGTATATTTCTCAGTCAAATCTCAAAAAAGAATCACTGACTAACAATACTGTCAACATTTTGCGTTCTTCCATTTATTACAAACGTACTAATCATACAAGGATAGGTAAAACAGCATTGTGTTTTTTTTTTAATTTGAAGATAAGATTATATACAAACAATGTTAACTGGGAGGCTATGTAGACACACCTGACCTGTGGGCTGCTGCTGTGTTCTGTATCTACAGAGTGATGGAAATATACATCATTTCCTGTCTCGTGGTGGATAGTGATGGCCAGCAGTTTAAGATAAGCTCTTTAAAGGTGCATTACATCATATCTCAACTGGCTCTATAATCACCTGCGGTCCGTTCTTGATGCTAAAATTAACACTCAGATTGCAAAAGCTGAAGCTATAATGTGCAAGCTGAGGAAGAGAGTGTGGAACAACAGCAACCTGACTACGAACAATAACTTGCAAGTCTACCAAGCCTGCATTCTCAGCGCACTCCTTTACAGTAGTGAAACATATGTTAGACAGGAGGGGCAGGATTTCACGCCCCGCGGGCGGGAGCGTGCCCGACCCAATCGGTGTAAAATCACGTCCGATGATGTCGGGAAAGCATCCCAACGTCATCAAACACTCTCGCGTTATTTCGGTCTGCGGGCGCGCACGAGAGTCGGCAGTGCACCTGCCAACAGTTAAAAGGCCTATTAAGGCTCTTAATCAATTAATTTATTTCTATTTTTCATTGCCCGTTCAACCGTTCAGTTGGCAGGTGGGCGAATCGGCCAGGCTGCCTTTGCATTTTTTACGAAACCTAATCCACAGGCAGGATGAGGTTTCCAAGAGTAAATTAAAAAAATAAAATTTTTTAACATCATTTTTAACATGTCCCTCTTCATGTGACTGAGTCACAGAATCACAGAATCTCACAGTGCAGAAGAGGCCCTTCGGCCCATCAAGTCTGCACCTACACGTGTGAAACACCTGACCTACCTACCTAATCCCATTTACCAGCACTTGGCCCATAGCCAAGTGGGACATGTGGAAAATGTTTATATCATAGAAAAATAGAAATAAATTAATTGATTAAGAGCCTTAATAGGCCTCTTAACTGTTGGCACTGCCGACTCTCGTGCACGCCCACAGACCGAAATAATGCGAGAGTGTTTGATGAGATCGGTGGATGCCAGAAGGGTGTTCCCGATGGTGGGGGAGTCCAGAACCAGGGGTTACAGCCTGAGGATATGGGGTAGACCATTTAGGACTGAGATGAGGAGAAATTTCTTCACCGAGAGAGTGGAGAGCCTGTGGAATTCGTTACCACAGAAAGTAGTTGAGGCCAAAACATTGTATGCTTTCAAGAAGGAGTTAGATATAGCTCTCGGGGTGAAAGGGATCAAAGGATATGGGGAGAAAGCGGGAGCAGGCTATTGAGTTGGATGATCAGCCGCGATCATAATGAATTGCGGAGCAGGCTCGAAGGGCCGAATGGCCTACTCCTGCTCCTATTTTCTATGTTTATATGTTTCTATGGGCAGAATCTTGCCCTTGGATGGCAGGCGGGCCCCACCGGCTTGGCGGCGGGCAGGCAGCCGACCCCCGCCACTGAAATGGGGCCCGCCGCCATTTTGAGTGGGCGGGCCAATTAAGGCCCACCCAGCGGCATCCCCGATGGGAAGCGCTATGTGCTTCCTGTGCAGGGGGGAGGGAATCCCCAGCTGTCAAAGTGCGCTCTTCTCCCTGAGACAAAATCCTGTCTCAGGGAGAATACTGATAGTGTCAAAAACATTAAACATAGAAACATTAAAAAATTATTAACATGTCCCCCTCATGTGACAATGTCACACGAGATGGGACATGTTAATAAAGAACACATACACTTTATTAATATTTTACAATACAGACATGAAACTTCATCCCGCCAGTAGATGAAGTTTCATGAATAATCTGGAGCCCGCTGGGGCTCCTGGCCTGCCCGCCAGCCCTAAGGTGAGCCGGGCAGGTCTTTAATTACTTTAATTAGCCTGTCAATGGCCTGAATTGGCCATTGACAGGTCGGCGGGCGGACAGCTGATTTCGCTGTCCGCCCGCCTTCCTAAAAATTTAAATGGCCCAGGATGATGTCAGGGATTCCTCCCGACATCATCCCGTGTCATTTTCCCCTCGGCGAGGGGAAAATCCTGGCCTACATCATTTTTAAAATCTTTATTTTTGTGTATACAATTCTTCAGCTCCCTGAGGCAGCTCTGTGCCCTCAGGAAGTTTTAAGTACGCACTCCCCTACGCACGCGCAGACTTCAACGCTTGCCCTCCTCCTGCCCCCACCTCGGCAGCACTGAGTGTTTCAGTACGCCTTTCACGCTGCCTGGCTGTGAATTCACAGTCAAGGGCCGATTGCGGGTGGTGGACGATTCCCCGGCCACTCCCAGGCCCACCCACCCGCCATGCCCGCCGGATGAACGGAAAATCCTGCCTGAGGAAAAGCTGAACAATTTTCACCATCACTGTCGTGTTGTATCCTGGGCATCTCTTGACAAAACAAGGTCACCAACCCAGAGGTCCTGGAGCATGCTAATTCCATCAGCATACATTAATAGCTAAGCCAACAATGTTATCACTGGCTCGGCCACGATCATCTAATGGGTTACAGCCATATACCCAAAGACTTTCTGCATGGTCAACAGGCCACTAGGTCACGCTGAGCTGGGTGCCCATAGCTCCCCTACAAGAACATCTGCAAGCAAGATAGGAAAATGGCAGACATTGACACTGACAACTGGAAGACAGTCACTGATGGCTGTGGCCTCTGGAGTCTGACTGTTTGGAGGGGCAATGGGAGATGCGAGCAGAAACAGGAAGCTCAGTTGGCCGAGACGAGGGCTCAGGCATAATAGGCCAGTCAATCCTGCACCTTCTCAGCCCACTGTCTTCCTCTGAAGCAAATGCAGCAGAGACTGCCATACCAGAGTGGGGCTCGTGAGCCATACCAGGCGATGTTTAACACAAAGTTGACCACCACAATGCAAACCGTCATCTCATGAGACAGAAGGCTACCATGAGATTAAGTAGGGATATACTTGCATTAGGAGCAGTTTAGAAAAGGTTCACTAGGTTGATTCTGGGATGAAGGTTTGAGCATGATTGTGCATGTAGGGTTTATAGTCATTGGAGTTTAGAAGAATGAGAGGTGACCTTATTGAAACATATAAGATTCTGAGGGGCTTAACATGGTAGATACTGAGAGAATTTTCCCCCTTGTGTGGGAATCTAGATCTAGGGGACACAGTTTCAAAATAAGGGGTCTCCCATTTAAGACAGAAACAAGGATGAATTTCTTCTCTCGGAGGAGTTCTCTAACCTAGAGAGCAGTGTAGCTTAGGACATTGAGTATATTCAAGTTTGAGTTAGACAGATTTTTGATCTGCAAGGGAGTCAAGGGTTATGAGGGCAGACAGGAAAGTGGAGTTAAGGCCACAATCAGATCAGCCTTGATCTTATTGAATGGCAGAGCAGGTTGGAGGGAGCAAACGGCCTACACCTGTTCCTATTTCTAATGTTTCTTATGTAATTAGTGTGCAACTATGCATAGAGCGTCATGTCAGTGTATACCCTCTCTCCTGCCATCAGACATTTGCTCCATATTTGAGATATCAGGATAAACTAGAGGGTGGCTGTTTGGTGACCAGCAGTACACATGGCTCATGATCCCCCTTCATCACCCAACTGCATTTGGAAAGTATGCATACAACAAGAACCATGCTGCCACCAGGGACATGTTGCTGGAAATCACTGGAGTTCTAAAGCAAAGATTCCACTGCCTGCACCACTCAGGGAGCCCTAAAGTCCTTGTTGGAACATGTCTTCAAATTTGTGGCATTCTACACAGCCGGAAACGCTTCAATGACCTGCTGCACTCAGGAGGGGCGAGTACCGTGTTGGCATGGGTCAGTGCGGAGAATAGTTAAGGCTGGCCATCCCTCCGTGGACCTCAAGGGTGTTAGAGTCTGAATGGCACCTGTCAATGACACCGGAGATGGCCAAGGGAGTGAGCCCTGGCTGCTTGGACTGAGTGCCTTGCAGGTGCCACAGATCGGATGTGCCATGTCAGGTGGTCCTCAGATGGGATTGGCCAGGCTGCAATAGTGCTGCAGGTAGAGAGTGGACTAATCAATGCTCCTCTATCCATTCAGGAGAAGACATCCCATAACAGCATAGAGAGGTCGTGGTCTGGCGGGGGCCCCCCACACCACCTCATCCACACCTGCTATGAGCAGGAGGCCTTGGAGCTGGAGAGGCGCCATGCACCTCGGTCAACCGGCCACGGTGAGGTTGGGGTGCCAGGCAAAGGTAAGAGTGCAGTGCACAGAGGTGAGAATTTCAGCTTGTGCAACCATTCCCGTGTAGTCTCGTCATTGATGTGAGCCTCGAACCTGGAATCCCCGTTGATAATTGAAAGACGAGGGGCACCATGATGCAGATCTCTGCTGTCTCACCAGGGTGCCTGGCTTGCACAGTGACAATGTGATGACTTTAACTAATGATATGTTCTTCTTCTCCCTTTTAGGTTCACCAGCAGGCGTTCGCATTAAGGACCCTGAAGGCTGACCCCTGAGGATCACTATGGTCCCCACACACCTGAGTCACACCCGCTCTCTCAAGCAGGCGCCAGCGCAGATACCAGCACCTCGGTGGGCATTAGGTCACCATCTAGTATCTTGGTGCATATTGGTGAAGGCACTTCACACTCACTTGAGGTGCAGGCGGAGGTAGAGAGTGCCCAGGGTGCTGGCAGTCGGAGGGCTGCTGGGGACCAGGATGATGCTCAGTCAAAGGCAAATGATGGGCCTCTGGAGT
This sequence comes from Cetorhinus maximus, assembly GCF_964194155.1. Classification (NCBI taxonomy): domain Eukaryota; kingdom Metazoa; phylum Chordata; class Chondrichthyes; order Lamniformes; family Cetorhinidae; genus Cetorhinus; species Cetorhinus maximus. Next base: position 102,737,369 of record NC_135879.1, on the reverse strand, counting down.
CGTCCATTAGGCAGCAGATGTTGGGCATCCAGTGGGGTGTGCGGGAGGATTTGGTGGAGATCCATGAGGGTCTGCATGTCATGGTCTCCGTTTTGGAGGAGTCCCTGTGGAGCATGAGCACTGCATTGACCCTCATGACCAAGCGCACTGCCTCCTCCATGGAGAGATTGGCGACACTCTTGGAGAGGCTGCTCCAGGGACTGAATCAAGGGTCCCTGGGGATGCATTCGGACCTGTAAGCCCTCACTCAGGCAATCAGCTGATCAGTGTCCATGCAGGAGATGGAAGGGGCAGCCAGTATCCCAGCTAGGTGCCCATCTATCAATGATGAGCAGGGAGATCCAGGGTGACCTCACGCTGGCACACGAGCTGCCTGTCATCTCTGCGGGCTTCAGTCAGGGCACTCCGGATGACAGCAGCAGCTCCTCCGCCGCCCCTCTGCCAGTGACCGGGGCATCTGATGAGTCTGTGGCAACTGGGGTGATGCCAGCCGTGGCACTAGCCACTCCCTCCCAGGCGGGGCCAGCACAGGCCCCACTGGCCAGAGGATGACTACCAAGGTCATTAAGGCCAACAAGACAGCAGAGTCAGCAGGCTGTCTCCAATGCCGGTGCCAGCAAGGGGTGAGCACCTCGACGTAGCACCCACAAACGTAAACATAAAGCACCTTAAGCACAAGACGGGCTTGTCATGGGTGATATTTTGTTCCCCCATTTTGCTTTTAGTTTTTTAATGGTGTGACACCAACGTCGGTTAACATTCAGTTCAGGAATCTGTCACTAACAACATTAAATGACATTTGATTTTGTATTATTAGCCTGAGTATGCTTCATTTGTTCTGCAGGTGCAGGGTAGGCCAATTTTTAACGTGGATCTCTTGAAACTTTATTGCACAGGCACTGGGTCTATCTTGGTGGCCAAGGAAATGCTTCTTTCTGGGATCAAGGATGGAGCCTGCAGCCCTGGCATGAGGTGGTAGTTCTTATTTAGTGGGCTAGCTGAAGGACCGTTGGATCAATGCGTCCCTGCCTCCCTGGAAGTTACCGAGGTCTGCCTCCACACCCTCAGCGTTCTCCTCATCATGCTTGTCCTTGGACTCACTACTGAACTCATCATCTGTTGTCTGTGGAGCTGCATCAACACCTTCTACCTCCAGTGGGTCCCCTTTTGCCAGTGTCAGATTGTGGAGAGTGCAGCATGCCACCACTATCAGCGACTCCCACTCTGGAGGGCATTGCTGTGTGCCCCCTAAATGGTCCAGGCATCAGAAGCACATCTTGAGAAGACCTATGGGTCTCTCTACCACCGCACTTACGGAGCCATCGCTCCTGTTGTGCCGCTGCTCGGCCTCTGTTCTTGGATGGTGGAGTGGCGTCATGAGCCACCTTTTCAGGGGATAGCCCTTGTCACCCAGCAGCCATCCATCCAGCTGGGATGGAGCACTGAAGAGCCTCAGCACCTGGGAGTGCCTCAGATGTAAGCATCGTGGGAGCTGCCTGGGTACCTCACACAGACTTGCAGAATCAGCATCCTGTGGTCACACACTATCGGCACGTTCATAGAGTGGAAGCCCTCCCTGTCGATGAAGGCACCCGGCTCAACCCCTGGCGCCTTGATGGCCACATGTGTGCAGTCGATTGCACCCTGGATGCAGGGGAAGCCAGCAATCACTGCAAAGCATCTGGCTCGCTCAGTCTGGCTGGCCTCATCTGTACGGAAATGAATGAATGTCAATACCCACCTGAACAAAGCTTCTGTCACCAGCTTGACACAACTGTGGACAGCTGATTGGGAGACTCCACACAGATCCCCCACTGAGCCCTGGAAAGAGCCAGAGGCATAGAAGTTGAGGGTCACTGTGACCTTCAGAGCCACTGGCAAGGGATGTCCACTCACACAGTCGGAGTTGATCTCAGGCCCATCATCTGACAAGTGGAGTTAACGGTCTCCCTGGAGAGACGGAGCCTCCTTCAGCATTGCACCTTGGACATATTGAGGTAGCTGGGTCACCGCCTGTTAATCCTGGCAGCAGGATAGTTTCTTCTGTAGCCCCTTCCACTTTGGACTTTCTGCTGGCCGTACCCCCGCCATGCCTGTGCCTCTCCTCCCACAGGTCCCCCCCTGGAGGCTGCATTGGGACACCTGGCCTCCTCTCCCTCTAGCCCTCTATTCCTCCTCTGAGGAGGTGCCACCAGCAGAGACCACAATCCCCATTACCAGGGTAAGGGAAGGCTGTCTGATACCCGAAAGGGTCCACACAGCCTGAATCCTCCAGGGGTCCGGAAGATACCAATGAGTCCTGAAACGAAGCCTAAAAATGCTCAGAATGAAGCTCTGAAGCGAAATGAAGCTGTTAAATTCACATAAGCAACCAGCAGCACACAATCTCCAAAACTCCTCACTACTCACATTGACAATTCTGCTGACCCTTCTTATCCCATCCGCGGATGAGCTTTTGCAAATTGTGGCCTGCCCGCCTGCCCGTTTTAGCCGTGCAACTGCTGAGAAATCGCACAGGCCATGTCAAATCACCGACAATTGGGTTGTCAAGGGCCTTAACTGGCCTCTTAATTAATGGCGGACACAGCTCCGCCTCCCTCGCACGCCCGCCGACTGAAACATCACGAGAGTGCGCGTTGACATCGGGACACTCAACCAATGTCAACATGCGTCATTTCACTCTCGAGCAGGTCGGGAGCACACCCACCTGCTAAGTGAAAAATTCTACCCAATGAAAACCCCAAAATGAGAATCATGCCCCTAGCCAGCACCACACAGAGGGCCACCTGAAAATTTGGCAACGGTGGGATAAGGAGAAATTCCTTCTCTCAAAGGGCTGTGGACCCTCCATCATTGAATACATTTAATGCTGTGGGAGACAGGTTTTTGGTCTCTCAGGGAATTAAGGGATATGGGGAGTGGGCAGGAAAATGGAGTTGAAGCCCAAGATCAGAAAATGGAGTTGAAGCCCATGATCAGATTGACTGGCAGAGCAGGCTCGATGGGCTGTATGGTCTACTCCTGCTCCTATTTTTTATGTTCTTATGTTCAAAGAAATGAAACAGCATCAATGGGTGTATTGCAGTGTGTTTGGGCGATGTGCCTGTCACAGCCAAATAGCTGGAATATGTGGAAGCTGCAAGATGTGGGTGTGAGGCTTGCAGCAGTAACTGTGTATGAATGTTAGGCATGAATCTCGATTGCAAGAAATTGCTGATGGGTGAATAATGGAGATGTGTGAGATTAAGCAATGTGTGAGGTTGCTGGTCCAATGGGTAGGGTAAATGACATTTGAAGATGTATTGACTGACCTTGACCATGCACGTGAGGTGAATTTTTTACAGCACTGCTGCCAGGCCCTCTGGAGCACACTTCTTGAATCGTCTTCTGTGACTAGCTGCTCCCATTCCCTTTACAGTGTATGTATTAAATGGCCTTCTGTGGAAACAAGTCCTCTCTCCTCCTGGATTAAGGCCTCCAGGGCCTCATCAGAGAACATGGAAGCCCTCTGGAGACACTTTTGGAGATGCTTCCTCGACCACCTGGCAGCCAGAATACAGATCCTGCTGACCACAAAAAAAACTACCTTTTTTTATTTCAAGATACAAATCCATAATCATGCATTTCCAATGGGTAAAGGAACTCTTGGTTTCACTCTCTTCCCTCAGATCTTGAAAAGAGAAGTAAACACTTGTTCAGCTGTCATTTCAAAATGGGAATCCAGACTGCCTTTAGCTTCTCTCTCATTGCTTCCACTTTAAAAGGGACAGACCAGCTCTAAGAAGGATGGACTAGTTGTAATTCATGCTAGACACAGACACGTGAGCCTGCAGCCAGTCATCGGCACTGGGCTGCACATTACAATCATGCTGATAAGCAGGCAGCACAAAGTTTTTATGCTGCCTGCATCTCCTCAAAAGTTGGAACTATTCACTTTTTAGCCCATTGTTTTTAAAGAACATATTTGACAAAACAACTTTTGAAAAGCAGAAGAGCAAGAGCTAGTTTTTTTCATGGGTGTGTTTCAATCAGATTTATATCCTCATGCCAAGTTTTTTCCAAGACTATACACTAAAACATTTGCTAAACACTGTCTCACAAAGGCTGTTTTTCTGTATATCTTTCAAAAGTGGCTATTTTTATTTTGTTACACTGCTCACCCTGTTCCACTGCCCTAACTATGATTGCAGCAATCCGAGGGCAGACCTCTTCAGCATTGATCGAGTTCAGACCAATTTCCCACTATCCACTATAGCACTACCAAATAGATAAGAAAATCAAGTGTTGTTGCTACGCATTCTTCTTGTTGACCTTCTGATAGCTTTCTACCACACAAGGGATAAGATCAAAATCATAAATTTGATAGTATTGTGGATTTACTACTATTGCTAGGTGTTAGAATTATGGTACAATGGGCGGTAGCACTGTGCTTACTCATCAGCAATATTAAGAAGCTATCTGCAGGTAGCTCATTTGCAGCTCTTGCAGTACTCAAACAAAATCAACCTAACTTTGCCAAAGACTATAAAACAACTACCCGGGGCAGTCTGTGATTAAAAGGTGTCCATCCTGCCCTCAGGGTGGTGCAAAGGACCACAGAGTTATACTGCTGCACTCACATTGCTCTCTTGTCTCTGTGCAGATTTGTACCATTTAATCATTTTAGATGTCAGAGCAATGAGAGAGAAGCTAAAGGCAGTCTGGGTTCCTATTTTGAGACTACAGCTGAACAAGTGTTTACTTCTCTTTTCAAGATCTGAGGGAAGAGGGTGAAACCAGAAGTTCCTTTACTCATTGGAAATGCATGATTGTGGATTTGTATCTTAAAAAAAGACTAGTTTTTTTTGTGTGGTCAGCAAGATCTGTTGCCCTTAATAGAATATGCCTTGAGGCATGCTGGCATTGTGCATTTTGGAGCAAGAATCACCTAGTAATTTCGGAATTTCTGACTATGCCATTGTGGAGGAATCTTGAAGTAATAAATATTAAAAATGCCACCATTGAGTTAAGCTGAGAACGTGAGGAACTAAACACACAGGCCAGCAGGGATGGTAATTGCTCATTAAGTTTCAGACCAAGCATCTAGATCAATGATCTGGAAACATTGAAAGATAGTTTAATATTCCAATGGCCATTCACATTCATTGCTCCTGTGACAACTCTATCCATTTGGAATCAGCAGGGGTCATTGCCAAGTTAAGTCGCTAGACTCCATCCTGTGTGGGAGGGAAGGGTGGGGTTCTGGTAGTTTGTTTGACTAAAAGCTGCCAGCCTGATTCTGCTGTCTAGGAAAAGAACAGAGAAAGTTGTAAAAGGTGGAGTGGCAGCAACAATCTGTGAGGAGAATGGCAAGCAAGAGAGGGGAGTTACAAAATTAGCTTTAAGTCATGCATGGCAATGAACTGAAGTGGGGTAGAAAAGATTTTCTTTATGCTCATATTATTACATAAAGTCAAATTGTATTGATGGAAGTAAATGCAATTAACTCTGTTCTTCAGTATGAATAAATTAGCTTAATAATTCATAAAATTATATTGAATTGCATAGAAATTACAAAACAGACAGTTTATTTAGTGCAACCATTTTGTGTTGGTGCTAGTCCTCGTGAGCCCTCTATATTGTCTTAATATCCTTCTTATAGTATCCATGTGTGAGCACTAGTTCCAATCTCATCTGACAGTCCTGTTTCCAGACCTTTTATTCAGCTTTCTTCAACCATCTATCCAATGTATTCTTAACCACTACCATTAATTATAGTTGTGCATTCCTAGGTTTCCGAACTTTCTGTGTAAAAATGTTTCTCCTACTCCCATTCCAAATTTTTCAATCTTCTATTTATCACCCTTTATCCCAGACCGCTCAATAGAAAGGGTCCTTTTTTATCCCAACCCTTTATCATTTTAAACAACTCCATTTAATCTCCCCTGCTTTACCAAAAACTAACCCAACTTTCCAATCTTTCTTTGTATTTATATTTCCTCATAAATCATCCCTGTTGACTCAATATGCTTTCTATATTCTGGAGTCCAAAATTACATAGTCCTCCAATTGTGGTATTATTAAGACTTTATATAGATCCACCTTTCCATCTTGACATTTATATCTTTTACCCCTTGCTGTAAAAATCAAGCCTGCTTCACCTAGTGAAAGCTCAGCCTGTCATTGGGAGAAAGAAGAAGCACAAGGAGCAAAATTATCCTTTGGCCGAGTTCAAAGAGGACACTCTTATTGCTCCCTTTGGTTACCCTATTTTACAAGTACGTTTAAGCAGCGTGACTCAATTTGATAAAAGTAAGATATTCAGAATCCTCAAGGGAGTGAGTGATGCCGTTGATCTTGAGAAGATATGCATGGCAGATTGACATTCATAGCAAAACCCTGAAAGTGTTAAATTAGATAGCAGCCGAAAACAGACACAGAGATCACAATGCATAATTAACCCAGCCCATGCATTGCAATGCCGGCAGAATGACAAATTTGTGCTGTCTGCTCATTCCAGCATTACCCATGCTGTTCACTGGCTGTATATATCAGCAAAGGGTGCAATATGGTGAGTGCCAACACTATTTAAAGCTAGCCTCTACTTCTTAAAGGAGAGCTGCAATGTGGCTGGAAAAAGTGCTGGGAGTCATTTCAGAAGCGAATCTGCCTGTGAATGAGTAAAGAATGGCTGACCATGTTAGAGAACCTGTACCAAGGTTTTGGTGTGCTGCATTGGAGGTCTTGCTGTAAAAGGTGGACAAAAGAAGTTCTGTACCTATAAGGGAGCAGGAAACAGTCCAGACACTTGCTTAGAAGGCAAGGGAAGAGATAGCAATGAAGGTTAACATCAGGAGTGTTTGTTCCAAGTACCTTGCTATATGGCAAAAAGATGTTTAGTGATCTCACACCTATGTTAACTTGACGTCAGGGAGTTCAGTTTCAACTGCACCAGTAACCTCATCCGGTGCTCAATTCATTACATCTCCGTCACTCACCACCAACAGTCTCTATCAGTTAGGATCCATACCTCACTTTCATAGGCTCAGCACTGTTGCAAGCCTCACATCCATGTCACCCAGATTCCACACACTGGCAGCTTTTTAACCACGACAGTCACATCTCCTAAACCTATTCCACAGCACTCACTGACACACTTCCCTCTTTCTCCTTGGAGAAGGTAGCAACAGGAATTAACAGAAGAGGGAGAGATGCACCTGAATGTTTTAATCCCCATAGGAAACAGTGTTGGCCATTAAGGGGCATTCCTGAGGTCATGGTCATCAGCAGAGTTGAAGTGATTGAAGCGATAGGGTATCCGTGTACTTAATCCTCCTGCTCTGTTCCCACTTCTCCCTGACTCTCTTCTGACTTGCATGAGGTGTAAGCATGTGGTTTGTACTTTCTCCTCTCCCATCACCATAACCAAATCCTTGCGTTTTCTTCATTTCAGATGTTCAACAACTGGAAGCTGCCCCGTCAGTGGAGGAAGAGAAAGAAAAAAATGAAGATGAGCGGGACACATTCACTCAATCTCACCAGTTCAGATACTGACACGGCAAGTGCTGAGGTACCTACTGCAAATAAGCAGGAAATGAGGGCATGGGGGGGAGGATAGTGCAGGTGCCAGTGCACTGGAGGGTGAGGCCTGAGGCAAGTATTACTGCAGAGGACTCAAATGAGGACTTTGATGGTCCAGACTACAAAAAAAGGCTGATGTCTGTACAAATCAATATGTTTAATGCACTGGAAAGCCAGCCGGAAGGTCTACATTCAATGACAGGGAGTATGTAGCGGTCCAGCACCAACTTGGAATAGGGCAATGTGCAGAGATTGGTGCTCATCCTTTGCAATATGTAACAGGTTAGCACCAACACACCTGTGGAACCAACCTATGATGCAGCATCCGATAGCCGATATCTCAGCGTCCACTGCAGTGCTGCTGCAAGGGAAGCGTAGACTACTGTTACACAATCTCAGCTTGCTGCCGTGGAAGCTCAGACTGTTGGAACATGGATCTGGACACTAGTGTGCAAAGGGGTTTCCAGAGCATCACGGGAGTCCAGGAATTCAACCAATTACTAGGATTGTTGAGGTGCTGTGCCAGCAGATTGGCAGTGGTTCCGTGGACTACAAATCTGCCATCCTCTCTCACAATGGTAGGGTTAATGCTCCACCACTGCCAGACCACCAGTGCCCTTACTGTTGCTTATCAGCCAGACAACCCAGACTACTGCAGCCCAAACAGTCTGATACCAGGCCTTTTAAGCCCAGAGCTGCTCAAGGTCATCCTCCAAAATCTTCTGCAGCCTTCTCGACTGAAAGTCAACAGCATTCCACTTGGCATGCTGTGGCCACTGGGTAAGCAACTTTTAGGAGCACTAGAACAGGCAAAGATATATGGAAGACAAGCTTAGTCAAACTAAGGAAATGCACAAGGGCGATTAGTTTTTTCTTGTATGCATTATAACATTATTTAATTCATAAATTTGGATTGGAAGGTATATTTGATATTGGCTTTTATTTTTGCATTGTGGGAAAGAGGGTGATGCAATGATCGGTGACAGAGAGAAGGTATGAAGAGTGGGACTGTTGGTGAATGGTAAATTGTGGTTGCTGGTATCACTTATGAATTCTTTGTCCATGTAGAGCCTGGGCAGAAAGGGACTGTATAGGTTGCAGACTCTGTTCCTCTTCCTCCTTTTTCACCCCTCCCTCCAACTCTTCCTTGTCAGCTTCTTGCCTGACAGGTGGTGACGAGGGCTATTCCCTCATGATGGCAGAGTTGTGGAGCATGCAGCAAACCACCATTAATTTGAGACTCACTCAACTGAGTACAGCAGGGCTCCTCCAGAGTGATCTAGGCAGCAGAAATATTGTTTGAGGATATCAATGGTGTGCTCTATAATAAAAGCAAAATACTGCGGATACTGGAAATCTGAAACAAAAACAGAAAATGCTGGAAAAACTCAGCAGGTCTAACAGCACCCGTGGAAAGAAAAACAGAGTTAATATTTCGAGTCCGTATGACTAGAGCCACATGGATTTGAAACGTCAACTCTGCTTTTCTCTCCACAGATGCTGTTAGACCTGCTGAGTTTGTCCAGCATTTTCTGTTTTTGTGTGTGCTCTATACTGTTGCTTGTGGCACCGTGGTCCTTGTTGCATGCTTGCTGTGCATGTGTGCTTGGATTCCAGACCACAATCAGGAGCCATGTCATGGGTAGATAACCCTTGTTGCCCAGTAGCCAACCTTTGATTTACTATGGTGATTCAAATACCATTGGGACAGAAGACTGCAGTAAAATGAAGGTATAGTCACTGCTGCCAGGATACTGGGCACTGACCTGCATAAGTACTGCCTGTCATCACACAGCAGCCACACATTGAGGGGATGGAATTCCTTTCAGTTTAAGTAAATGAGTTCACCTGAGGTGCACACATAGCAATGTAATTGGCAATAGTCATTGGCACCCTGCACTAAGGGGAAGCCTGCAGTCCAAGCAAACCTTTGTGTTCACTCTGCCTGCTTGTCTCTGGTGAGAGGGAATGAGATGACACTCTCTCTCTTTGCGTAGGGAACCTCAGTGACATTCCTTATGCAGCAGTGCATTGCAAATTCTGGGATGTAGCTAATGGCTCCACCACCCTCCTGGAAGGATCCACACACATGAAAGTTCAGAACCACAGCCACCTTGACAGCCACTGGCAATACTATCCTCTCCCTGCTTTGTGGCTGGAGCTGTGGCGACAGCAGTTGGATTTCAGTCATGACCATTTTAGTGAAGTGCAGATGTCTTAAGTATTGGTTGCACTGAAGCTGAGGTACAAGAACTGCTCCCTAAATGCATGGATATGACTTCCTACTGAGGGCTCTTCTCCCTCTCCTCTTCTTCCCTCTTTTAGCAGCTTGTCTTGCTCTGCATGGCCTCTGCTTATTCTCCCACTCATACTCAATTCCAAAAGGAAGGCCTACTAGGCCACCAATGTTTACGAAGTAACTAGGGTGTCTAGATGTCTGATTTTGTACCGGACAGTCCATATTTCAGCACATATGGCCCTATTCCAGCATTGGACACCCTTGGGTCTGGCATTTAGAAGCATGCACTGTTTGCAATGCAGTGGCCCAGCCTATAAGAAAGTCCATTCATTTGTGAGCGCTTGCCAACCAGCCTGGAGATGATTCAAAAATGAATTAAATCAAAACCAACCAATTAGATGCTGGAGAGGGAGTGGATGGGGGTTCCAAATTGTCACCTTACCAGCCCCATTGGTTAAATATCCATCATGATCACTTTCGGGTTGGTGAGTATGCCTCTGAAGAAAGGTTCAGTCCTGTCCTGTATCCTTCTGATGCTGCCCTCAATATAATGCAATGTTGCCCTACTAGCCTATATTACATATAACTTGCTCTGTGTCCCGTATTCCTGGTCTCTGCCAATAGCCACCTGAGAAGCAACTGGTCCATATACAGTCATCAAAAAAGTACTTCAGCACCAGCCAGACCTTCCCTGTAGACTATTGAAACATTAGACAAGTTTAAAAACACCCAAGTAAAATTGCAGCAACAGCTAGAAGAAATAATCCAGCAATAACGCTGCAAGACATTAATGATCCCTTTAAATAGCGCAAGTGGAGTGGCAGCGGCGGGAGGTGAGGGGAGTGCACCTTCATGCCGTTTATCACTGTGTTCAACTGTGCAAGGTTAAAATAAGATATAGGTTGCAATGTGTGTTGTATGTTCAGTAGGTCTCACAAAGAGGGTTCTGAATCTTGTATGGTTGAACATTAAATGTTTGTTGATAACACAGTTATGTAAACATAGGGCGGGATTTTTGCCTTGTCGGGTGGGTGCTGTGGGCAGGCCTGGGAGCGTTCGCGAAACAGATTGCCACCCGCGATCGGGCCCCAACTGTGATTTCACATTGGCTGGCCAATTAACGGCCAGCCAGTGTGAATCGAGGGCTACAACGCTGACCGCTGCTGGGGTAGGGGCAGGAAGAGGGTGAGCGTGAAAGTTTGCGCATGCGCGTGAGTGCGGGCACTGAAAGATCCCTGACACCAAAATAGGTGGGAAAGTAAGTTGCAGTGAAGAAATAACAAATTTACAAATTGATATGAACAGGTTAGGTGAATGGGCCAAAATTTGGCAGATGGAGTTTAACGTGGATAAGTGTGAGGTTATCCATTTTGGTCAGAAGAATAAAAAGGCGACATTATTTAAATGGAGAGAAACTTCAGAATGCTTCAGTGCAGAGAGATCTGGGTGTCCTCGTGCATGAATCGCTGAAAGCTAGTATGCAGGTACAGCAGGTAATAAGGAAGGCAAATGGAATTTTGGCATTTATTGCTAAAGGAATAGAGTATAAAAATAGGGAAGTGTTGTTGCAACTGTACAAGGCATTGGTGAGACCGCACCTGGAGTTCAGTGCACAATTTTGGTCCCCTTACTTAAGGATGTAGTTGCATTGAAGGCGGTTCAGAGGAGGTTCACTAGATTGATTCCAGAGATGCGGGACTTGTCTTATGAGGACAGATTGAGCAGTTTAGGTCTATACTCGCTAAAGTTTAGAAGGATGAGAGGAGATCTGATTGAGGTATATAAGATGCCAAAGGGGATAGACAAAGTCAATGTGGAGTGGATGTTTCCCCTTGTGGGGCATTCTAGAACGAAAGGCCATAGTTTTAAGCTAAGGGATGGTAGATTTAAATCAGGGATGAGGAGGAATTACTTTTCTCAAAGGGTCGTAGATCTGTGGAATTCACTAACTCAGAGTGCAGTGGAAGCTGGGACGGTGAATAAATTTAAGAAGGAGATAGACTAATTTTTAATTAGTAATGGGTTGAAAGGTTATGGGGAGAGGGCGGGAAATTGGAGTTGAGGCCGAAATGAGATCAGCCATGATCGTATTAAAGGCGGGGTAGGCTTGAGGGGCTGAATTGTCTACTCCTGCTCCTAGTTCTTATGTTCTTATGAAGGCACAGAGCTGCCTCGGGGAACTGAAGATTTATAACAGTACAAATAAAGATTTAAAAAATAAGGTGAACATGTCTCCTCATGTGACTCTGTCACATGAGCAGGGGCATGTTAAAATGAGATTTAAATATTTTTATATTATTTTTAACTCCTGTTGGAAATCTCATCCCACCTGTGGATGAGGTTTCATAAAAAACCCAAAGGCTACTTGGCTTTTTTGCCCACCCGCCAACCGAACATTTGGACAGGCAGTTAAAAATCCAACTTAATTGAGTGATTAAGGGCATTAATAGGCCTCTTAATTGTCAGGGAGCGCGCTGCCGCCTCTTGCGTGTGCCCGATAAGTGAAATATCGCAAGAACGCACGATGACATTGGGACACTCGCCCGACGTCATCACGCACTATTTTACTCCTGTTTGGGTCGAGCCCACGCCTGCCCAACAAGAGAAAAATTCTGCCCATATATAGGACATAGCCCAAGCTATGATCTAACTCCATCCTTGCTTCTACCCACTCTGCCCCTGACCCTATCCTCAGGTCATGTGTCCTTTGACATCACAGTGTGTTCCCAGTCCCACATTAAGCCTTGCTATTCCAGATACTCTTATACTACAATGTAAAGCTCAGAAATGGGAGCACTGGTGTCAAATCTGCAATGCACATTGATTGACACCATTATCTGCCTGCTCTACATGATTCCGGCAGTCACTAGCCATGCATGCGCAAATACCTTTAAAAAGATGGTGTCTGGCACACTTAACATGGGCATAAGTAAATGAGCAATCAGGTCTATTTGATTAATGAAATGAAAAGGAATTCTTGTATTGGACTATGCACTGTAATTGTGACCTAGTTAAGTGGCCCAATTTTCTAAGGCAATACCTCAAAACTAGTCTTATTTACAACAGGAAAAGAACATGAGTATTTTTATGTATGTTATGTTAATCATTAAGTATTTGATTTTCACCTGGCTCTTAACTGCAGAATGTTATCTCTTAGCATAATATGAAACAATGCAAAGTCTTACCGCTGTACACTCAATCAATTAGATCAAATATTAATTTGAAATAAATATGTACTATATAATATGTACTATACTAGAACATACACACTTTTCTACTGCACAGATTCTGGGGTAGAAATATGTATACGTGGTATCCATTCAGGTGTAAGTAGGCTCAAGGCAAACCTATTTAGCAAGGGGGCGGCCTATGCCAATCTGTACAGATGTTGGGCCCACTGCTAAAGTTGTTGGGTCCATTAGTGTTATGCTGTTTGAATATGATAATTATGAGCCTAACATCTATTGAAGGACCTCTCTACAAAATTTTCTGCTAATCAAAACGGCAAGTGTTGGGCCTGGCCCATTCAGGATCCTTCAATGGTTCCTGTTGCTGCCAACTAAATAGGTCCAGGGAAAAATACAGTGTAGACTGGGCGCAGGCTCTTCCACTGCTATAGTGGTATGCTTTGCAGCCAACAAAGGGCAGCATTACATTTCAATTACTATGCTACTATGTTCTAATAGGTTTCAATAGGCATTTGTTTTGTATTATTGACAGTTATGTAGTTCCTGCATCAAATTGTTATTTGTGCTGTGTGGGCTGTTTCAGGCTGCTGTTCATTATCTACAGCTCTGAAAAATATTTCCTGTGGTAAGAAAAAGAACTAGCATGGTCTAAAGCAATATCATTAAAATAAAGAAGGCCAAAAATGTGAAACATTAGGGAAATTACGGATAACTAGGGTAATAAAGCAGTTCCTCTGGAGGAAAATAAAGCACAATACAAAAGGGGCAATTTTCCGAATTTGCACTTCTGGTGGGAAAGCCTCACCATAAACTCAGGTGTGTGCTCCATATGATGTTTCATAACAAATTGTCAACAGAAATGTGCGTAGCACAAGCCCCAATTTACTACACTCATTGTTGGTAAGTGAGGCTCCTCGAGAACACAAATGCAGAGAATGACTTGTGAAGCTTATTTATAAGATAATTCTGGGAAAGGGAAAGATGCAGACCTCCCAAGATGGCTCAGAAGCGATTTATTTCACAACAGCTGCATTTCTAATAGCAATCCATCACTCACCGCCAAATTAAAGGAAATAAAGGACAGATGGGCTTGCATTTATATAGTGCCTTCCACATCCTCAGGATGTCCCAGAGCTCTTTAGAGCTAATGAAATATAGATGCTGTTGCATGTAGGGCATAGTCGGCTCGAATTCCAGCAGGATACTATTCTGGAAATGAATTCCCCCTGCACAATGCAGATCTACTTTGCACTGGGTCAAAGAAGATGATATTGCTGGAAAGCAACAACATTCTGTTCCTATTATTGATATAGGTCAAAGACCTTTGGTTCTCTCAGAAGGCTTACATTTAACTAGCTACTTTATGGCTGCCATTGCTGCTTCTAAGGCACAGCCAGCAGCCAGAGTTTGCTTTGGTTTCCCCATAAACACTATATAGCACAATATGAGCACTTAGGCAATACGGATTAAGGGTGCAAGAAAATCAGGCACTGAGGATGTTATCCTGGCAATGGACACTTAGCTGCAGCCAAATTGCCACTCAACAGTGCTGAGAGAGGGAATCCACACCGCTGGCAGCAAGCAGACTATACTGGCAGTGAGAAAGGTGCTGAGGCAACTCTGGATGGGTACACAGAAAATCTCTCATTTCATATTTTCTGCAGGCTTCCCTGAATGTGCGAGGCCTGACAGAAGCAGAAATTGCTGGAGTAGTCTAGGAATTCCTGGACACCGCACCTTGTCATAAAGAGAATGGGCGGAAGATCTGGTCACCCACTTTGCACCAAAATTTGAAGGGCCACCATTAATAGGATGGAATTCTGATGGTTCCTACTACCCTTATGCTAGAAATATTCTTTAATGCACTCCCTAAAACTAAGAATTTCAGGCCTTGACTGTCAAAGCTCACAAATGAATAATGTGCTCTTGGTCAAGGTACTGGAGGACATCCATCTTCAGAGAGAAGAGGGAGGGACATTATATAAACATAGAAAATAGGAGCAAGAGTAGGTCATTCAGCCTTTCGAGCCTGCTCTGCCATTCAATATGATTGTGGCTGACTATCTCAATGCCGTACTCCTGCGCTCTCCCTATACCCTTTGATGCCTTTAGAGTCCAGAAATCTATCTATGTCCTTCTAAAATGTATTCAGTGACTTGGCCTCCACAGCCTTCTGTGGTAGAGAATTCCACAGGTTCACTACCCTCTGAGTGAAGACGTTTCTCCTCATCTCAGTCCTAAATGGCCTACCCCACATCCTGAGACTGTAACCCCTTGTTTTAGACACCCCAGCCAGGGGAAATATCATCCCTGCATTCAGTCTGTCCGGCCCTGTCAAAATTTTATATATTTCAATGAGATCTCCTCTCATTCTTCTAAACTTCAGTGAATACAGGCCTAGTCAGCCCAATCTCTCCTCATACGACAATCCTGCCATCCCAGGAATCAGTCTGGTGAACCTGCGCTGCACTCCCTCTTTTGCAAATATATCCTTTCTTAGGTAAGGAGACCAAAACTGCACACAATACTTCAGGCGGTGTCTCATGTAGCTGCAATAAGAAATCCTTGCTCCTGCAGTCAAGTCCTCTTGCAATGAAGGCCAACAGACCATTTGCCTTCTTAACTGCTTGCTGAACCTGCATGCTTGATCTCACTGATTGGTGTACAAGGACCCCCAGGTCCCTTTGTATATCAACATTTCCCAATCTATCACCATTTAAATAATACTCTCATTAAGAAAAAAGAGCAATAAAGGGAAAAAAATAAGGGGGGAAAATGGAGGGAAAACAGTTTGTTAAACTAAAGGGTTTTAATGTATTTACTTTTTTTTAAAAAGTCACCTGCAGCAGGAAAGCTGCTCCTGACTCTTGAGGAGCTGTATAGGAGCATTACCCTGATAGTTTGTTATAGTGTCAAGGTGTGTGAGCTGAAAATTTTTAAAAATAGATCCTCTGAGAGCCTGGCTTTTCATTGAATCTGACAACAGTCTGAAGATTAATATACTTCTTGATTTATACAATAGAGAATTGGAAATAGCTTAGATTATTCCATTGTATTAAAACTCAGAGGGGGTACCAGTAGTGAAAAAATGTTAAAGGTTACATGAACCTCCGTGCTGAAATTTATTTCCTGGAACATTTTTGTTCAGAAAGTTTAATCAAGTTTAAAAGATGAAAGATGTAATAAGCTCCAGCAGTGAAGATTATGAAACGAAAGCAAAATATTGCAGATGCTGCACACCTGAAATAAGAACAAAAAATGCTGGAAATGCCCAACAGATCAAGCAGCATCGGTGGAGAAAAAAACAAAGTTAACATTTCAGATCTGTGACCTTTCATCAGAATCGAGGAAAGTTAGAAATGTAATAGGTCTTGAGCAAGTGAAAGGGCAAAGAAGACCAAAAGAGAGGTGGAGTGCGGGAAATATTAAAGTGCAAAAGATTTCATGGTAGAAAAGCCAAAGAGAGTAGTAATGGGTAAAGCAAAGAAAGAAAAGTTATGCCAAGATGAATTATGAATGACTGGATAGCAGCCATCCAAATGCAAAGTAAAGGAATCAAGAAAGAAGCAAGAAAAAGAAAGTAAAAAACCGAGTGGAGGCAGAGGTTATGATCTAGCAATGATAGGGTTGATGACTGTACAGAAATCGGTGCAATTGCAATAAAAATCAGAAACCAGGTTTGAGGAGAAATATGACAATTCGACCATAAATGACTTAATTTATAAATAAAATGTGGATTTCCAGGATTATGCTGTATTGTATATTTTTTGTTGCATATGAAAGGGCTCCTGTTAAAAGTACATGAGGAGACAAATCATATTTACAAGCATTATTTACATTGCTGAGGAGTAAGGAAACTGCAGATCAGTGTTCTGTGCATGTGCGTTTGATTACACTTACTGCACATAAGAACATAGGAGCAAGAGTAGGCCATTTGGACCCTCGAGACTGCTCCGCCATTTAACTAGATTATGACTGATCTTCCACCTCAATGCCATCTTCCCGCACTACCCCCTTGGTGTCTTCAATGTCTCAAAATCTATTGATCTCTGCTTTGAACATACTCAATGACTGAGACACCACAACACTCTACGGTAGAGATTTCCAAAGATTCACTACCCTGATTGAAGAAATTCCTCCTCATCTTGATCCTAAATGGCTAACCCCTTAGTCTGAGACTGTGTCTCTGGTTCTAGACCCCCCCAACCAGGGGAAACATCCTTACTGCATCCACCCTGTCAAGCCCTTTAAGGATTTTGTACACTACAATGAGATCACCTCGCCTTCTTCTAAATTTAGAGAATACACGCCCAATCTCCTCAATCTTCCCTCATAGGATTAGTCTGGTGAACCTTTGTTGCACTCCCTCTGCGGCCAGTATATCCTTCCTTAGGCAAGGAGACCAAAACTGCACACAATGCTCCAGGTGTGGTCTCACCAAGGCTCTATACACCTGCGATAAGACTTCCTTACTCCTATACTGAAAACCCCTTGCAACAAAGGCCAATATTCTATTTGCCTTCCTAACTGCTTGTTCCACCTGTATGTTAGATTTCAGTGACTCGTGGGCCAGAATTTTACCTTCGGCATGCGGGCGCGCACCCGACACGCCCGAACGTAATATGACGCACGATGTCATCGGGCGTGCATCCCAATATCATCGCGCACTCGTGCGCTATTTCATTTGGATAGTGCGCGCCGGAGTCGGCTACACGCCCACCAATAATTGAAAGGCCTATTAGGGCCATTAACAAGGTAATTAACTTGAAATTTACACTGCCCAATCCAACCTACTGGTTGGCAGGCAGGCAAAAAGGCAAAGCAGCCTTTATATTTTTTAGGAAATCTCATCCATGAGCAGGATGAAGTTTCCTAAAACTAATGCAAATTACATAAAACCTTTAATTTCAATTTAAAAACATGTCCCATCTCATGTGACACAGTCACATGAGGGGACATATTTCGTTAAACTTTTATTGTCGTTATTAATTTTTTTAAAAAGCACTTCAATCTCCTTGAGGCAGCTCTGTGCCTCAGAGGGATTAAAGCGCTCTTTCGCGCACATGCACAAACTGCACGCCAGGCCCGTTCTCCTTCCTCCCCCTACCCGCACAGGTAGCACTCCGCACTGCTGCTTGCGATCCATGCAGGGCGGGCCTTAATTGGCCCGCCCGTGTGAAATCGCGGAGCGGAGCCGATCGCAGGCAGCGATCGGCTTCCCGACCACCCCCGCCCACTCCCACCTAACCTACTTGACGTGGGAAAAATTCTGGCCATGAAGAACACCCAGGTCCCTTTTCACATCAACACTTCCCAATCTCTCCCCATTTAAGAAATACTCTGCATTTCTGTTTTTCCTACCAAACTTCACATTTTTACACATTACATTCCACCTGCCATGACCTTGCCCAGTCACTTAATCTTCTAAATTTCCTCAAAGCCTCTTTGCATCCTCATTACAATTCGTATTCCACCAAATTTTGTGTCATCGGAAATTAACACGGAAACAGTATATTTGGTCCCCACACCCAAATCATTGCTATTGATTGTGAATAGCTGGGGCGCAAGCACTGAACCTTGTGGTACACCGCTAGACACAGCTTGCCAACCTGAGAATGATCAATTTATCTCTACTCTCTGTTTTCTGTCTGTCAACCAATCCTCAATCCATGCCAGTATATTACCCCCAATCCCATGAGCTCTAATTTTGCTTACTAACCTCCTTTGTGGGACCTTATAAAGAGCCTTCTGAAAATCCAAATACACCACATCAACTGGTTCTCCCTTATCTATTATACTAGTAACATCCTCAAAAAACTCCAACAGGTTTGTCAAACATGATTTCCCTTTCATAAATGCACATTGACTCTGCCCATTCTCACCATTATTTTCCAAGTGCCCAGTTATCACATCCTTAAGAATAGATTCTAGCATTTTTCCTGCTACTGATGTCAGGCTAACAGGTCTGTAGTTCCCTATTTTCTCTTTCTCTCCCTTCCTAGAGTGGGGTTACATTTGCTACCTTCCGATCTGCAGGCACCATTCCAGAATCTATAGAATTTTGAAAAATCATCATCAATGTGTCCACTATTGCTGCAGCCACGTCTTTCACACTCTGGGATATAGATCATCTGGTCCAGGGGATTTAGCAAATTTCAGTCCCACTAATTTCTCCAGCACTAATTTTTTTTAACTAATGCTAATTTCTTTCAGATCCTCAATCTCACTAGTCCCTTGGCTCCACAATATTTCAGGGAGGTTTTTTCTAACTTTCTCCGTGAAGACAGACACAAAGTATTTGTTTAGTTTCCCTGCCATTTCCCTATTCTTCATTATAAATTTGCCTGTCTCTGCCTGTAATAGGTCTACACCTGTTTTTATGAACCTTTTCCTTCTTACATACCTATAGAAGCTTTTACAGTTTTTTTTTTGTTCCTCGCTAGTTTCATATTCTATTTTCTCTTTCTTTATCAAATTCTTGGTTTTCCTTTGCTGAACTTTAAAATGCTCCCAATCCTCAGGCTTACTACATTTTTTGGAAACTTTTTATGCCTCTTCCTTTGATCCAATAGAATTCTTAACCTCTCTTGTTAGCCATGGTTCCTGCTGGCTTTTTGTGCCTTAAAGAAATGTAAATTTGTTGAAAACCATGTATAGTTCTTTAAACGCTAGCCATTGCCTTCTACTGTCATAGCTTTTAATGTAATTCCCCAATCTACCTCAGCCAACATGCCCATCATACCTTCGTAGCTTCCTTTGTTTACTAATTAGTATTCCCTAGTTATATAACTCACCAGAACACTGGTCCCTGCACAGTTGAGGTGAAAATGTCCCAACGGTACAGCTCTCACTTTCCCCAATACTAATGCCAATACCTCAGGACTCCCACACCAATCCGTAAGCCATGCACCTAACTTTCTCATCTTATTTACCCAATGCCAATTTGGTCATGGCTCAAGTAATAATCCAGAGATTATTACCTTTGAGGTTCTACTTTTTAATTTAGCCCATAGCAACTCATACTCCTGAAGCACAACCTCATTCCTAGTTCTACTTGTCATTGGCACCAACGTGGACCACAACCACTGGATCCTCCCCCTCCCACTGCAAGTTCCTCTCCAGCCCAGAGCAGATATCCTGAATCCTGGCACTGGGCAGGGAACATAGATTTCTGGGCTCTCGCACTCGGGTACAGAGAACTGTGTCTATCCCGCTCAATATCCCTTCCTGACACACTCAGATAAATATATCTCTTTCTTGCTTTCCTGCTCCCTTACATTCTCCTCTCTTTAGTTTAACACATCTTCCCTCACCCTCACTATTTAGTTTAAAGCCCTCTCTACTTCCCTAGTTATATAACTTGCCAGAACACTGGTCCCTGCACAGTTGAGGTGAAGATGTCCCAACAGTACAGCTCTCACTTTCCCCAATACTAATGCCAATACCTCAGGATCGAAACCCATTTCTCCCACACCAATCCGTAAGCCATGCACCTACTACCGCCACTTGAGTGGCTTCCTGTGCCATGGTGTTCTGGTCAGTATCTTCATCCAGCCTGAAATCCCCACTCTCATCCATACAGGCTACAAGCACCTCAAAGCTGTTGGACAATTGCAAGGGCTAAAGCTCTTCCAAATCTACCTTCTCGATCCACTTAACTGCTCGCTTACAGTCACACTCTCCTGCCCCTGACCACTGTCCAAAACAGAAGACCTAAGGGGCCTGACCGCCACCTGAAACAAAGTTTCCAGGTAATATTCCCCCTCCCCGATGTGTTGCAGTGTCTGCAACTCAGCTTCCAGCTCAATAACTCTGAGCTGAAGCTCCTCAAGCTGGAAACACTTACTGCAGATATATTTGCCGTGGATCACATTGGCATCCAAGAGCTCCCACATCCTGCAGTTGCAGCACATCACCTGCACTGCCATCCTTATGGTATCTTAATTAGGTCACTAATTAATTATCTTAATTAATTTTGAATTAAATTAATACCTCCTCTCACCACCACTTTCTGTATTAATTAAAAACTTAATAACCCAATAAATGCTATTAGTTAAGAATAAAAAAAATAGTGGGTTCACGAGTTTCTCCAAATTAATGATAAGGTATAAGGTGAACCTAATTTATGAATGTATAGACAGAATCACATATTAAATTGAGTTTTTCTACCATGATTAGTGTTCAGGGAGGATCTATCTCTTAATCTTATGCTTGTTTGGGGCACATACTTTTCGAATGGCCTTTAACCAAATTGAATAAAGCCAAGAGAAGAGCCACAAGAAATAATTGTAGGATTTATCAGTTGTAAACAGACAAAGAAGTAAACTTCCTTTTCTTGGAGAAAGAAAACAAAAATAAAAGATCCTCCAGTATTTTTTTTTGAAAACCAGGAATAGACAATGTGAATGTAAGTGCATTATTTGACCTAGGCTTTGAGAACAGAGCTGGTGAAGAGTAGAAAATAGAACTTAGTGCAAATCTGGGATGATTCTGCCCAAAGTGCGGTAGCGGGTGGGAAAAAGGATGTTTTACCCGCCGGCCACAATGGTGGCTTTTTGTGCCATATCACCCTATTTCTGGTGCATCCCGCCTCATGAATTATGCATTCACTTGGAACACGCTGGCTCACAGGTGAGCGAGCTCGTATTTGCCCGCCACACTATGACTCAGTGCTTCCTCACTCTGGGCACCATATTTAAAGCGCACCAGAGCACATGCCTACTTCATATCTTCAGACCAAGACAGCACCAGGCAGTGATGGCCCTGAAAGAAGACAGCAGCCCCCAAATTTAGTGATGCCTCTCTGGGGCACCTGCTGGATGCAGTGGAAGGCCGTCGCTATATCCTCTACTCTGTTCTGGCCAGAGGAGGTCTACCAAGTCACCAATCCGGCCTGAGAGGCGGTGTCAGTGGCGGTCAGCACTGTCGGAGCACAAAGGAGGCCAGCCATCCAGTGCAGGAAGAGGATGAATACTTTCATTTGTACCATCAGGGTAAGTCAAGCACCTCATCACTCTCAACTCACACACTCACAAACCCATCACACATCCATAGGGATTTCGCACCTCAAGGGACACCACCAACTCTCAGACACACCCGCACGTCTCCATCAGGCTCACATTCTCTGGAGCTCACATCCTCAGCGCGTCCATGGCTCTGCTCACCACACAAACATTCCACACAGTGCTAGGCATCCTGCTCACGCTCTCTCCATCTGTTTTCATGCAGGAGAAGCTGGCTCTCAGCAGCAGAGAGAGGTCCCAGAGAGAGGTGAAGTGACCCACATGAGACCCCTCGCTCACATTGAGGAGTGTGCCATCGCACTGACTGGCGAGGACGTGGACAGTGCCTGCGGTGACGGTGAGGTCGGCGGTAAACACCCATGTGATGATCCTGCAGCACATCATCTCTCTCTCAACACAAATGTGAGTGCTCTCTCTCCTGCTTTTGACTCTGCTGCCATGCACTAATTATCTCTGCATTGGTTCACAGGGAGCTCTGCCAAGCGACCAACACCCTCAGCCAGCCAGTCCCTCAGCTCCATCCAGGTCCTCACCTCCAGGCCAAGAGGACACCTCCTCCATTGAAGAGCTGGAAATAAGCAACCTGGAAGACCCATCACAGAGCTTACCCACAGCCTGCACCAGTGCAGAGACACACACTTTGGTGGGACCTAGATCTAGAGCAGGCTTGGGTTCACAATCTGGTGGTCACTGCACGGACACATGTCAGCAGCAGGAGGAGGCAGGTTCAGCTGAGCTCCCCAGCACTCGGAGGACTGCTGGGGAAGAGGCATCTGTGAGGTCTGAGTCAGATGATGAGCCTCTGGATTTGGCCTTCCAACTCATCCTGGAGAGTCAGCAGAAGGCGTGGGAACATCACACAGAGCTGTTGGAAGCCCTCAACAGGGTGGCAAGTGAGTTGGAGGTGTGCATCTATCTGCTCTCTGATGAAGTGGTGCCTGCATGTATGTGCATGGAGGTCTCCATGGGAAGGATGGCAGATGCCATGGAGACCCTGGTCCAGCAGAACTCGGAGATGCATGTAGACCTGCACTCCATCAAGGTAGCCATGGGTGAGTTCCTGCAGTGGCAACGTGAGAGAGAAATGGGGCACCTCAACATCCCTCCAGGTGCTCCTTACCCTCAAAGAATGAGGCCAGGGCCCTCGGGCACCCGAAGGGAGGAGGAGCGGCAGATGGACAGCCCTGGGTCATCCACTCAGGAATCTCAGAGGCTGTCCTTTTCCTCTGAGTCCCCTTTGCCTGTGACCCCTCAATCTTGACCTCTGTCACTGCAGAGGGAGCAGCCGGCCCACAGGAGGACAGCCAAAGCAAGCCGGGACCCCAAGGCCTTAGCTCCCTAGAGGAGAGGGTCTGCTTTGTCGAAGGCATCAGAGGCAACAGGGACATCCATTGCACAGGCTGTCTCCATCTCTGCTGCGGATGTCGGGGCAGCACCTAGAAGTCAAAGGCATCCAAAAGTTAAATTCTGATCACAGTTGTTTGCATAGGTGAACACATTTTGTCACTTTTCATTCTGGAAGTATATTCACTTTCACTGAATAATGTGTAATGATTTCTTTCAGCTTAACTTACAGGCTTCGTGAGTCCTCCCATTGCAGCCCCTTCACTAGCAGTTCAGCTGTACACAGCTGGACCACAAGTGATTCTGGAGAGAGAAGTGGGTGTGTGACCGGGCCTTTCAGAACCTTGTGCAAGTACTCTCCAATGTGCACAGAGCCTTCCTCCTCACACTCATCTCAATGTCCCGAGCATTTACAATGCTGCCTGCTGGGACTCTCTTTCAGTTATCCACATGAGCTGCCCTGCATCTACATCCACCCACTGATCACGCAACACCTGTACCCACCCAACACGATGCTCCACTCACTCTCGATTTTGACATCCATGGTAGTTATTAAATTTCTACTCAGTTCTCCTGTCCTTTCCCCTCCTCCACTCACTTATGTCCTTTCTCCATCACTGTTGACCTCCCCTGGCATCACCTTCCACCTCCCCACCATCACCTACCAGCCAGATGTATACATTCCCTACCTACCTAAGAATTCCACCCCTATCCTCACTGACTTCCCTGGTCTCCTCCTTCCTACCCCCAGGGTCCATGTCTGTCTCCGAGTCTCCACTAACCTTCCTTTCTACTGTTATATCCTCACCCTCCCACCCTTTCCGCTCACTCTGCCCTCTCTCATACTCACCATTCCCTCCTACCACACCCACTTTCAGTTTGCTCCTCAGGAGGCAGTCATTGACTGCATAGACCCCTCCCTTGCATGTTCACCTGTACTGGACATCATCCCCACAATCCACACCCCCAGCCCACTTAACCCCTCCTCCACCCTCCACTCCCTGGGCTCCCTCCTCCCCCCAGATTCCCTCCATCCCCCCCAGACTTCTTCCTCCGCCCAGGCTCCTTCCCCCTCTGAACTTCTCCCCCTCCCCACCCCGCCTCGCCAGATTACTTCTCCCCTCAGAACTCCTTCCCTTACATCGTCCTTGCCCCTTACACCTACCTCCCTAGTTGCCACATTCTCCCCCATTACACCCTCCTCGCCCTGTACTCCCTCCTCCAACCCATTTGTTTCCCCTTCCAAACCTCATCCCCACCAAAACCTTTTTTGCCACCCCTCCCAACCTCATAGCCGCCACCCCCTCCCCCCGACACCTTCATTCCCCTCTTCCCAACCTCATCACATTCCCCTCCAGTACCCCTTCCTCTCCCAGCCAAACCTAAACCTTCCTCCCCCACCACCACCCGGGTACACCTCCTCACCCACCCCCATCGCAGTGCACCTTCCTCTCCCACCCTCACCCCGGTGCACTTTCCTCTCCCTCCCTCACCCGGGTACACCTTCTTCCCCCAACCCCACCCGGGTACACCTTCTTCCCCCAACCCCACCCGGGTACATCTTCCTCCCCCTCCCTCACCCAGGTACACCTCCCTCCCCCAACCCCACCCAGGTACACCTTCCTCTCCCACTCATAGCTGAACCGTCCTCTCCGCCCCCACACTCATCGATCATCCATAGCAGCCCATTGCCAAGACCGTGATGTCCCAAAGCAGACCCCATACATCAAAGGAGACCTCCCACCTTCTGCAAGCTGCAGAACCATTTCCATGAGAATCCACCCAGCATGCAGTGTACATGTTCCTCCAGGGTCCGATAGCTTGGAGCCATACCTAGCACAAAGGAAGATGGTTCTGGTTGTTGGAGGTCATCTCAGCTTCAGGACATCACTGCAGGAGCTCCTCAGGGTAGTGTACTCAGCCCAACTATCTTCAGCTGCTTCATCGATGACCTTCCTTCCATCATAAGGTCAGAAGTGGGGTTGTTCGCTGATGATTGCACCATTAGTGACTCCACAGATAATTAAGCAGTCCATATCCAAATGTAGCAAGACCTGGACAATATCCAGGCTTGGGCTGAAAAGTGGCAAGTAACATTTGCGCCACACAAGTGTCAGGCAATGTCCATCTCCAACAAGAGAGAATCCAACCATTGCCCCTTGATGGTCAATGGCATTACCATCACTGAATCTCCCACCATCAACATCCTGGGAGTTACCATATTGACCAGAAACTGAATGGACTAACCATATAAATACTGTGGCTACAAGAGCAGGTCAGAGGCTAGGAATCCTGCAATGATTAACTTACCTCCTGACTCCCCAAAGCCTGTCCACCTTCTACTAGGCACAAGTCAGGAGTGTGATGGATGAGTGCAGCTCCCACAACACTCAAGAAGCTTGGTACTGTCCAGGACAAAGCAGCCCACTTGATTGGCACCACATCCACAAACATTCACTCCCTCCACCACCGACGTACAGTAGCAGCAGTGTGTACCATCTACAAGATGCACTGCAGGAATTCACCAAGGCTACTTCGACAGCACCTTCCAAACCCACGACCACTGCCAACTAGAAGGACAAGAGCAGCAGATAGATGCGAACACCACCACCTGGAAGTTTCCCTCGAATTAACTCAATGTCCTGACTTGGAAACATATCACCATTCCTTCACTGTCGCTGGGAATCCTGGAATTCCCTTCCTAACAGCACAGTGAGTGTACCTACATCACGTGGACTGCAGCGGTTCAAGAAGGCAGCTCACCACCACCTTCTCAAAGGCAACTAGGGATGGGCAATGAATGCTGGCCCAGCCAGCAAAGCCCACAACCGTGAATGAATTTTTAAAAAGCTGTAGGGATCCAACATTTTCTGCTCCTCTGATGTCCACGATGTGAGCAAACCCCAATGGTAAGTCCCAACATCTGAACGTCACACTTGTCCAGATGTGTTCTGGGCCAGTGTGTTTTCCTGCCAATGTGGGCGGTAAAATTGACGTGGGGGGATGGTTCTGGCGAGAAGACAAGATGCAAATGTATTGAAATTTGATTCCTGATGTTGGACGGCAGGAAAGGTGACCCACCATTGATGGGTGGAGAGGACGATGGCTATAACCAATTGGAGTTGTCACGGACAGACAGAAGCCCACCAAACCTACTGCTGCTCACCAGCTTTGAGCAGAACACCCTTGAGCTGCAGACCTGGCACGCTCCATGTGCAACCGGGCCTGGAGTGCCAGGGGTGCCAGATGAAGGTAAGAGCACAGTGCACCGAGGTGAGAGTTTCAGATTGTGTAACCATTCTAGTGTAGTCTCTTCATTAATGGGAGCCTCAAACCTGGAGTCCCCATTGATCAATGAATTGATGCAATGATGCAGATCTCCATTGTCTCACCAGGATGTCTGGCATGCACAGCGACAGTGTGATGACTTTAACTAATGACGTGCCTTTGTCCTCCCTTAGACTCACCAGCACACACTCACTCTCTGAACCCCGAAGGGCCACCCCTGATGCCAGAGGACCACCGGGCTTCATGTGCACCTGCGCCACACACGCTCTCTGAACCAGGCACCAGCACAGATACCAGCACTTCAGTGGGTATTAAATTGGCAGCTAGAATGTTGGTGCAAGTTAATGAGGGCACTTCAAACTCGCTTGAGGTGCAGGCAGCGGCAGAGAGTGCCCAGGGCGCTGGCAGTCAGGGGACTGCTGCGGACCAGGATGATGCTGGGTTGAAGGCAGATGATGAGCCCCTGGAGTCGTCAGATGCTGGATGTCCAAAATGTGCGGGAGGAGCTGGCAGAGACCCATGAGGGTCTGTGTGCCATGGTCTCCATTGTGGGGGAGTCCATGCGGAGCATGAGCATTGCTTTGACCCTCAAGGCCAAGCGCACTGCCTTCCTCCATTGAAAGAGTGGTGACTCTCATGGAGAGGCTGCTCCAGGAACAGAATCAGGGGTTCCTGGGGTTGCACTCGGGCCCGCAAGCCCTCACACAGGCCTCACCCTCAGGTGGTCAGTGCCAGTGCGGGAGATGGATGAGGCACCCAGTATCCTAGCTAGGTGCCCGTCCATCAATGGTGAGCAGGGAGGTTCAGAGCGACCTCACGTTGGCGCACGAGCTGCTGTCGTCTCTGCGGGCTCCTCTCAGGGTGCTCTGGATGATGGCAGCAGCGCCTCTGCCTCTTCACCTGTAACCATGACATCTGATGAGGCTACGGTGACTGGGGAGATGCCAGCCGTGACACTGGCCGCTCCCTACCTGGCGGGGCCAGTACGGGTTCCACTGGCCAGAGGATGGCCAAGGTCATCAAGGCCAACAAGGTGGCAGAGTCAGCAGGCTGACTCCAATTCTGGTGGGGGGCATCAAGACATCGCACTCGGAAACTTAAGTTAAAGGCACCATGAGCACAAGAGGGACAAATCACGGGTGATTTTCTGTTCATTTATGTTTGATTTATATGTCTGCTGGTGTGGACGTCAACACCAGTAATGGTCATGTCATTATGCTTTCAATATGTCAATAATATTAAATTTGCTTTGGTTCTGATGGCCTGAGCCTGCTTTACCTTTTTTCATTCTGCTGCAGGGTATGCCAGCATGCAATGCTGTGGACTTTAGGTGCAAAGGTGGAAGCAGATCTTTGGTAGCCGAGCTGAAGGAGCGTTGGCTCAAGGCGTCCCTGGTGTCCCTGCCTCAGTGGAGGTTACCGAGGTCTCCCTCCACACCCTCAGCATTCCCCTCACCGTGCTCCTCTTCTAATTCACCACTGGATTCATCCTCTGGGGCCTGTGGAGCTGCGTCAAGATCCTCTTCCTTCAGTGGGTCCCCCCTTGTCAGTGCCAGATTGTGGAGAGCGCAGCATGCAAACACTATCAGTGACATCCATTCTGGGGGGTATCGCACTGTTCCCTCTGAACAGTCCAGGCATCGGAAGCGCATCTTGAGAAGGCCTATGGTTCTCTCTACCACCGTACTTGTGGAGGAATGACTCCTATTGTAACGTTGCTCTGACTCTGTTCTTGGGTGGTGGAGAAGTGTCATGAGCCACCTCTTCAACGGATAGCCCTTGTCACCCAGCAACGATCCATCCAGCCGGGTTGGGGCACTGAAGAGCCTCGGTGCCTGGGAGTGTCTCAGGATGTTGGCGTCATGGGATCTGCTAGGGTACCTTGCACAGACTTGCAGAATCTGCATCCTATGGTCACACATTATCTGCATGTTCATTGAGTGGAATCCCTTCCCGTTGATGAAGGCTGGCAGGCTGACCCACTGGTGCCCCAATGGCCACGTGTGTGCAGCCGGTGGCACCCTGAACGTGGGGGAACCCAGCAATCGCTGCAAAGCATCTGGCTCGCTCAGCCTGGATGGCCTCATCCGTATGGTAAAGAATAAAGGTCAGTACCCGCCTGAACAGAGCTTCTGTCACCAGCTTGATGCAACTGTGGACAGTTGATTGGAACGCTCCACACAGATCCCCCACTGAGTCCTGGAAAGGCATAGAAGTTGAGGGCCACTGTGACCTACAGAGCCACTGGCATGGGGTGTCCACCCACATAGTCAGAGTTGATCTCAGGGCCGATCGTCTGACAAATGGAAGACACTGTCTCCCTTTGCGCCTCAGACATATTGAGGCAGTTGCATCGCTGCCTGTAAACCCTAGCAGCAGGATAGTGGTGCCTTCTGCAGCCCCTTCAGCCTTGGACTTCCTAATGGCTCTGCACCCCTTGTGCCTGCGCCTCTCCTCCCACAGGTCCATCCCCTGGAGGCTGCACTGGTACACCTGGCCTCCTCTCCCTTCTGCCCCTCTCTTCCTCCTCAGAGGAGGTGTCACCAGCAGAGACTATGATCCACATTACCAGGGTAAGGGAAGGCTGTCTGATACCTGGAAGGATCCACATGGTCTGACTCCTCCGGGGGCCTGGAAGACGCCAGTAAGTCCTGAAGCAAAACCTGAAAATGCTAAGCATGAAGCCCCAGAGATGAAGCTGCCAAGTACCAATAAGCAACCCGCAGAAAACTGTCTCCAAAACACCTCACTACTCACACTGGCAATGCTGCTGACCCTTTTTATCCCGCCCGTGGATGAGGCTTTTGAAATTGTCGGCTGCCTGCCCATTTTGCCCATGCGACCAGTGTGAAATCGCACAGGCTAAGTAAAATACAGCTTAATTGCCTTTTTAATGGCTTTAACTGGCCTCGTACTTGATGGCGAACGCAGCTTAGCCTCCCGCTCGCACAACGCTCACCTGACGTCATCATGCACTATTTTACACTCAAGTGTGTAGGGTGCGCGCCCGCATGCCGAGC
This sequence comes from Cetorhinus maximus, assembly GCF_964194155.1. NCBI lineage: Eukaryota > Metazoa > Chordata > Chondrichthyes > Lamniformes > Cetorhinidae > Cetorhinus > Cetorhinus maximus. Next base: position 102,707,708 of record NC_135879.1, on the reverse strand, counting down.
GAAAAATTCTGGTCTTTATGATTAAAGATCAGGCCTGAAATTGTTTGGCCTCTTTCAATAACCCATTCCTATAATTCCACTAAGAGACTGGTGGAATGGATGCAAACTCCATGTAGGATATCAGACTGCAATTGGCATTCTAGTTGAGAGGGTCTCTGCCTCAAAGTCCAGCTAGTGTACAATCATACTCCACACTTCATGCAGGTCAATGCCTAGTATCCTGTCGGTAGTCATTTTGCCTTCATTCTGTGGCAGTCTGCTGTACTGTATGCATTTGAGCCTTCACAAAGAACCAGAGGGTGGCTACTGGGTAACAAAGGCTATCCTCTGACCATCTGGCTTACGAATTCGGTCCATGACCCAAGCACATGTGGGGAGCATGTATATGAACAAAGCCATATGGCTACATGAAACAGAACATTGGAGTGGTTAAGTAATGCTTCTGCTATCTGAATCACTCTGGAGAAGCATCATGGCCTATTGTACCCTGCACAACCTCACCGTCATGAGGCCATTGCTTTTATCACCAGCTATACAGTAAGCTGCTGAGAAGGAGGAAGAGGAAAAGGAAGAGGAAGAAGAAGAAAGGAGGCAACTAGAACATTCTCGTTTTGGTTGGATTGTCCGAGATTGGCTCATCAGACTGCAGAACCAGTGAATGCAAACAGTTCAGCAATAGTGCCACACCTTAATTTTGCACTGTCACTGATCATTTTGGCCACAATGTTGAAATAAAAGCCACAAACAAACAGTTAAAATCTAATTTATAAATAAAATCATGTCATATAGCATACAAAAGCTAACTAATCAGCCTTGTGCACTCACTTAGTGCCCGTCTTCCAGATGCCTCTGCTTGTTCTAGTGCTCCTACACAGTGTTACCCCAGTGGCTGCAGTGCGGCTGGCTGCTGAGTTTCGGTGGGAGAGACTACAGATGGCCTTGGAGAATGAACCAACCAGTTTTAGCCCTTGAAGGCCTGCCTTTGGACTGCACCTTTTTGGCATCTGTGGCAGCAGTCTAGGCTGGCTGGCTGACAGGCAACAAACAGCACGGGCACTGACAGTGTGACAGTGGTGGGAGAACAATGCAGTTATCTTGAGAAAAGGCAGCAATTTCATGCTCTATGGTGCCACTCCAATGGAGTAGGGCTTCAGCTATCCTAATAACCTGTTGCAGGACAGATTGCTAGACTGTTTGACAACCTGCAATCCCCTGCAGGTTACCACAGCTATGACGGCAGCCATGTAACCTTACACGGCAGCAAGCTGAAGTGGCATGATTTCAGCCTGACCTTCTGGTGCAACATTCAGACATTGGGTGGCTTCTATTGGTACTGCAGCAGAAACTGAGACATTGGCCATCAGTCGCTGCATCAGGGTTAGGTTTGCAAATGTCAAACTGGATTAAAAAATTAGCTTAAGGACAGAAAACGGCAAGTTGTGGAAAATGGTTGAGGATGGTAGACAGAGGTGTTCCCCAAGGGTCAGAGCTAGGACCACTGTTTTTTTTTAGTATATATAAATGACTTGGAATATAGAGTAGAATTTCAAAATTTGCCAATGATGCCAAACTCGGAAGATGATATGAATTGCTTGCAGCGTGACATAGGCTAGCAGCATGGACAGAAAAGTGGGAGATGGAATTTAATATAGAGAATTGCGAGATAATACATTTTGGCAGGAGGGATAGCGAGAGGGAAAATAGGCTTAATGGCACAATTCTAAAGAGTGCGCACAAAGAGAGGGGCTTTAAAAAAAATATATATATTATTTCACGGGACGTGGGCATTGCAGGCTAGGCTAGCATTTATCACCCATCCTTAATTGCCCTTGAGAAGGTGGTGGTGAGCTGCCTTCTTGAGCTGCTGCAGTCCATGTGGTGTAGGTACACCCACATTGCTGTTAGGAAGGGTACAAGTACAACAATCTTTGAAGGAGATAGGGCATATTTAGAGAGTGGTTTGTAAAGCATATGGATAGCCAGAGTATTGTAGTCCCCTCAGTGCCAGTGGGAACACTGGCCACTTCTGGGACTACAGACAGTCCAAGCACTCTGAGGAGCCTGGGTAAGTCCGGGGTCAGGGTACTCAGTGGGGGGTTTGGCGAGAGGGTGGAGAGGTGGCTGGGTTCAAGAGGCCAGGGGGAGGGTGAAATGAGGGAATGACCTTTGGGGCGGCTGCCTCCAATGGCCCCAGAGGGCCCACAGAGGAGGTTCCCCTGCTCCCCACTTCTTGCCCGAAACCAGTCCTACAGCTAAAGCTGCCAGGCTTCTTGCATGGTGTGGGTCTTCCCTAGCAGCACAAGTTTGCATTTGAAGGAACAGCATCGATTATCACGATCCCCATATCCGTTTTAGGGCCTATCCAATTTTGCCCCTGTAATTTTTAGAATGCTGAGAGAGAGAGAGAGAGAGAGAGAGAGAAATGGGGGCAATAGGATGACAGGATAAGTAAAAGTAAATGTCGGGGGTTTCTCAGCAATTCCTCCAATATTAGTGCAACCAGCACAACTGGTTGTGAAATTTTAAGCGCAAGTTGTGCTTCACGCAACTCGACTTTCCACATATTCTAGTTTTAATAACATTTTGTGCTAGAAAAAGGCTCCATCCATGAAATAGGCCTTCCTCCATTGTGTTTCTGCTAATTGTGCTGGCTTGCTGGCCTTTGAGGATCCTCCAAAAATTAAGCTGGCAATTTCTGGGCACATGGACATTCATATATCCCTTTTAAATGAAGACAGTGTTAAACTTCAAAAGGACATAGTCATGTTGGTGGAAAGGTGGACAGGTCGTCGATGAAATTTAATGCAGGGAAGTGTGAGGTGATTCGGTTTTGGTAGGAAGAGGGAGTATAAAATAAAGGTTACAATTCTAAAGTGGATGCAGGAACAGAAGGACCTGGGGATTTATGTGCACAAATCATATGGCAGGGCAGTTGAGAGAGCCATACAGGATCCTGGGTTTTATCAATAGGGGCATAGTGTACAAAAGCAAGGAAGTTATGATAAATCTATATAAAATATTGAGTCGGCCTCAACTGAAGTATTGCATCCAGTTCTGGGCACCACATTTTACAAAGAATGTGAAGGCATTAGATAGAGTGCATAAAAGATGATTCCAGGGATGAGGGACTTCAGTTACATGGATAAATTAGAGAAGTTGTGGCAGTTCTCCTTGGAGAAAGTTCAGAGGAGATTTAATATGTTCAAAATCATGAAGGGTCGTGTGGTAATCTGATGTGTAACATACCTTTAAGAAGAACTTTATTAAGGAAGAGCACATGATCTTAGTATCCAAGAGCAGAGTAGCGTGGGCGACCTCTGTAGTTAGTAGTCTGTAGTCAGTAGTTGGAGTAGTGTAGAGATAGTGTTTGAAGGTTAAGCACATGTTTATTTGCTGCTGAGCACCTTTGTAAATAAACATAGAATTTCTACCTATGAAATGTCTCAACTCAATCATTAGTACCAAAGCAACCAACCCTTACAACAAGCGTGTGATCCAGCAAATTAGTTAATTGCATCCAACAAACTGGCTATGAGGATTAAACAAGTTAAACAGAAGAAAACAAGAGAAACAAAATCGGCACTGTACCTCACTCAGCAATTGTAAGTAGAAGTTTCATTCAATTTGTCAAAGTAACTCCCTCACAACATGCTGTAATTCGAAAGAATTGATCCTTCAATCCAGTAACGGACGATTTGTCCCACTACATTGAGTGTCTCTCGTTCTTTTTCCAAGCAAATGAGATTTTGGGGGAAGAGAAGAGGCGGGCAATCCCCTTAAGTACATGTGGGAATAAGACTTATGGCTTGATTTGAGGTTTGACAGCACCCAGTGTCCCAGACTCCAGAAATGTTGATGAATTAGTGGACCTGGTGAAGGGCCATTACCAACCAAAGCCCTCAGTAATGATGCAAAGGTTCACATTTAATTCAAGAATTAGAGCCCTGGGGGAGACAGTTGCAAGCTCTGTGGCAAGCTTGAAGAAATTAATGGAGCATTATGAGTTTGGTACATTCTTAAACGATATGCTTAGAGATTGCTTAGTGTGCGGCGTTAATGAAGACACGATTCAGAGGCGATTGTTTTCTGAAACAAATTTGGATTTTAAGAAGGTGTGAGAGATTGCACTGGCCATGGAAAGTGCAGTATGAGATTCGAAACCTGCCTCAGGCAAATTATGCAATGCTCTCTCGCGCACATACATGAAGTTCACACTCGGCCGGCTCACCCTCCCCCCCCGCCCACACAGGCAACACTCAGCACTGCCGCTCGCATATCACGCTGAGCGGACCTTAATTTGCCCGCCAGCACAAAATCACGGTGCGCTGTCGATTGCAGGCGGTGGTCGGCTTCCTGACCGCCCCCACCCACCCCAACCGATCCTGCACGGCAACGGCAAAATTCTGCCCCAAGTGTTTTTATTGTCATAAAAATGGCCACATAATGAGATAGCGTAAGGAAAGAGTCATGCAGACTTTTAAACAAAAGAAAAAAAAACAGTGAGATCTACAATGTAGAAGAGCTTGAAGCAACAGATTCAGATATTTATTCGTTGTATGACTTGAAGGTTGGGAAAACAGAACCAATCTATGTAACAGTGTAAGTAAATGGTAGACCTGTTTGAATGGAAGTGGACACAGGAGCTTCCACTACAGTAATTGGGGAACATACCTTCAAATATCTGAGTAATGGCAAACATCAATTACATTTGAAAGAAAGGATTGCCCAGTTAAAAACATACACGGGTGAAAACATCCAAGTCAAATGCATAAGTAGGGTAACTGTTCATTTTGGGAGCCAATCGGTAAAGCTACCAGTGTTGGTATTGAGAGGCAGAGGACCAAGCCTCCTAGGGCGAAGCTGGTTAAAACAAATCAACCTTGAGGGACCACTGAGATTCCAAAAGGAAGCAGGAAGCGTTTCTGTTTTGGAAAAAGAATGTGTAAGGACTCAACAACCTGAAGAACTGCAGGCTGTCTTAAGCCAAAACATGGAAGAACAGCAGAAGGAACTCAAGGTCACCATGCTTAAGGACAGAATTAGAGATGAGGTGATCAACCTCCGAAAGGAAAAAGAAAGCCTGCTGAAAGACTTTCACACACGACAAGATTCCCTCAGGTCCAAGCTTGTACCACTGGAGAAGTACATAGAGAAACGGAAAGAGTTCAGCACCTTTCTGACTAAACTGAAGAACGAGTTGGCACAGAAGATACAACAATGCTCAATTTTCAAGCAATAAACAATTACAAAAAAGAGATGGAAGAGCTGAAGAATCAGCTACGTGAAGCCAAAGAGGCTTTGGAGGCAAAAGCCACAGAATTTTCTAAGAAGCAGACAGATGATGAAATTCTGGGAGACTCAACCACTGATTTCACTCAAGTTGACCTCGCAACTGAGATTAGTCTGGCCAAAACTGAAATTGAAAAGAAGGCCGAGATTAAAGCCGGCACTAGAAAGAAGAAGGAGCATAAAAAGTCACAGGAACACAAATAAGACTTTAATCCTGGCAGCATACGAGTATACATTCATACATAGGCCTGGCAGTCAAATTACAAATGCTGATGCATTTAATAGTTTGTCTTTACAAGAGAAGGATGAGGAAGTCCCAGTTCCACAAGAGCTCATGTTATTGTTAAATTTCTTAGATTCATGGCCGGTATGCGCTCGACAGATCAGAGACTTGACAAGTAGGGACCCAGTCCTATCACAAGTACAAGAACAAGTACTTTGTGGTTGGTCACAAGAGTCTGTATCTGATGAGATGAAACCGTACTTCAGCAGAAGACATGAAATAACCAGCCAGGGTGGCATCTTATTGTGGGGATTACGAGTGATAGTGCCTGCAAAAGAAAGAGAACCATTGATAATTGAGCTACACAGTGCACATCCAGGAATATCCCAAATGGAGACCATAGTTCACAGCTTGCAATGGAGGCCTGGGATGGATGGCGAAATAGAAAGTTTAGTGAAGAATTGTGTGCAATTCAGAAACTGCAAAAGTTACCTTCAACAGCTCAGTTACATCCTTGGGAGTGGCCAGGAAGACCATGATGCAGTTACACATTGACTATATAGGACCTTTCATTGGAACAATGTTTCTACTCATTGTTGATGCCCACTCAAAATGGATGGGCATATATGAGGTGACGTCATCTACGTCTTCTGCTACAATTGAGAAGCTACATCAAGGTTTTGCCGTTAACGGATTATCAGAAGTGGCCGTTTCTGATAACGGCACGGCATTTACGAATTCTGAGTTTCAGCGTTTTATCAGCCTCAATGGTATCACTCCTGTAAAAACAGCACCGTACCACCCTTCCTCAAATGGGCTGGCCAAAAGGTTGGTTCAAACATTCAAGGCAGGCATCAAGAAGCTAACTGGAGATTCCTTAACAATCAAGCTAGCACGCTTTCTTTTCCATTATAGGACCACCCCTCACACAACAGATGTCACACCTGCAGCATTATCGATGAGATGCCGTCTCAGGGCGAGATTGAGTTTAATAATGCCAAATTTAAGGGGGAAGGTGGAAAGGAGTCAGGGAAGTCAGAAAACTAGACACGACTGGCATAGTCATGAGAGGAAATTTACCGTGGTAGAGACGCTATACATGAAGAACTTTGGAGAAGAACCAAAGTGGTTACCGGGTAAAATAAGTGCAGTGACTGGACCTCTATCTTACCGCATGGAGGTGGAAGGCCAAGTCACATGGAGGCATGTGGATCATCTAAGGAAGAGAGAAACTATGTACCAAGAATTGATTCCACCAGTGTTCACGACCAGGTCAGCGCTTCCCGTTGAGAGAACTCAACCCCGTGCAGACACATCTGTTGTTCCTTCAAGAATGGAGGATACAGACCTGCAGGGGCTCACTGAAGCACCTGGTGTAAAGGCAACTCTGGAAAAGGAGGCTCCTGACAAGGCATCTGAAGTTGTATTGCTGAAATGCTCTGCATGCATAAGGAACCCCCCAGAAAGACTGAATTTGTAAATTACTCATCAATGTAAATATTTTTCTATTTTGAGAAAATTGCAATTGTAAATATAAGATGTATTTCTGAGTAAAGGGGGAGGGATGTAGTAATCTGATGTGTACCTTTAAGTGGAATGTTATTAAGGAAGAACACATGATCTTAGTATCCAGTAGCAGAGTAGCATGGGCTACCTCTGTAGTTAGTAGTGTAGTGTAGAGATAGAGTTTCAACTGTAAGCACATGTTTAGTTGCTGCTGAGTACCTTTGTAAATAAACTGAGCATTTGTATCTATGAAATGTCTGCTACTCAACTCTATCATTAGTATCAGATCAGCCACCACTTACAACAAGCATGCGGACAGGTTCCAGCAAACTAGTGTCCAGGATCCAACAGGTCTGGACAGTAGATAGGGAGAAATGTTCCCATTGGTGAAACAATTGTGAAGCAAAGAACACCTATGACATGGGGATCGCAATAAGCAATGCTGTTCCTTCCAATTCAAACTTGTGCTGCTGGGGAAGTCTGGCAGCTCTATCTGTATGGACTGGTTTTGGGAAAGAATGGGGTGGGGGGATCTCCTTTGTGGGCCCCCTGGGCCCATTGAAGGCAGCTACCCCTAAGGTCATTCCCCCCTTTCACCACCCCCAACTCCTCTCACTAAACCCCTCACCGAGTCCCCTGACCCTGGACTTACCTGGGCTCCTCAGTGTGGTGGGACTGCCTGTAGCCCCAGCAGTGGCCAGCGCTAGCACTGGTGCTGAGGGGACTACAAGTCTCTGGCTATCCATATGCTTTACAAACCATGGTCTCAATATGCCCTGTCACCTTCAAAGATCGATATAAGGTGACTGGAAAACAAAGCAATGGCAAGATGGGGCTTATTTTTTTTTTTTTTACACAGAAAGTGGTTAGGACCTAGAATACACTGCCTGAGAGTATGATGGAGGCAGATTCAGTTGTGGCTTTCAAAAGAGAATTGGATCATTATCTGAAGAGGAAATAATTGTCGAGCCATGGGGAAAAGGCAGGAGGGGGTGGCCCGAAGTGAATTACTCTTGCAGAGAGCTGACATAGGCATGATGGGCTGAATGGCCTTCTCCTGTGCTGTAACTCTTCCATGATTCTATCTAATTGACAAAATTACTGTATTTATTAGAATTAGAACAGAGTCAGTGTGTGTGTGTGAGGAAAACCTCTTTAAAAATAGACAGCACAGGCAGGCTACTATTTCCAGTACTTAATAGCAGTTCAAGAGTTAAAATTCTTTTTCTTACCTTGCGTGCGTGCATTTAATTTTGCTCGTAATGATGCATCACTTTTCCTTTAACCTGAACTGTGTTTGTTTAATAGTGCTGAGCCATTCTTCCACTGATTCACATCTTAATATTTTGAGAATCTAATAACCCTTGAACACGTGACAGTTTATTCAATCTTCCTTTTCACAATATAATCAACAGAAACATTACCATGCAAGGCCAACCATCCCAAGAGACCTTGTAACTGGTATGAATTCTGAGACTGCGGTAGATTTGTCTTGTTTATGTAACATATAACATCAAAAGGGTGGCATTAGTGGAACAAACAGAGATTTTGTAATGCTTATTCAAAGTGGCTTGCTGTTTATGATGAAAATATTTCTCCTCACCAATATGTTGTACTGTAAAAGGTTTTCAGTTCCTGGCTTATATTTTGCAATGGAGGATCTCTATGATAAGGATAGAGAGCATCTTTAAGCAGGGATAAGAAGATCTCAAGATAGCTTTGGCTCAAGCATGTAGAGAGTAATAGCAAACTGGTCTTGAAGTGTAACTGTTTTTATTAAAGGAGAATAATAAAAATCTAATGATCTCAGTCCAAACTGAGCATCCGCACTTTGCTAGGGTGAAGAACTCTGAAGCTTCTCAACCCTTTGGTGAAGAAATTTCTCATCTTAGTCCTAAATGGCCAACCTCTCATCCCGAGGTCATAACCCCTATGAGAGAGTTTACTGCCTGTCAGGCAGGCCGGTCAGGAGCGGGCGCGGGCAGGTGCAGAGCGAATCGCCACCCGCAATCGGCTGCGTGCTGCCATTTTACATGGGCAGGCCAAATAAGGCCCGCCCAACGTGACTCATGGCCAGTAGTGCTCAGTGCTACTAGTGCGGGTGGGAGGAGGAGGGAGAGTTGGGGCCTGTGCTCTTTCACACCTGCGCACGAAAGAGTGCAGCAATCTCCCTGAAGCACGGAGCTGCCTCAGGGAGATTAAGTACATAATAAAAGTTCATAAATAATAAAGTTGAAAATTATTTAGACACTATCACATGAGCTGGGACAGGTTTAAAAATTGTGCAAAAATTATTTATTTACTTAATAAAACCTTCAGGAAACCTCATCCTGCCCATGGATGAGGTTTCCTGAAAAACTTGAAGGCCGCTTGGGCTCTTTGCCTGCCCGCCAACCTTAAGGTTGGACGGGCAGCGTTGATAACTACTTTAATTGTTTTTTTAATGGCCTTAATAGGTCGTTGACAGTTCAGCGGTCGCACAACCGCCTACAGCGCATGCTCGCTGAACGTAATATCTAAATGACACACGCTGACATTGGGACACACACCCGACGTCACCACAGGTCATTTTACGTATCGGCATGCTGGGCCCGCCCCCACATGCCAATGTCAAAATTCTGGCCCTAGTTTTAGACTTTCCAGCAAGGGGGAAACAACTTCTCCACAGTTGGTGGAGGTCTGTCAAGGCCTCTAAGAATTTTATATGTTTCGATGAGATCACCTCTCATTCTTCTAATAACCAGAGGATGTAGAATATAGAATTTACTCAATCTCTCTTGATAAGACAGCACTTTCATCCCAGGAATCAATCCAGCGAACTTTCATTGTAAACTCTCTTAAGGCAAATATATCTTTCCTTGGGTAAGGAGACCAAAATTATATACAATACACAAGTTTTGATCTCACCAAAGTCCAGCATAATTGCAGCAAGACTTTCTTACTCTGATCGTCTAAAATTCTTGCAATAAAAGCTAACATACCTTTTACTTTCCTAATTGTTTGCTATTCCGATATGTTAACTTTCTGTGATTTGTGTACAAGGATCCTCAAATCCCTCTGACTACCAAAACTTACTGGTCTCTCAACTTTCAAAAAAATATTCTGCTTTTTCAATCTTCCTAACAAAGTGAATAGTTTCACATTTCTGCACATTATAGGCAGAGCTTGGAACACCGTCGGAAAGTGCTGGCCCACAGGAATTAAAAGTAATAAATACATACTTACCTGCCCTTGAAAATTACACTGACACCTCCATTCACCAGAGCTGCTTGGGGCCTGCATCAAAAAGCTCCTCTCAGGCCCCAGCGAAGTGCAGCTCCCGTGGATTCAAGGAGGCCGCGCCCCCTTTTTTTACAGAACCAGCTGATGTAAAGCAGGTGAGTTTAAAGGGCCAGAGAAATTAACAGGCCAGGGAAAAGGTAAGTGTCTGAGGTAAGTGGATAGGATTTGGGGGTCAGAGGTCCCAGGAGGTGGGGTATTGGGCAGGGGGTAGTTGGTCAGAGGTCCATGGAGGTAGGGGCGGGGGGGTGTGGTGAGGGTGGTCGGAGGTCTACAAAGTACAAGCATACAACTCCTAACCCAACAACCACAGTTTTAGTATGTTCCAATTTATAGGAGGATGAATGAATCCCAATTAATGCCCACCAGCTGCATGCCATTAAAAGCAATTAATATACAATGAATAAAAAATCTCTGCAGCCATCCCTTTTAAAACCTGGAGATGAGGCCAACAGGTTGAGGGATTTTTTTTTTGTCAGCTCTGGTCTCATTCATTTTTCCAGTACTTTTTTCTTTATGAATATTAAATACTTTAAGCTCTTCACCCTTGTGGTATCCTAAGTCCCTAATAATTCCTAGTATGTCTTTTGTGTACTCTACTGTGAAGATAATCACAAGGGCCTGGATTTTCCTTCCTAAAGTGGATGTGCAGAGGTGGGAAATTTTGGCGGGATCTTTGTTCCGGGGCAGGTAGGGGGTGCATGCTGGAGTTGAGCCTGCCACCCCATGACACAAATCGGAGGTGGCAACAGGGGCTGCCAAATGCCAGGGCAAGCTAGTTAAAGGGCCCGCCTCAATTCTCTGGGACTTCGTCCGAGTTGTGTCATTATATATTAAGTCCTCTAGTCCTCAGCTTTCACACCCCTTCTACTCCCCATACCCTATCCATGCCAACTCATGCCAATCCATGCCCCTCCACCTACCCCAATGGCCTCTCATGTCTTCCATACCAATCTATGTTCCCACTCATCCCCATGGTACCTTATAGCCTCTAAGCCAGCTTAGTGCCAGCTCATGCCCCCATAGCCCATATGCCAACATAGTGACAACTCATGTTAATCCATGACCCAACCCCACCCTTTGTCTTTATACCCTCCATGCCAACTCACCCAGTATCTACCTTAGGCAGATCTCAGGAGCCATGCTGAGATGAAATAAAGTTCCAAGTATCTATCACATACTTCATAATATAAATAAAACACTCTCATTCAAAAAAGCCCATTCAATACATTTAACTCCCTCAAATATTAATCCCTTATAAAAACAAACATTTGTATTCATAGCCCCACATCAAAGACAGCTAATCCTTTAATAATCTATTGGAGAATCTTTGAAGAGTCATACAGATTTGAAACATTAACTCTGTTTTTCTCTCCACAGATGTTGTTAGACCTGCTGAGTTTTTCCAGCACTTTCTGTTTTTGTTTCAGATTTCCAGCATCCGCAGTATTTTATTTTTACTATTGTTTCTGTTGTGGGTCATATAAACTGCTCCCACCTGTGTTTTCTGCCCTTTGTTAGCTCTTAGCTCCACCCATACTAATTCTAAATCATGATTTTCTGTGCCAAGCTCTTTTCTCCCTATCACCTTTATCAGGGCTATTTTGCCTAGTTTTCCATTTTGTCTATCTTTTCTAAAAGTCAGGTAACTTGGAATATTTAGTTCCCAACATTAGTTTCCCTTGTTATGATCTCTGTAGAGACCATTCAACTTCTGAAAAGAAATTCAAACATCCAAGTGATAGCTGAAAGGTTGAAACAACAAGATTTCAGATTTGAAGACTTTTACTGTAACAAACAGACTAAAAGCACCATGAGGAAATACTGCCAATTATACCTTAAACTACAGAAAAGAACTTCACCATTTTACTTTTAACACAACTGAAAAACCCACTTCATAGGAATACTTTACACTGTCCCTTAAGAAGTCATTGGATTTTCTCAGAACCAATCCAAAGTGATTCTCAGATCCATAGAGTTTACTGCCATTCCTTTCTTCTCCCAGCCTGGTAACTTTTAACCCAAGAAATGTCTTTCACAGTGATGTTTTTTCCTGGTGATTTTCCCTCTAGTGCAAGCTAGGTAAATCTTTCACTCTCATTTAAAATCCTCATGAATTTGGTCTTTTCAATTCAAGAGCAAGCTCCCATCGATATTCCTGTGTGGCAAATCATAGAGACTTTCAGCCTCTTGCTACTCCCTCTCTCTCTCAGATCCTGGCAAATTCACTGTTACAGTGAGTTTCAGGGATACCTTAGAAACCCTTTCCCTCTCAAAGCCCATCTCTGTGGCAATGTGAACCACATGAGCCTTGTATCCAGGTAGAAATGCTGATTAGCTATCCTTAGGACCCAACCCTCTTTTATTTTGGACATAAATGGACTATTTAAAGCATAACTGTTTACAACCTGACATTCTGAATACCTCGCTGGGACTTTGGAGACTAACAATCTAACTATTCTAAACAGAGGTGCTGCTACCGTTGTCTCCAAGTGTGTACACCTTACAACGTCTTCCCAACAAAACAACCTGTGTCTCCTTTTAATCTTTAAGAGTGACATCATCCAGCCCTATTGTTAGGTAGACTTGAAAACAAGCCACATGATGCATTTTACCCAAAATTAAAGACACAATCCCAAAACAGAACAATCTCACAAACCTCATCTGTGTAACATACAGGAATCATGTCTCAGTAATGGCTAGATCCAACCTACGGATCTCTACTTGTGCCATTAATTCATCTATCTTGTTATGAATGCATGCTGTATTCATATATAGTGCCTTTATTTTAACTTATTACTACTTTTCCTTGATGTGTGCTTAGTCGCCTATGTTCTGACACAATCTGCTTGATTTTAATCAAATAGTTCCTCTGCCTTATAACCTTGACCCTTCACTCCAATCTTATAAATTTACCCTTATCTGAATCCTGTTATGATCTCCAGCTGAGGTTACCACTGGACAAATCTGATCCCAGGGTGGAACCCAGCTTGATAGATCCTAACTTTTATTTCTTTGTTTAGATATGTGGAGAGGGGCTACTGAACAGAGTCACCAGAGTCAGCTAATGGACTTTTAACAAAAGTATAAAACATTTATTAAACAAGAAAAGATGAACTATATTACAATACCCCTTCACCCACAACTATACCTTTACAGATATATACAGATTTGTAAGAATAACACAAGTTATCTTATACTCTAATATTTACGGTAAATAAATTCCATTTAAACCAATAGGCAGCCTGAGGTCAGACATACCACACTCTGAAACCAAGTGACAGATGCAACCTCAACCAGATGCTATGGACCTCTCCTCAACTACCATCCAGACGCTTGTCACACAATGAGCCAATCAGTGTCACTGCACTTCGCCTTTCACACGAGGGTTTCCAATCTCCACTCTCCAAGAACTCACCTTGGAATCTTCTCTCAAACCGACACTTTCTCTCATTTGTCTTCCACAAGGGTTCACCTCCAGGGTTTTGACCTATCCTTCTGATGTTCCTTTCCCCTGGGTCCCACATGCATTCAAGCTTTCCTCCACGTATTCTCTCTCACTGACTCAGCTGTCAACAGTACACCATAGCAAAGATTTATAGACCTTCAGCCATCTCTTGGGGTCTTCTAGCCCCTCGCTTTAAATCTGCTTCCTTTAAGCTTGAAGCTTGGAGTTTTCCTTTCTGCTCCTTACTTTCAATTCCACAGAACAGGACCTTTTCCAGGTTCCTGAACTTCCATTGACTAGAAAGTCTGCTTGGGGCTTTCTCCTGGTCCACTCCCCGATTTCTTTTTTAATTTAGCTTGGGACCAGCTATCTGTCCCCTTTGCTCCAGTCTCTCCTGGCAGCTATCTTCAAAATCAACTGAACTCAAACAGCTTCCAAATCCAACTATTGTTTCTAGTTTCTTCTGTGTGTGCTTGTGAGAGGGACCTGCCTGTAAGGACCCCTGTGGCTAGGCAACAGCCCAGTTTCACCACTCTTGTTTGTTTAACTTAACTGCAACAGTCACATAACTCTCATTAGAAATGGAGGCACCTTTTAAAGTGAAAGTAAAACTCAATTTGACCTTTTCTTAACCCACAAATATAGAAATACAAATCAAAATTAAACTTTAAAGCTAAAACTCATTCCTATTACCTACAAAAATAACTTACTGAAACTCTCTCTATTTCTGAACAATCCCTTTTCCTCCTTATTGGTTTAAAACACTATCTTACACCCTTGATTCTGCAGGACACTGGTCCCAGCCCAGTTTTAGTGTAGTCTGTTCCAATGGAATACCTCCCCCTTTTCCCATTACTGATTTCAGGGCCTCATGAATTGAACCCTTATCTCCCACAGCAATTTTCAGCCATGTATTTAACTCTCTAATATATTTTCAAGTGGCTAAGATAGCATTCCAGGAAGTATTAACTTTTGAGATTCTGCTTTTTATTTGTACCATTGCTTCTCAAATTCTCCCAACAGAACCTCATTCCTAGTTCTACCTACATTGTTGGTGATATGAATGCTGAACTTTACGAAATAATTAAGTTTTGAAATATACTTTTAACTCAAAGTAAAAGTGAGAATTCTGGATAAACACCTCAACTCAGAGGCATGCCCACTTGATCTGTTTGCCATGGGAAAAGAAACTCAAACAAAAGCCCATTGTGTGATGATTTATGACCCAAAAACAGGAACAGTAAGAAAAAATTGTGATTAGTTTAAAATGTTTGGGGATTCTGTAATTGTTTTTTAAAAATATTTGAAAAAGACTCTTAAGAGTTTGTATCAATTGTAAAGGGATCAATTATAATTCTTGGATAATAAGAAATGCTGGTCCATGTGACCAGGTGACCTTTGACCTGGCACAAGTACCACAGAAAGCAAGCTAAAATAAGGAAACCATATGGCAGACAGGGAGAAGAAAGGGAATAGCTGGACAGAGGAGAGGCGGTCAACAAGCTGAGTCAGGGAGCTGGATTCCTGCGTGGTCGGAAAACACGTTTATGACTGATGCCACTGTTTCTTTCACTTCTGAGCATTTAAATGTCCAGAATCAGAAATATCTTGCAAAGATTAAGGCAGTTCTGCTAGATCCATGCTACCACAACCAACAGGAGCTGAGTTGAGGAGGTTCCAGGAAGAATTGTGCCATATAGGAAAGATTACACGGGAGCTCTTTTTAGGTGAAAGCTCCCGCCAGTGGAGAATTGGCTAAGTCTTTGAAGAAAAGGGAACGGAATTCTGATTGGAAGAACCATGTGGTTGAAACATGGACCATACAGGCGGAGTGGACTACCTACTTACTCTATGAGAGAGACTTTGATGTATCTGCTATTGAATGTGTCATTTATCATTCATACTGACATACATTAAGATGAATTGGAAACAACATAAATTAAACATAAATTAACAAGAAAATCACAGTCAGTTACAAAAAGTGAAATATTGCCTGTAATTTCTTCATGGGGGTGGGAGGCATCATTCAGAAAATTTGGTTATTTTGGTTTATGGATCCCCAACGAGTTTGTAACATTAGTTCCTTAGCTGCGCCATTGAAATAAAAATGGCCAAATCTATCAACTGTGAATGAATTAATAAAGCCTCACTCATTTTGTAGTTCAATACTTGCCAAAAACTGCTACATATTCAGCTAATACCGAGTTACTAAACATTTAGCGATCAAAATGGACTATGAACATGCAAGGGGAAGACATTCATCTCCATTGATTCAATGAAACAAATTTCCAGTCTGAATCTTATACCTTAAGCTAGGCATATATTTGTGTTATATTAACATATTTAAGAGCACAAACATCTGTTTTAGACAGCCCACATAGTCACCTCTATAGAGACCAAAGCTATACAGCAAACTTTTGTTTCTGGTGCTAATCAATTGCAGATGATTGACCCTCTACATTGGGCCTCTGCCCGGAAGTAGGGATACAGTAAAGTTTAGTTTCATTTGCAAGTTTCTCCCATTTTTTTTTCTCATAACGTACGTTACCAACCCTTCGGACCTGATTTTTCAAACAGCATTCCCAATGGGAAAAGGTCTTGCTTGCTCGGGTCAATTTACAACCCACCCAATATTCCACTCCATTGAAGTCCATCATAAAATTGTGCTGGTTCTAAATCAGGTCCGACCCAAACATCTCTTGTCTCACCGGGCTGATTGTTGCTGCCAGCACTTGAATGCCAGCACTTGAATGTCTTGGTAGTCAGAAACAGATGTCATATTCAGTGTGATCTGGCCAGAGTACCTAAGCTAATTATGACTTCCTTTCTGCAATTTTGACAGTGGAGCTCAGTGTTCTATTGGTTTTGTTGTTTGCTGCCCTGTGCTAGCTGATAATGCTTAACATCGAGTCTACTAATACTTATAGGAGAACCAGTACAAAGAGAGCAGCTCATCACTAAGTGCAACTAGTCACAGAGTGAGGTATTGGGAATTTGGTGAGTAAGGGAATTCAGTGCAGTGAGAGAAGAAGGAAGCAGGTATGTGATTGGTTGGTGAGTATTTTGCTCATTTATCTTTCAAAACTTGGGCAATTTAGCAGTAATTATAAAGTTTTATAAGAAGCAGTAAGGTTTACTAGCAGTAGTAAAGCTCATTCGGAGTAGTAGGGTTTATTAATTATAAATTCATTTAATAATTAAAAATAAATTAATGAACAGATAATAAAGATGGCAGGGCCTGTGATGTGTTATGATTGAAGAATGTGAGAGTTTCTGGACGCTGGTGTGATCCAAGGCAAACATGTCTGTCGTTAGTGTCAGCAGCTTGAGGAACTTCAGCTCAGAGTTAATGAGCTGGAAGCCAAGCTGCGGTCGCTGCCATGCATCAGGGAACAGGAAAATTACCTGGGCGCTTTGTTTCAGGAGGCGGTCACACCCCGTAGGTTAGGGTCTTCTAATTTGGTCAGTGGTCAGAGAGAGGAAGGTGTGACTGTACGTGAAGCAGGTAAGGGAATCGAAAAGATAGACAAGGAGGAGCAACAGCCCTTGCAATTGTCCAATAGCTTTGAAGATCTTGCATATTGTGGGGATGAATGCCAGGGATACAGGGTGACAGAGAAAACTAACCATGGCACCATGGTACAGGAAGCCATTTAAGTGGGGGGATTTAATAGGAATGTAGTGGTAGTAGGGGACAGCATAGTTAGGGGGATAGGCACAGTTTTCTGCGGTCGAGAGTGCAAGTCCAGACAGCTGTGTTGCCCGCCTTGTGCCAGGGTTCGGGACATCGGCTCAGGCCTGGAGAGGAACTTGCAGTGGTAGAGGAAGGAACCAGTTGTCGTGATCTATGTTGGTACCAACAGCATTGGCAGGTCTAGGAAAGAGTTTCAGCTTCGGGGTTTTGAGCAACTAGGGGCCAAATTAAAAACCAGTACCTCAAAGGTAATATTCTCTGGATTATTACCTGAGCCACGAGCAAATTGGTGTAGGGTAAATAAGATTAAAGAGATAAAAATATGGATCAAAGTCTGGTGTGGGGGAAATGGGTTTCAATTCATGGGGCACTGGCACCAGTACTGGGGAAAGTGGGAGCAGTACAGCTGGGTCGGGCTTCACTTGAACTATACTGGGATCTGTGTCTTGGTGAGTCATATAACTAGGGCAGAAGAGGTGGGTTTAAACTAAATAGCGAAGGGAGAGGATCATGTGATGTAGTAAATCAAAGCGTAATAACGAGGTACTAGAGCAGGGTAGCAATTTGGGTAAAGATAACCAGAGTGTGGCAGGAAGGGACAAAAAGTACAAATTCAAGAGTGTACCAAAGGATAAGGCTAGTGATTGCAAAAATGGTAAAAGGACAGAGTTAAAAGCTCTGTATCTGAATGCACACAGTATTTGTGAAAAAAATGGATGAATTGTTAGCACAGATAGAAATAAATATGTATGATCTGATAGGCATCACAGAGACATGGTTGTAGGGTGACCAAGGCTGAGACCTGAATATTGAAGGGTGTTTGACATCACCGAAAGATAGGAAGTTAAGAAAGGGTGAAGGGGTAGCTCTGTCAATTAAGTATGTCATTAGTACAGTAATGAAAGATGACCTGAGCTCAAATAAGTAAAATGTAGGATCAGTTTGGATGGAGATAAGAAATAGGAAAGGTAAGAAATCATTTGTGGGAGTAATTGATAGGCCCCCAATAGGATTTACACTGTAGGACAGAGTATCCAGGAAAAAATGAATGGGGAGTATAAGAAATGTACCATAGTGATCATGGGTAACTTTAATCTAAATGTAGAATGACCAAACCAAATTAGCAAAAGTATCCTGGGAAAGGGGTTCATAGACTGTATGAGGGACAATTTCTTATTTTTAAATATTCATTCACAGGTTGTGAGCATTGCTAGCTAGGACAGCATTTATTGCCCATCCCTAATTGTCCTTGAGAAGGTGGTGGTGAGCTGCCTTCTTAAACCACTGCAGTCCATGTGGTATAGGTACACCCACAGTGTTGTTGAGGAGGGAGTTCCAAGATTTTGACCCAGCGACAGTGAAGGAACAGCGATATATTCCCAAATCAGGATGGTGAGTGGCTTGGAGGGGAATTTCTAGGTGGTGGTGTTCCCATGTATCTGCTGTCCTTGTCCTTCTAGATGGTAGCGGTCGTGGGCTTGGAAGCTGCTGTCTCAAGAACCTTGGTGTCTCGCTGTCTTGGAGCAATACATTATAGAGCCAACCAGGAAGCAGACTACTTTAAACCTGGTAATGAGCAATAAGACAAGATTAATCAATAACCTCATGTTAAAGGAGCCTCTAGGTGACTGTGATCATAACATGACAGAATTTCATGTTCAGTTTGAAGGGGTGAGACGTAGGTCTAAGACAGGTGTTTTAAACCTAAATAAAGATAATTTTAAAGGTATGAAAGCAGAGCTAGCTAATGTGAACTGGAAAACTAGTTTAAAAAGTAGAGATGCAATGGCAGACTTTTAAGGAGACATTTAATAACTATCAGCAAAGATTTATCCCAGTAAGAAAGAAAGAGTCTTTGAGAAGGATGCATTATCTGTGGCTTTAAGAAGAAGTTAAGGATCGTATCAAATTGAATGAAACATTATACAAATCTGCAAAGATTAGCTGTAGGCTAGAATATAGGTCAGGTTTTGAGAACAAGCAAAGAATGACTTAAAAAAAGAGGGAGAAAGTTGAATATGAGAGAAAGCTCGCTTGTAATATAAAAACAGATAGTGAGAGTTTCTGTAAGTATTTGAATAGGAAAAGAGTAACTAAAGCAAGAGTTGGTCCTCTGGAGAGCGAGTCTGGGGAATTGGTAATGGAAAACAAGGAGATGGCAGAGGCATGAACAGGTATCTTGTGTTTGCCTTCACTAGAAAAGACTTAGAAAACTTCCCAAAGATGCATGAAAATTAAGAGGTGAACGGAAGGGAGGAATGTAAAACAATCATCATCATTAGATAAAAGGTGCTAGAAAAACTATTAGACTTAAAAGCTGACAAGACCCCAGGACCAGATAGCCTGCACCGTAGTGTCTTAAAAGTGGCTGTGGAGATAGTGGGTGGAATCGTCCCAGATTTGCAATAAGTGCAGTAGCGGGCGAGTATAATGACGTTTTACTCATCGGCCGGAATGGCGGCTTCTCACGCTGTATAGTCCCAAACCAACCGCATTAATTATGCATTCCCAAGAAACATGCTGTTCCCAGAGTGGGCGGGTTCTCATTTGCCCACCACACCATCACTTTCCTGCTTCATCACACCAGGCGTCATATTTAAAGTGCAGCCACGCGCCTACCTCTCAGTACTTCCAGCCCAGGACAACCCCAGGTTCAATGACACGTCCCTCAAGTGCCTTTTGGATGCAGTAGAGGCTGCCGTGATGTCCTCTACCCCCGCTCTGGCCACAGGATGGGCAGCAATATCACTAATCCGGCTTGGGAGGCAGTGGCAGTGGTGGCCAGAACCAACACCGTGCAAAAGATAACAGCCACCCAGTGCTGCAAGAGGACGAATGATCTCCTCCGTTCCGCCAGGGTAACTCACTCTTCTCATCACTCTCAACTCACACACTCACAAACCCATCACACATCCAAAGGGCCCTCACTCACTGCCAGTGCAAGGGACATCACCATTCACTCTTTCACACACACCTTCATTGTCCTCATCCCATCCATGGGACCACTAACCACCCACACATGCCAGGCATATTTATCATCTGGCCTGGCAGGCATCCTGCTTACACTCTATCCATCTCTATTTATGCAGGACAAGCTGGCACACAACAAGAGAGAGAGGTTTCAGATTGGTGTAGGAATGCCTGAAATCAAAGTCCTCGCGGACATTGTAAACAGAGCCATCCAGCTGGCCGGCGAGGATCTGGGCCGTTCCTGCACTGACGGTGAGGTCGGTGCTGCTCTACCAAATGAGGATCCAGCAGTGCAACATCCATCAGAAAACCATGCTGTGAGTGATGTGTCCTCTTTCACAGTCCACTGCCATGCACTAATTATCTCCCCTTGCTTCTGCAGGAACATCTGGGAAACAGCTGATGGAATCCATGACCCAGGGCCTCCAATCAAGCCCCAAGAGAAGCTCAGAAGAGGAATCTGCTGAAACCCTCCCTGAAGTCCCATCACAGTGCTCACCCACACCCCCCACCAACGCAGAGACACACACCTCAGTGAAGCTTAGCTTTAGAGTAGCCTCGGGATCAGGATCTGGCGAGCACATCGCATTTTCTGATCCACAGCAGGCAGATGCAGGGACTTCCCAGGTGTCCAGCACTCGGGGGACTGCTGGAGGCCAGAAATTTGCTGAGTCTCTGGACCCAGCCATACCTCAGTTGCTGGAGCTGCAAAGTCAAGCTCGGGAACATCAGGAAGGGATGTCCGCTGCAGTCCTCAGATTGCAAGGCACGATGGAGGAGTCCGTCCATCTTCAGGCTGAGGTGATAGCGCCGGCATTGCAATGCACCGATGTCAACACTGGCAGGATAGCAGCTGCCATGGAGACCTTGGTCCAGGATGTCACTCCAGCACTGCTGCGCGGGCTTAACTCCATCACTTGTATGTAATGTTCACTATTGTAAATAAACTCCTAGGGGCAGAATTCTTACCTCGATGGGCAGGCGGACCCCACTGGCTTGGCAGCGGGCGGGCAGCCGAACCCCGCCGCCGAAACGGGGCCCACTGCCATTTTGAGTGGGCGGGCCAATTAAGGCCCACCCAGCGGCCTGCCCGACAGGAAGTGCTATGCGCTTCCCGTGCGGGGGGGGTGGAGGGAATCCCCATCTGTCAAAGTGCGCTTTTTCACGTGAAAGAGCGCACTGCTCCCTGAGACAAAGTCCTGTCTCAGGGAGATTCGTGAGAGGTAAGTAAACTCTAAAAATAGATAAATATTAAAATTATTAACGTGTCCCCCTCATGTGACAATGTCACACGAGATGGGACATGTTAATAATAAACACATAAAATTAATAAAGTTTTAAAAAACTGACATGATACTTCATCCCGCCAGTGGATGAAATTTCATTAATAATCTGCAGCCCGCTGGGGCTCCTGGCCTGCCCACCAGCCTTAAGGTTGGCCGGGCAGGGTATTTAATAAGGTTAATTAGCCTGTCAATGGCCTCAATTGGCCATTGACAAGTCAGCGGGCGGACAGCTGATTTCGCTATCCACCCACCTTCGTGAATATTTAAAGGGACGGGATGACGTCGGGGGTTCCTCCCGACGTCATCCCGCGTCATTTTCGCCTTGGCGATCGGGCCCCGCCCCCAAATCACTGACGGGAAAATCCTGGCCCTAAGATTGTCTCCCTGCCTATGGCTCTTTGTTCTGATGAGCAGTGTTCATGTCACTCAATGTGAAATCTTTTTACACAAGATCATGGGTGTCTCAGTCCACGGCCTCTTCTTTGTGCAGCCTTCTGACCACAGTGATGGTCCAGCCTCACACTCCCTGGACGTATTAGTAATGCCTGCACCTTGATGATGTTGGTCATTCCTGCCAGAATGTAGTGGGCAGGCACCACAGAGTTCCATCATTCTCTCTCTGTGCTCTCAGCACCTTTAAGTTGGGGCTGGCCCCCATCTCTTCAGCATCCGTGACCAGTGATGTTGTGCTCCTGAAGGTCTTGGGTGCTGAAGGTGGATAAAGGATCAGGTGCTTTTAAAGTTTCATGCTGCATCTCCATGATATGACCCAGAACACAGAGCGCAAGCGAGCTGCCCTCGGACAGACAGAAGTCGGACATTCTCAGAGGCTATGTGAAGATCTACGGAGTGTCTTCACTGCATGTCATCATCATCAACCTGCAATCGAGCGACTATTAGGGCCTCCACTGCATCTTCGTGACAGGAGTATTATCACAAAGGGTATGTGCGCTGCCATAAGCCAGGTTGGAGGCAAACATTCATCGATGCAATGTGAGGATCTATGGTGTCTCCTCACTGCATGTCATCATCATCCCCCACAAATCTAGTAGCCATGAGTGCCTCCCAAGCTAGCCTCATCTGGCTAGCACGAGGGCCTCATCGCCGTCATCGTCGCCTTCGAGTACCTCCTCACCCTCATCACCATTGATGTCCTCTTCATCGGAGGAAACCTCTAGCTCCTCCTCAGTCAGCTCCTCTCCCCATTGCAGTGTCAGGTTGTAAAGGGCACAGCAGGCGACGACGATGCGTGACACCCTCTGCGGACTGTATTGCAGGGCTCCACCAGACCGATCCAGGCACTGGAGCCTAATTTTCAGAATCTCGATGGTCTGTTCCACGAAGTTGTGAGTTGCAGCATAAGCCTCATTATACCTTTGTTCAGCTGCAGTCTGAGGCCACTGCACAGGTGTCATCAGCCACAGCTTCTGCGGGTAGCTCTTCTCTCCCAGGAGCCAACCCTGCAGCCTCTGTGGACCCTGGAAGACGTCCGGGATCTGTGGCTGACCAACAATGTAGGAGTTATGGACTCCCTGGAAAGCATGCACAGATCTCCAGGATGCATTTGTGCTCGTCGCACACCAGCTGAATATTCAAAGAATGGAAGCCTTTGTGGTTGACATGGTTGATCACTTGTTGCAATGGAGATCTGAGCGCCACATGAGTGTAGTCGCTCGCACCCTGCACCTGTGGGTAACCCGAGACCTGGGCAAATCCAATCGGTCTGGCATCCTGGCTCTCTTGGTCTCGGGAAAAATGCACCAAGTTGTGTGCCCTCACGAAGATGGCATCCATGACTTCATGGATATATTTGTAGGTGGAGGCTTGTGATATCCCACAGAGGTCACCTGTGGAGCACTGAAAGGAGCCATTGGCATAAAAATTGAGCTCTACAGTCACCGACATGGCCACTGGCAGTGTATGCCCTCCATGTCC
Source organism: Cetorhinus maximus (assembly GCF_964194155.1). Classification (NCBI taxonomy): domain Eukaryota; kingdom Metazoa; phylum Chordata; class Chondrichthyes; order Lamniformes; family Cetorhinidae; genus Cetorhinus; species Cetorhinus maximus. The sequence goes on along the minus strand of NC_135879.1, from coordinate 102,684,078 downwards.
CTGTGGTGCCAAATCCTGCAGTAGCTGGCAGATGTGACTGACAGCTCCCTCAACATGCGCATCCTTTGGCAACACTGGTTGTCGCTCATCTACAGGAATGAAAGGCAGCGTCTAAAGACCCTGGGTCCAGCTAGGTGCTGACCAGCGACGGCTCACTGTGGCTCTTCAGTGGCGTGTGTGGGAGCCCCAGCTGCTCATTCTTTCTGAGAGTGCTTCTCGTCCCTCTGCCCAGGCAGGCACCTCCATCACTCTCTTCTCCGTCACCTCCATTCTATGTATTCCATGAGGCATACAGCTAGTTCACCAGGTTCCATGCTCCTGAAGTGCTCTTCCTGCAGGATGAAATAGAGAGATGCATGGGTTAGCATAGGTGTTCTAAGAACTTCTCTTGGTTAAGTCTGAAGGCCCTTTAATCCATCCCATAGAGTGCTGGCCACCACTTGGATGGCAGAGTTTAGTGCGCTGCATCGCTACCCGAAAATCCAACCACCTCCACCCAACTCCACTTGACCGATTGGCATCAGCTTTGCCCACTGGACTGCATGCTGTGCTCTCAGCTCAGGCGCAGGCATTCTCCTAACTCACACTGCAAGGCTGCACTGTTAGCTTGAACCATGGGGGAGACTGGTCCAAACTGGGATGATGACATTGCAAGGAGCTGTGAGCCCCTCCACCAGTGACTGCTCCATGGCCAGCTTTAGCAAGGAGATTGTACAACGTGCCTAGTTGTCCAATTGTTCTGCAGTCCACTAAAATTCTCATTATTTTGCAATCTCTGCCCAAGGAGTGAAAAGTTCTGGATCACTTGGTGGCACTTTCGTGCCTCTGCACTGATTGAGTGGGCAGATAAGCTAGAGGACCAACTCCACACATGTCAATGTGGCTGCGTCCGAACTGTCTCAATGACAGTGGAATGTCACTTTATACAAGGTTCCCCTAATGTGTAGCCGCCTCCCTCTCCCCCACCCTGTACCTGATTGTGCACTACCTTCAACTGCAGGGCAGCTCTTGCCCTCACCCTGAAGTCTCCTCAATCGCAGAGCAGCCCTTGCCCCTACACCTCCAACATGGGCAGACAATCCAGCAGGGTGGGATAATTACTATGGGCTGGCCTTATAATGATATGAAGATGTATTACACAATGTCATGAAACCAATTTTTGGCCTTCTCGCCATATTGTCCGCTTACGCCGCTGAGCACGCCCAGTGCCAGCAGGCACGGACGATTCCGCCCACTAGATGCATTGGCTATTATCTTCCAAAATTCCTTGGATTCTGCAAGTTTTTCAGTGGATTGGAAAATAGCTCATCATACACCTTTATTCAAGACAGGAGGGAGACAGAAAGCCGGAAACTACAGCCAAATTAGCCTAACATTTGTCATTGGGAAATTGGTAGAATCTATTATTAAGGAGGTTATAGCAGGATACTTAGAAAATCAGAAGGGGATCAGGCAGCGTCAACATGGCTTTGTGAAAGGGAAATCCTGTTTAACTAATTTATTAGAGTTTTTTATGAAAGTAACAAGCAAGTTAGATAAAGAGAAACCTGTAGATATGTTGTACTTGGATTTCAAAAAGGCATTTGATAAGGTACCACATCAAAGACTACTACACATGATAAGATGATATGGTATAGAGGGTGAAGAAGGGTAAACCCTCCGATCCCGCAACTACCACATAGGCCAGTTGAAGAGGAGAAGTTACACTCTCCGATTACACAGCAACCACAGAGGCTCAGGCTTCCTTTAACCGGTTTTTTTCAAGCATATGCAAGGGAGCCGCAATCATTCCTAAGAATGAAGACCCAGCTCCCAGATTGATTACATTTCATTACTTTTGTACTTTTTCTTATCATAATACATTTGAGTACATTTGAATACATCCAATCGGTAACGGACACACAGATATCATGTTAAAACTATCCTGTTGAGTACATAAACATGTGATTTTGCTAACCAATCATTCTAAAGGGTGTATACATAATTATATTATCCAATCAAAATTGAAACACGTACGCAAAGACCTTGGTTCTCACAACTCAAGACTGCTTGTGTTTCATCAAAGCCCCCTCTTTGTCCATTGTATGTCTTCCCATATCTAAGTCCCCTTCCCTATGTGAGAGGGGAGTACACGTAATCTATTTTATGTCCTCCTTTTGTCTTCAGCCTGACTCTCAAGGCTGTGCAATGTTCATCTGGTAATCGTCAACTCTTAATATGCTTAGCAGCCATGTCTGCCTGGAGATTTTAAGTGTTCTTCAGTAAATTCTTACAGTGTTCTCTTTTAGTATTTTTGATTTTCCCCTAACATATTAGCATGGATGAAGGATTGGTTAGCTAACAGGAAGCAGAGTAGGGATAAATGGGTTTCTTTCAGGTAGGCAAACTGTAACTAGTGGAGTGCGACAGGAATCAGTGTTGGGGCCTCACATATTTATAATCTGCATCAATGATTTGGATGAAGGCACCACATCTAAATTTGCCGATGACACCAAGATAGGTAGAAGAGTAAATTGTCAAGAGGAGGTAGAGAGTCTGCAAAGGGATACAGACAGGTTAATTGAATGGGCAATAATTTGGCAGATGGAGTATAATGTAGGAAAATGTGAACATGTCCACTTTGGCTTGAAGAATAGAAAAGCAGTATACTATTTAAATGAAGAGATAGCAAAACTCAATGACCCAGCAGCGGAGGCTGGGTCACTGAATTTATTTGAGGCAGAGTTAGACAGATTTATGATAGACAAGAGAGTCAAGGGTTATGGGGAATAAAAGGAAAGTGGAGTTGAGACCACAGCCAGATCAGCCATGATCTTGTTGAATAGCAGAGCAGGCTCAAAGGGCCAAATGGCCTTTTCCAACCCCTAAGCCCTATGTTCCTATGTTAATATATTTTTCCACTTCATTTGTTGCTATTTCAATAGGGAGAGAGGAAGTATTAATGGGATTATCATCCTTGAAAGTGGATAAGCCTCCAGGGCCAGATGAAATGTGCCCCAGGCTGTAAAAGAAGCCAGTGAGGAAATAGCGGAAGGTCTGACCATCATTTTCCAATCCTCATTGGATACAGGTAAGGTGCCGGAGGATTGGAGGACTGCTAATGCTGTACATTTGTTTAAAAAGGGAGCGAGGGATAGACCAAATAATTACAGGCCGGTCCGTGGTGGACAAATGATTGAAATCAGTTTTGAGAGACAGGATAAACTGTCACTTAGAAAGGCACAGATTAATCAAGGAGAGTCAGCATGGATTTGTTAAGGGAAGATCGCTTCTGACTAACTTGATTATATTTTTTGAGGAGGCAACAAGGAGGATTGATGAGGGTAGTGTAGTTGATATGGCTTACATGGATTTTAGCAAGAATTTTGACAAGGTTCCACATGGCAGACTGGTTAAAAATATAAAAACCCATGGGATCCAAGGGAATGTAGTAAGCTGGGTACAAAATTGGCTCAGCGGCGGGAAACAAAAGGTAATTGTTGACAGGTATTTTTGCGACTGGAAGGCAGTTTCCAGTGGGGTTCCGCAGGGCTCAGTACTAGGTCCCCTGCTTTTTGTGGTATATATTAATAATTTGGACGTAAATGTAGGGGGAATGATCAGGAAGTTTTCTGGATGAGATAAAAATTGGCCGTCTTGTTGATAGTGAGAAGGATTGCTGTAGACTGCAGGAAGATATCAATGGACTGGTCAGGTGGGCAGAAAAAAATTGCAAAAGGAATTCAACCCAGAGAAGTGTGAGGTGATGCATTTAGGGAGGTCAAACAAAGCAAAGGATTACACAATAAATGGGAAGATACTAAGAGACATTGAGGAAGTAAGGAAGCTTGGACTGAATGTCCACAAATCCCTGAAGGTAGCAGGATATGTCGATAAGGTGGTTAAGAAGGCATATGGAATCCTTTCAGTTATTAGCTGAGGTATAGAATATAAGAGCAGGGAGGTTACGCTGGAACTGTATAAATTATTAGTTAGGCCACAGCTTGATTACTGTGTGCAATTCTGGTCACCTTGTTACAAAAAGGATGTAATTACACTAGAGAAAGTACAGAGATTTACGAGCATGTAGCCAAGACTGGAAAATTGCAGCTGAGGAAAGATTGGACAAGCTGAGCTTGTTCTCCTTGCAACAGAGGAGACTGATGGAAGATTTGATTGAGATGTACAAAATTGTGAGGGGTCTTGGTAGATTGGGCAGGAAGGACCTATTTACTTTAGCAGAGAGGTCAGTGACTGGGGGTATAGATTTAAAGTGATTGGTAGAAAGGTTAGAGGAGAGGTAAGGAAACATTTTTTCACTCAGAGGGTAGAAGGGGTCTGGAACTCACTGCCTGAAAGGGTAGGAGAGGCAGAAACCCTCAACTCATTTAAAAGAAGTCTGGAAATGCACCTCGAGTGCTGTAACCTGCAGGGCTAAGGACCAAATGCTGGAAAGTGGGATTAGGCTGGGTGGCTTGTTTTTCAGCTAGTGCAGACACAATAGGTCTTTCAGTGCCTTAAACTTTCTATGATATTAACAGCATTCATGGTGTGCATGTATTGCCTATTTTTCCATCTGATGTGCAGCACAGTAAATTTAATTGTCATTTATGTGCACACATACACACTTAGTAATTGACGAGTTGTTTCTTCCAGTTCCACTGCCTTTTCTGCTTTGCTATTATCAGCAAACCTTTGCATTAAGTTTCATGTAAATGTAAAACTGCAGTGATTTGGCATATCTTGATCCCAGCAGCATTTATGGAATGATATTAGAAATTCTCAAGCTCAGGCTTATCTCAGAGGAGCAAGAGTGCTCCTCTGGGCCACGCAAAAATAATTTCCCATTCACGCTTAGTGGGCCTCTTCAGTTCCATCGGTCATGGAAGTAGTTGAAGTCTGCTTCCAGCACTTCAGCCCAAAATTGGAAATCAACATCTTATTTACACCACAGGACCCCAAATTTGATACAGGAAAAGACATATCAACTCAACTGATGGGCACTTTGAGTACTGGCATTAGGCCCCTCTCAAATTGAAGCCAGCTAAGTTGCCAGAATTCATTGAGGCCATTTTTTCTCTTCATGTCAATTCTATGTTTTTTAAGTAATCCGTTCGGGGACACATTTATTTTGCCTGACCTTGTGTGTTTTTGTTATATATTTACCCATGCAAACATATGAACTAGGAGCAGGAGTAGGCCACTTGGCCCTTCAAGCCTGCTCCGCCATTCAACAAGATCATGCCTGATCTGACTGTAACCTCCCACCTATCCGTGATAACCTTTCGTCCTATTGTTCATCAAGAATCCACCTACCTGGTTATCCAGAAGAATACAGGGTAAGATAAAGCAGAAGAAGAGAGTTTATGGCAGTCACAAATAGGTTAATACTGTAGAAAGCCTAGAGGAATATAAAAAGCATAGGGGTGAAGTAAAAAAGGAAATCAAAAAAGCAAAGAGAGGTTACGAAAAATTATTGGCAGCTCAAATCAAAGAAAACCCAAAAATGTTTTACCAAAGCATTAATAGCAAGAGGATGACTAAGGAAACGGTAGGGCCTATCAGACATGTACATGGTAACTTGTGTATTGATGCTGAAGATGTGGACAGGGTTCTCAATGAGTACATTGTCTCTGTTTTCACTAAGGACAGGGATGATGTAGACATTCTAATTAAAGAGGAAGAGTACGAATTATTAGATATAATAAGCATAGTGAGAGAGGATGCACTGGAGAGACTGACATCCTTGAAGGTGGATAAATCACCAGGGCCGGTTGGATTCTTTCCCAGGTTGTTAAAAGAAGCCAGGGAGAAAATAGTGAAGGTCATTTTCCAATCCTCACTAGATACAGGCGAGGTACTAGAGCAGTGGAGGTCTGCAAACTTTGTACCATTGTTTGAAAAGAGTACGAGGGCTAGGCCAGAAAATTATAGGCCAGTCAGTCTGACTTCGGTGTTGGGAAAATTATTGGAATCAATTCTGAGAGACAGAATAAACTGTCACTTAGAAAAGCATTGATTGATCAGGGACAGTCAGCATGGTTTTGTTAGGGGAAAATCATGTCCTATTAACATAATAGAATTTTTGAGGAAGTAACAAGGAGGATTGATGAGGGTACTACAGCGGATATTGTCTACATGGATTTTAGCAAGACATTTGACAAGGTCCCACATGGCAAACTGGTCATAAAAGTGAGATCCCATGGGATACTGGGGAAGGTGGCAAGTTGGAGCTAAAATTGGCTCAGTGACGGGAAACAATGGGTAATGGTCAATGGGTGTTTTTGCGAGTGGAAAGTGGTTTCCAGTGGTGTTCCACAGGGCTCAGTGTTGGGGCCCTTGCTGTTTGTCATATATATTAATGATTTGGAGTTAAATGTGGGAGGCATGATTGGGAAATTTGCAGATGACAAAAAAATTGGCCACGTAGTTGATAGTGAAAAGGATAGCTGTTGTCTCCAGAATGATATCAATGGTTTGGTTGAGTGGGTGGAAAAGTGGCAAATGAAATTCAATCCAGAGAAGTGCGAGGTAATGCATTTGGGGAGGGCAAACAAAGCAAGAGAATACTCAATAAATGAGATAATATTGAGCGAGGTTGAGGAAGTGAGAAACCTTGGTGTGCATGTCTACAGGTCCCTGAAGGTGGCAGGGCGGGTAGATAGGGTGGTAAAGAAATTATATGGAATGCTTTCCTTTATTGAACAATATATTCAATACAGAAGCAGGGATGTAATGCTGGAACTATATAAAATGCTGGTTAGACCACAGCTGGAATTTTGTGTACAGTTCTGGTCGCCACATTACAGAAAGGACATAATTGCTTTGGAGAGAATACAGAGGAGATTTACAAGAATGATGCCAGGGCTTGAAAATTGCAATTATCAAGAAAGATTGGATGGACTAGGGTTCTTTTCCTTAGAACAGAGGAGGCTGAGGGGTGACTTATTGAGGTGTACAAAATTGTGTGGGGATGAGAAAGGGTAGTCAGGAAAGACCTGTTTCCTCTAGCCGAGGGGTCAATTACCAGGGGGCATAGATTTAAAGTGATTGGTAGAAGGATTAGCAGGGACATGAGGAAAAACCTTTCCACCCAGAGGGTGGTGGGCATCTGGAATTCACTGCGTAAATTGATGGTTGAGGCAGAAATATTCAACTCATTTAAAAGCTACCTTGATATGCAACCCAAGTACCTGCAATGCTACAGTCCAGGTACTGGAAAGTGGGATTAAAAATGAGTGGCTAGCTTCTTTTTTCTCTTTTTATGACCGGTGCAGACACGATAGGCTGAATGGTCTCTTTCTATGCTGTAACTTTCCTATGGCTCTATGGTTCTGCCTCTGCCTTTTCAACACTCACAGACTCTGAGTCCACTGCCTTTTGAAGAAGGGAATTCCAAAGACTCACTACCCTCAGAGAGAAAAAAATCTCTCCTCATCTCTGTCTTAAATGGGTGACCCATTATTTTTAAACAGTGACCCCTATTTCTAGCTTCTCCCACAGAAGGAAAGATCCTCTCCACATCCACCCTGTCAAGACCCGTCAGTATCTTATATGTTTCAATCAGGATCTTATGGGCAGCATTTTCTGGTCGGCAAGCAGGACCGGGGCCTGCTCGCCGACGCGTAAAATTACACGGGGTGATGTCGGGCGTGCGTCCCGACATCGCCCTGCGTCATTTATGTTCTCAGATTGGTGGGCGCGCAGTCGAGTTGGCTGCGCTGTTGCCGACCTGTCAACGGCCCATTAAGGCTATTAAGAAAGTAATTAAAATGATTAATGAACCTGCCTGTCCAACCTTAAGGTTGGCGGGCAGGCGAAGAGCCCAGGCGGCCATCAGGAAAAACATGAAACCTCATCCACGGGCAGGTTGAGGTTTCATGAGGGATTAAAAATTTGTGTTACATTTTTAATAAAAGTAATTGACATGTCCTAGCTCATGTGACAGTGTCATGAGGGGACATGTCAATAAAATTTTTCTCATCCTTTATTATATTTTTAAAAGTAACACTGATCTCCCTGAGGCAGCACTTTGCATGTGCAAAAGAGCACACTCCCAGCTCAGGGAATTCCCCCCCACCCCGCCCGCACAGGGAGCGCATAGCATTTCCTGGCGTACATCACGCTGGGTGGGCCTTAACTGGCCTGTCCTTGTAAAATGGCAGTGTGCCCCCGACTGGTGGCGCCAATCGGGAAACCGCCCACTTGCGCCCACTCCCGCACAACCTCCCCGACGGGGCGAAAATGCTGCCCTATATGTTTCAATCAAGTCACCTCTTACTTTTCTAAACTCCAGTGGATACAAGTCTAGCCTGTCTAATCTTCCCTCAAAGGAAAAACAGCCCATCCCTGGTGTTAGTTCAGTAAACCTTCTCTGAACTGCTTTTAACGCAGTTAAATTCTGTACACAGTACTCCAGATGTGGTCTCACCAGTGTCCTTTACAACTGAAGCATAACCTCCCTATTTTCATACCCAATTCCCTTGAAATAAGCTATTACATTCTATTCGCCTTCCTAATTACTTGCTGTACCTGCATACTAGCCTTTTGCGATTCATCATGCACTAGGACAGCCAGATCCCTCTGAATCTCAGAGCTCTGCAATCTCTCACAATTTAGATAATATGGATGGGATTTTCTGCACCTGCCCGCCGCCGGGATCAGTGGACTTCTGGCTGGGGTGCTGCCTCGCCCGCGGCAGGTCCTGCCCGTGGCAGGTCCTGCCTACAAAGGGGCCAGAAAATCCCGGCCTATGTTTCTTTTTCAGTCTTCCTGCCAGAATGGACAATTACACATTTTCACACATTATACTCCATTTGTCAGACCTTTGCCCACTCACTTAACCCATTTATGTCTCCTTGTAGCCTCCTTATGTCCTCTTCACAACTTACATTCCTACCTATCTTTGTATCATTGGCAATATTCAGCAACAATACCTTCAATCCCTTCATCTTAGTCATTTATATAAATTGGAAAAGGTTGAGGGGCACTGATCCTGTGACACACAACTAGTTACATCCCACCAATCAGAAAAATACTCATTTATGGCTACCCCCTGTTTCCTGGTAGCTAGCCAATCTTCAATCCATGCCAATATGTTACCCTCTACACCATAAGCTTTTATGTTCTGCAACAAACTTTAACCTTCGCTGAATCTACCACTATCAACATCCTGGGGTTACCATTGACCAGAAACTGAACTGGACTAGCCATATAAATACTGTGGCTACAAAAGCAGGTCAGAGGCTAGGAATCCTGCAGCGAGTAATTCACCTTCTGACTCCCCAAAGCCTGTCCACCATCTACAAGGCACAAGTCAGGAATGTGATGGAATACTCCTCACTTGCCTGGATGAGTGCAGCTCCCACAACACTCAAGAAGTTTGACACCATTCAGGACAAAGCAGCCCACTTGATTGGCACCACATCCACAAACATTCACTCCATTCACCACCAGCACACAGTGGCAGCAGTGTGTACCATCTACAAAATGCACTGCAGAAACTCATCAAGCCTCCTTAGGCAGCACTTTCCAAACCCACAACCACTACCATCTAGAAGGGCAAGGGCAGCAGACAGATGGGAACACCACCACCTGGAATTCCCCTCCAAGCTACTCATCATCCTGACTTGGAAATATATCGCTATTCCTTCACTGCCGCTGGGTAAAAATGTTGGAACTCCTTCCCTAATAGCACTGTGGGTGCATTTATAGCACATGGATTGCAGTGGTTCCAGAAGGCAGCTCACCATCACCTTCTCAAGGGCAATTAGTGGTGGGTAATAAGTGCCGGCCTAGCCAGCGATGCTCACATCCTATGAATGAATTTTTTTTAAATGTGGCATCTTATCAAATGCCTTCTGGAAATGTAAGTACAGTACATCCACCGGTTCCCCTGTATCCACAGCACATGTGACTCCTTCAAAGAACTCCAGTAAATTGGTTAAACATGATTTCCCCCTTACAAAACCACGTTGACTCTGCCTGATTGCCTTGAACTTTTCTAAGTGCCCTGCTATAACATATTTAATAATAACTTCTAACATTTTCCCTAAGGCATGTTTAGCTAACTGGCCTGTAGATTCCTGCTTTTTTGACTCCCTCCCCTTTTGGAATAAAGGAGTTACAAGTACTATTTTCCAAACTAATGGCATCTTCCCCGAATCCAAGGAATTTTGGAAAATTAAAATCAACTCATCAACTATCTCACTAGCCATTTCTTTTAATACCCTTGAATAAAGCCCATCAGGACACGCAGATTTGTCAGCCTACAGCTCCAACAGTTTACTAAGTACCACTTCTCTGATGATTGTAATTTTCCTGAGTTCCTCCCTCCCTTCCAGTTTCTGATTTACAGCTATTTCTGGAAAGTTACTTGTATCCTCTACTGTGAAGACCAATGGATAATACCTGTTCAATTCATCTGCCGTTTTCTTATTTTCCATTATCAATTCCCCGGACTCACTTTCCATCAGAGCAATGCTCACTTTGTTAACTCTTTTCTTATTTAAGTGTCTATAGAAACACTTACTATCTGTCTTTATATTTCTAACTAGCTTTCTCTCATTCTCTAATTTTTCCCTCCTTATTAACCTTTTTGTCACTCTTTGCTGTTCTTTATATTCTATCCAATCTTTTGACATGTTCTTGTGCAATTATATGCTTTTTCTTTAAGATTGATGCTATCTTTAATTTTTTGAGTTAACCACAGATAGTGGGTCTTCCCCTTGAAATTTTTCTTTCTCGTTGGAATGTATCTATTCTGTGTATTCTGAAATATCCCTTTAATGCATCTCTATTGACCTATCTCTTAACCTCATTTCCCAGCTAACTTTAGCTAGCTCTGCTTTATTTAATTGCCCTTATTTAAATTTAAAATACTAGCCTTGGACCCACTCTTCTCTCCCCAAAACTGAATGTAAATTTCAATCATATTATGATCACTGCTTCCCAGGGGTGCCTCCACTATGAGGTTATCAATTAATCCGAACTCGTTGCTCAATACCAGGTCTAGTATAACCTGCTCTCTGGTTGGCTCCAGAATGTGTTGTTCAAAGAGACTATCCTGAAAACTTTCTATGAACTCCTCATCTAGGTTACCTATGCCCATCTGATTTTTCCAGCCTATATGTAAATTAGAACCTCCCATTATGATCACCATACTTTTCTGACAAGCTCCCATTATCTTTTCCTTTATACTCTGTTCTACCATGTAGTCACAATTAAGGGGCCTTTACACCACTCCCACAAGTGACTTCTTATCTTTATCATTTCTCACCTCGACCCACACCGCTTCTACATTCTGGTTTCTTGAACTTAGGTCATCCCTCTCTTCTGTGCTAATACCATCATTAATTAGCAGAGCCACTCCTATACCTTTTATTAGCTTCCTGTCCTTCCTAATAGTCATGTACCCTTCAATATTCTGGGCCCAAACTATGTCAACCTGCAGCCAGGTCTCTGTAATAGCTATCAGATCATACTTATTTAATTCTATTTGCGTTATCAGTTTATCTGTTTTGTTTCAAATGCAATGTGCATTCAGATACAGAGCCTTTAGTTTTGTCATTTTATTATTTTTGTAACCTCCAGCTTTGACAGCTCTTTTACTCTTAGAGTTGTCACGTTCTGTTTATCATTTTGCATATCCGTCTGCTGAATCTTATAACTTTCAAGGTGTTTCACCTGTCTGCTACTGAATTGGGCAACTTCTCTGATCTTTAGACACATTTGCTCCTTTCATTGAATTTAATGCTTTTACAGCTATATTCTTAGCTTTTGGTCTTAAGTATGACTGACTCTCAGATCATATTAAACTAAATCATCCTGTGATTGCCTCCCCATTGCCATTTCCTGTATGCCATTTGTTTTGACCTGAAAACAACCCACTTTGATATCAACACCACTTCAACATATCCCACTCATTTAATTCTGGTATTGCAACTAAATTGTGCTGCAGTGAATTGTGTAGCTAAGATTTACAAAGGCTGCATTCTGAAAATGAGTGCTACACAATTGATGGGCAACAACACAGGTTCCCAGAGTAGGCTGCTGCTGAAAACACACAGAACTTGGGTTCCACCATGTTACCCATTGGTTGTCCAGCAGTAAATTTTGTGATACAGCCTTTGTATATTTACATTAGTAATTGAGAAGCAGGTGGCAAAAAATCCTAAAACCTATTTGTATCACAAGGTCTCTCTGCTATATAGCAATTTTGAGGCACTTCAAAAATACATTTGCCAGCTCTTGGCTATTTTAGTCCACTACAATGAATGGAAGAAAACTCATGTGCTAGCAAGCTCAATGCAGAAAAACATGGCTAACCTTTAGAAAAATGTTTATTAGTGACCCAAGATAGACTGTGGGTCACAAGAAAATAATTATATGCAATATAAATTGGCTGCTGACATCTAATATAGCAACAAGCGCTAGATAACAGAGATCTGAAGACTATAAATATTTTAAAAATAGCCTTGCTCCTCCATATATCATTTTTGCAGAAACCAATAGTTGAAAGTAACCCACAACCAAAAGAACTTCACAAGAATTCATTGCCAATTTTACAATCTACAAACAGCTGAAATTGATAGAACAGTAGAGGCAGATTTTCTCATTCTGCATATCAATTTTGGGATAATCGTAAGTGAGAGGCTATTCTCAAGACCACACCAACCTTCTGCTGGAGTTTATTATTGCTGTCAGTGACACAGATTTCATCCTGCTGTTAATGAAGGAAAAGGCCAACCATAATACTTCCAATTTACCATTAGTTTTCCAACACCAAAGACAGGAATCACTTTTGGGAATTCGGGCAGGTGGTAAATCTATGGAAATGCCAATAGAACTTGCATTCAAACAGAACTTGACACAGAGTTACATAAGGGAATATTAGGGCCAATGCTTGGTCTAAAGTTAGGTAGGTTTTAAAGGACTGGCTCCAAAGAGAGAGGTAGAAAGGTTTAGGGACCGGAATTCCAGAGATTAGGACTTCGGAAGTTGAAGGCTCAGCCATCAATTGTAGAGCAATTAAAATTGGGACGCTAAAGAGACCAGAATTTGGGGGATAGGGATGTTTTGCAGGGTGGTCAGGCTGGAAGAGTTTATAGAGATATGAAGGGATAAGCTAATGGAGGGATTTGAAAACAAGGTTGAGAATTTAAAAATTGAATTACATGCTTAACTGGGAGCCAATGTAGATCAATGAGCACAGGGGTGATGATGCCAGTTCACGCAGAGTGCCACTGAGGAGAGGTACAATGCCACACATGCCTCCATTAGGGCCACAATTGAGCAGATGATAGGCCTCCTTAAGATGAGGTTTACAATGTTTGGCCCTCTCAGACGGAGCACTCCAATACTCCCCACAGTGTCCCAGATCATCGTTGTCTGCTCCTCCTTGCACATGTCTTGACTGAGAGAGACATGAAGGACCAAGATGTCTCCTCCAATGATGAGGATGGGGAAGGTGATGTTGATGATGAGGACCAAGATTTCACAAAGGAACATGCAGAAGCCATTGCAAGGGTACAATGCAGCAGACAGGCCTGTGACAATATAATAGCTAACAGATTCGAGGTAGAGTAAGCTGCCGATACTTATCTTTTACTGTTTGATTTTCTATCCTCTGTTGGCTAGCAGGCTGCTGATCCTTTTCTGTTACACACATTATACTTTACCCTCATGTACCTTAATTTATGATAGCTGAACTAAATTGCACTACTTAATATCACCTGGTGGTGGTGTGATCTTTTACATGTGCCAAACTCTGCTGATAATCAGAGCAGTTGTGCCAAATGCGTGCATCAGAACCTGCATAGCACTCCATTCGCCCAGGACCTCGGGCACCTGTAAGTGTAAATGAAATGTTTCCCATGTCCTCACAATGTCCATATGCATGGCACATTGAAAGCAACATGAAATCTTATCTGGGCAGGGATGCACACATGTCATCCTCACACCTACTCCCATTGGGGAGTAAACCTTGCAGCGAGCTCTTTCAGATGGAACCAGAAACATGGGTGCACAGGGAAGAACAACATGAGTAGACCATTTGGCCCCTTGAGATCATTCCTCCGTGCATCTGGATGAGGAAAGTTCTTCTAACTGGTCCCCGATCCGCACTCACCCACAGTAACCCCATATCCCTTGACATCTTTTATCAACCCGAAAGTATGGAGGTAACTTTGGAGCCTACCCATTGACCGTAACTCAACAGCATTTTGGGTGCTGAGGACCAACCCACTCACAACCCTCCAATTGCAGAGATTCCTACAAATCTCAGCCCTAGATGGCCTTAGCATTACTGCAAGACTGTGATCCATTATTCTGGACTCCCAGCCAGGTTACATACCTATCCTGCATGGACCCTGCAGAGCCCTGAAAGAACGCTGGATGCTTCACATAGATAGCCTCTCTGTCCTCTGCACGGTCCAGCACACAGGTACATTCTACCCTCCCTCACCTCATGGGATAATAACCCAGTCCTTAATGATATCTGGTGCTCTATAGTTGCAATCCCTTTCTGCGAGGCCTATTCCTACCCTTGTTAAGGAGACAAGCAGGGCAAACAGTTCTCCATGTGAGGCCCCACCAAGGATGCAGTCAACTGCATACACACCTCTCACATAAGGGCAAAAGAAGCAGGAAATGCAATGACTTCACTGCACACTGTGCACAGACATCATTATCAGAGCTCAGAAATTGGTGACCTGCAAATTATGGATTGCATAATGCGTGCCCAGGCCAGACACTGACAAATAATGGCCAGTGCATAAGCACCTGATAACGTGAGGGAATGGCTCTATCGGAGGACATTCTTGGACAATGATGGGGGCCCACATCCCACACACTTGAATGCTCGCAGCCATGGAAGCAACTAACAGAAAGATGAGAATCCAGTATATTCCCAAATAGTGCAAGTTACAAGTGCTAAAACTATATACAATGGTTGTACACCCGTGCCACCTATGTACTTTCAAAGCTTCTTTATCCTTATTTTCCTACCACTATGCCTAGGTACAGCTCCGACATCCTCATATGAGGTGGAGGCAGCCAGCTGACCGTTATGCCCTACTGATTGAGATGACTTTGGCGGGCATCATCTGGTAGCCCAAGGCCTAGAAGGCTCCAGCCTGCTAAGGGTCTCTTGCTAAGATGCAGGTGCACCTTCCTCGGTCTGACCTGCTAGAGGCGATGGGGTCACTGGCAGAGGGGAGATTGAGTGACAGGGCACCTTTGGAGTGTCCTGGGATGAAGCCCCTTGGGTGTCTTGCTGGCACTCCTCGTCCCTATGGGTGTGTGATGGCACCTCCCTGAAGCCTTGTGGAGATGGGATACCTTGAGGGAGGTCGAACTGCCCCATCCCCTTCTTGCCTAGCCAATGCTGCACTGCACCCATGGCTAGAGTGAGGGAGAGCATGTCTGAGTGCATATCCAGCAGCCACTATCTGTTCTGCTGGATCTTGACGGCCACCACCCTTTCCATGAAGGCAGCTGAGCACTCCCATACTGGAGCCACGATAGCAGACAGAATGGGGGCAGACTCCTTCAGCATTTGGTCCAGTCTGCGCACAGCCTCTGGCAACACTGCCTGATGTTCTCCGCACTTCCAACATGTCTCTTATGGACCAGTCAAGATAGTGGGGGATTCAGCAATGGTAATGCCATTGAATGCCAAAGGGCGATGGTTAGATTCTCTCTTGTTGGAGATGGTCATTGCCTAGCACTTGTGTGCATGAATGTTACTTGCTACTTATCAGCCCAAGCCTGGGTGTTTTCCAGGTCTTGATGCATATGGGCACAGATTGTCCCGGCATCTGAGAAGTCATGAATGGTGCTGAACATTGTGCAAACATCAGCGAACATCCCCACTTCTGACCTTATGATGGAGAGAAGGTCATTGATGAAGCAGCTGAAGATGGTTGGGCCGAGGACACTACCCTGAGGAACTCCTGCAGTGATGTCCTGGGACTGAGATAATTGACCTCCAGCAACCACAATCATCTTCCTTTGTGCTAGGAGCGATTCCAACCAGCGGAGAGTTTCCCCCGATTCCCATTGACTCCAGTTTTTCTGGGCTCCTTGATGCCACACTCTGTCAAATGCTGCCTTGATGTCAAGGGCAGTCACTCTCACTCACCTCTTGAGTTCAACTCCTTTGTCCATGTTTGGACCAAGGCTGTAATGAGGTCAGCAGCTGAGTGGCCCAGGTTGAATACAAACTGAGCTAATATTAGTGCTATAAAATCATTTTATGGAGTCATAGAGTCATAGAGGTCTACAGCACAGAAAAAAGCTCTTCGGCCCATTGAGTCTGCGCCAGTCAAACAAGTACCGAACTATTCTAATCCCATTTTCCAGCACTAGGCCCATAATCTTGTATGCCATGGCATCACAAGTGCACATCCAAATACTTCTTAAATGCTATGAGGGTTTCTGCCTCTAACACCCTTTCAGGCAGTGAGTTCCAGATTCCCACCACCCTCTGGGTGAAAAAATTCTTCCTCACATCCCCTCTAAACCTCCTGCCCCTTACCTTAAATCTATGCCCCCTTGTTATTGATCCCTCCACCAAGGGGAAAAGTTCCTTCCTGTCTATCCTATCTATGCCCCTCATCATTTTATACACCTCAATCATGTCCCCCCTCAATCTCGTCTGCTCCAGGGAACATAACCCCAGTCTATCCAATCTCTCCTCATAACTAAAACTCTCCAGCCCAGGCAACATCCTGATAAATCTCCTTTGCACTCTCTCTGGTGCAATCACATCCTTAAGAGTCCTTTACTTGTTTCTTGTGAACCTTCTCCGATTTAACCCTGATTCATGTCATCTGATGCAACTGTAACCTTATAATTAGCAACAGGTCAGCAATAGGTCTGGCTGTTTGTTCTGAAAGATCTATATTTAGAGTTCATTAACATTCTGTGCCAATCTTTCAGCTTTTTCAAAACTAAGTAATCCCACTTGGAAAATGTTCTCAAGTTGTCCACAAAGCTGAGTTTCCCTTTGCTGCTCAGGACCTAAATGGTCATTCAGGTCAATTCTCTTGTTTTTTTCTCCCACTAACACCCACCTTTCTAAGTTTATTAGTTGGATGGCAGCTGTATGAGAACAATCTTCCTGCTTATAATATCATTCATGCTAATATGTAAGCTACTGCAGCCCCTTTACCTTTCATTAAATTCTTCTTCCTCCCCTGCACTCAATGCCCTCAGCCCTAGCACCTGGAAAGCACATTACCACCCTGGAGAAGGGGTTACCTTTCAATAATGCACTGGTTATTTGGTACACCATGGAGTTCCCAGCAAGCAGGGCAAGCTGCCTTATCTCTTTACTGGTTCATCTGACATTTCCTATTGTTGCATACCTGACTTCCTGTATCCTTTTGCTTGCAGATGGTTCCAGCAGAGGATCAGGTCGGACCCATTGCTGGTTATTTTAGTAAGCTGAGGACTGACAATGTCAATTAGAATTGAAGCTTTGAAGGAATAACGAAGCTGTCAAATATAGCAAATATTTTTTAAGACTTACAAAAGATTCCATCATAGGTACTTTCAGAGGTACTTTCATGTGCTTCAGAGGAAAGATATTTTCTGCTCGAGGGTAACTATGTGGATGCACATATGGAAGAACTGTAACAATAATTCTCAGAAATTCTATATTGAAAGAAAAAAATGCATATTTTGAAACTGAGCCTTTCACTAAAGTGTTTGTTTTACATTGTGTATGATCACACCTTGTTTATTTCAAAATGAAAAATCTGACAATGTGTGGGACACAGAGACATTCATCTTAAACTAAGAAATGCAAAAAAAAATCCAATTTAAGCACTGGAAAAAAGAATAGAACAGGGTAAGTGCAAGAATTCAGCCAAGTTAGTGGAGTCCAATCTAAAATTTAGTTTGGTTTTCACTTTAGGTCTTAATTTCAGTGAACTTCAAGCAAAAATATTGACACTTGCTGATCACTAAAGGAACTTTTTTATTATATGATTATGTAGTGCTGCAAAAAAACATTTTGTTGAAACTTTCGTCTTGCACTCAACAAGACAATCACAAGAATACCAATGTCAGGGGAAGCAACAACTTTATACTGTATGAGAAGACAGTTGGCAAGTGGACTCTGATTGGTAGAGGTGTTGCATGAGAATGCACCAGTTAATGGTGACTGACAGTTAACTGCCAAACATTGTTGGAAATTTAAACATGGCAGCTTGACTCTGATTGATCAAGGCATTGCCCTGAAGAATGAACCAGCGAATGGCTATCACTTATTTAGTTTAGCTGAAACAGGCACAATGTGTGAATTACGTCTAATGTTGGACATTGTGTTTTCAGTTTTGCAAGCACAGGCTGGTTGGGTATGGTCTGTACCCTGCCTGTTGCGAACAGTGGGAAGGACATGCTGTTTCATACGATCCGCCAGTCTTTGGGATGTATGGCCTATATACCTCGCATCACACTGGAACTAAAACTCATATACCACATTACTCATTTGTGTGATCGACACAACGTCTTTTTGGTTTGATGGCAGCATACTATTAGTGGTAACTCATGTTGCTACTGCATAGTAACAGCGTAAAACAGCTAGCTCCACCTGTTGCTCAAATTTTTAAGCAACTTTGCCCTTCCAGGGTAATCTAAGGTAGGCTGGACACTTTTCAGGGCCAAAAATGAATGGGCCTAAGGCCGTCACGCATTTGCGTGATATACAGCGTGAAAGGATCTGATCAGGGTGGCCATTATCCTGCAGGATGCCTTTGATGCACCTATTTTGCATCAAGCTGGCATGGTGAGAAAATGACCTGAGCCCTATTTACGAGATTACCGATAAGGCCAATTTTGTAGCGTGTGGAACTGTAAGAATCCCAATGCGTATATTGACCAGTGAAGGTAGGCTTGCGGTAGAATGTAGTAGAGAACCCCCTGGCAGATTTCTCAATTAGCACGTCAAGGAAAGGGAGCTCATTTGACTGCTCCATTTCAAAGGTGAATTTGAGCTCAGGGTAAAGCCCATTAAGTCATGCAAGGAAATTATTCATGCTGCTGCGGATTTAAATATAGCAAACATATCAACCAAATATCGGAAATATGCAAGGAGGAGGAGGTTAGGTGTCATTCCATTGAAGACACATTTCTCATGGAACCCAACAAAGATGTTTGAGAGAGCTGGGCTGAGAAAGGATCCCATGACAACACCATCTATTTGGGCATACATGGTGTTGTTAAAACTGAACTCATTTGTGCGAGTTCATAAGCTCAAAGAATACTGGTTCACACAATGGTGGAGAGTCCAGATCACCATGATGTAGTGCTGTAGTGCAAATATCTATGGCTTCCTTAAGTGAAACATTGGTGAATAGGCTAGCAATGTCAAATTAGCACATGAATGCAGCATTGCTATCAATATGCAAGTCCTGTATGGTAATCGCAAATCCTTGACATACTAGTTGAGAAATCTGCCAGGGGTTTCTCTGCTGCGGTCTATCGCAAGCCTACCTTCACTGGTCACTAAATACGTTGGGATTCTTACAGCTCCACGCGCTATAAAATCAGTTTTATTGACAACCTCGTAAATAGGGCCCAAGCCATTTGCTCACCATGCAAGCTTGATTCTGAAATAAGGCGCACCAAAGACATCCTGTGGGATAATGGCTACCCTGATCAGATCATTTCACGCTGTATATCATGCAAACACATGAATGGGCCTAAGGCCGTCACTTTCAGCCCTGAATAGTGCCCAGTCTACCTCAGATTACCCTGGAAAGACAAGATATCTTGAAAATTTGAGCAAAAGATGAAGCTAGCTGTTTCACGCTATTACTACGCAGTAGCAACACAAGTGGTATTCGCTACTAACAGGATGCTGCCATCAAGCCAAAAGGATGTTGTGTCTATCACATAAATGAGTAATGTGGTATATGAATTTCAGTGCCAGTGTGATGTAGGTATGTAGGCCACATGTCCCAAAGATTGGTGGATCATATCAAACAGCATGTCCTTTCCACTGTTCGCAAAGGGCAAGTTACAGGCCGTACACAACCAGCCCCTCTCTGCAAAACTCAAACACCATGTCCAACATTAGATGTGATGCTGCAGTTGGACAACATTTGCTAAATAATCCTCAAAATTAAAAATTACGCTGACAACTAATTTAAGATTGTCAGTCGAGCTCACAGTGTGGCACACTTGCATGTACTGGAAGCTACAAACACAAATACACAGGGCCCTGTTCTTTGCAGACAGAAAAACATGTACACACTTTGCAGCTGTTTCAGCTAAACAAAATAAGTGACAGCCGTTCGCTGGTTCATTTCTCAGGGCAACGCCTTGACCAATCAGAGTCAAGCTGCCTGGTTTAAATTTCAAATGATGCTTGGCAGTTAACTGTCAGTCACCATTAACTGGTCCATTTTCCATGGCAACACCTCTACAAATCAGAGTCCACATGCCAACCAATCAGCACTATCTCCTCATGCTTCTGATACTCTTCCCCTGACAACGGTTTTCTTGCGATTGTCCAGATGAGTGCAAGATGAAAAGCTTTGACAAAATGTCTTTTTCAGCAATACTCAAGTTCTGTACTACCAAATAACTATTTATATCATTATGTTCTGCCTAGAGAGAAAATAGGAATTAGTGAGATTACTGTAGCAAATACAGTAGTTACTGCTTTCCGGATTAAGTGCTATATAGATTTTTATTAAGACTGCGAGCAATAAAATGTCATTTATAATTTTGTCTTGAGGGAGCAGCTTACTTTCTGTACACGTGGTGGAATGTGTTATACTAGATTCCACTGACTGTGACTTTTCATGGCCTTGACATTTGTTTAATGTCCAATTAAAGGTCAGTGAAAAATGAAGGTTTAGCTGTTACTAAATTATTATTTAAATCCTTCACATTGCTTTCTAAAACTTTACTTAGTCTGTTAACTGAAGGCTTTGGGCGAGTAAGATGAAGGAAGACCTTTCTTTCATGGAATTCTGACATTTAAAGGAGCTGTGTTTAGCACTTGAAGACAAGAAAGTACACTAGTCACTTATGTAGTCGAACATAACAGCACTTCTAGAACAGAAGACAATATTTTGGTAGCAGGGGGAGATCAACTAAAAAATCTGCATTAATTTAATGAGAAAATAGTATGATGGAATTTTCATGATTCAGTGACACATATGAGTTGCATCATCTTCACGTCAAGGTTCTTTGGAAAATAAACAAAAAAATAGTTTACCAAATACAGTTCAGTGAACGCAGGCTGAAAACTGGCAGGCAAAAATCTTATGCATTAATAAGATGTTTCTCTATTATTTTACAGCGGTTAATAAGTCTGTTAAGATAGAGGACAGAGGGATATCATCTATTAATATTGCTAACAGCAAATTCTAGCATTTCTTTGCTGCTTGGATTTTCCTATGTACAGCAGAACATGGTTAGATATATGATCTATGATAGTTTTTCAATTTGGCTTGTACATCTTTTTGAATTAGAATTACTGCCCTATTGTATTGTGCAATAATTTGCAGCAAAATTGTTAAGAGGTATATAAACAAGTTCCTTAAGGCCAAAGTAGCTTGAAAAATAGTAACTATTGTGCAAAAACTTAAAAATCAAAATATTTATCAGCTAATCGTTAAACAACAAAAAGTTTGAATCCCGACTTAGATTAATTGAAAGGAATGGTTCTTGAACAAACAGGCCAATTGAGTTGTTAGCCGTGTAAATGAGACCTAGATTTAGCACAGATTTTCGAATGTTATACATGATGAATAGAGAGTAGGCAGCAGAAAGGAACAAGAATCTGTTAATGGCTCAATTAAATGTGACTGATCAAGTGTCTCAATATCAGCTAATTATATACTGTATATTAATAATTTTGTAAAAGGTGTCTTAACTCAGCTTGTGAAATTAAGCCCGCGATGGCAATGGATGAATGCACCAACAACATAATTAACAGCCTTCGATTTCACCACTAAGTCACACAATCAATAAAAAGGGCTTTGGCCATTATTAAAAGCCTCAGCTGATGAGTCGGCAATAGGGGCATGATGAGCTCATTTAGGTGTTTGTTTTATGGAGAAATTAATTAAAACAATGTTAAAACATGCATTGCGGTAATTTTTGCAGGTCGACATATTTTCCACTGGCATCAATTTGTAGATGATTTTCCGCCTGTGGGGATGCCATGCCATTTTGCAAAAAATTGCAGTACTAGGCACAAAGTCATAGTTGATCCTGGTTCCCAATATACATTTATAAGTGTTTTTTGCCAATGGGTTGCAAAAGGGAATTAAGGCCATTACTGAATGAGCAATATATTTCAGTCATGTTGTATTTGCCATATGCTGAGGTGTACATCATCTTCAAAGTGCCACTGAACTGAGTGTCTGGGGCAGAAAACCCAGGAAAATTGTGTTTGGTGCTATCATGGGGGAAATGGAGGGGGGCATCATCTGCTCAGGGGAGAACCCACAAGCAGGAGCTTAGGGAGGATCTGGTTGCCACCTATTTCAAGTAAGGAATCTCCTCCAGTAAGAGGAAAAACTATCAACACTAGTGCATCTGATAGCAGGTCTTACCTACTGAATCAGTGGTCTAAGCATTTTTATTTACTGTGAAAATCCCCTGAAATGTTCTTGAACTCTATTTTTTATGTCTTTCTAATATCATTAAACTTTAATTTTGATTCCATGTCAAGGTCTTCAAATCTTTAAGAAAGCACTATAATACTTTATTTGTTCCAAGGCTGAATGCATGGCACATGGATTTGGGAAGTCTGCTTCCACGTCAAAGATTATCACTCTCCTTCAATGTGATGGCCACATTTTTCTTGCTTTTTGAAGTATTACAGTCTTAATTTCCAGTCAGTACATTGGGATCTCTCAGGAGGTCAAAGAGCTTTGGTGTTGCAAGTGATTGTATCAACAGAAGGCCCTTGCTGGTTTGCTGAAATCATTAAAATAAATTGAAGCAAGAGCTTGCAAATCACCAGCAGCTCCCTGTTAATGTAACTGTAGCACAAAGGAAGTTTTTTGGGCAAAATCAAAGCAATTTGGCATTGCTGACCCAACCAATAGTTTGGGTTTTATCACTTGTATCAATGCACTCATCAATATATTTCCAAAGTAGACACCATCAGCCTTTGGCTGCTGCTTTTGGATAGCATTTGTCACATTTGAAAGCATTTCATTGGGTGAAATAGGCTGAAGCTAATGACATGAACCCTCAAGTTCAGGCACATTCTGCATAACATGCCCAGGCAGGGCCACTAAATGTTTTGGATGGTCCCTCTGATCCGTGGACTCCTGGCATGGTTCTTGGATATTGGTATGCATGACCTATCTTCCCTTAGACAGATTGTAGTCATACTCTGGTACTCACTTAACAATTGTTTATTAGCACTACATCTAAACAGGTTGCAGAGTAGGCATGTTGCTCCTGAGCATGGTGTTCCAACCTCTCTCGAGAGAGTCTAGCACATGACTGACTGATGCCAGTGATACATCATCATCAGTATCATATATTAGCATAACTATTCTGTTAACCCTTACACAAAACTAAATTCGGGATGGGGACTGAGGAAAGTCGATCCCTTAATATACTGGAAACATTGTCCTTTTTCTTAGGATAACTCAATGCAATAAGGTAGAAGCAAAATACTGCGGATGCTGGAAATCTAGAACAAAAACAAAAATACCTGGAAAAACTCAGCAGGTCTGACAGAATCTGCGGGGAGGGATACAGATGACGTTTCGAGACTGTATGACCCTTCATCAGAACAAAAAATATAGAAATGAGATGAAATATAAGCTGGTAGAGGGGGTGGGACAGGTAGAGCTCGATAGGGGGCCAGTGATAGGTAGAGGCTAAGAAGGGACTGCCAAAGATGTCATAGACAAAAGCACAAAGGGGTGTTGACGGTGATGATATTATCTAAAGGATGTGCTAATATACTGCATTCGCTGCTCTCAATGCGGTCTCCTCTACATTGGAGAGACCAAACGCAGACTGGGTGACCACTTTGGGAACATCTTCGGTCTGTCCGCAAGCATGACCCAGACCTCCCTGTCGCTTGCCATTTCAATACACCACCCTGCTCTCATGCCCACATGTCCGTCCTTGGCCTGCTGCAATGTTTCAGTGAATCTCAACGCAAACTGAAGGAACAGGACCTCATCTTCCAACTAGGCACTTTACAGTCTTCCGGACTTAATATTGAGTTCAACAATTTCAGATCATGAACTCTCTCCTCCATCCTCACCCCCTTTCTGATCCCCCCTTTTTCCAATAATTTATAATTTTTTTACAAATATATTTTTCTTTTCCCAGCTATTTTAAAATTTATTTCGATCTATTGTTTCACCATCACCTTTTAGCCCATTTTGATCCCTTCCCCCCACCCCACCCCCACTAGGGCCATCTGCCACTAGCTTGTCCTGCTTGCTACCCTTAATGTCCCCATTAGCACCTCCTTTAGATAATATCACCACCGTCAACACCCCTTTGTCCTTTTGTCTATGACATCTTTGGTAGTCTCTTCTTGGCCTCCACCTACTGCTGGTCCCCTATCAAGCTCTACCTGTCCCACCCCCTCTACCAGCTTATATTTCATCTCATTTCTATATTTTTTAGTTCTGATGAAGGGTCATACGGACTCGAAACGTCAGCTGTATCCCTCTCCGCAGATGCTGTCAAACCTGCTGAGTTTTTCCAGGTATTTTTGTTTTTGTTCAATGCAATAAGACTTTAGCTTGGAAAACTCTTTAAAGTTATTAACCTTTCCCGCCCTCCCCCACTAGTGTTGTAGATGTTTTCAACTGCAATTCTTCTTCCTAAATATCCTGGATATCTCTCCTATGAGGTACATGCCCAAAAATTCCAAAGACGGCATTCTCCTTCGCTGCACCTTTTCCAACAGCCAAAACAAAACTGAAGGTGCTCTGCCTCCTTGTGCATCCACAATCCCTTCCCTGCCAGCAACAAACAGCCTCTTTAAATAACGGTTGCAACCTTTAAGAGCTGCACCTGCATGTTATTTCCTGACCAAAAGTGCTGGCATCCAGGCCCAATCATCGCCACAAGGTCTCTGTGAATAATTAATGAGGCCGGCCTTGGAAAATTTCGCGAGGTTGGCCAAGTTCATAGGTGAAAGGTAAACTTAGTGCTCCTTAGTTGTCCAGTTGGTAATTTATTCTGCTACCATTTTTTTGTGACTATGACTAATATGACTAATGCATTGGAGTGTGGATGGATGTGCCGATGAAGAGTTGCATGTATCTCTGTCTCTGTCCAGTCAGTGAACTGTGGTCAATGGTGCTGGAGATCCCATTGAGCCTTCACTCCTTTCCCTGCACTCCAGCCAGTTGTCTATGTAGTATAAAGGGTTAATAGCTATTATGCTAAGAGCTAGAGTGCATCATCAGTGATGTCAGATCACATATAACTAGAACCTGAGGGAAGAAGATTCTAATGGAGTCCTACTAAAGTCCGTCTCTGTAAATAATGTTATTAATCAATAAATGTTCACTTGTTACAATAGCATGGTTTCCAGCTTTCTTCTGTTGAAGACACCCAGAGCCCAGTCATGATATTAATGCAGTCCAGAGTTCTAGGTCTCAAATGATATTTGCTACAAAAAATTTAACCTAGAACTAATACTGTGTGTTAGTAATATACAGATGCTTTTGCAGGCATTAACATGTTTATTTTAAATTGGTTATCATTTCCGTTAACATAATAGACAAGTTAATTTGGCATTAGCATGAACACACTACCCACACAGCCAAATGTCTAAGTTTTGATATCATCCTCAATGAATAGAATTCCATCCATAGCAGTTCTCAATAAGAGTCAGAAACTGCTGGGGGCTGTTGAACAACTATCAATGGGTGGTGAAGGAGGTGGAGTCAGAAATATTATTATACTTTGCCATAAATGGCACCTCAGAAGAGCTGTTTGTCTGGCTTACTAGTTCGGGAACAGAAGAAAACAAAAGGATTGAAGGACTCTTTAATCAATGTCACTTCGATTGCTCTCTGACTGGGTTCTATTCTTTGCGATGCTTCTCACTAACGTTCCCTGTTGGACTATCACATTGTGTTATTACCTATTCTATTTCAGTTTGACTCTTTCTATTTGTTTCCAGCTCTATTGCTTTGTTTCCATGGTATTTAACTTCCACACTTAACCCCACCTCCCCACCCAAATCTATTCCCTTGACCCTTTAGCTTTTGTTTCCAGATTTTCTTTTTGAAAAAAGTACAAACACCCTTGCTTGGCTTTTTTTGTTCCATACAACAATACATAACTGAAAATTGAGAGAAACAAAATTCTCCTTATGGGACAAATCTTGGCCAGCAACACAAAATACATGAAACAGGAACTGCCCAATCCCCATCACAGAAAAGTAAAACCATTCTCCTCCTTGTTCACACTCACTCTTTTTCCCAGAAGCAGTTATATGGAAACAATGCAAACTCTTCAACAGAATATCCATGCATATTTACACAGGATTGAAAATATGCTTTGCAGCCAGATTTACAAGTAGCATAAAAATTAGTTGGGGATAATATCCGCCTCTTAAACTGTTAATCAAGGGGCTGAATTTTACAATCTGCCTCCGGTGGGTTTGCAGGTGGGGTGGGCCCATAAAATTCTCCGAAAGGCTTTCCCGCCACCTGCCTCAACCTGTCCGCAATTTTACAGGGATGGGCAAGGCCTAAACAAGCCCACCTGTCCTTGCCTCAGTTGAGGCTCTTAAATGACCACTTAAGGTGCTGTTTCCCACCCAGTCTCAATTTTCAGGCTGGCGGGAGGAGTTCAGGGGCAGGGATCAAGTCCAGCAGATCATACTGCTCAGGCCTGAGGTGAAAAGAGGTCGGGCATCCTCCCTCAAAGGCCTTTCCACTTCAGGTACTCTATCCACAAGGCCTGGCCTCCACGAGTGCTCCCTCTCCCACAAGCCTCTCCATCAAAACTCCAACCCCTCTCTCCTCACCTCCCTGATCCTTACCTCTCTCCATTCCGCTGTGAGACCACTCACACTTACCTGGTCCTGCACTCCAGGACTTTGAATGTCGGGACTGCTTGTAGTCTTCTGCACAACATTCCAAATCCATGACCTCTACCACCAAGAAGGACAAGAACAGCTGATGCATGGGAACACCACAAGTTCCCCTCCAAGCCACACATAATACTGATTTGGAACTATATCACCGTTCCTTCACTGTCACTGGGTCAAAATCCTGGAACTCACCCCCTAAATGCACTGTGGGTTACATGGGCTATAGCAGTTCAAGAAGGTGGCTCAAGACCATCTTCTCAAGGGCAATTAGGGATGGGCAATAAAAATTTTGGCCTAGCCGATGACACCCACATCCCATGAAAAGAATTTTTAAAAAGTCCCAGTCCTGGCCACTGCTCCTATTGGTGCTGCTGAGAATACAGAGCTATTGGCCAATCAGATTGGCTTGTAGCTCTATAAGGCGGGACTTCCTCCTTTAGTGAGGGGCATAAGTCCCGTTTCCAGCCAATTAATGCTCCTTGGACCCTCTGGGTGGCAGGGTGGAAAACCCCACCATGCAAAAATTCCTGTGCGTGGTTTCTGTCAATTTTAATGGCTGTCAATCAGAAGTTGAGAAAAATTGCTCTTGTCAGTTTTGTGAGGCATAATTTTGATTGTGGGAATGACAAAAGCAAACAATTGTGTCTTGTCTTTGATAATCCAGCTTTCATGGCAGTTTATGCTGTCAAGTTGCCACTTAAAGGCATAACAGATGAAAGTTCGCCAATCCAGTTGAGCGTGTAAAACTTGCACACAATACTTTCAGGAAAGTGTTCCAGGTTCCAGAATGGGTCATTCAAACTTTAAAACAGATGATGCTCTTCCAAGTTAAAAAGATATTGGAAACTTGGAAATGCATTGAGTATGATTTTCCAACCATTTGAATTGATAATGGATGTTCCAAATGTGGCCTCAGTCAATGGGGTTTTCTGCCAGGCTGTCATCCCTTGGGATGCATGAAAGGATTTCTGTGGAGTTAGGAGGAGCATAACTTTTCCTCCTAATCCCATAAAAATCATTTCTTCAAAAAAACTGTAAGCTTCCCATATTTTAGGCAACAGTCCCTAAAAGGAGTGTCCCGATGCTCTGTATGGCACAAAACCTCAATTTACACACCTTAATAAAACACCCTTGATTGCAACAATCAAGCTTTTATACTTCCAGGACCAGACGGAAATGGCAGAAGGTGGATCAGCAGCAGGATCAGGGCAGGAAGTAATGTGCTACCATTTCCCTTACGTTACCACCTTGTCACTCTCTGAAACTGGGGCAACAATCCACATCTACATCTGACTCTCATTGCTCGATAAGTTTATTAATGTTTCAGTAATTTAGATAAGTTATAAGATCAGTTAAGATATACCCAAAACTATCAATGACATGTTATTTCAAAGCTTCTTAAATTCTCTTTGAAATAGTCGTGCCTTTATTTTACTCAATTAGCTTCTGTTCTAAATTGGTATTCAGGAGTAATTTTTCATTCATATTAACTCCTCTTTATTTATCAGAGAACAACTGTTCTTTGTACTGCTAAATTGAAATATTACTTCTTAACTATGCATATAAACTGCACTACAATTAATGTGACACTTGAAAAGGGCTCTCATTCAGTAAAGAGCTACATAAAAAATATAATAATACCTGTTACTGAGGGCATTTTAGTTTGGGGTTGCAGACTGCATTAACTATACAACCTGTCGACATCAATATGGAAAGGGAAAGACCACAGGGGTTGACCAGTTCTGTTCTAAAATGGCAATTGAGGTTTAATACATTCAATAAGTCCCCAATTTGTATCTTAAATGGGACCTACTGCCTGAAACACAGGCACTTCAATCATCCACTGGCAGCCCACTGTCTTTACGGCAGAACCAAAAGTCTTGTTAGTTTTGGAGTCAAGTGTTTCATTCCAAATTGCTGCTTGTATTTGTAATGTGCTAATTTCTAGCAAGACTGTAAAAGTCAAAATGGCATGGATGCTTTGGGTGGGGCAGCAGGAAATGAGTTACAGGTCAGTGGAGAACACTGTGTGACATGCACTCTTGGGGCACCTAGTTGGAGTAGCAAGCTGTCCATAGAATGTTTCTTTCAGTCCTGTACCCAGGCCCTCTAAGTAGTGCAGAGAGCATTGATCCCATCTATCATTTCCTGCCAGACTTGTGAACCACTGCTTTTCTTTCACTTCTTACATCAGCAGCTCCTGGATGGCATCAAAGTGTGTGGCTCACAGGGAAAAGTTTCCATTCCCTTCACATTTCACAAGGCTAATGAGGGTGGAATATTGTGCCTTCCCCAGTGGCGAGTTAGGTGGTGGAGGAGATATTTAATGAGGCAGAAGGGTGGCGAGTGGGGACCTCAGCCCCAATTAAGTCCATGGCGAGAAGGCCCACGGACAGGTATCTAAAGTGTTGCCAATTGAGGCCATTAAATGGCCAATTACTTGCCATTTAAAGGGCTTCATCCTTCCACCACTGGTATTAACCCAGGAGCTGGTGGGAGACTTGCCATGTGGTGTGAATGACAAACAAACTTTGGCATGTTTGGTTGTCCACTCTTGGGGGTAGGGGGTACTGTGTCTCTTGTTCAAAAGTACTCAGTGCCTGATTGAAGGACCTGGCATTGGGAAGGGAAGACGCCGTCTAAGAAGTACACCCCTGTCCTTGCTGCCAGCTCCTCTACACCTCCTCCTTTGCCATCTCTACTCCAAGCATCCCCTTCCACCATCACTCACCTTTGGCCAGGGTCCTGGGCCTCCAGTGGTTGTCATTCCAGTAGCAGCCACAGACCTCCCCACTGGCTCTGCCATTCAAAAGAGCTGCTGGCATCTGATTTGCCGGCAGCTCTCACTAGATGGGATCTCTGTCCAGGGGTCTTTATTCTGGAGAAAGGCCCACTGCTGGTCTTTTAACTGCCTGATTAGCGCGTACTATTGGCAGGTCGTCCCAGAAAGATACAAAATGGAAGTCACTGCCTCCAGCACAAGATTCCGCCAGATGTCTTTCTCCTTCATGTGTAAATATGATAGTTTAAATGGCCACTCAAACCATTGCTGAGCAGCTTAATAAATGTGACCACTCTACATACCAGTCTACTGTGCAGGTGGGAGCTCAGAAGAATTAGTTTCAAATGGAAACATTGGGGTTAACATCTTCCCCCCCAAAAAACATCAGTAATGCACTATTAAACCAATGATTAGTGCAGCTCCTGCAATTCCCAGGCTATTATATCTCTAATGTATATGTGACATTAATCTACTTAGACATTTATCTCAGCTTCCATCTGCTACATTAGCTATCTAGCTTTATGTTTATTAGAGCCTTGACTTCAGTTTATTGGTTTCAATGTATTCAAAGTTAACTTCCATAATGGTTTGTTATACTGAGCACCAAATTGAGATTGTTGTATTCATTAAGAAGTTATGGTATAGAATTATTAGATTTGTTGTATTTGTTTCTCGATTACATCTTTTTTACATGTACTTGCTTTGATCTTCAAACTTTGCTTGTTGTAATTATTATTAAGTATCAGTCTGGGGATATTGTGTTTGCCACTGAATGCCAACCTAATCCTATACTTGCTGCTGAGTCTCTGACTGTACTTCTGGTAGTTACTGTTGACTCCCAAGCTGTTCTTGTATTTTTTTCTATTGAGCCTTAGGTTAAACTAAGGTAGTTAGTGTGAATTGTTGGTCCTAAGTGGTATTACAAAGTTATGCAGTAAAATGTGCATTCATTGGAAATCAAGGTGGAACACAATACTATATGCATTATCTTAGCTGATCAAATAAGACGCCCATCAAAAAATCCACCTTTTCAGTGAATGAGAATAAAGTAGATGATCTATATTCATGAATGCAACAGTATGGTGGTGGTATAGGATGCAAAGACTGAAATGCCAAAGTAAATACCCATAGAAGAGAACATCAGCCAAAAAAGTCCATAAACTCAATAGAACCACTGTGAATGGTTAAGGACATCAAATGATTGGCAGATGGGGAGATAGTGGCATAGTGTAATGTCACTGGGTTAGTAATCCAGAAGTCTGTGCTAATGCTATGGGAACATGGGTTCAAATCCCACCATGGTAGCTGCTGTAATTTAAGGTTAATTAATAAAATCTGGAATTACAAGCTAGCCTCAGGAATGGCGACCATGAAACTGTTGTTTTTTTGTTGTAAAAACCCTTCTGGTTCACTAACGTCCTTTAGGAAAGGAAATCTGTTGTCCTTACTCTGGCCTAGCCTACATGTGAGCTCAGACCCACAGCAATATGGTTGATTTTTAGCTGCCCTTTGAAGTGGCTGAGCGAGCCATTC
This sequence comes from Cetorhinus maximus, assembly GCF_964194155.1. Lineage (NCBI taxonomy): Eukaryota > Metazoa > Chordata > Chondrichthyes > Lamniformes > Cetorhinidae > Cetorhinus > Cetorhinus maximus. The sequence goes on along the minus strand of NC_135879.1, from coordinate 102,652,720 downwards.
AATTCAAGGGCAATTAGAGATGGGCAACAAATACTGGCCTTCCAGTGGCGCCCACATCCTAGGAAAGAAAAAAAATTTAAAAGGAGAAAATCAGCAACAATATAGTAGGTCTGGAGCAGGAAAAGAAAGCATGAAATACCACAAACATTTTGCACTTCATGTGATAATTTGGTTGAAATAAGGAATTGTTTTAATGAGAATTAGTTTCAATTTCATTGATTTGCCTACTCGGTAATCCATTTTGGTGACATTATATACATTGCACAATAGTAGTTTTATTATTATGGGTTTTTAATGTATTTTATGAAAAGTGACGATCCCATGTTTTACTTTCCTCCCTGATCTACATAAATGCAAGTCATTTAAAATAAAACAAAAGTAAACAGTTTTTATGATTGTTAAAATATGATCACACGTCACTCCTGTAACTGTCCGTGGGCAAGAAGAATGATTATGGAATGTATAATGCTTATTACTTGCAGAGAGGATGTTTGAAATGTTCTGTATTAAAATAGACTTTTGTTAATTATTTTCCATTTAACAGTTCTGAGGATATAACATTTTTGACATTGAGGCAGGCAGTTCTCATTTGGCACAAAGATCTCTTTCTATACTTATACAGACATTTTGCCAATAAATAATTGAAATTTGTTTTTGGGCATGATTACAACAAATTAATTGACTATAGTCCAGGGATCATTTGGGCACATACTATACAAGACAGTCCAGCAATTCTGAGACCCAACTGAACTGCGCTCTCTTCTTCCTCCTTCTTCTCCTCATCCTGTATTTATTATTTATGCTCAAACTGTTGGATATTCATGCCATTAAATAAAACATTTATCAATGCTATGTATTTTGTGCCTGTTCTGTGCACTTCCTGTTAATATAACTGGGGACATGTGCAGTAAAGCTCTTGCAAGGTTTCTACAAATGTGTTCTAATCCAACCTCATAAAGCCCATTGGGATGTTCAGGGAATGTGTAAAGTACTATAAAAATGCAGCCTGTTTCTGCTTCTTTCCCAGAAAAGCATCCATGAATGTCCAAGTGTTACATTTCCATTGCCATGTTAGCCATCTTTATCACTTCTCTTGGTGAAATTGACAATTAAGAGCTGAATTTTGGCAGACCTGTAGCGACTGGGTTTGGGCTGATTTTTATTCCCCACAGCATCAGCTTCTTGTTTTCAAATTTTTATTAGTGCTGTTCTTCAGCAAGTATATGGCAATATATCACAATGGCTCAACTGCAGAATCTTCCTCCCATTGGAAAAACTTCTTTCTCCTGAAGGCGTCACCATCTCAAGGCTCAAACCTACCATTGCAAATTGAGGGCTAGCAATTTTGCAAGTGGATTATTTATTCAATAATGCTTGCTAAATGTTTATATACAATACCTAAAATACCTCAAACAAGAAAACCTGCGCTGCCTGACTTAACATAATAAACGATCCTCTCAACCATTAAGCTCAATTTTCCTTCCTAGCATGGATCTCCAGAAGAAAAATAAAGATTTTTTAAATTCATAGAAACCTGACGTATTAAACCTTTTTGCAATTGCTAGCTGAAGAATCATGGGTTGGGTTTTACAGCCACAATTCCAATGGGCCTTCACCCCTTCTCTACCACCCCAACCGCACAAACATAAAATACTGTGCGATAACGTCAGGTTGGTAATACAAAGTCTCCAAAACTACAAAAAGCAAGCAGGCGCAGAAATCGGCAGCCTGCCCACCATTTCAAAATTACTGACAAGCTATTGAGCTTGTTAACAATCCAATCATCTGCAATTTTCTGTTGCCCACTGCATTTTTGGGGCGTTGGACATGAGAAGTTTTGGGAAACATTTATAGCAGATACGACAAGGCCAGGACCATGACTGATGTGGCAGCAGATTCTGCTGGTGAATGTGGTAACATCAGTTGAATAAAGGCAACTACAGAGGCGCGAGGGAGGAGCTGGCCAGAATTGACTGGGAGATGAGCCTAGCAGGAAAGACAGTGGAACAGCAATGGCAGGAGTTTCTGGGAGTAATTTGGGAGACACAGCAAAAATTCATCCCTAGGAAGAAGAAGCGTACTAAAGGGAGGACGGGGCAACCATGGCTGACAAGGGAAGTCAGGGACAGCATAAAAGCTAAAGAGAAAGCATACAATGCAGCGAAGAGCAGTGGGAAACCAGGGGATTGGGAAGCCTACAAAGACCAACAGAGGACAACTAAAAAAGAAAGAAGGAGGGAGAAGATTAAATATGAGGGTAAACTAGCCAGTAATATAAAAGCAGATTGCATGAGTTTTTTTAGATATATAAAGGGTAAGAGAGAGGCAAAAGTGGACATTGGGGCGCTGGAAAATGACACTGGAGAAGTAGTAGTGGGGAACAAAGAAATGGCGGAGGAACTGAATAGGTACTTTGCGTCAGTGTTCACGGTGGAAGACACGAGTAACATCCCCAAAGTTTAAGAGAGCCAGGGGGCAGAGGTGAGTATGGTGGCCATTACCAAGGAGAAGGTGCTCGGAAAAGTGAAAGGTCTGAAGGTGGATAAATCACCTGGACCAGATGGATTAAACCCCAGAGTTCTGAAGGAGATAGCTGAAGAGATAGTGGACGCGTTAGTGGTGATCTTTCAGGAATTACTTGAGTCAGGGAGGGTCCCAGAGGACTGGAAAATCGCTAATGTAACCCCCCTGTTTAAGAAGAGAGTGAGGCAAAAGACAGGAAATTACAGGCCAATTAGCTTGACCTTGGTCGTTGGTAAGATTTTAGAGTCCATTATTAAGGATGAGATTTCAGAATACTTGGAAGTGCATGGTAAAATAGGACAAAGTCAGCATGGTTTCACCAAGGGGTGGTCATGCCTGACAAATCTGTTAGAATTCTTTGAGGAGGTAACGAGTAGGTTAAACAAAGGAGATCCAATGGATGTTATCTACTTGGACTTCTAGAAGTCCTTTGACAAGGTGCCACACAGGAGGCTGCTCAGTACGATAAGAGCCCATGGTGTTAGAGGCAAGGTACTAGCATGGATAGAAGATTGGCTGTCTGGCAGGAGGCAGAGAGTGGGGATAATGGGGTCCTTCTCAGGATGGCGGCTGGTGACTAGTGGAGTTCCGCAGGGGTCAGTTTTGGGACCACAACTTTTCACATTATACATTAATAATCTAGATGAAGGAACTGAGGGCATCCTGGCTAGGTTTGCAGATGATACAAAGATAGGTGGAGGGACAGGTAGTATTGAGGAGGCGGGGAGGCTGCAGAAGGATTTGGACAGGTTAGGAGAATGGGCAAAGGAGTGGCAGATGGAATACAACGTGGGGAAGTGTGAGGTCATGCACTTTGGTAGGAAGAATAGAGGCATAGACTATTTTCTAAATGGGGAGAGAATTCAGAAATCTGGAGTGCAAAGGGATTTGGGAGTCCTAGTCCAGGATTCTTTTAAGGTTTACTTGCAGGTTGAGTCGGTAGTTAGGAAGGCAAATGCAATGTTGGCATTTATTTCGAGAGGACTAGAATATAAAAGCAGGGATGTGCTGCTGAGGCTTTATAAGGCTCTGGTCAGACCACATTTAGAATATTGTGAGCAATTTTGGGCCCCGTATCTCAGGAAGGATGTTCTGGCCCTGGAGAGAGTCCAGAGGAGGTTCACGAGAACGATCCCAGGAATGAAAAGCTTAACATATGAGGAACGTTTGAGGACTCTGGGTCTACACTCGATGGAGTTTAGAAGGATGAGGGGGGATCTGATTGAAACTTACAGAATACTGAAAGGCCTGGATAAAGTGGACGTGGGGAAGATGTTTCCATTAGTATGAGAGACTAGGACCCGAGGGCACAGCCTCAGAGTAAAGGGAAGGCCTTTTAGAACAGAGATGAGGAGAAACTTCTTTAGCCAGAGAGTGGTGAATCTATGGAATTCATTGCCACAGAAGGCTGTGGAGGCCAGGTCATTGAGTGTATTTAAGACCAAGATAGGTAGGTTTTTGATTGGTAAGGGGATCAAAGGTTACGGGGAGAAGGCGGGAGAATGGCGTTGAGAAACTTATCAGCCATGATTGAATGGCGGAGCAGACTTGATGGGCCGAATGGCCTAATTTCTGCTCCTATGTCTTATGGTCTTATGGTCAAAGCTGCTGCCAATCGGTCAGGTGGAGTGGGGTGGAGGTTTCGGGCTTTCGAGCCATACAGCAATTATGGGATTAAAATTATTCTTGAACGCTAAGATTAGTAGGTGCAAAAGCAACAAAGCAACTTTATTGCAGATGTGTGATCACATGGTTTGTTTCAGTAAACAATATCACAAACATATCCCCTGAGGACATCCTACTGGATGATTGGTGCTCAGCACCCACTTTGAACCTGCAAGTCTGTCCTGAACAGGCACTAGTGCTGATGTCATTTCTACAACTGAAAACAATGGACCCTACCATGATGAATCGTCCCTGGCTCCAAAGTTGATCTTTATGTGAAAGATTTCTCTCCTTCCGCGACAGGGGTGATTGGATGTTGTCTGGGGCCATTTGGTTGTGACAATGGCCTTCTCCATTTCTTAATGAGATTACATCATAGTGGTTATCCTGTGTCATTGTTGTGATGTCCTAAATTCCAGTCCTTCTTAATGGTATCTGTTCTGTTGTAGGCAGCACTGTGATTGTAACATAATTAGAATAGTATAATAACTGCTTGAAACTCTATATTGTTGGAGAAGTCTCCTGGTTTATCAATAAGAGATTGTCTCCCCACTGGTGTAAAAAAGGCTGCTTGACGTTTGAATGAAAGACACTGTGTTGAGTGTTGGTTTAAAATACTCCACAACAGAGACGCAGCCATGAAACTTTAAAAGCACCTGATACTTTATCCACCTTCAACTCTTGAGCCCTTCAGGAGCACAGCGTCACTGGTCACAGGTGCTGAAGAGATGGGGACCAGACCCACCTTAAAGGTGCTGAGAGCACACCGAGAGAATGATGGAACTCTGTGACGCCTATCCATGACACTTCGGCCCCTCCATGGCCTGTGGAGCTGGAGATGCTGAGGTCACAGGAAAAAGGGATTCGAATGGGCTGGACACTCCCGGAGTCACCTAGATGGATGGTCCTGGGGTGTTCACCTGCTGATCCTCCCCAGTATGGGTGCTGGAGCACCCTGGCTGACTCCTTGAGGAGAAGGGGTAGCTCAAGTGAGATCAAGCTTCCCCTCACCCCTCTCGCGTACACACTGTTGAAGGTCAACTATAGCGTCGGAGATGGAGTTCAGCCCAAGCAGCACTGCAGGAGCGATGTCCTGGACCAAGGCCCACAGTGATCCATGTTGGAGCAGGTGTAATATTAAAATGCCAAATGTAGCACTCGAGGTGTGATGGGCACAACTTGGATCAAATTTCCAATTTTGAAATTGCTGCAGCAAACCTCAGGTTTGAACAGGTAAGAAGTATGCCAACCAATGTAGAGACAGAGCTGCTAAGATGCGACTGGTGAAAATCTCTGTTCACATTGGTATGTCAATGGTAAAAATACACACTGAATGTCTTTGACCTTGATCCACTTCTGAACATGTAGAACATAAACTTTGACAAACTGAAAACTACACATTGAATATGACAAGTAGATTTAATTGGATTTAATTGTTCATCCAACACTATTCGAGTTTTAGTTGGGTGTTCCTGATTATCCACGTATCCTGAAAATGAACTTGCTACAATTATACTGGACTTTGTTGAAACCATGCCTGGAGTATTGTGTGCAGCTTTGGTCTCCATATTTAAAGTGGAATATACTTGCATTGGAGGCAGTACATTGAAGATTCACCAGATTGGTTCCTGGGATGAAAGGGTTGTCCTATGATGAGACGTAGAGTAAATTGGGACTATATTCTCTGAGGTTTAGAAGAATGAGAGGTGATCTCATTGAAACATACAAGATTCTGAAGTAGACATTGAGAGGGCAAGAATGGCCCTGGCTGAGGAACCTAGAACATGGTACACAGTCTTGTGATAAGGCAGCGATCATTTAGGACTCAGATGAGGAGAAATTTCTTCACTCAGAAGGTTGTAAATCTTTAGAATTCTCTACGTCGTGAGGTTTGAGCATTGTGGATGCTTCATTGTTGAATATATTTAAGGCTGAGACTGACAGGCTTTTGGTCTCAGGGAATCAAGGGATAATGGGAAGCTGGTGGGAAAGTAGGGTTAAGGGTGAAGATCAGTCATGGCCATAATGAATAGTAGAGCAGGCTAGACGGGCATATAGTCAACTCAAGCCCCAATATCTTATATTTTTATGTATCTGTTCCAGGTAGACATTGGAAAGAATTGTCCTCAATGGCTTAATAATCTTATATGTAGAAGCAATTGAAAGTTCAGTAGTTCAGAAAAGTGAGCTTTCTACGTAAAATGAATGATTGATAGTGATATTACGATGAGTTCATGCTATAATATAGGAATAATGCTGTATTACATGTTACAGACAGGGATGATAGAGAATTGAAACCCCTGTTTTATTCCCTTACTGTCTGTAACCAGTATGTTTTTTTTAAAGGAAGATGTTTGTGTTTCTTAACCCCTGAGTGTGTGGACAAGTTGAATAACTAGAAGCAAGCATTTCATGGATTTAAATAAAGAGCATGCATTCATGCATTCACCCTGAAAACCTAACACTCTGTCACTCATGCACACACACACACACAAGGGAAATACAGTAAAGGAGAATAGTACACTTTTACAAGTTATAAACCAAAGAATAGTTTGTAATTCGCGTGATTGGTTTGTCTTGGAAAACACACATTGCAAGCCTGATGAAAAAGATGTTTTTCACTCCTGAAGTGTAAATAAGTGAATTCAATGGCTGAAGTTGTGTACCAGAGTTGATGCAGGATTCTCTCAAAAAGGTGGATGTTCTGCAGGTCATGAAGTTAGTTCCCTGTAGTTTTGTTACCAGAAGGTCATTTTGCTGTATTGATGGTCTTGAAAAGGAACAGGCTTGGAGATCTTATGATGTTACTGTCTCCAGTTCTTAAGGCATAGATGTTGCTGCTCTCTCTCTTGCCACTGTTTCTGCAGTTGTTGAGCCTTGCAGACAGCACGTAAAGATTAAAAGAGAGGCCAACATGGCTGCTTTACTATGTGGTTTCTCATAATCCCTTTTTCTAAATATGGTGTTGTGTTTCAGTGGAAAACTGGGCTTTTGTTTGCAGAGATTCACTGTGGGGGGGGGTTTCAGACAATCACCATCTTGGTTTCAGAATGACCCATTCAAGTCAGGAAACACTCTTCGAATGGTTTCAGGAGATGAGTAGTGAAGTTTCTTAGTCTGGAATGTCCTTTTGAGACAGTGTGGTAGTTTAAATCCACAGACCAAGCCAAGTGACTTTTGGTGGACATCTTTTGCAGCATTTTAATGCCAATTTTTAAAAGAAAAATCAGTTCCAGAAAATTCTACACTGATTACAGTTCATATTTTAAAAGTTATGTGTAGGACGTGCCTTTATGGGGCATGACATATAGCATCAGCCTCTGAAACAGTGTAACTCATGGAATTATGTATTTTGAATTTGGTCATGTGATGTTTTTAATCCGTACTGAAATTTCTCTGTTGGTACATCAACCAGGAAATTCCTGTTCCTCCTGCATCGCCATAACTTTGCCAGATGAGTGATATGAGTGATGATATCCATGTAAATGGGGTTCCTGTCATGTTTTTAAGTTGTGGTGCTGGAGCAGGAAACAATATGAGAAAAATCTTGGCCATGGCTCTGCCAGGTTTGAATTTTCTTTATTTGTTAATGGGCTGTGGATGTTGTTGGCAAGGCTATTTGTTGCTTGTCATGACCAGGATCATAGCTCCGAATTACTTATTGAACTATTAAGAAAAATATGTTTTTTTTTTAAAAAGGACATACATAAATTGGCTGGGACTGTAAAGTAATCACTTGCTGGAAAATTCCTATGTGGATTACACTTGACCAACTAGTTCAGAGAGAAATGAATATTGCACCTAAAAAGGTGTCAAGGCCTACTTCAGACAGAGGTGCTTTAAAGGAAGAGATGCAATGCAAAAACTGAACTGTAATCTACTGCGGCTGCAGAGATAATGAAGACTAATTATCATCTCAGCAGAAACCATCTCCTGTTGAGTTATATCCCAGACGTGGACATGATCTAAGTTAAAACAAAGCTGATTCTTGGCAAAAGTTATGTTTGTTCTTTCCCTTCCAGGAATACAAAAGAAAAGGGGTCAGAAAGCCACCTGCAACCCTGTTCTCCTGTGCTAGTTTTGGTGTGCGAGTTTGCTGTTCTAGTGTGTGCTGTGCCAGAGTGTACTGTGTCAGGGTGTGCTGTGTCAGGGTGTGCTGTGTCAGTGTGTGCTGTGCCAGGGTGTGCTGTGTCAGGGTGTGCCATGTCAGGGTGCGCTGTATCAGTGTGTGCTGTGTCAGTGTGTGCCATGTCAGTGTGCGCTAGTCATCGTGTGCTGTGTAATGGTGTGCCGTGTCAGTGTGTGCTGTGTCAGGGTGTGCCGTGTCAGTATCCGTTCTGTCAGGGCGTGCTTTGTCAGTGTGTGCCATGTCAGTGTGTGTCATGTCAGTGTGTGCTCTGTCAGCGTGCGCTGTGTCAGTGTGTGCCATGTCAGGGTGTGCTGTGTCAGGGTGCACTGTGTCAGTGTGTGCTGTGTCAGTGTGTGTGTGCTGTTCAGGGTGTGCTGTGTCAGGGTGTGCAGTGTCAGTGTGTGCTCTGTCAGCGTTTGTCGTGCCAGTGTGCGCTGTGTCAGTGTGTGCTGTGTCAGGGTGTGCAGTGTCAGTGTGTGCTCTGTCAGCGTTTGTCGTGCCAGTGTGTGCTCTGTCAGGGTGTACTGTGTCAGTGTGTGCCGTGTCAGTGTGTGCCGTGTCAGGGTATGTTGTGTCAGTGTGTGCTGTGTCAGTGCGTGCCGTGTCAGGGTATGCTGTGTCAGTGTGTGCTGTGTCAGTGTGTGCTGTGTCAGTGTGTGCTGTGTCAAGGTGTGCTCTGTCAGGGTGTGCTGTGTCAGTGTGTGCCGTGTCAGTGTGTGCCATGTCAGGGTATGTTGTGTCAGTGTGTGCTGTGTCAGTGTGTGCCGTGTCAGGGTATGCTGTGTCAGTGTGTGCTGTGTCAGGGTATGCTGTGTCAGTGTGTGCTGTGTCAGAGTGTGCTGTGTCAGGGTGTGCTGTCAGGGTATGCTGTGTCAGTGTGTGCTGTGTCAGTGTGTGCTGTGTCAGTGTGTGCTGTATCAGGCTGTGCTGTGTCAGTGTGTGCTGTATCAGGCTGTGCTGTGAAGGGTGTGCTTTGAATGGTGAGCTGTGTCAGAGTGTGCTGTGTCAGTGTGTGCTGTGTCAGTGTGTGCCGTGTCAGGGTATGCTGTGTCAGTGTGTGCTGTGTCAGTGTGTGCTGTGTCAGTGTGTGCTGTATCAGACTGTGCTGTGTCAGGGTGTGCTGTGAAGGGTGTGCTTTGAATGGTGAGCTGTGTCAGAGTGTGCTGTGTCTGGGTGTGCTGTGTCAGTGTGTGCTGTATCAGGGTGTGCTGTGTCAGGGTGTGCTGTGTCAGGGTGTGCTGTGCCAGGGTGTGCTGTGTCAGTGTGTGCTCTGTCAGGGTGTGCTGTGTCAGGGTGTGCTGTATCAGTGTGTGCTGTATCAGGGTGTGCTGTATCAGTGTGTGCTGTATCAGTGTGTGCTGTATCAGGGTGTGCTGTATCAGTGTGTGCTGTATCAGGGTGTGCTGTGTCAGGGTGTGCTGTATCAGTGTGTGCTGTATCAGGGTGTGCTGTATCAGGGTGTGCTGTATCAGTGTGTGCTGTATCAGTGTGTGCTGTATCAGGGTGTGCTGTATCAGTGTGTGCTGTATCAGGGTGTGCTGTGTCAGTGTGTGCTGTGTCAGTGTGTGCTGTATCAGTGTGTGCTGTATCAGGGTGTGCTGTGTTAGTGTGTGCTGTGTCAGGGTGTGCTGTGTCAGGGTGTGCTGTGTCAATGTGTGCTGTGTCAGTGTGTGCTGTGTCAGGGTGTGCTGTGTCAGGGTGTGCTGTGTCAGGGTGTGCTCTGTCAGTGTGTGCTGTGTCAGTGTGTGCTGTGCCAGGGTGTGCTGTGTCAGTGTGTGCTCTGTCAGTGTGTGCTGTATCAGGGTGTGCTGTGTCAGGGTGTGCTGTATCAGGGTGTGCTGTGTCAGGGTGTGCTGTATCAGGGTGTGCTGTGTCAGTGTGTGCTGTGTCAGTGTGTGCTGTATCAGGGTGTGCTGTGTCAGGGTGTGCTGTGTCAGGGTGTGCTGTATCAGGGTGTGCTGTGTCAGTGTGTGCTGTATCAGGGTGTGCTGTGTCAGTGTGTGCTGTGTCAGTGTGTGCTGTGTCAGTGTGTGCTGTGCCAGGGTGTGCTGTGTCAGTGTGTGCTCTGTCAGTGTGTGCTGTATCAGGGTGTGCTGTGTCAGGGTGTGCTGTATCAGGGTGTGCTGTGTCAGGGTGTGCTGTATCAGGGTGTGCTGTGTCAGTGTGTGCTGTGTCAGTGTGTGCTGTATCAGGGTGTGCTGTGTCAGTGTGTGCTGTGTCAGGGTGTGCGGTGTCAGGGTGTGCTGTATCAGGGTGTGCTGTGTCAGGGTGTGCTGTATCAGGGTGTGCTGTGTCAGTGTGTGCTGTATCAGGGTGTGCTGTGTCAGTGTGTGCTCTATCAGTGTGTGCTGTATCAGGGTGTGCTCTGTCAGTGTGTGCTGTATCAGGGTGTGCTCTGTCAGTGTGTGCTGTATCAGGGTGTGCTGTGTCAGTGTGTGCTCTGTCAGTGTGTGCTATATCAGGGTGTGCTATGTCAGGGTTGGAGCAGGGAAGACTGAGGAGCAACCTGATTGAGGTGTACAAGATTATGAGGGGCATGGACAAGGTGGATAGCGAGCAGCTGTTCTCCTTAGTTGAAGGGTCAGTCACAAGGGGACATAAGTTGAAGGTGAGGGGCTGGAGGTTTAGGGGGGATGTGAGGAAAAACTTTTTTACCCAGAGGGTGGTGATGGTCTGGAATACGCTACCTGGGAGAGTGGTGGAGGCGGGTTGCCTCACATCCTTTAAAAAGTACCTGGATGAACACTTGGTACGTCATAAAATTCAAGGCTATGGGCCAAGTGCTGGTAAATGGAATTAGGCAGGCAGGTAGGTGTTTCTCACGTGTCAGTGCAGACTCGATGGGCCGAAGGGCCTCTTCTGCACTGCGTGATTCTGTGATTCTGTGATCCTGTGAGGGTGTGCTGTGTCAGTGTGTGCTGTATCAGGGTGTGCTGTGTCAGGGTGTGCTGTGTCAGGGTGTGCTGTGTCAGTGTGTGCTGTGTCAGGGTGTGCTGTATCAGGGTGTGCTGTGTCAGTGTGTGCTGTATCAGGGTGTGCTGTATCAGAGTGTGCTGTATCAGGGTGTGCTGTGTCAGAGTGTGCTGTATCAGAGTGTGCTATGTCAGTGTGTGCTGTGTCAGTGTGTGCTGTATCAGGGTGTGCTGTGTCAGTGTGTGCTGTATCAGGGTGTGCTGTATCAGGGTGTGCTGTATCAGGGTGTGCTGTATCAGCGTGTGCTGTATCAGGGTGTGCTGTGTCAGGGTGTGCTGTGTCAGGGTGTGCTGTGTCAGTGTGTGCTGTGTCAGGTTGTGCTCTGTCAGGTTGTGCCGTGTCAGGGTGTGCTGTGTCAGGGTGTGCTGTGTCAGGGTGTGCTGTGTCAGTGTGTGCTGTGTCAGCGTGTGCTGTGTCAGGGTTTGCTGCTTCAGTGTGTGCTGTGTCAGGGTTTGCTGCTTCAGTGTGTGCTGTGGCAGGGTGTGCCATGTAATGGTGTTCTGTGTCAGCGTGTGTTGTTTCAGGGTGTGCTGTATCAGTTTGTGCTTTGTCAGGTTGTGATGTGTCAGTGTGTGCTCTTTAAGTGTGTGCCGTGCTTGTGTGTACTCTATTAGTCTGTGCTGTGTCAGTGTGTGCTCTGTCAGCTTTTGCTGTGTCAGTATGTGCTGTGGCAGGGTGTGCCATGTAATGGTGTGCAGTGTCAGTGTGTGCTGTATCAGGGTGTGCTGTGTCAATGTGTGTTCTGGCAAGGTGTGCAGTGTAATGGTGTGCCGTATCAGTGTGAGCTTTGTTAGGGTGTGCTTTGTCTCGGTGTTCTGTGTCAGGATGTGCTGTTTCAGGGTGAGCTGTATCAGTTTGTGCTGTGTCAGTGTGTGCTGTGTCAGTGTGTGCTGTGTCAGTGTGTGCTGTATCAGTGTGTGCTGTATCAGTGTGTGCTCTGTCAGGCTTTGATGTGTCAGAGTGCGCTGTGTCAGTTTGTGCTTTGTCAGTGTGTGCTGTATCAGGGTGTGCTGTGTCAATGTGTGCTCTGGCAAGGTGTGCAGTGTAATGGTATGCCGTATCAGTGTGAGCTTTGTTAGGGTGTGCTTTGTCTCGGTGTTCTGTGTCAGGATGTGCTGTGTCAGTGTGTGCTGTGTCAGTGTGTGCTGTATCAGTGTGTGCTGTTTCAGGGTGCACTGTATCAGCATGTGCTCTGTCAGGGTTTGATGTGTCAGAGTGCGCTGTGTCAGTTTGTGCTTTGTCAGTGTGTGCTGTATCAGGGTGTGCTGTGTCAGTATTTGCTGTGTCAGCATGTGCCGTGTCAGGGTGTGCTGTGTCAGGGTGTGCCGTGTCAGGGTGTGCTGTGTCAGTGTGTGCTGTGTCAGTGTGTGCTGTGTCAGGGTGTGCTGTGTCAGTGTGTGCTGTGTCAGTGTATGCTGTGTCAGGGTGTGCTGTATCAGGGTGTGCTGCGTCAGTGTGTGCTGTATCAGGGTGTGCTGTGTCAGTATTTGCTGTGTCAGCATGTGCCGTGTCAGGCTGTGCTGTGTCAGGGTGTGCTGTGTCAGTGTGTGCTCTTTCAGTGTGTGCCGTGTTTGTGTGTGCTGTGTCAGTGTGTGCTGTGTCAGTGATAAAAACAAATTAATAACAAAAAACTGCGGATGCTGGATATCCAAAACAAAAACAGAATAACCTGGAAAAACTCCGCAGGTCTGGCAGCATTGGCGGAGAAGAATAAAGTTGACGTTTCGAGTCCTCATGACCCTTCAACAGAACTGAGTAAAATTAGGAGAGGGGTGAAATATAAGCTGGTTTAAGGTGGGGGGGGGTTGGGGGGGAGAGAAGTGGGGGGTGGGGGGTGGGTGGTTGTAGGGATAAGCAATCAGTGATAGGAGCAGATAATCAAAAGATGTCACAGACAAAAGAACCCCTGACAGAGCACACACTGACACAGCACACCCTGACACAGCACACCCTGACACAGCACACACTGACACAGCACACCATGACACAGCACACCCTGACACAGCACACCCTGACACAGCACACCCTGACACAGCACACACTGACACAGCACACCCTGACACAGCACACCCTGACACAGCACACCATGACACAGCACACCCTGATACAGCACACCCTGACACAGCACACCCTGACACAGCACACCCTGACACAGCACACCATGACACAGCACACCCTGACACAGCACACCCTGACACAGCACACACTGACACAGCACACAATGACACAGCACACCCTGACACAGCACACCCTGACACAGCTTACACTGACACAGCATACACTGACACAGCACACCCTGACATAGCATACACTGACACAGCACACACTGACACAGCACACCCTGACACAGCACACACTGACACAGCACACCCTGACACAGCATACACTGACACAGCACACCCTGACACAGCATACACTGACACAGCACACCCTGACAGAGCACACCCTGACAAAGGTCACACGGACATGGCACACACTGACACAGCACACACTGACAGAACACACACTGATACGCCACACACTGAAAGAGCACACACTGACACAGCACACACTGACATGGCACACAGTGATACGGCACACACTGACACAGCACAACCTGACACAGCACACACTGACACAGTACACCTTGACAAATCTCACACTGACACGGCACACACTGACACAGCACACCAGTACAAAGCACCCCTTGCCAGAGCACACACTAACACAGCACACCCTGACTCAGCGAACCCTGACAGAGCACAAGCTGACACAGTGCACCTTGACACAGCACAACTTTGCCAGAGCACACCCTGACAGAGCACACACTGACACAGCACACAATGACACAGCAAACCCTGACACAGCACACACTGATACAGCACACCCTGACACAGCACACCATGACACAGCACACCCTGACACAGCACACCCTGACACAGCACTCACTGACACAGCACACCATGACACAGCACACCCTGACACAGCACACCATGACACAGCACACCCTGACACAGCACACCCTGACACAACACACACTGACACAGCACACCCTGACACAGCACACTCTGACACAGCACACCCTGACACAACACACACTGACACAGCACACCCTGACACAGCACACTCTGACACAGCATACACTGACACAGCACACCCTGACACAGCACACACTGACACAGCACACCCTGACACAGCATACACTGACACAGCACACCCTGACACAGCATACACTGACACAGCACACCCTGACAGAGCACACCCTGACAAAGGTCACACGGACATGGCACACACTGACACAGCACACACTGACAGAACACACACTGATACGCCACACACTGAAAGAGCACACACTGACACAGCACACACTGACATGGCACACAGTGATACGGCACACACTGACACAGCACAACCTGACACAGCACACACTGACACAGTACACCTTGACAAAGCTCACACTGACACGGCACACACTGACACAGCACACCAGTACAAAGCACCCCTTGCCAGAGCACACACTAACACAGCACACCCTGACACAGCGAACCCTGACAGAGCACAAGCTGACACAGTGCACCTTGACACAGCACAACCTTGCCAGAGCACACCCTGACAGAGCACACACTGACACAGCACACAATGACACAGCAAACCCTGACACAGCAAACCCTGACACAGCACACACTGACACAGCACACACTGACACAGCACACAATGACACAGCAAACCCTGACACAGCAAACCCTGACACAGCACACACTGATACAGCACACACTGATACAGCACACTCTGACAGAGCACACACTGATACAGCACACTCTGACAGAGCACACACTGATACAGCACACTCTGACAGAGCACACACTGAAACGGCAGACCCTGACACAGCACACCCTGACACAGCACACCCTGACACAGCACACACTGACACAGCACACACTGACACAGCAAACCCTGACACAGCACACACTGACACAGCACACACTGACACAGCACACCCTGACAGAGCACACACTGACACAGCAGACCCTGACACAGCACACCCTGACACAGCACACACTGACACAGCACACACTGACACAGCAAACCCTGACACAGCACACACTGACACAGCACACAATGACACAGCAAACCCTGACAGAGCACACACTGACACAGCACACACTGACACAGCATACACTGACACAGCACACACTGACACAGCACACACTGACACAGCAAACCCTGACACAGCACACACTGAAACGGCACATGCTGACACAGCACACAATGACACAGCACACACTGACACAGCATACACTGACACAGCACACAATGACACAGCAAACCCTGACACAGCATACCCTGACACAGCATACCCTGACACGGCACATGCTGACACAGCACACACTGACACTGCACACACTGAAACGGCACATGCTGACACAGCAGACCCTGACAGACCAGACCATGACATAGCACACACTGACACGGCACACACTGACATAACACACCCTGACATGGCCTTTCTCTCAAGTGCTAAGGAACGCAAGCTTCATCAACTCATCGATACCAACACCCATCTAGGACCCTCCACCCCTGCCTGTCCCTCTGTCCCCATCCCATCTTCCAATCCCAGCCGTGGCCGTGTATTCACTATACCCCATAACCTTCCCCTCTCTGACGCTGAACGTTCAGTGCTCAGCAAAGGACTTAGTTTCATACCCTTATGCCCTCATCTCAATGAATTTCGGGCTCGGCACGATGCTGAACTCTTCTTCCGCCGTCTTCGTCTCCGTGCTCACTTCTTTGGGCAGGAGTCCTCTCCCCGTTCAATGGATCCTTTTACCCACCTCCAATATTCTCCCTCCACCTGGACCCCTCCCTCTGGATTCTTACCTTCTCTTGATCTTTTCATTGAGAACTGTCGGCGTGACATTAGTCGTCTCAATTTCTCTGCTTCTGTCACCCATTCTAATCTGTCTCTCTCTGAACTTACTGCACTCCGTTCTCTCAGGTCCAACCCCAACATTGTCATCAAACCCGCTGACAAGGGTGGTGCTGTTGTTGTCTGACGCACTAACCACTACCTCGCGGAGGCTGAGCGTCAACTCACAGACACTTCCTCCTACCTCTCCCTGGACCATGACCCCACCACTGAACATCCAGCCATTGTTTCCAGGACTGTCGCTGACCTCATCTCCTCTGGAGATCTTCCTCCCACAGCCTCCAACCTGATAGTCACCCAACCTCGGACGGCCCACTTCTACCTCCTACCCAAAATCCACAAACAGGACTGTCCCGGCAGACCGATCGTGTCAGCCTGTTCCTGCCCCATGGAACTCATTTCTCGTTATCTTGACTCCCTTCTCTCTCCCCTTGTCCAGTCCCTTCCCACCTACACCCTTGATTCCTCTGACACCTTACGTCACATCAACAATTTCCAGTTCCCTGGCTCCAACTGCCTCCTCTTCACCATGGACGTCCAATCCCTCTACACCTCCACCGCCCACCAGGATGGTCTGAGGGCCCTTAGCTTCTTCCTCGAACAGAGGCCCAAACAATCCCCATCCACCACTACTCTCCATCTGGCTGAACTTGTTCTCACACTGAACAATTTCTCCTTTAACTCCTCTCACTTCCTCCAATAAAAGGTGTGGCTATGGGTACCCGCATGGGCCCCAGCTATGCCTGTCTCTTTATGGGGTATGTGGAACATTCCTTGTTCCAGTCCTACTCCGGCCCCCTCCCACAACTCTTTCTCCGGTGATTACTTCGGTGCGGCTTCATGCTCTCGTCGGGACCTGGAAAAATTTATTAATTTTGCTTCCAATCTCCACCCCTTCATCATTTTCACATGGTCCATCTCTGACACTTCCCTTCCCTTCCTTGACCTCTCTGACTCAATTTCTGGTGATAGACTGTCCACCAATATCCATTACAAGCCTACCGACTCCCACAGCTACCTCGACTACAGCTCCTCACACCCCGCTTCCTGGAAGGACTCCATCCCATTCTCTCAGTTCCTTCGCCTCCGTCGCATCTGTTCTGATGACGCTACCTTCAAAAACAGCTCCTCTGACATGTCCTCCTTCTTCCTTAACCAAGGTTTTCCACCCACGGTCGTTGACAGGGCCCTCAACCGTGTCCGGCCCATCTCCCGCGCATCCGCCCTCACGCCTTCTCCTCCCTCCCAGAAACATGATAGGGTCCCCCTTGTCCTCACTTATCACCCCACCAGCCTCTGCATTCAAAGCATCATCCTCCGCCATTTCCACCAACTCCAGCATGATGCCACCACCAAACACATCTTCCCTTCACCCCCCCTGGCGGCATTCCGTAGTGATCGTTCCCTCCGGGACACCCTGGTCTACTCCTCCATCACCCCCTACTCCTCAACCCCCACCTACGGCACCTCCCCATGCATACGCAAAAGATGCAACACCTGCCCCTTCACTTCCTCTCTCCTCACCGTCCAAGGGCCCAAACACTCCTTTCAAGTGAAGCAGCATTTCACTTGCATTTCCCCCAACTTAGTCTACTGCATTCGTTGCTCCCAATGTGGTCTCCTCTACACTGGAGACACCAAATGCAAATTGGGTGACCGCTTTGCAGAACACCTGCGGTCTGTCCGCAAGAATGACCCAAACCTCCCTGTTGCTTGCCATTTTAACACTCCACCCTGCTCTCTTGCCCACATGTCTGTCCTTGGCTTGCTACATTGTTCCAGTGAAGCTCAACGCAAACTGAAGGAACAGCACCTCATCTTCCGACTAGGCACTTTACAGCCTTCCGGACTGAATATTGAATTCAACAACTTTAGATCTTGAACTCCCTCCTCCATCGCAACCCCATTTCCATTTCTTCCCCCTCCCTTTTGGTTTTTCCAATAACTTATATAGATTTTTCTTTTCCCACCTATTTCCATTATTTTTAAATTTATACCTTTTATGCCCAGTTAGTCTTATTTCACCCCACCCCTACTAGAGCTGTACCTTGTTTGTCCTGCCATCCATTCTTAATTAGCACATTCTCTTAGATAATATCACCACCTTCAACACCTCTTTGTTCCTTTGTCTCTGACATCTTTTGATTATCTGCTCCTATCACTGCCTGCTTGTCCCTATAACCACCCACCCCCCCCAACTTCTCTGGCCCACCCCCCCCCCCCACCTTAAACCAGTTTATATTTCACCCCTCTCCTAATATTACTCAGTTCTGTTAAAGGGTCATGAGGACTCGAAACGTCAATTCTTTTCTTCTCCGCCGATGCTGCCAGACCTGCGGAGTTTTTCCAGGTAATTCTGTTTTTGTTTTGTGGTGTTTCAGCATGTGCCGTTTCAGTGTGTGCTGTTATAGGGTTTGTTGTGTCAGGGTGTGCTGTATCAGGGTGTGCTGTATCAGTGTGTGCTGTGTCAGTGTGTGCTGTGTCAGTGTGTGTTGTGTCAGTGTGTGCCGTGTCAGTATATGCTGTGTCAGGTTGTGCTCTGTCAGTGTGTGCCGTGTCAGTGTGTGTTGTGTCAGTGTGTGTTGTGTCAGTGTGTGCCGTGTCAGTGTATGCTGTGTCAGGTTGTGCTGTGTCAGTGTGTGCCGTGTCAGTGTGTGCTGTTATAGGGTTTGTTGTGTCAGCATGTGCTCTGTCAGTGTGTGCTGTGTCAGGGTGTGCTGTTATAGGGTTTGTTGTGTCAGTGTGTGCTGTGTCAGGGTGTGCTGTTATAGGGTTTGTTGTGTCAGTGTGTGCTGTATCAGGGTGTGCTGTGTCAGGGTGTGCTGTATCAGTGTGTGCTGTGTCAGGGTGTGCTCTGTCAGGGTGTGCTGTATCAGTGTGTGCTGTTATAGGGTTTGTTGTGTCAGCATGTGCTCTGTCAGTGTGTGCTGTGTCAGGGTGTGCTGTTATAGGGTTTGTTGTGTCAGTGTGTGCTGTGTCAGGGTGTGCTGTGTCAGGGTGTGCTGTGTCAGGTTGTGCTGTGTCAGGGTGCACTGTGTCAGCATGTGCTCTGTCAGGGTTGGCTGTGTCAGGGTATGCTGTGTCAGTGTGTGCTCTGTCAAGGTGTGCTGTGTCAGTTTGTGCTGTGTCAGGTTGTGCCGTGTCAGTGTGTGCCGTGTCACTGTGTGCCATGTCAGTGTGTTCTGTGTCAGTGTGTGCTGTATCAGTGTGTGATATGTCAGGGTGCGCCCTGTCATGGTGTGCTGTGTCAGGGTGTGCTCTTTCAGTGTGTGCTCTGTCAGTGTGTGCTGTGTCAGTGTGTGCTCTGTCAGTGTGTGTTGTGTCAGTGTGTGCTCTGTCAGTGTGTGCTGTGTCAGTGTGTGCTGTGTCAGGTTGTGCCGTGTCAGTGTGTGCCGTGTCACTGTGTGCCAAGTCAGTGTGTGCTGTTTCAGGGTGTGCTGTATCAGTGTGTGATATGTCAGGGTGCACCCTGCCACGGTGTGCTGTGTCAGTGTGTGCCATGTCAGGTGTGCTATGTCAGTTTGTGTTGTGTCAGTGTGTGTTGTGTCAGAGTGTGCTGTGTCAGTTTGTACTGTTTTAGGCTGTGCTGTGTCAGGGTGTGCTGTGTCAGGGTGTGCTGTGTCAGTGTGTGCTGTGTCAGGGTGTGCTGTGTCAGGGTGTGCTGTGTCAGTGTGTGCTGTGTCAGGGTGTGCTGTGTCAGAGTGTGCTGTGTCAGTTTGTACTGTTTTAGGCTGTGCTGTGTCAGGGTGTGCTGTGTCAGGGTGTGCTGTGTCAGTGTGTGCTGTGTCAGGGTGTGCTGTATCAGTGTGTGCTGTGTCAGGGTGTGCTGTGTCAGGGTGTGCTGTGTCAGTGTGTGCTGTGTCAGGGTGTGCTGTATCAGTGTGTGCTGTATCAGTGTGTGCTGTGTCAGGGTGTGCTGTGTCATGGTGTGCTGTGTCAGTCTGTGCTGTGTCAGGGTGTGCTGTGTCAGGGTGTGCTGTGTCAGTGTGTGTTGTGTCAGGGTGTGCTGTATCAGGGTGTGCTGTGTCAGTGTGTGTTGTGTCAGGGTGTGCTGTATCAGGGTGTGCTGTGTCAGGGTGTGCTGTGTCAGGGTGTGCTGTGTCATGGTGTGCTGTGTCAGTGTGTGCTGTGTCAGGGTGTGCTGTATCAGTGTGTGCTGTATCAGTGTGTGCTGTGTCAGGGTGTGCTGTGTCAGTGTGTGTTGTGTCAGGGTGTGCCGTGTCAGTTGTGCCGAGTCAGCGTGTGTTGTGTTAGGGTGTGCTCTGTCAGTGTGTGCTGTGTCAGGGTGTGCTCTGTCAGTGTGTGATGTCAGTGTGTGCTGTGTCTGGGTGTGCCATGTCAGTGTGTGCCGTGTCAGTGTGTGCTGTGTCAGTGTGTCGCTTGTCAGTGTGTGCTGTGTCAGTGTGGGCTCTGTCAGTGTGTGCTGTGTCAGTGTGTGCTGTGTCAGTGTGTGCTGTGTCACTGTGGGATCTGTCAGTTTGTGCTGTGTCAGTGTGTGCTGTGCCAGTGTGTACTGTTTCAGTGTGTGCTGTGTCAGTGTGTGCTCTGGCAAGGTTGTGCTGTGTCAGGGTGCACTGTGTCAGCATGTGCTCTGTCAGTGTTCACTGTGTTAGGGTGTACTGTGTCAGTGTGTGCTGTGGGAAGGTTGTGCTGTGTCAGTGCGTGCTTTGTCAGGTTGTGCTGTGTCAGATTGTGCTGTGTCAGGGTGTGCTGTGTCAGGTTGTGCTGTGCAGTGTGTGCTCTGTCCCAGTGTGCTGCCAAAGTCACTGCTATCGGAATCATCCAACTTAACTGCTGCAGCGTTTCACCATCTACTCCTCACGGACCAGTCAAACACTGATTCATATATCTTTTTTAACTCATGTGTCTCACCTCACTTCTCATTTCGAATCCGAGTGTTTGTGTATTGCATTTCTATTTTTTTCTCTTGCTTTTTTGTAGCTAATAAACTCACTCTTTCTCTGACTCAAGAAAGCCTGGTTAAATTGACTCCTTTTGAAACTTAAATACATTTGGACTGGGAAAAGTTATCCGCGAGGGAACGAATGCTTTTCACATTAACCTTGTTGCGACCAACTAAGTGGGTTGCATAAAGAAAGGGAGCCAGTTCATCCCTCCTCACCCTGGAGCATAACAATTTGGGGAGACCTCGCCCAGGGCCTGGTCATAACATGCTCATCCCTAATTGCTACAACTAAATAATTTCCTGGCCATTTCAGAGGGCAATTGAGAGTCAACCACATTGCTTTGGGTCTGGAGTCACATATAGTTCAGGCCAGGTAAGGATGGCAGATTTCCTTCCCTAAAGGACATTAGTGAACCAGGTCGGTTTTAATGACAATCAGTGATAGTTTTATGGTCACCATCACTGACACTAGCTTTCAATTTCATATCTTTTCATTAATTGAATTTATTACATTCCACTAGCTGCCATGGTAGGATTTGAACTCTGCCCCAGATCATAAGCCTGGGCCTCTGGATTACTCATCCAGTGACATTATCACTTTGCACCATGTCCCCATAAATTGGGATCAATTTTGATGAAATTTTCCCCAGATAGAAGAAGGCTAGCAAGCAAATAATACCAAGCTCACTCTGCTGGCCTGAGCGCATATCTTCATCTGGTATGTTCAAAAAATCTCAACACCTAATAGCTTTTGTGTAACTTCATTAGTCCAAAGTCTACATAAACTAGAGCTTATAACCTACTTGTAACAAATCATAAGGGCAGAAATTATACCCACCTCGGCTGGGTCAGGCAATCAAGGTGGAATGAGCCATGCTCCCAAGGTGCCAGAGCACATTCAGATTTACCTACTTTAAACCCATAAGTAAACAAGTCCTAATAAACTTCCATTCGTGCCAGTGAGTTACTGGGCCACGATCTTATCTATCCTCAAGCTTGTCACATTCCATTCCTTTCACTATTCACTGCTCATTTTCTTTCCTCCACAGTACTTTTCCATTATCCCTAAGCTAGCTTATCTCCCTTTAACTGAGTCGATTCTTACATTAATAAAAACTCAATTGCATCTATTCATTTGTTCATATTTTTGGCCCATGTTATGAGTAACCATAAAACATCTTGAGTGTATGTCAGCTTTCCACCTTCTTCCACTCTATCTGGTTGGTTCATGGATGTTCCTTACCTTTTCAGCACATGCACATGTGCTGTTGCACTTCTCCATATATACTAACTGTTCCATCGCCCCTTGTGAGCCACTTCAGTTACCACAAGATAAAATCCAACATAAAAATGTATATAGCATCATGGCACAAAATATTGGCCTAGGGTGGAATTGTCCCAGAATTGCACTAAGTGCAGAAACGGGCGTGTACCACCGGCCGCAATGGCGGTTTTTCATGCCACATCATCCCCTTCCAGCCTCATTATTTACTCATGCCCTTTCGCTGGCGGGCTTCCTCTGATTCGCCTGTTATGCCATCACCTCTCTGTTTCCTCACACCGAGCACCATATTTGAACTGGAGGCCCGTGCACAGCTCCCAGCACGTCCAGCCCAGGACAGCTGCATAGAAGACATAGCCCCGAAAAGCAAGAAGAATGCAGCCCACTGTTTTTCTGACACGCCCTGGAACGTCTTTTGAATGCCGTGGAGGGCCGTCGCGATATCCTCTACCCACTCTCTGACCGCAGGAGGCCCATCAGTGTTACCACTTAGCTTGGGAGGCAGTGGCAGTGGTGGTCAGTGCCAATGCTGCACAGAAGAGGGTCACCATCCAGTGCAGAAAGAGGATGGATGATCTCATCTATGCAGCAAGGGTAAGGCAACCATCTCATCACTCTAAACACATACACTCACAAGACCATCGCACATTCACTAGCATCTCACTCACTGCCAGCTCAAGGCACGTCACCACTCACTCTCTCACACACATCATCACTTTTCCATCTGGCCTCATCTCCTCTGGAGACGGCCTCCTCAGCCCTCAAAATTTTGAGTCCATTTGCACAAATCAACATGTGCCCTCACACACATCCTGGGATACCCGCCTTCCCTAGTACAGATCTCACCCTGCAGCCTCTTCCCTTGCCTGAGGCCATTTCTTCCCCTTCCACAAGCACACTTTAGCCTTGTAGCTGTTGATAAGCCTTCAGCTGGTCTGGTAGGTAGAGGCCTGCCTATGAGCCTCCCTAAAAGTGATGTGGTGATGCTTGTGAAGCCTGGTGCTGATGGCCGCGAGTGCTGCCTGAAGAAAGGTAGGCAAAGAAACCTTGAAGTCCCGAGCGAAGTGTAGCTCGCCAGGTGAAACGCATTGGCATGCAATCACACCAACATGCCCAGATGGTCCAGCATGTGGGGATGATTCAGGTGAACAATGCTTATAACGAGATGCTGAAGTATTGAAATTAGGTTCCCAATGGGCGGTCATTGATGGGTGGAGCAGACAATCGCAAACTGGTTTCATGAAGGCATGAAACTGATTTTTGGCCTTCTCTCTATATTGTCCATCCTGCCTGTCATGACTTGAAGCTTTTAGCTTGCACTCATCAGGACAGATTTGAGCAACAGGTGAAGCTAGCCATTTCATGCAGTAGCAAAGTGAGTGGTATTCTTCATTAACAGGATGCTGTCGTCAAGCCAAAAAGATGTTCTACTCATCACGCAGATGAGTAATGTGATAAGTGAATTTCATTGCTGGTGTAATGTCAGGTATGTAGGCCATATGTCCCAATGGCTGGCAGATTGTAGCAAATAACACATCCCTTCGGCTGTTCACAATAGACAAAGTACTGACCATACCCATCCAGTCCATGTTTGTACAACTCAAAATATAGTGTCCAACATTAGATATGGTTCTGCAATTAGATAGCATTTGCTAAACAATCCTGATTGTGCTATAAGTGACGCTGACAACCAATTTAAGATTATCAGTCGGGCTCACAGTTTGGCTCACTTATGTATGCTAGAAGCTGCATATATTCATACACAGACAGAAGGAGCATGTCCATGCTTATGCATTTTTTCTATTAAACAAAAGCTTGGGGACAGCAATTCCCTGGTTCATTTCCCATGACAATACCTTGACCAATCAAAGTTGATCTGCCTGGTTTGAATTTAAACAAAAGCTTGGCAGTTAACTGTTCCCTGGTTCATTCTCCATGGCAACATCTCTACCAATCAGAGTCCACTTGCCAACTAATCAGCACTTTCTTCTCATGCAGTATAAATTGTTGTTCCCTTTACAATTGTTATTCTTGCGAATCTGTCCTGATGAGTGCAAGACAAGAACAGCATGCCATTTTTTTCAGCAATACTCAAGTTCTGTACTACCAAATGACTATAAGTAAAAATATAATTGAGGCTATCAACACTCATCATTATTAAAAGGATAAAATGGACAGCAACTTCTAGTGCCTGCACATGCGCAGTTAAGCGCAGAATTCAGAAAGTTGCTGTCTGAGTCACTTGCTTCTTCAGAAGCTACACTATAATTGTATCTCATCAAGTCATTTGGCATTGAAGCACATGGAAGGGGATGAAGTTGCTGTGTGTACCTGATAGGCACCCACTAAACTTTCCAGATAAAGTTAGGGGCATTCTAATTCTAAAGACCTCTTTGGGCTTGCTGCCTAACGTTTTGAATCTAGGAGGGAACTGGACGGTCTACCTCTAGTTTGTTCTTGTTTGGACATCAAAATAATTAGGGAGAAGATCTTGATTCAGCGAACCTAAAGGGGAAATAGGCAGGAAGCATCATTAGGTACCTCCTTTCTCATTTCCATGTATTACAATTGCAGGATAGAACCCTATTGAAATTTCATAAATTTTTATCCATTTGAGACCTGTTAGTTGAAGGGAGGAAATGAGAGAATCCAGAGAAAAAAAAGGGAAAAGAGAAAATTGGGATTAAAGTCAAGATTAAGGAAGTAAAAGAGGGTGAAGAGCGATATGCAAAGATGGTATACTTGCATCTGCAATTATTACTCAAGGGGCCTGCCAATCAAATATCATCACTTCTGCTTAGAATGTAATGCATTGCCAATTGACTTGCCACAAAGCTAAACTTCAAAAAGTTAAGTACATCAGTAAAGAATATTGCAACTTCACTGGCTGCATAACAGCTTTCTGGCAGAACGTTTGTTATATTAAAGATGAGACCACTCAGAGTTGAGCAGTGGACAAACATTTTACTTTGCATTCTTCTCCACATTCCTGAAAGCGTTGCTGCCTCACTTATAATTTCACTGTTTCTAAGTTACGTAGTCCCTTAAATTGCAAAATGCAGATTGATTTACCACACTGCTTGATAATCATCTCCACTTCCACATTTTTCCCAAACAAGCCTTTGCAATCTATCTGGTGTTTTAGGCTGTGATGTTTGTCTATACTGTTTTATAAATTAATAAATGTCCTCCCATGGCATTGCACATGTCCAAGTGTGGTTTTCAGATGAAAGAAGGATTAGAGACCAGAAGACAATTAAACCAGGGCATACAGGTATAGTTCAGTCTCCATTTTGAAGTTTTACACACTTTTTTATTTTTATATTTTCGTTATAAATTTCTTTGTCCATGCTCACAATGGAAACCTCTTAAGTAAAGCTGTCACACTGTAATTACACTTTTCTGGCAGAGGTGATGCTGCAGCACCTTCCATCAAAGCAAGGGTATAATTACAGCATGACAAGTTAATGTCATCAGCTTCCATTTCTGTAGCCTAATCTGAAACTAGGGGCAATATTTTCCTCCCGTCGCTGGGGGGGAAGTGCGGGAGTGGGCGGATGGGCTTCTGATCAGCGCCCCCAGTCGGGGGAAGCCGCCATTTTACATGGGCGGACCAATTAAGGCCCGCCCAGCGTG
Source organism: Cetorhinus maximus (assembly GCF_964194155.1). Taxonomy (NCBI): domain Eukaryota; kingdom Metazoa; phylum Chordata; class Chondrichthyes; order Lamniformes; family Cetorhinidae; genus Cetorhinus; species Cetorhinus maximus. The sequence goes on along the minus strand of NC_135879.1, from coordinate 102,626,700 downwards.
ACGTCCACCAGGAAGCGCTGTACGCTCCCTGTGCGAGCGAGGGGGGATTCCCTCAGCCAGGAGTGCGCTCTTTCGCACATGCATGCAAAAGAGCGCACAGGTCTCCCTGAGGCAAAGTGCTGCCTCAGGAAGATCGGCTCCAATTTAAAATTTTCAATAAAAGTGATAAAAAAATTTCCCTGACATGTCCCGTCATGTGACACTGACGCATGAGTTGGGACATGTCCATAACTTTTATTTAAACATTTAATTTAAATTTAAATACCCTTATGAAACCTCACCCTGCCCACGGATGAGGTTTCATGTTTTTCCTGAAGCCTGCCTGGGCTCCCAGCCTGCCCGCCAATCCTAAGGTTGGACGGGCAGGTCCATCAATCATGTTAATGAGTTTTTTAATGGTCTTAATAGGCCATTGACAGTTCAGCGGGCGCACAGCTGCTTCAGCTGCGTGCCCACCGAACTGAAAATCTAAATGACATGGAGTGACGTCGGGACGCACGCCTGGTTTATCCCCATGTCATTTTACGTGTCAGCGAGCGGGCCCCACCCCCGACCGGAAAAACCTGCCCTAGGGTCCTAAATCTAAACAAAGGAAACTACGAAGGTATGAGACATGAGTTGGCTAAGATACATTGGGGAATTTCATTAAAAGGCATGACCATGAATAGACAATTGCTAACATTTAAGGAACTAATTAAGTATTGCGACAGTTATACATCCCTGTCTGGCACAAAAACACAACAGGCAAAGCAGCCCAACCAAGGCTAACAAAAGAAATTAAGGATAGCAGTAGATCTAAAGAGGAGTCATATAAAGTTGCTAGAAAAAGTAGCAAGCCTGAAGATTGGGAACAGTTAAGGGTTCAGCAAAGGAGGACCAAGAGATTGAATAAGAGGGGGAAAATAGAGTATGAGAGTAAATTTGCAAGGAACATAAAAGCAGACTGTAAAAGCTTTTGTAAGTATTTTAAAAAAAAATTAGTGAAGACAAATGTAGCTCCCTTACAGTCTGAAACAACAGAATTTATAATAGAAAATAAGGAAATGGCAAAGCAATTAAACAACTACTTTAGTTCTGTTTTCATGGAGGAAGAAACAAATAACTTCCCAGAAATACTAGGGAACCAAGGGTCTAGTGAGAAGGAGGAATTGCAGGAAATTAATATTACAAAAACAATGTACAGGAACAAGGGTGTTTCACTGCAGCTGTATAGGGCCTTGGTGAGACCAGATCTGGAGTATTGTAAGCAGTTTTGGCTTCCTTACCTAAGAAAGAATATACTTGCCTAAGAGGGAATGCAGCAAAGGTTCAGCAGACTGATTCCTGGGATGGCAGGATTGTCGTATGAGGAGAGATTGGACCAACTAGGCCTGTATTCTCTGGAGTTTAGAAGAATGAGAGGAGATCAGGAGAGGAGATGAAACATGTAAAATTCTGATAAGGATGGAGACATTAAATGCAGGGATGATATTTCCTCTGGCTGGAAGGTCTAGAACAAGGGGTCACAGTCTCAGGATACGGAGTAGGCCATTTAGGACTGAGATGTGGAGAAACTTCTTCACTCAGAGGGTGGTGAACCTGTGGAATTCTCTACCACAGAAGGCTGTAGAGGCCAAGTCACTGGGCATAAATTTTCACTCGGCGGGTGGGCGGGCGCATGCCCGACCCACTCAAGCATGAAATGACACGCGTTGACGTCAGCCGAGTGTGCCGACATCAACGCACGGTCGCGTGATAGTTCGGTTGACAGGCATGTGCCGGAGCCGGCAATGCGCCCGCCAACAATTAAAAGGCCTGTTAAGGCCGTTAATTAATCAATTAAATTAAATTTTCCACTGCCCGCCCAACCTAACAGTTGCCAAGCAGGCGAAAAAGCTAAGCGGCCTTTGCATTTTTTTGGAAACCTCATCCTCCCCACCCCTCCCCACCCCTCCCCACCACCCATACAGGCAGCACTCAGCGCTGCCACTCACGTTTCACGCTGGGCGGGCCTTAATTGGCCTGCCAGTGTGAAACTGCGGTCCAGTGCCGATAGCGGGCAGCGGTCAGCTTCCCAACAAACCCCGCCCACCCCCGCCGAACCCACCCACCAGGGGCAAAATTCTGCCTTCCGAATATATTTAAGAAGGGAATAGATTGGTTTCTGGACTCTAAAGGCGTCAAGGAGCATGGGGAGAGTGCGGGAGTATGGCGTTGAGATAGAGGGTCAGCCATGATCATATTGAATGGCGGAACAGGCTTGAAGGGCAGGGTTACCTACTCCTACTCCTATTTTCTATGTTTTTAATTTTCTAAATGCGGACATAAGCAATTATCATAGAAAAAGCATTCATGAAATTCGTGTAGACAAAAGATTTTTCAAACTGTTATTAAATATTTTGTAAGGCTAGCAGTAACAAAAGAACATAATGGTACAAAGTACCATTCGCACACTCATGACAGCCCAAAGTACTCCACACCCACTTTACTAGAAGTGTCATGTAAGGAATTAACACTCGAGGTCACACGAGGATCTTGTCAGCAGATAATGATCAGCTTTGAACCAATTAGTTATTACAAGGTGTATGTTTGTTCCTCACAATTTTGGTCCTAAGTGTTAATTAGTTAATCAACATGGGAAGCCATTATTTACAATCCCAAACATCTGACGTATTGTCAAATATGACCTACATTATTCCTGCTTAAGATATTGCTGTGTTCAATTTGTCTACCATGACATGACTTCTAGCAATCCCCTGGCCACACTTCAAAGCACAGCCTCCCATCTGAAGTAGTGAATTTGACAGTTATTTCTGAGATACTTGAGAAGGGCAGAGCCCTTTATTGACTGGAACACTTTGTAATTGACAGCTTGGTGGGCAGAGATTTCATCTTGTAAAATTACTCTGGCAGTCTTTGGAGTGAGTGCGATTGGCATCTGTGAACATTGTAGGCTGTATTTTAAAAGCTGAAGTCAATTTAGCCAGGATAGAGTTAAGCTAAATAAAGTTTACAGTAACTGGATTTCTATTTAAGCCTGGAGAGAAAGTATGATATATTTATTGTTTTATATATTCCAAATTGAGGGTATTTCATTCATCTAGCGTAAATAAAAACATTTATCATTTGAAGTACGTGGTTTCAATTTTAACTTTTTAACTCTAGGTGGGATTGGTGCATGCGAGAAGCTGTAACCAGCAATGAGCCTGCATGCTGAGGCCTGGAAAGATTTTAACTCCCAGATTTCATTTCCATAATCAGATTTGGACTTCCACCTGAACACAGTCTCAGATTAAAATTAACATCAGAGCCCAATCTGCAGATCAAGTTGGGGAGGGAAAATTGATAACTAATTGGCCTGCCTCAATTTTAATTTCTCTCCTGCCTAACAAAAACCACCACCGCCTTTGCCCTACACTGGCCTTTCCCTTGGATTATAGGTTTGCCACAGTCTCTCAGTCCCTTCTTAAAATTTTGGTGGATCCCTTATGGTGGCTGACCTCCTTCCCATTTTTATTCTTGTCTGCATTATTCCCGACAGCTTTGGGTTAGAGCTGGAGTTGGGGCATGTAAATAAGGCCTGGAAGTCCAAACCTCATGTGCCTGATGACTTATGGGAGCCAAACAACTCATTTCAACCCCCGCGCACTCAATGGCCAGGGTTTTGCCCTCATCGGGGGCGGTCGGGAAGTCGGCCATCACCGGCGATCAGGCTGCAATCACAATTTCACACTGGCGAGCCAATTAAGGCCCGTCCAGTGTGAAACACGTGCTGCAGCGCTCAGCACTGCCTTGGGGGGTGGGGTGGGGGGGGGGGGGTGGGGGGGGGAAGCGGTTAGGGGGGAGGATGGCAAGCGGGGAACTTCATGCATGCGTGCAGGTGCGCGCAGGAAAAGCTCCCTGAGGCACAGAGCTGCCTCGAGGAGCTGAAGATATAAAAAATCAAAAATAAAGAATTTTAAAATGTTAAAAAAAACATGTCCCCTCATGAGCAGGGACATGTTATTAATGAAAAGTTTAATATCTTTATTTTATTTTTAATTGCTGTTGGAAACCTCATCCTGTCCGTGGATGAGGTTTCCTAAAAAAATGCAAAGGCTGCCTGGCCTTTTCGTCTGCCCACCAACCATAAGGTTGGACAGGCAGCAAAAAATTACATTTAATTGGTACTTTGATGGCCTTAGTAGGCCTCTTAATTGTCAGCAGGCATGCTGCCAACTCCCGCCTGCACCTGCTGACCAAAATATCGTGCAAGTTCGCGATGACACCAGGACGCTCGCCCAACATCATCGCCTGACATCATCACACGTCATTTTACGCTCGCTCGGGTCGGGCGCGCATTCTGCCTCATGGTAAAATTGGCCCTTCTGTATCTACACAATCAAATCCCGTTATCATTTGAAGACCTTGATTATATCACCCCTTTAGCTTTTAAACTCAAAAGTAGAGCAAAGCTTATTAAACCTGCACTCATGATTTATTTATTGAAGCTCGGGTATCATTGTCATATACATCCAACCATTTTGAATGGGCATTGACAGTGAGCAGAGACATTGTTCCCAGGAAAGGTCCAACACAGTCAATGTATAATCACACCCAGGGTTTACCTGGCCACTCCCATGGGTGTTAAGGAGCTGCCACTGGCAACTTCTGTAGTTGCTGACATTGCACACAGTGCTTTTCTAAACTCTCTATTTTGCCATCCATCCCAGGCCACCATAGATGGCTGCATGCTATAGTCTTCATTCTGGAAATTCCTGGATGGGGACTGTGTAGCTCAATTAAAAGTGGCTCCCTTCCCTTTGGAGGAACTATCACTCATGCTCACCACAATAAGATGCCATCCTAGCAGGTTATTTCATGCCTTCTGTTGAAGTATGGTTTGATTTAATCAGATAAGGGCCCCTGTAACCAATCATGAAGCACTTGTTCTCATACTTGAGATACGGCTGGGTCCCGACTTGAATTGCCGAGCAGATACCGGCAAGGAATCTAAGAAACTTAACAGTAAAATATGTTCCTGTGGAACTGGGACGTACTCATCATTTTCTTGTAAAGGCAAACAGCTAAGGGCATCAGCATTTGCAATTTGATTGCCAGACCTATGTTCGAAACTGTTCATATGCTGCCAGAATTAAGGCCCATTTAGTACTTCTGTATCTTCTTTCTATGTGTCTTCTTCTTTCTAGCACAGACTTTAATCCCGGCCTTCTTTTTGACTTCACTATTGGCTGGATCTCTCCCAGATACAAACTCAACTTGCCTGAGTTCAGTGGCTGAGTCTCCCAAAATGTCATCATCTGTTTGCTTCTTAGAAAATTCTGTAACTTTTGCTTCCAAAGCCTCTTTGGCTTCTTTTAGCTCATAATTCAGCTCTTCCATCACTTTTTTGTAAAATTGAACATTATTGTGTCTTCTCTGCCAACTCATTCTTCAGTTCGTTTTAAGAAGTGCTGAATTCTTTCTGTTTCTCTTCATACTTTTCCAGAGGTACAAACTTTGACCTGAGGGAATCTTGTCATCTGTGAAGGTCTTTCAGGAAATATTCTTTTTTCTCCTGAACGTTGCTCACCTCATCAAGAACTCTGTCATCAAGCAGGGTTCTCTTTGAGTTCCTTCTGCTGTTCTACCATGTTTTGGCCTAAGACAGTCTGCAGTTCTTCAGGTTGTTGAATCTTTACACACTCCTTTTTCAAAACAGGAACACTTTCAGCTTCCTTTTGGTATCCCAGTGGCCAATCAAAGTTGATTTCCCTTAGCCAATTTCACCCTAGAAGGCTTGGTCCTCTGCCTATCAATACCAACACCGATAGCTTTGCCATTGGCTTCCAAAATGGACAGTTACTCTGCTTCTGCCTTTTACTTGAATGTCTTCACATGTAAATGTATTTAGCTTGACAGCTATTTGTTCTAAATTCAGCTGATATTCACCATTATTCAAATATCTGAATTTATGTTCCACAATTACTGTAGTGAAAGCTCCCATGTCTACTTCCATTTTAACTGGTTTGCCATTTACATTCACTGCGACAAATATTGGTTCTGTCTTTCCAACTTTCAGATTAAACAACGAGTAAATGTCAGAATTTGTTGCTTCAGGCTCTTCTATATTGTAGATTTCATTGGGCTTCTTCTTTTGTTTACAGGTATGCTTGAATCTTTCCTTGCACTGTCTCATATGTCCATTTCTGTGATAATCATAAGATTCGATTTTTTTAAACTGCCAATCGCTAAAAGACTGCTTATTTCCTTCCACCTCTATTAAAATTATTCTTTGATCTCGCGGCTAAGTTATTTTTCTTTATTACTCAGCTAGCACGGGCTGTTTCCTGCTTCTTGGCAGAGTCTTGCTTTCTCGTGTCACTTTTGGCAGAAGTTTCCCACCCGATGTGGAGGACGGTGCAATTTTGCGCATCCTGTATTGCTTTTGAATCCCTTATTGTGCTTTCCAAGACCAGCACTATCCCTAATGCCTTCTTGAAATCCAGATTCAGTCAGACAATAATCTTTTCTGAATAGAGTCCCCTTTCAATCCACACACTAAATGATATCTGAACATGTTGTTCAGAGTCATACCGAACATGCAACATTCCGTTCGCTGCTTCAAATTTGCCACATAGCATGCAATTGTCTCACCTGGGGCTCTATTATATGAATTAAACCTGAACCTCTGCTTTGTGACTGAGGGCTTTGGTTGAAAATGGCCCTTCACGAGGTCCACCAATTCATCAAAATTCTTTGAAACTGGGGCACCGGGCGCTGTCAAGCTTGAGTCAAGCTGTAGGTTTTGCTCCCACAAGTACTCAAGAGGATCACTCACCTCTTCTCTTCCCCCATAATCTCATCCACCTGAAAAAAGAACATGAGGTGTTCTATGTATTGAGACCAATCGTCTGTGGCTGGTTCAAAAGAATCAATTTTCCCAAATTGTGGCATTTTGAGAAAGAATAACTTCTTCAATTCTAACGGAGCTTGCTACTTACAATCATTGGGTGAGGTAGAGTGCCAATTTCTTTTTCATTTGATTTATATTGTTCAATCCTGTTATATACTCATCGCCAGTTTGTTGTAGGGTGGCCAATGTGTACTATTAGTAATAGAGTTGAATGGCAGACACCCCTTGAGTGGAAACATTAAGTTTATTTACAATAAACTCAGCAGCAACCACATGTGTGCTTTCAACTCCAACTCTAACTCCACACTGACTGCTCAGGTAGCCCGTGCTATTCTTCTATTGGTTACTACAGCTCATGTGATCTTTCCTAACAATTATTGTTCTTAAAGGTACATTACACACTAAATAAGACCATAATTACTACAAGGTGATTGGCGAAAGAAACAATGGCGACATGAGGAAAAGCTTTTTTGTGATGTGAATGGATCAGATCTGGAATACACTGCCTGAGAGTGTGATGGAGGCATATTCAAATGGGGTCTTCAAAAGAGAATTGGATCATTATTCAAAAAGATAAAAAAATGCAGGGCTACAGGGAAAAGGTAGGGGAATGAGACTAGGTGAGTTGTTTTTACTAGCCAGGACAATATCAGTGAAATTATTAAATGGTTCAGCACTTTTTAAAGTCATTTTCACTGATTTTAAATCATGCTACTCACAGATGGTGAACTGAACGCCCTTAATAGTAATGATTATTGCTGCTCATGAACCCACTTGCAGTTCTATTAATCAATCTGAACCAGGTTATAATTCTTAAATGCATCATGGATTACTTCTAATAGAAAGAAAAAAAAATGGTTAAATTATATCACTATCATGGAAGGTTTTACATTTGTGAGCATACAAAAGAATTTAACAGAGATTTGAACTATAACCTACCAACCAAAATTTCACAACTGTGCACAAAGCAGAAATCCTAATCTTTTGTTACGCTCATACCAGTGAACCTTCTGTCTGTGTTGTTTATGCATAGATTACTTACTAAGAAGAAGTAACTCCAGGGTGAAATGAAACAGCTACATATTGTTGGCACATTGTCAATGTAATTCAGTCACAGGATTGGGTGGAAGTGGTTTAGAACAAAGTGATTTTTTTCCTCTGGAGCCAGGTTTGAATGTAACTGAAAGTTTTAGGATCCTAATTAAAGTAAATGTAGGCAGCCTCATGCCAGTTTTCAGTGGACTCAACCTGCAGAACAAAAGCCCCTTCAGATGCATTTGGTGCTAATTTGTCAACATCACTGAAAAAAGGCCAACATTTTCTTGGAAAGTCATACTGGTGCAGTTAGTGGCGTTCTTCTGTAGTTTCAGTCAGAGCATGTTTGACTAGATTCTTAAATGATGCTAACAGACCATTCCCAGAATATAGTTGCTTTTGAAAATCATAATTTCTGTTCCATAACATTTTCAACAGCTTGGTACTGCAGTCGCTAAAGTCTTGTAAATTTTCTATACTCTTAGTCAGACTTAAGGAAAAGTAATTATATTTGTGCTGCTGATCTCTGATTTGCTGCATAGAAATTGTCTTGTCACTGTTCTGACCATATAAAACTGTTGATTGATTACAAACTTTAAAAAGACATTTTTGTTCCTCCAATGAATCTATCATATAGGAACATAGGCAGAGGAGTAGACAATTCAGCCCTTCATGCATGTTGTGCCCAAGAGTGTGACCAAGATTTTGTGGCCAGAGTTTTACAGCTCCCCAGGTGGCGGGATGGCAGTTGCAACATGGTAGTGGCGCAGTGCCCGCCACCTGCCTGTCCCCACTGCAATTTTACCAGTGGCAGGGCAAGCATCAGGTGGCCTGTTTGTCTGAGGACCAAGTGAGACTTTAACTGCCCAATTAATGCAACTTAAGGGCTTCCTCCCGCTGCCACTGGGATTTTACCCACAGCGCAGAGGGCTTGCACCAAGTGTCCAGCCAATCAGGTAAACATAGTAGACTGGTGGCTGGCAGGGGGGGCGGAGGGGTGCCTGATTTCTAGGCGCCATGTCCCAATTGGAAGCTCCTCACAAGGTATTCCCCCCTCCCCACCCTCCCACTCCCCCACCCCCCGCATTTCTCCTACCCCACTGCCCTGTAAACCCTGGTCCACCACCCCACTCACCAAGACTGCCAGCCTGGTCCCATAAGATGCCTTTGCCCAGGTTCCATCACAGAATGCCTTCCTGGGGGACTGTTGCTGCCACAACAGTGGCCACCAGTCCCTGTAGCACTTCTGGAACAAGAGATCTACCAGCCATTTGATTGGCTGGCAGCTCTCAAAGGTGGGTCATCCCCCCCTGATGGTGGTGGTAGTCACATTTCAAGCCTATTAACAGCCCTATGGCCACTAAATTGCTGTGGGGTGAGCTGGCCAAGCAGAGGAGGGAACCTTGCGCCCAGAGTAAAATTCAGCCCTGTACAGCTGGAGCGTCACTTCTTCACTTTTGCATTCCAAACCCTTGAGGTAAAAGCCAACATTCCATTTACCTTTTTAACTACCTTTTGTACTTAGATTTTAATGATTTGTTCTTCATAGCTCTTAGTTTCTCACCGCAAAAAAAATCTGAATTGCCTTTATGAGTTCAAATTGGACGACCTCACACTCCCCCAGTTTAAACTCCAACTAGCATAGTTTTGCCAACTCACAGTCTATGCATTACCTTATCTGGACTTCAATTCCATTTACCCACCTTTTATCGCTATCCTGTAATAGTTTTAGATAATAATAATGGGCTGAACCCCCGACGTCATCCCGCACAATTTAAATCTTCAGGAAGGTGTGGGCGCAGCAAAATCAGCTGCAGGCCCGCCAACCTGTCAATGGCCAATTGAGGCCATTGACAGGGTCATTAAAACTCTTGCATTTGGGGAATTCCCCCCTCCCCCCCCGCCCGCAGAGGAAGCGCATAGCGCTTCCCGCCAGGCATCACGCTGGGCGGGCCTTAATTGGCCCGCCCACTTAAAACGGCAGCGGGGCCCACTTCTCCGGCGGGGATTGGCTCCCCACCCGCCCGACAGGCAGAAAATTCTGCCCAATGTGTCGATTATTGTCTCACAAATTTTATTTGACCCAGCATCCACATCCTTTTGAGGGAGAAAATTCCACATTTTCATGACCCTATGTGTGAAGAAGTATTTCCTGATTTACTCCTAAATGGCCTAGCTCTGATTTTAAGAGTGAGCCCCATTGTTCTGGATTTCCCCCACACAAGAAAATAGTTTATTTTTTTATTCATTTATGGGATGAGGGCTTCGCTGGCTAGGCCAGCAGTTATTGCCCATCCCTAATCGCTCTTGAGCCTAGAAATTCCTCCATGGCATCACTCAAAATTTACAAGGTTATGAAGCCAAAATCTCGTCTTCAAACTGAGGACACCCACCATGCTAAATGGGGTAGATTCAGGTCAGATATAACAGTTCAAAACTGAGCATCCATGAGGAGCTGTGGGCCATCAGCAATAGCAGAATTGTATTCAACCACAATCTGTAACCTCTGTCATGTTATTATAATGATATAATACCTTGGGCTTATTTACTGTACAAGGCACAAGGCACCATCACTCATAATGGATTGGGTGAACACGTTGTGGGCTCATTTATTAAACTAGGCACGTGAGAACAATTATACATAGGTATAAACATTAAGGAAATCAAAGCTGTGTCTGTATGTGTGCTCCGCTAAAAACAAAAGTGAAACCAAGACTGGATCACATGGCACATTTCCTTTCTAGTGATGTCATGCTGATATCCCACAGAGATTTTTTTTTTTAAAGATAATTCCCCCCTTCAAAGAAGTATAACTATTTACAATACATGTTCATGTTTAGTTACCATTACATAAGTGCACAGGACTGATGAATCTATGAGTCTCTAAAGTGTAAAGGTAAGGTAGATTTTATGCTGCTAACCTTGTCTGGAGTCTCTTTATTGCTCACGGTGATCTCTGGGATTGCCATTCTTGGATGTTGTTCCTGGTTGCATTTGGGATTTTATCCAAGATGTATGGTGGTTGTGGAGCTCTGACTTCATAGGATCTTGGTTCTGAAAAAATCCTTGTCACCTCGGCTGGTTGCCATGTACCTTCTGTGGGATCCTGGATGCGAATTTGTTGTGCAAACTGTAAACTTGGCAATTCTGTACCTACATCTGTACCTACGTGCATTTTGGTCATCATCTCTTGTAGTTTTAAAAGTTGCTGTCTAGTTTCTGAGAGAGTAGAATGGATAAAAGTAGGTAAATTTGTATTTGGCACTGGTCTGCCAAGCATGAGCTCTGCTGGTGACGGAATAGTTGCACTTAAAGGCATCGCTCTCAGATGTAACAATGCAATGTGTAGGGTTTTGCTTTGTCTGTCTACATTTGAGAATTATGGGTTTCACCATGTTAACCATTCATTCAGCTAAGCTATTAGATTTAGGGTAATGAGGGGAGGAAGTAACATGATCAATATTCCACTTCTCAAATATATCCCGAAATGGCTTACCAATAAATTATGGGCAGTTATACGTAATGATCTCTCAAGGCACACCAAATAAACTGAAAATAGCACTTTGAGTGTGCACATTGTATTGTGCAATTGTCGAATAATGGGATACTTGGTAAAGTAGTCAACGAGGACAATGAAGTCAGTGCCATGGACATGAAAGAGATTGGATGCGATTTTGGACCAAGGATGGATCAATAATGCTTTGTGCTGACTTGGCATATGCTCTTGACATGCCTTGCACTTCTTGATGACGACTTCAATGCCATTGTTCATACCCGGCCAATAGACTGTCTCTTTTGCAAATCTTCTCGTGTGAACAATGCCCATGTGTGAGTGATGACATTGTTGCAGGACATCAGGTCTCAAAGATTCCAGTATGATGACCTGCCTGCCTTTAAAATAACTCTCCAACAGATGCCTATCTCGTCTCGATGAGGCCAAAATGGCCTTGCATGTTAATGGCATGCTGAATTGAATCAGGCCATCCTTTGATGATGGTTTTCCACAGTTTCTGTAGCGTGGAATCTTTCGCCCTTTCTTCTTGTAGCTGCTAGCATTTGTGTTGCACAAAATGTACCAAATCAATTTGGAGAACATTGTTAAGTTTGATGTTAATGAAGTCGACTTGTAAATCTCAGTTTATATCTTCTGTTTTTGCTGGGTTAGGAAATTTGCTAAGTGTGACCATCTTGACATGGCCATCAAATTGCCTGGCTTGTAACTAATCTCACAGTCGTAACCTTGAATCTTCATCAAAAGACGTTGCAATCTTGGTGGTGCATTGGTCAATGGTTTTTGCTAAATCGTCTCCAGTGGCTTGTGGTCGGTCTCTGCCACAAATCTTTTGCCAAGTAGGAGGTATGAAAACACGTGATTTTAAACATTAAAGCTAATGTTTCGAGCTTGCCGTAGAAGTGGTTGGGTGGTGTTACAGATAGAGGTTTTGAAGCAAACACAATCGGTTTGCCTTTTTATAATATGCATGCTCCCAGACCTTTCTGTGAGGCATCAATCTCCAGAGTAGTTGTCTCCCTAGGATCAACTGTTGATACTTCTGATGATGACTGTTTCAGTGCTTCGAAGGGATGTTGGTGATCTTTGTGCCACAGGAAAGGCACATCCTTTCTCAACAATTCCCTTAGCGAGGATGATTTTTGAGCAAAATTGGGAATGTATGGAGACAAGAAATTAAAGAGACTTAGACATCTTCGAAGATCATCCTTAACTTGAGGCAGGCATGCCTTTAATATCCTCTATTTTACTTGGATTGGGACATATGCCAGCACTGGAATAAATAGAACTGAAGAAAATGCATGTTGTTGTCCTATGTCAGGCTGTTGAACATCAATCCTTCATTATGTGCCACTTGCATCAATAAATGCAAATTGTGGTCATGTTCTTGCTTTGTTCTTCTCACAACAACTATATCATCTGCCATACAGATGCATTCAGGCACAGTGCATGAATACAGTCCATGTGAGCTTGAAAGAGATCCTGGCTCACAGCCTGAAAGGAAGTCATTGAAAACAGTATCATCAGAATGGGGTACAAAATATAACAAGCTCTTGGGACTTCACCACAAGATGTAGCAACCAGTGACCATGCTTGGCAACAACCTTCAAGAGGAATTTTGCAACTGAACATCTTGGATTTAACTCTTCTAATGTGGGTATTTTGTAAGGACAACATTCCAAAGCTGCGTTTAAATGTCATGGATCGAGACATACTCTCAATGGTCCATCTTTCTTTATGACATGTGATTGAACTGCATTAATCTGGTGCGACATCAAAAGTTATTGTGGAAAATAAAAGCTCATAACGTCGGGGGTAACTTATTAGCCTGGATAGAAGATTGGCTGGCTGGCAGAAAACAGAGAATATGCATAAATGAGTCTTTGTCTGACTGGCAGAATGTGACGAGTGAAGTCCCACAGGGGTCTGTGCTGGGGCCTCAACTTTTTACAATTTACATCAATGACTTAGATGAGGGGAGTGAAGGCATGGTAGCTAAATTTGCAGACAACACAAGTTTAGTCAGGGAAGCTTAAAGTGAAGAAGACATAAGGAGCTTGCAGATGGATATAACTAAGTTGATTGAGTGGGCAAAAATCTGGCAGCTGGAGTATAATGTGGGAAAATGTGAAGTTGTTCACTTTGACATAAAGAATTAAAAAAAAGTATTACTTAAACTGAGAGCATCTGCAGAATTCTGAGCTGCAGAGAGATCTAGGGGCAGAATCTTCGGCTGGGTGAGCGGGGGCGGGGCCCGCTCACCAAGGCCATAAAATGACACGTGCCTGCGTCCCGACGTCACCGCGTGTCATTTAGGTTTTCAGTTCAGCGGGTGCGCAGCAGAGTTGGCTGCGTGCCCGCCGAACTGTCAAAGGCCTATTAAGGCCATTTAAATATCAATTAAACTAATAAACTGAACAACCTGTCCAACCTTAAGGTTGGCGGGCAGGCGAAGAGCCCAGGCGGCCTTTGCATTTTTTATGAAGCCTCATCCACAGGCAGAATGAGGTTTTGTGAACATTTTTAAAGTGTTTTAAAAGTTTTTAATAAAATTAATGGACATGTCCCAGCTCATGTGACAATTTTGCATGAGGGGACATTAACCAATGTTCCATAAGTGAAACTAATCTCCCTGAGGCAGCTCTGTGCCTCAGGGAGATTTCTGCGCTCCTTCGCGTTCATGCGCGAAAGAGCGCACTCCCAACTCAGGGAACCTACCCCTACCCGCACAGGGAGTGCGCAGCGCTTCTGGGTGCACGTCATACTGGGCGGGTCTTAATTGGCCTGCGCACGTAAAATGGCGGCATGGACCAGATTGGGGGCGCCGATCGGGTCCGCGCCCGCCTGCGCCCGCCCCCACACAACCCCCCTGACGGGGGGAGAATTCTACCCTAGGTGTTCCAGTGCATGAGTCACAGAAAGTTAGTATGCAGGTAAAGCATGTAATCGAGAAGACTAATGGAATGCTACTTTTTATTATGAGAGGAATTGAACATAAAAGTAAGGATGTTATGCTTCAATTATACAGGACGTTGGTGAGACCGCCTCTTGAATACTATGTTGGAAGCAATTGAGAGGAGGTTTACTAGAATGATGCCTGGAATGAGCGGGTTGTCTTATGAGGATAGGTTGGGCAGGCTGGGCTTGTTTCCACTGGAGTTTATCCACCACCTTAAGCATTCACTCCCTCCAACAGCGGCACACAGTACCATCTACAAGATGCCTGCAGCAACTAGCCAACAGTGCCTGTCAAACCCACAACCTCTACCACCAGGAAGGACAAGGGTAGCAAACAAATGGAAACATCACCACAAATTTCCCTCCAAGTCACACACCATCCTGACTTGGAAATATGTCACCGTTCCTTCACTGTCACTGGGTCAAAATCCTGGAACTCCCTCCCTAACAGCACTGTGGGTGTACCTACACCACATGGGTTGCAGCAGTTCAAGAAAGCAGCTCACCATCACCTTCTCAAGGGCTACTAGGGATGGGAAATAAAAGCTGGCCTAGCCAGCGTCACCCGCATCCCGTGAATCAATTTTTAAAATGTCAAAAACTGCCCCTATTTGTCTAGTTACAGCAAAGTCACCTCCCAATCACATTAGAATACGCCTGAATTTTAAATGGGCATAAATCAGTGTAAACAATCAGGGTCCAAGGAATTGCTGAACCCACAGCTGGATATTTCTTTGACTTTTAAAATTTAAAATTCAAATCATTTCACCACCATTCATGTACGTCATACACAGCATGCTTAAGAACCATCAATTAGAGAAGCTTTTCATTTTTAATGTGACTTATACTTATGCCATATAATCCATTCAAAGAACCAAAAAATACAGAACAGATCTCTGAGGATAGATTGTTTAAAAATTGCTTTAAAAATTGCAATTAAAAGATCAGAAAAATTATTTTGTTTCTTGCTGCGCCTTAAAAACTTGTCATAATGTTAAGAGAACCTTGCAGCAATTGAAGGGACTCACGTTTGAGCATTAGGAGTGTGGCCAGTTTTGAAGCAGAGTAGTTTTTCAGATGGAGGGTTTGATTGATGGCCGTAAAAGATCGAGCAGATTTGGATATATTGCAGTTATCTGCATGGCTCATTTACACCTTAAATTCCATAATTGTTTAAGCCACATGTAACTCTATATGCTGAAGAGCTGAAGCCTCAGTACAGATCCTGAGGAACACTGTTTGTTACATCCTGATAATCAGCATTCTTCCCTTTCTCCTATCTGTCAACTAATTATAAACCCGTGTCACAAGGTTGCTTCCAATTCCATGTGCTTTTATTTTTGCTAATGCGCAAAACCTTATTGAATGACTTCTGAAGTCCATCTAGATAGCATCCATAGAAATTCTCTCGTCCACTTTATTAGAAAAGTTTAACTAGGTTAGTCAGACAAGACCTACCCTTTACACATTTATGCTGACTCTCTTTCATTAGCATATTGTTCAAGTTGTTCAAGCGCCAGTTACTCTGTACCTAATGGTTCCAGTAACTTCCCAAAAATCGATGTTAAACTGACAGTTCTGTAGTTTCCTGATTTAAACCTCATTAAAACAGTCCAAAATCACAAGCAGGAATGATACTTTGAGTAGAGGTATGCAAGCTTATGTCTTTATGAAACCTATAAATGCATACAATGGATCTCAGGATCTCTTATGACGTGTAAATTATTCCCATTAACTGTTGTATCTCCTGGGCTGGAGAGGAACTTGGAGTAAGAGGGGAAGGATCCACTTGCCATGGTCCACGTAAGTACCAATGACGTAGGTAGGACTAGGAAAAAGGTTCTGCTAAGGGACTACGAGCAGCTCAAAGCGAAATTAAAAAGCAGAACCACAGAGGTACTAATCTCCAGATTACTACCTGAGCCATGTGCAAATTGGCATAGGGTAAATAAGATTAGAGAAGTAAATGCATGGCTCAAAGATTGGTGTGGGGGAAATGGGTTCCGATTCAGGGGGCACTGGCACCAGTACTGGGGAAGGAAAGAGCTGTTCTGTTGGGATGGGCTTCATTTGAGTCATTCTTGGACCTGTGTCCTGGTGAATCGTATACCTTGGGTTGTAGATAGGACTTGAAACTAATTAGTTGGGGGGAGGGTTCAATTGAAGGGAAGTTTAAAAAATCAAAAACAAACGAGAGAGCAGAGGGGCAGGGTAGTGAAGAGGTGAATAATAATTAAAATGTGACAGAAAGGGGCAGAAAATATAAGCAGAGGAGTGCAGCAGAAATTAGAACCAGAATGAGTAATAATGGTAAAGTGTCAAAGCTTAAGGCTCTTTATCTGAATGCACACAACATTTAAAACAAGATAGATGAGTTGAAGGCACAAATAGAAATAAATGAATATGCCTTGATAGCTATTACAGAGACGTGGTTGCAGGGCAACCAAGAATGGGAACAAAATATTCAAGGGTATTCGGCGTTCCAGAAAAATAGGTAAAAAGGGAAAGGTGGGATAGCTTTGTTAATAAAGGAAGGTATCAGTGCAGAGGTGAGTAGTGATATAGGTGCAATAGATCGTGATGTGGAATCAGTTTAAGTGGAAATAAGGAATAGCAAGGGGAAGAAGTCATGGGTGGGAGTTGTCTATAGGCCCCCGAAGAGTTGCCTCACTGTGGGACAAAGTTTAAATCAGGAAATAATGGAGACATGTAAGAACGGCGCTACAATTGTCATGGGTGATTTTAATCTGCATATCGACTGGGCAAATCAAACTGGCAGGGTTAACATGAAAGGTGAATTTGCAGAGTGCATCAAGGATTGCTTCTTAGAGCAATACATTGCAGAACCTACCTGGGAACAGGCTATTTTAGATCTAGCAATGTGTAATGAGGTGGAACTGATAAGAGCTATCATAGTTAAGGATCCTCTGGGGGGTAGCGATCACAACATGGTAGAATTTCAAATTCAGTTTGATGGCGAGCGACTCGGATCTCAAACCAGTGTCCTCAGCTTAAATAAGAGCAATTACAGAGGTATGAAGAAAGAGTTGTCTAAAGCAGGCTGGGAAAATAGGATAAGGGAAGGTCAGTGGATGAGCAGTGGCAGACATTTAAGCAGATATTTCATAATGCTCAGCAAAAATATATCCCCATCAAAAAGAAGGACTCGATGAGAAGGATGAACCACCTGTGGTTAACAAAGGCGGTCAAAGAGAGTATCCAATCAAAAACTAAGGCATACAAAGCGGTGAAAATTAGTGGTAGGCCAGAGGATTGGAAATTGTTTAGGAGCCAGCAGCGGGTGACTAAAAAGCTAATAAAAAGAGAGAAAATTGATTATGACAGTAAATTGGCAAGAAATATAAAAACAAACAGCAAGAGCTTCTACGGTATATAAAAAGAGAATAGCTAAAGTGAACATGGGACCCTTGGAAGATGTGACTGGAGAATTGATAATGGGGAACAGGGAAATGACAGATAATTTAAACCAATATTTTGCATCGGTCTTCACGGTGGAGGACACTATAAACATCCCAAAGATATCAGAAAAGCAAGGAGCTAATGGTAGGAAAGATCTTGTAATAGTCTCTATCACAAGGGACAAAGTATTTGACAAACTAATGTGGCAAAGGCAGGCAAGTTGCCTAGACCTGATGGCCTGCATCCAAGGGTTTTAAAGGAAGTGGCTGCAGAGACAGCGGAGTCATGAGTCGAAATATTCCAGAGCTCACTGGATTCCGGGAGGGTCCCAGTGGATTGGAAAACAGCTAATGTGATGCCCCTGTTCAAGAAGGGAGGGAGACAAAAAGCAGGAAACTATAGGCCAGTCAGTCTAACATCTGTCGTTGGGAAATGCTCCATGGGAAATGCTCCATAATGAGTCCATTATTAAGGAAGAAATAACAGGACATTTAGAAAAGTTTAACACAATAAAACAGAGTCAACATGGTTTTGTGAAAGGGAAATCATGTTTGACAAATTTGCTAGAATTCTTTGACGATATAACAGAGTTGATAAAGGGGAACCAGTAGATGTAGTGAATTTGGATTTCCAGAAGGCATTCGATAAGGTGCCACATAAAAGGTTATTGCACAAGATAGGAGCTCACGGTATTGGGGGTAATGTATTAGCATAGATTGAGGATTGGTTAACACACAGGAGACAGAGAGTCAGGATTAATGGGTCTTTTTCAGGTGGAAAGATGTAACTAGTGGAGTGCCACAAGGACCAGTCCTAGGGCCTCAATTATTTACTATCTATATTAGTGACTTAGACTGGGGGTGGGGGGGGTGTTGGCAGAATGTAATGTATCGAAATTTGCTGATGATACAAGAATAGGCGGGAAGGCGTATTGTGATGAAGGCATAAGGAATCTGCAAATGGATATCGATAGATTGATTGAGTGGGCAAAAACACGGAGTTTAATGTAGGAAAATGTGTGGTCATGCACTTTGATAGGAAGAATCAAAAGGCAGAATATTATTTAAATGGAGAGAGACTCCAAAAAAGTGAAGCACAGAGGGATCTGGGTGTTCTTGTGCATGAAACACAAAAAGTTAGTATGCAAGTGCAGCAAGTAATTAAGAAGGCAAATGGAATTTTGGCCTGTGTTACTAGGGGGTTAGAGTTTAAAAATAGGGAAGTCTTGCTGAAACTGTACAGGGTGTTGGTGAGACCACACCTGGAGTACTGTGAATAGTTTTGGTCCCTGTATTTAAGAAAGGATATATTGGCATGGGAGGCAGTTCAAAAGAAATTCACTAGACTGATTCCTGGGATGAAGGGGTTGACATATCAAGAACGGCTAAACAGGTTAGGCCTTTATCATTAGAGTATAGAAGAATGAGAGGTGATCTTATTGAAACGTATAAGATTCTGAGGGGGCTTGACAGGGTAGATGTTGAGAAGATGTTTCCACTTGCGGGGGAATCTCGAACTAGGGGACATAGTTACAAAATAAGAGGACACTCATTTAAAACTGAGATGCAAAGGAATTTCTTCTCTCAGAGGGGCATGAATGCCTGGAATTCTCTGCCTCAGAGTGTTGTGGAGGCTAGATCACTGAAAGTATTTAAAGAGGAGGTAGGTAGATTTTTGAAATATCGGGAAGTTGAGGGCTATGAGGAGTTGGCACGAAAGAGGAGTTGAGGCCTGGGATAGATCAGCCGTGATCTTATTGAATGGTGGGGCGGGCTTGAGTGGCCGAATGGCCTACCCCTGTTCCTATTTCTTATGTTCTTATATATGTCAAGCAATTGCTGCAGATCTTGGTGCTCTGATTTAAGATTTATCCTTCAACGAGACAGCAGTACTAAGAAAGTTATTTCCAAACTTCCAAGTCTACAGAACTCAACCAGGACAAGAAGCGAATTAGAAACATCAACACAAATAGGACTGAGCTGCCTGAGCTTTGAGGGCTGTCGTGTCTGGACCCAAGAAGCGCATATCGAACACTTGCCCTAGTAATGACGTAACATGAGGACTGTTGTCTTGGCCCATGAAACTGTACCTTGGGTGCAAACTGGGTACCACTATACCACACCAAAACCTGACTTTAATGTACAATGTTCCGAATCCTGTAAAAACACACTGGTCACTGCATGCCCCTTTACAATTCTATAAAATTGGAATTCTGTCCATAAGCTGCATTTGATTCATTAGCATTATACTAATGTTGTTATTTTTTTCTTTGAAAACTAACAATGAAAATGAACTTCTATATTCTGAAACTTAATTACCAGTATGTTCAATATTTTAAGCAAAGTACCGAAAAGATACAACAGCCAAGCTTTCACTCTCACCAACTTAAAATTCTCTTTTGTTCAATCAGTTTCTAAATCAAGGCCATATATTCTTCTAATACTTTCCACTATAGCCCACTTCAATTTGGCAGATACAAAGGTACAATTAAAGTGCTGTCTCTATATACAGTGAGTAGAATGGCAACCTTCTCATTGCAATATTCAACAGAACCCGGCAAACAAATTGGAATTTATTTTAGCACTTAGACATCATAAATTGAATCTGCTGGAGTTTTTTCAAAGCTGTATTTACTGCTAAATACTGATTGCACATTTGAAGGAAGAAGATAAGTTGATTGCTTCTACAGGAGCATGAAAACTGGGGAAGAAAATCTCATAGTTGTGCAAACAAAACAAGGAGCAAGTTTATTGACATACACGGTGCAAACATGAATCACACTGGACGTCGGTGGCATCCATAATATCTGGCAAGTCGCAATTATATTATAGAGCTGCTTCATGCGGAAACCTTGGCTGTCAGGGCGCTGTGAAATCGTCCCACTGACTCTGCAGGACAGTGCTGGCAGCTGGTGGTTCCTAACCTTGTTTCCCTGCTGCTGGACTGACAGCTGAGGCATGGACACCAGGACTCAGGAAAACAACATTGCTGGTATATCATTCAGCCCAGATCCAGGCAAGATAGTTTCCAAACACATTACATGACTTAGATGAGGAAGAGATGTCCATTTTGGGACTAAATTGGACAGAGCATGTGCTGTACACACTACAGTTTAGCTGTTGGGCCATCCAAAGAGGAGCCCAGAATTCTATTTTTAATTTATTTTTGTGGAAAAGGTAGAAGCAGAAGGGTTCCTCTTTCCTTCATTGATGCACTAGGTCCAATTCCCCCTTCCCTAGAATGGACAGCGCCTCCCACTGCCATGATCAAGCAATCGATTGGCAGGCCTTGGCCAGCTGAAAACTGCATGGAGGGAAATCCACACCTATGTTTGCAAAGCACAATGTTCATCAATGTTGCTGTGGAAAGGATTCAGCAACAGATCCTTTACTGAGTGGCAGATCTTCCTTGAGTGTAGGATATAAGAGATGGTTCCCATATGGACTTGCAGCTGTTCATATCAATCCCGACCCTACATGAACAGAAAGCATTTGCAGTCGATCACTGTTCAATGGCATATTACCACAGAAACATCATTATGCATACAGTGTCCATTATCCACAAAGCAGCCACAATGCCTTCACTGTGTGGCAATCCAAGTTTTGAAAAAGAAGAAAAGATGGATGGATAGCTGTTTGAGGAACAGGGCTGTCTTTTGTATCCACGGCCTGAATTTTCAGCTCGGCGGGTGTGGTAATCTGAGGTGCAATACACCTTTAAGAGAATGTGAGCAGATTGACCACGTGACTGTATTACCCAATTGCTGTGTAGCGTGGACTACAGTGTTAATCAGTAGTTTAGGATAGGGCCTGGCTTGAGAAGCACGTATGTGTTAGTGCTCTGTGGCTTGTGCTAATAAACAACATGTGCTTCAACTTACATTGGTCTCTGTGTCTGCAGTATCTTGTTTATCAACTCATTCACCAGGAGATAGGTGTGTAACCATGTTCACTGAGCAAAGTGACCCAACAGAAGGAACATAACAACTGGCAACGAGGAAAAACATGACCAGGCAACGAGGAAAAACACGACCATTCGATAACACCAAATGAAGCCATAGAAATTCAACAGAAATATATCATCCGTACCTTGCAAGGCGATTGTAAGTACAGCCTTCATCATAGTCGTCGAAGTTATCTCCCTCCAGTATGCCTCAGCTTAGCCATATCGAACTGTTTGATCAGACCACCAATGACTGGCCACATTATATTGAACATCTCGCGTTCTTCTTTTTGGCCAACAACACATGGGGGGAGGAGAAGAGGCGAGCGATCCTCTTATCGACGTGTGGCAGTAAAACATGCGGCCTAATTCGTAGTCTAACGGCACCCAACGCCCTATATTCCAAGAGCTTTGATGAGTTGGTAAATCTTGAAAAAAGCCATTTTCAGCCAAAACCCTCGGTAACAACGCAGCATTTTAAATTTAACTCATGGTATTGCACCCCTGGAGAGACAGTCACTTGCTATGTAGCAGCCTTACAACAACTGACCAAGCACTGAGAGTTCCAGGCATTGATTAATGACATGTTAAGAGACCAATTAGCATGTGGGATTAATGAATTGAAAAAGGGTTGTTATCAGAAACGAATTTAGACTTCAGCAAGGTGCTGGAGTTGGTGCTCGCAATGGACAGCACAGTCAAGGATTCAGAGGCAATCAAGGGATCACAAAATGGCGCCATCCTTTGCATCGGGAGGGAAACACGGGTGAGAAATGGCATGGAATTGCTGGGCCACAGAAAGGTGGGAAACAGCCACCATTAACAGACCAGCAAAAAGCAATGGTTTAACAGAGAAAACCCACAATAATAATGGCGTAAATGAAACCAGGCAGACAACAAGCGAATGACAATTTAAAAGAATCAAGTGTTTCTACTGCCATTGTTATGGGCACATTATGTGATATTGTAAAGACAGATTAAGACAAAATTTTAAGCAAAATGGTAGAAATCATGAAATTCACGTAACAGAGGAACTAGAAGAAACAGAGTCAGATATTTACTCAGTATACAACTTAAACATTGGTAAAACAGAGCCAATCTACATGACAGTGGAAGTCAACAGGAAACCCATCCGAAGGGAGGTGGATACAGGGGCATCCTCAACAGTTCTAGGGAAACATACGGTTCAACTATCTGAATGAAGGGGGCCTCTCATTAAATCTGGAAAATTCAGATGCTAAATTAAAGATGTATACTGATGAAGACATATGAGTAAGAGGTATATACAAGGTTACAGCGTAGAATGGAAACCAGTCTGTTAATTTACCCCTGATGGTGGTAGCAGGGGAGGACCCAAATCTACTTGTTCGGAACTGGCTTAAGGAAATAAAGTTGGAGTGGATCGAGACTTTTCAACTCAGAATGAAAGATCTGCAAGAATTATTATAAAAATATACCTGTGTGTTCAGGGAAGAGCTTGGGAAGATTCAGGGGCTGCAAGCTAAAATGCACATGAATCATGGGGCAACCCTCAGATTCTTAAAGGCGAGGCCAGTCCCCTATGCATTACAAGAAAAAGTTGATATTGAATTGGACAGGCTGGAAAGGTTGGGAGTCTTACAACCTGTACAATTTTCTGAATGGGCAGCGATTATAGTTCCAGTACTAAAGCCTGACCATAGTGTGTGAATACGTGGGGACTACAAGTTGACCATTAACAAAGTGGCCAGACTTGACAGGCATCCTATTCCAAAAATTGATGAATCATACTCCAAGCTGACAGGGGGAAACCGCATATACGAAGCTCGACATGAGCCATGCTTACTAGCAAGTTGAATTAGAAAAGGCCCTCGGAATTTTGTGACTATTAGCACACATAGGGGGTTATACCAATATACCAGGTTACCCTTCGGAGTCTCATCAGCTTGTGCCATTTTCCAACAGACTATGGAAAATTTACTTCAAGGTCTGCACCATGTGATGGTTTATCTCGATGATGTCTGTTATGTTCCTTCTGTTGGGTCGCTTTGCTCAGCGAACATGGTTACACGCCTATCTACAGGTGAGTGAGTTGGTAACCAAGATACTGCAGATGCAGAGACCAATATAAGATTAAGCCTGTGCTGTTTATTAACACAAGTCACAGAGCACTAATATGTGTGTGCTTCTCAAACCAGACCCTATTCTAAACTACTGATTAACATTGTAGCCCATGTTACACAGCAATTGGGTAATACAGTCACGTGGTCAATCTGCTCACATTCTCTTAAAGGTGTATTACACCTCAGATTACCACATCCCTCCCCCTTTACTCAAAAGTACAATTCACAATCTTTATATAAATAAACTATTTACAAATGCAGTCTCTCTGGAAACTTCTTCAAATGAATTGAATGTCGTAGTTCTACGACTTCAGATGATTTTTCTGAGGCCTCCCTCTCAGGAGTCATCTGTGCACTAGGCTTTCCAGCAGAAACCTGTAAGTTTGTCTCCTTGACTCTCTCAGGATCAAGGGATACTACAGGTACTGCCAAACTAAGGGGAATTCCTTCCACATGTTGTGTAGACTCCAATAAGAAAACTTGGAGCATCCTTTCTTGTAGATCTGTTTCCCTTTTCCTGAGGTGATCTACGTGTCTCCTAATTATCTGACCTGTGACCATTATGTGATAGGACAGGAGCCCTGTCACTGCACTAGCTTCACTTGTTAGCCATTTGGACCCATCTCCAAAGTTCTTTGCAAAATTTGCATCTCCAACAGTGAAGTTTCTTTCACAACTGTGATAATTGTGTCCATTTTATTGAGCCTCCAGACTTCTCACTACCCTCCCCACTAAATTCGGCCTTATGAGACTCAAACGTGTCCTGAGACGTCTTTTCATCAATAACTCTGCGGAGGCAATAGTGGTGGTCATGTGTGGCGTAGTCCTATAGCTGAGGAAATGTGATAAGCTAGCTGCAATAGAGTCTCCATCCAGTTTTTCATTCCGGACTTGAAGGTCTGGACTGCCCTCTCGGCTAAACCATTGGATGCAGGGTGGCATGGTTAGGCCTTAACATGTTTTATGCCATTGAGACTTGTGAATATTTGGAATTCCTCACTGGTGAATGCCATTCCATTATCAGACACTATTAAACCAGGTATTAGTCTGGTAAACCTCCTCTGAACTGCTTCCAATTCAAATCTCCGAGGACAAAAATGTTTTTCTTCTGCTCACCAATGGCTATCAAGTGAAGCTAGTGCAGTGACAGGGCTCCTGCCCTATCACTGTTCTGTCCAAATATTTTCGCTTCCATTTTCCATCCACAATTAAGTCCTTCCTTGTAATCTTTAATCTCTAACCATATTGAATCTGTTTTGTTCGCACTCATTTCAGTTCTAACTTTTCTTGTTGTTCTTCTGTTGGCATTTAGCTTTTATTAGTCTTATGCCCTCCTTTTTCAGTTCTGACAAGGAAGGACTAAAATTTTGCTTGTGTTTGATCCCAATCAGTGCTTAGGTTGGTTCAGTGGGAACATCAACCATTGACCCCACTGGACCCTTCATAGTCAGGGGAAAGTTCCATGATAAAAATTGTCCTTGTGCGTCCCCACACCACAAGGAGTGTACCTTGGGTGTCCAGTAGTCTATGGAGATGATGTGCCAGAGTTTGGGGATAGTGAGTCCCTCTCCTTGAAAATCTGCCTCAATGGAGCCTATCAAAGCCAAAAAAAAAATCAGCCATTAAGAAACTTTACAAAATCACAACTTAAATTTAAACATTGAGAATGCAACCAATAATAGGTGTAAGTAGATGCAGGCATTACCTAGCAATTGTACTGACAACAATCGAGGGACAGAGTTGCTTAACAAAACAAATAGTACAGCTAACACTCACGATTCAATGTATTATTGCAAATCATCAATTGGTGTGGTTATTTTAAGGATATATCCCTATATTGTTGGCCAACTAACAGACAGCTTATCAAATAGCTCAGAGTTTATTTTGGTAATTAGTAATGTTCTAGAGCTTATATGACCTTGGCCTTATGAGTGGTATGCCTGGGACAATCTCTTGCCTTCCTCAAGATGCAGTTGTTGGCCACTGCAGCATTGAATCAATGGCCCCATGTAGCAATGGGATCATCTATTCCATATGCACCTATGGTTCCGGCTGAACCCTGGTTGCACATTAGCAATGATATATGAACTAACTGGCTCACTACTAATCTCTACAGTTAAATGACACACTTAACTGCCTGTAACAAAGGAGTACTGCCTTACAATCTTAATCTCTTTCCTGACATACTTTGTACCATTTTTACATCTGCTAGGTAGAAGCAACTTGCAGCAGGAGATGAGAAAACACACCAGAACACAAGATTTAGGAGAAGGAATAGACCAGACAATCCATTGAGCCTCCTCCACCACTCAGTATGAT
Source organism: Cetorhinus maximus (assembly GCF_964194155.1). Classification (NCBI taxonomy): domain Eukaryota; kingdom Metazoa; phylum Chordata; class Chondrichthyes; order Lamniformes; family Cetorhinidae; genus Cetorhinus; species Cetorhinus maximus. Next base: position 102,600,539 of record NC_135879.1, on the reverse strand, counting down.
CATGGCTGATCTTCTGCCTCAACTCCACTTTCTCATCTGCTCTCCATATCCTTTGATTCCCTGAGAGACCAAAAATCTGTCCATCCCAGCCTTAAATATTCTCAATGATACAGCATCCAACAACTCTTTGGGGTAGAGAATTCCAAAGATGCACAACCCTTCGAACAAAGCGTTCACCTAGCTTGAGACTGTGCCTCCCTATTCTAGATTCGCCAGTCAGCAGAAACAATCTCTCAGGGCACAATTTTCCACTCCCACCAGCATGGAAATCGTGGCAGACGGGGGCCCTTAATTTGGCGGGAGGCAAAAAATCTGTTTCCTGACAGCAGGATAAACTGTTGGAATTTTGTTTTCTTGGCTTTGAAGGCAGGTTAAAGGCAGGTCGAGCTTCCTAATGAACATGTCAGGAACCCAATTTGCATGAATTAGCATTTCATGCTTGTTCATTAAAAGGCCAGCTTGCCGAATTAAGCTCCCCTCCAAGTTACGTTCCCCACCAGTGAGAATTTAGAACGTTCAGTTTTACAACTGTATACAAGTGGTGTGCACTTGGCGAGCTTCACCTCTTCTCTGACTTTAGAGTCCATAGATGTTGCTTTCACCCTCTTGGGGACCTGGCACAATGTCGCTTATATTGAGTACCTTTAACAAATGCTGCGTCGAGGCTAGGCAAGGGAGGCAGGCAAAGGCTGAAAGTGGGGGTTAGGGTGCAAGGGTGGAGCAAAAGCTGAGTAGGGGAGGAAGGCTTACGCGGGAAGGGCAGGTAACAATGTCAAGGGATGGGTGGGGGAAGAATGTCCAGGGAAAGTGGGTGAGGGTGCCAGGTAAGGGGGGTGGGGGGTTGGGGTGGGGGGTGTGGGGGGTTGGGGTGGGGGGGTGTGGGGGGTTGGGGTGGGGGGGTGTGGGAGGGCGGGGGGGGGGGTGTGGGGGGTGTGTGGTGGGCGGGGGGGCGGGGGGACGGGGGGCGGTGTGGGGGGGCAGGGGGGGCGGGGTGGGCAGGGGGGTGTGCGGGGGCGGGGGGGCAGGGGGCGGGGGGTGTGGGGGGCGAGGGGGGGCGAGGGGCGGGGGGCGGTGGGGGGGAGTGTCTTAGAGAACAGGGTCAGTAGTGTCAACAGTGGGGCTGTTGGGGAAGATCTTAGGGCACTGATAAGAGGAGGGAACAGCCACAGTCAGAGGGGGAAGTGGGATGAGCTAGGGTGGCAGGTCTAGGGTGAGAGTCTGGTAGGTGAAGGTCTCATCAGGTGGGTCTCGGAGGGGGACAAGAAAGGTGGCTTGGACAACGGAACGGGGCAGAGTCAGGGTGGGCATGAGGGCAGTAATAGGTGACGACTCTGAGGGGAGGAAAACCATGTGGAGGTGAATCGTGATAGGGTCCAGGGTAATGGGGGAGACTCAAGCGCGACAGTGGCGAGAGGAATGGGTGATATTGGGTGGGCCTATGGTGATGGGAGGAAGTTGATGGGTGGTGGAGGAGGGTAGGAGGTGGGGGAGTGAGTTTGACTGTTGACGTGCACCACTTTTCCAACCTGACCTTGACCATGCAGTTAGTCAGTCAGTGAGATCCTTCGAGGTGGGAGGAGAGTCTTTTCAGGTGGGTGGAGTTCAAGGTCAGCACATGTGGCTGACTAAAGGGACACTCTAATAATTATGAGACAACTGGATGTCAAAGATGCTCACTTGTGTTCTCTCTATGGTGAACATCGAGTCCCAGCAAAGGGTGGAGCTGCTCTTCATTCTGTGCCATTTACCATTGGCCGCAGTCACAGGCAAGGGATCATGTGGTTAACTTTTCTACGCTGCCAAGGCAATGATCTCTCTATAGAGTCTCGAGGGTAGTGGAGGTAAGCAGAATAGTGTCAGTGTGAGGCTTCTTGCACATGTATCTCATTACTCTGGTCGAAGAGCAATGTCTCCATGCATATTCATGTATGAATGGGAGGAACGCCCATCTCTGGTCCTCCAGGATGTCCTTTACCTGGAAGGGGTGTGATGGGGATGCCATGTGTAGACAGAGGCCAGGTGAAGGGCTTAGCACTTTCCTGCTGGTTTTGAGATGAAGGGAAATGTGTAAAGGGCGTGCTCATTAAATTTATCACTTCAATTCGTTCACAGATCTACTGACGTGTCGATGATGCAGGCTGCAGGCAACACTGCCTTGGTAATGGCTCTCATCCAGTTGAGGCAAAGGAGAGTCCATTGCCAGTTGGCACAGGGCCAGGAGGAGAAAGGGCCTGAGCAGCAAGAGACAGCGGGGCCTCTAAAAAGTCAAAAGGCTGGTGAACATGGAGCACTGCAATGGCGAGCATTGACCTGACCATAGGTGTGTGGCAGGCAGTGTGTTTAACTAGACATGAGAGAAATGCAATACTATGGGCGCCCTCATATGTCCCGAGGTGTGGTTGTTCACATCTGCCAGCTTCTCTAGTACAAGCTGCAGCTGCAAGGACTCTGGAGGAGTAATACAGAACTCCCGGTCTGCAATGAGTGAATGTCTATCCGAGTGCTATTTAAATATGGTGTCAGGATCAACCCCATGAGGTAATGGAGGGGGTGGTCACAGGCGACTTCCTGCCCACCCCCACCACAAGATTCACCGAGCTCCTCGTGGATGCATAATTATGAGCAGAAGAGTGTGCATGTTCACCCATCCCACCACACAGCGGAAATCACACTGACTTTCCCACCCGCCACCAGACTTAGTCTCCAGAATGAAAAATTCTGCTCTTAGTTTCCATCTTGTCAAGCCCCTTCAGAATCTTGTATATTTCAATGAGATCACCTCTTATTCTTCTAAAGTCCAGAGAATGTAGGCCCAATTTACGCAGCCTCTCATCATAGGATAACCCTTTCATCCCAGGGACCAATCTAATGAACCTTCGCTGTAATTCTTCCAATGCAAATATATCCTTCCTTAAATATGGAGACCAAAGCTGCACACAGTATTCCAGGTGCTGTCTCACCAAAGTTGTCTGCAATTGTAGCAAGGCTTCTTTATTCCTGTATTCCAGTCCACTTGCAATAAAGCCCAACATACCATTTGCCTTCCTAATTGCTTTCTGCACCTACATGCTAACTTCCTGTATTCCTCCTACAAGCACACCCAAGTCTCTCTAAACACCAACATTTACAAGTTTCTCGCTTTTTAAAACATTCTGCTTTTCTATTCTTATGAACAACATGAATAGCCTTACACTTCCCCACATTATACTCCACCTGCCACCTTGTTGCCCACTCACTTATCCTGCCTGTACCCTTTGCAGCCTTTCTGCATCCTCCTCACAACTTACATTTCCATTTAGTTTTGAATTATCCAAAACTTAAGTACATTACCCTCTATCCCTTTACCTAAGTCATTAGATTGTAAATGGCTGAGAGCCCAGCCTGATCCTTGCAGTATTCTGCTGGTCACAGCCTGCCAACTTGAAAATGCCCCATTTATACCTACTTTTTTGTTCCTGTCCATTAATCAATCGTCTATCCATGTTAATATGTTACGCACAACCCATGAGCCCTTAACATTTTGAGTGGCATCTTATCAAATGGCTTTTGGAAATCCAGCTATACCAAATCCATTGGTTCCCCTTTATCTATTAGTTAGTTAGTTCATTGGTATCATCTTCTTCCCAGAAGGTTAATTGGCCTGTAGTTCTCTGTTTTCTCTCTCCCTCTTTTCTTGAATAATGGTGTTACATTTGCTAATTAAAAACAAAAAAACCTCTCCTACCTAACAAGGAGAAGCTAAAAGAGTCTAAGAAAGCTCCTGCTTCCATTATTATTTCTTTAAGAGACAAAAATAGACTGATGAGAATTGAGGATAATTTAAAGACAACTGCATAAAGAGGTGCCTACTCTCCTTATATTTTACCTTTTTTATATTTTAACATTCCTTTGAGCAACCTAAATGACACACTTGCCAAAAAAGAAAAGTTTAATTTAAGGTCAAAACTTGAACCCCTGGGATATCTTAAAGTACATGTAGCATGGATTCTCAAGGATTTTTAGACATTGTCTTAATTCCAGTTTACCATTCAAAATATTCAACATGATTTGGGCAATTTGATGTTCTGCTAAGTTCTTTTTCTGAGACTTGATTTTTATCCCCCCCACTTGCTTTATGACACCAGCAAGGAACACCTTACTTGTGTACACAAGCCTTCATGTGTATGCAAGTTGAAAGCTCTATGAACTGACTGGCTGGGAGCTTCCATGGCTGAATTAACTTTGCTATATAGCCATTCATCAGCATTCAGTTCAACAGCTGAACTCTATCTTAAATGATCATCCCCAAGTTTTTGAGTCAATTTCTGGCAGTTTAGAGGGTATTTGATGCAGGAGATTTGATAAAGATTTTTAAAATCATGAGATGTCTGAGCAGAGTAGATAGGGAGGAACTGCTGCCATTGTTGGAAGGATTGAAAACCAAAGGACACCAACTTAAGGTGATTTGTAAAAGATGTAATGGTGACATGAGGAAAAACTTTTGTATGCAACGAGCAGTTAGGATCTGGAGTGCACTGCCTGAGAATGTGCTGGAGGCAGATTCAATCATGGCTTTCAAAAGAGAATTGGATCATTAGCTGAAGACAAAACATTTGCACAGCTACAGCGAAAAGGCAGGGGAGTGGCACTAGTTGCATTGCTTTTGCAGAGAGCTGGTATAGCTACAATGGGCTGAATGGCCTCCTTCTGTGATGTAAACATTAACTGATATGATTTCCCATATTAACCTTGCAACAGCCCTCAGGTAATTTACTGAGCCCTATTCTCACATTGCCAATAAAAAATAAGTAATTAACATGGTGACCAGGCTATGACTCAATCTTTCAACCACATGTACACCTAGACTGACCAGTATACCTTCTTTCACCCAGCCAGAGACAAGAAAACTTGAGTACATTCCCCCAGATCCACCACTTTTTCTATGAGTGATCTTGTTTAGTGTAGATGGTAATACTATCCAAATAAGGGCTTGTTAAACTTGCAGGAAATGCCAGAATCCATCATGTTGAATGTCTGACCTAATTCCCTCGTCTTCAGCAATACTCTTGCTGGACTTAGGACAGGAAAGAAATGTGAATTTTCATAACCCAAAATGACATTAGTATAGTTAAGGCAACAAAGCCCCCATAATAGTTGTGCACAATCACTTCGATATTTATCCATTCTTATTAATGTGAACACTTGCAACTTGGATGTGGCTCATAAAGGCTCATAAAGTAATCTGTACCCCAGTACCTGCTGGCACACAGAGTGATCGCAGAGAATGTTTGTAAATGGAGCTCATCATAAGCCAAAGATTACAAAAGCTAGGATGATGATGCTCTGATGAAACATCACAGACCTGAAATGTTAACTCTGTTTCATCTCCACAAATGCTGCCAGGCCTGCTGAGTATTCCTAGCATTTTCTGTCTTTATTGCAAAAGTTGGGAATTTGGTGAGAGTGGGAATTCAGTGAATAAGGGGAAGGGGCCTTTGTTTTTGTCTCCTTTACTTGGAATGGTTCGTGTAAGCTTCAGGCAGTAAGTATTTATCATTCCTGTCCAGAATTGTAGTGCTTAGTGAAAGTTAGTGTGCAGAAAAGAAGCTTTCAACAAACCAAATAGTAGATATAAATAATCTAGACTAAGAAACAACAGAGCAATTTGTGCTTCTGGATTGCAGTATATAGGAGTTTGCGTTCAGTGAGACTGTCTGGAGCAAAGACCTCTACAGTAGCTGTGTCTCTGGCTCAGGGTCATTGAGTTGGAGTGCAAGTTGGAGACACTCAGAAACACAATGGAGGGGGAGCAACATCTAGAAAGTTGTGTCCAGACATCAGTCATAACTCATGAGGAGGTGCAGATTCAGGATGGAGTTGGGAGTGACTGATCGTGTGCAGAGTATGGCGAACCCAGATGAGTTAGGTAGCAAGAATCAACAGAAACTGATCCTGTGGCACCTGTTAAAGTTGTTATAGGAAAAACCCCTCTTCATGTGCCTCCTCTTTTCAGAATCATAGAGGGTAATTTGTTTGCATAGCACTGCTTCTAGCTGCACGACACAGATTGCATTGATCCCCAATGGGTAGATGACATATTGGACTACCAGCTGCAGAGCCCACATGGGTTACCTCATTGCACAGGCCGCACAGGTAGCAGCCCACAGTGATGACTCTCCCTAGGTAAAAAATATAATCTGCTTACTACTTGAAGTGGCAGTAGGGGAACAAATCTCTCCCCAGAGATTTTTAAGGCATAGAAGGAGGCCAGTGTGCTTTAGTGACTGGAAGCCAGTGTCCAGTGGCATACCACAGGGATCTGTGCTGGGTCCCCTATTATTCATCATTTATATAAACGACATAGATGACTATGTGCGGGGTAGGATTAGTAAGTTTGCAGATGACACAAAGATTGGCCAGGTGGTTAACAGTGAGGTTGATTGTCTTGGGCTACAGGAAGGTATAAGACGGGATGGTCAAATGGGCAGATAAGTGGCAGATGGAATTTAACCCTGAAAAGTGTGAGGTGATACACTCTGGAAGGAGTAATTTGACAAGGAAGTATTCAATTAACGGCACAACATTAGGAAGTTCTGAGGAACAAAGGGACCTTGGCGTGTGTGTCCATAGATCTCTGAAGGCAGAGGGGCATGTTAGTGGGATGGTGAAAAAGTTATATGGGACACTTGCCTTTATCAATCGAAGCATAGATTACAAAAGTAGGGAGGTCATGTTGGAGTTGTATAAAACCTTGGTGAGGCCACAGCTGGAGCACTGTGTGTAATTCTGGTTGCCACATTATAGGAAGGATGTGATTGCACTGGAGGGGGTGCAGAGGAAATTCACCAGGATGTTGCCTGGGATGAAACATTTAAGTTATGAAGAGAGGTTGGATAGACTTGAGTTGTTTTCATTGGAGCAGAGAAAACTGAGGGGCGACTTGATCGAGGTGTACAAGATTATGAGGGGCATGGACAGGGTGGATAGGGAGCAGCTGTTCCCCTTAGTTGAAGGGTCAGTCACGAGGGGACATAAGTTCAAGGTGAGGGGCAGGAGGTTTAGGGGGGATGTGAGGAAAAACATTTATACCCAGAGGGTGGTGACGGTCTGGAATGCGCTGCCCAGGAGGGTGGTGGAGGTGGGTTGCCTCACATCCTTTATAAGTACCTGGATGAGCACTTGGTACGTCATAACATTCAAGGCTATGGGCCAAGTGCTGGTAAATGGGATTAGGTAGGTAGGTCAGGTGTTTCTCACATGTCGGTGCAGACTCGATAGGCCGAAGGGCCTCTTCTACACTGTGTGATTCTGTGATTCTGTGATTTGGCCCAATGTGCCTGGGACAGTAGTTTGAAAAGCTATCCAATTAGTCCCAATCCCCTGCCCTTTCTCCACCGCCGCCATTCTTTTTTCAAGTACATATCCAATTCCTTTTTGGAAGTTGCTATTGAATCTGCTTCCAGCACACTTTCAGGCAGTGTTTTCCAGACCATAACAAGCTGCTATGTCAAAAAAAAAAACCTCTCCATTCCTTTCTGGTCCTTTTGCCAATTAAATTTTTGTCTCGCAATCTTTTCAACTGTTTCTGCCCTTCTGAAGTCCTGTAAATAATTCACTTGCCATCCCGTTCCACTGAGTTAGCAAATAATAATGACATTTGTTTTTTGGAACCAATTTGTTGAAAAATGTAGAGCCCAATTAGTAAATAAAACTTATTCCCCACAAAATTATTCCAAAAAATATTTTTAAAAGGAAATTACTGAAACATTGAAAGAAACTGCACTAAAAGCAATAGTGCTAAAAATGGAAGGGTAAATTCATTGCTCCCAGTGGGGATACGTACTTCATGAGGAGCCTGAGTCAGAGATACAGCTACAAAACTCAGCACCTGGCAATCACTTTAAGCGTGGTTCCTTGCTGCAAGTGTGGAATTGCTCTAGTTATGCTGTAATAATTGGGACATAAATATATGCAAAACCTATTCCCCTGTAAGAACTCCATTACAAATTAGGCTTCTCTTAACCTCTTTCATAATGAGCTTTGAAAACAAACAATACAATTCTGGAGAAAAGCTGAGATAATCAACTGGGATGATCAGCTTTTCCACTGGATTATATTATTTGTCTCCAGAAATGAAACCAGGTATTCCTTTAAACATGCTTGCATGAACATTGTAATATTAAAAAGGCTACAGCATGAAATATGCAAAAGCCTTCCAGCACACAAAATGCAACCAGCTGGAAAATTGTTCACAAAAGGAATTGGATGAGAAATACGCCTAAAGGCCTGTTGTCCCAATTTTCTGATTTTTCTCCCCCTCGATTTGGTCTCAGCCTGAGCAGCTCAACTAAGTGTAAAATTTAGCCTATAAAGAATTTTAAAAATGGATTAGCTGGCAAAGGTACCAATAAGACTGACTGTCAGTGAAAGCAACATTTCTCAGCAATAGAAAGTTTTGGACAGTAGCAGCATGGATATGAAATTGACTGAATGTCAGGAAACAAGGAGTAGTGGCTAATGGTTGTTTTTTGGACTGAAGGAAGGTTTGTGGTGGAGTTCCCCAGGAATCGGTGTTCGGACCCCTGTTCCTCCTGATATATATTAATGACCTAGATCTTGGTGTATGGGGCACAATTTCAAAGCATGCAGATGATACAAAACTAGTAAGTATTGTGAACCCTGAGGAGGATAGTGTAGAACTTCAAAAGGCCATAGGCAGGTTGGTGGAATGGATGGGCAAGTGGCAGGTGAAATTTAATGCAGAGAAGTATGAAGTGATTCATTTTGGTAGGAAGAACACAGAGAAACAATAAAATGAAAGGTATAATTCTAAAGGGAGTGCAGGAGCAGAGACATCTGGGTGTGTATTTGCATAAATCATTGAAAATGACAGGACAGGTTGAGAGAGCAGTTAATAAAGCATACAGCATCCTGGGCTTTATCAATTGCAGCATAGTGTACAAAAGCAAGGAAGTTATGTTAAATCTGTATAAACACTGGTTTGGCTTCAGCTGGAGTATTGCATACATTTCTGGGCACCACACTTTAGGAAGGATATGAAGGCTTTAGAGAGGATGCAGAAAAGATTCACGAGAATGGTTCCAGGGATGAGGAATTTCAGTTATGAAGAAAGATTGGCGAAGTTGGGACTGTTCACCTTGCAGGAGAAGGTGTTGAGTGGAGATTGGATAGAGGTTTTCAAAATCATGAGGGGTCTGAGCAGGGTAGATAGGGAGAAACTGCTCCCATTGATGGAAGGATCAAGAACTAAGGGACGCACATTTAAGGTAATTGGCAAAAGAAGAAATGGCAACATGAGGAAAAATCTTTTATGCAATGAGTGGTTAGGATCTGGAATATGTTGCCTGAGACAATGATTGGAGGCTGGTTCAACAGAAGCTTTTGAAGGGGAATTGCATCAATATTTGAAAAGGGAAAAATTGCAGGGTTACGGGGAAAAGGCAGGGGAGTAGGCGAATTGTTCTCAGAGGGCCAGCATTGATACAATGGGTTGAACAGCTTCTTCCTGTACTGTAACCATTCTATGATTCTATGAAATCTATTCCCAAAGAGACAAGCTTTGGAAAGAATACAGGTTGGATAACGATGCTAGGCTCCTGCTTAGCAAATACAACTGGTTAAAAGGTGAAGGAATTTGCGAGGAACCTTATGAGGCTCTTAGCATAAATTCTATCATTTATCACTGGTCCCTAGCGTCAGTTCTTCGAGAAGTTCAGTTGAAGATTTGAAATGGTATTGGAAACTTATGTGCTGAATGCACTGAAGGCTTTTAAGAATGTGGATGGTACATGCTATAGAAACACAGAAATATAGGGGACCATTCAGCCCATCGTGTCCATGCCAGATGAAAAAGAACTATCCTGCCTCACCCCTTCATCCAGCTCTTGATTCATATCCCTGTAGGTAACAGCACCTCAAGTGTATGTTCAAGTTTTTCTTTAAATGCATTGAGAGTTTCTGCCTCTATCACTCTTTCAGACATTGAGTTCCAGACCCACGCGACACTCTGGTGAAAAAGTAATTCTCAACTCCCCTCTTGTTGTGACATGATGACATATACCTTTAAGGGGGCATATTTTAAACTACGGTCAGTCAATTCCACATCAACAGGGTGTGAAATATTAGTCCCATGACTTGCAGTCAGTCTGCAAGCAACAGAGTAGAGATCAGATATGCTATACTTAGCCTCTTAGTAAATCTATTTGTATATTGTCTTATCTTCAAATAAAGAACTTACATTATTTTTTCACCAATCTTTGTGTATGATTGGTATGTTTACTTCAAAGAAAATAAGAAAGCAACATGATGGCAAGGTGACAGCATGGTTTTTGAAGATTTGACTGCAAAATATACAAGCTTCAACCCCTCCACATTCAGCAGAAAAAAAACAACTGGTGTGAAAGTGAAGCAACTATGAAAGCTCTCCATGTGTAAGTGATTCAATGGCTTTGAGGGGAATCTAAACACACTATACCTTCGTTCTGGGATTGCACCTTGATCCAGCCAGCAGGCATCAGGTCCCAGTAAGATTGTTCAAATCTGGAAGATCTTAAATAGTAAAAGCCTATCTGCTGCAAAGGTTAAGCAGGAACAGAAATTAAACAGGAGACTGCAGATGGTCTCACTTTAAGTAGAACTCTACAGACAGGAGAATTAATTACTGCTGAAACTAAACACTGCAGACTGGGCAGGGAAGACAGATCTATTCAGTAACAGCTCCTAGCAGCTAGAGGAAGCCTGTCAAAAAAAAAAGCTTTTTCCACTGTTTGCTTTCACTTTGTAAGTCCCGCAACTATTTTCCCACCTAAAATCACTGTTTTGTGGGTGGAGCTTAGATTTAAACTGAGAAAAATCAGTGAGGTCTACAGTGCCACCATTGCAGTCAAGTAGAACCTATGACAACTGGACCACTAAAGGTGCTGCAACTCGGAGCTACATTAGTTGGGAGAAACTTAAATAGCTGTCAAAAGTTCAAGATAGCATTAAAAATCCTGAAAAAAGCTTTAAGATGACCACAAAGTTTCCAACGCTCAATTGGAAGGCAATGGATCTCCTATCTAAATTTACCTTGTTCCAACATTTTTTTTTCTGGATCTCAATATTTCTGAACCAGATATATAAGACATATAAATTAAAATTGCTACAGGCAATTAAGGCCTCCACAAACAGAACACATCAGGTCTGTCTGACAATCATCTAAAAAATCCATAAAAAGTATGGTCAATACTGGAAGATCAATTATGAGTGAAGCTCGGTTTCAGAATAGACCATCTGGAATTCATATCTTTTAGGCCACAATCGACAGAGGCCATTGAGCCATTCCTAAGTCGATGCACAACAAGGGGCATGATTGCGACTCTATTGCAGCAGAGCTAGCCAACAGAATAATCGAGCTTGCAATAGCATCTACCCCAATGGAAGCATTCTAAAAAGACCTCTTGGACCAAGCCAAAGGTCACACCGGGAAGCACTACTACAAAGTGTGTGCAAGCACAAAGCCATACTAATGGGTACACAGAGTATACAGGCTAAGCCTAATTCATTCAACATTGTCATGATAGCCAATGCAGGCAAGCCTAGTAAGCAATGTAGGTTTTATTTTGTTTTCTTTTATTCATTCATGGGATGTGGGCTTTGCTGGCTGGGCCAGCATTTATTGCCCATCCCTAGTTGCTGTTGAGAAGGTGGTGGTGAGTTGCCTTCTTGAATCGCAGTGCAGTCTCATACATGCACCAAGAAAATGGCTTCCTTTTAATGCTGTATGCAAGGCATGTGGCACCAAAGGACACTGGAATCACCAGTGCAGAAAGCAAAGGCCAGAATAAGTGGTTGAAATCTTTGCCACTGTCCTGATTATATACCAGGGTCAACATAACCTATATGCAAAACTGGATACTGGTGCAGGTGCAAATATCCTTCCACTTTGTACAATGAAGTGTATTGTCTCATAGAAAAGCAAGTGATAATTCAACCAACTACTGTCAAACTCACCATGTGATTGTAGTAAAAACCCATCTGGTTCACTAGTGTCCTTTAGGGAAGGAAATCTGCCGTTCTTATGTGGTCTGGCCTACATGTGACTCCAGACCCACAGTAATGTGGTTGACTCTTAAATGCCCTCTGAACAAGAACAATTAGGGATGGACAATAAATGCTGGCCAACCAGTGATACCCATATCCCATGAATGAATTTTTAAAAAACTATACTGACATCTACGAACTTGAGGCTATGGTTCTGCGTGATCACTTCTGTTCCATGAACCTGCGAGATACTCCACCCTGAAGTTGTACTGACAATTAGGCCATTTGTAGATGCGCAGTGGTCAAAGACCTGATCCTGACATAGTGATAGGGGGGAATATAGGGGTACAGTAAGAACTTATTGAAAGGGAATGAATTACTCAAAATCTCCAAGCACACTGGCAATTAAAGGTTACCAGATGAACCTTGCACAGCCTTAAGGGCCTGCAAACAACAGAAAGACCTTGAGCCGGACTGTAGTCAGAGGATGGCAATAACAATTAAAATTAAGTGTGCTCTTCAACAGGTAGGGGAAGAACAGATGGTTCTAGTTTAGGTAGGAGGGAAGGTCTCTGCCTGGGTGAAAACAAATAGGGACATATGGTGCATGTACTTGTTACCAGAGATGTCTGTTTAATGTAAACCTATATGTTGATGAGATTGGAATCTGGAAACTGTTCTTGTACGTGACCAATAATGTATAAATATGTTGAATACTTGTAGTTTAGCAGAGTACTGTCTCAAGCTGCATTGAGATGGTTCTCCCCTTGCAATTGCTCGAATAAACGATCGTGACCTGTACCTGAGACTCCTGTGGTCCGTTTTTCAAAGTGACCACAACACATAGCTAAAAATATCATCAATGCTTGGAGATCAGTGCGGAAAGTACACTTTCTACTTTAGAGACACATGCTAATGTTTACAAGTGTAAAAGCAGGCTGGTGCTTCTGCCTCCAGCAGATTATTGGCGTTCAGTTTCTGACAACGGGCATAATGCACAAGGGGTTGGTTATTCACTGCCTTGAATGCACTGTGAGAGTACAGCTCCAGTTTCATTTCCTGATGCATCTGTTGTGACATGCTGTTTGCTATGCAATTGGCCATTCTATTGTACATCTTTGTGCAGTAGCTTCTGAAGCGGCTCTGCTATCTCTGCATACTTAGGAATGAACTTTTGATGACAATTGGTAGTACCAAGGAAGAATGCCAACTCTTTCATGTTAAACAGGGTTGGAAGCGCATGAATGGCTTTGACGTTGTCAGAGGCTTTACTCCAGCTGCTGTTACACTGTACCCTTAGAAAGTCAATTTCAGGTGTCTTGGATGTGTATTTGTCCTTGTTGAGCATCAAATTGTGTTGTGTGAGGTCAGTGAGCATCACTGATAGCAGGTGATTGCATTCTGCTTTGCCCTTTCCATGCATAACGACGTCACAGTGAGGATTCTGCTTTCCTATTTATACCTCATCTAGACACATTTTTTGTACCTTTACTTGTCCCAGTACCACCCCCCTTGGCCTTGCAGTTTCATCCATTTTGTTTTCTAATTATTCCTGCCTTCCACCCAATCACAGACCTTCCCTTTTGTTCTGTACCCCCTTCATCCTTTCCTTGCTTCCATATTTGCTTAAAGTTGTTCATCTCTAATCGTTTCCACTTCTGAAAAAAACCCATCAAGCTGAAAAGTTAACTCTGTTTCTCTCTCCACAGATGCTGCCAGACTTGCTGATTTTTTCCTGATTTTTCAATTTTTATTTCAGATTTTTGACACCTGCAGTACTTTCCTTTTTCAAGAAAAATCTAGCCTTTTTTTAAAAAAAACTTGTTTTCTTTATTTTTCTCCAAATTTCAAATTCAGATTGTGGTTCTATCGAGGTTTAAAAAGTGAGGAAGTGATGGTGAACCTTTATAAAACACTGGGCGGAATTTTCCATGCCTACTGGCATCGGGCATGCTCAGCAGCACGAGCGGACAATGCGGCAAGAAGGCTAAAGATTGGTCTTACGACGTCGTGAAAGCAGTTTGCGATCATCCCGTCAGCCCGTTGATGGGGGGCCGCGTACCCCACCATCGGACATTGCGAACCTCGTTGTAATACATCTACATATCATTATAAGGCCAGCCCACCGGAATCATCCCCGCTCATCCCTGTTGATCCCTGCTGGATCATCCGCCTACATCGGCGTGATTGCATGCCAACGTGTTTCACAACAGCATATATACAGCATGCATTTGGCAGGCTGCACTTTGAGGGAACTTGGAGATGAGTGCACAGTAACATTGCGGAGCGCTTGAAAGGCTCACCTGTTGGACTTCAAAGTTGAGGTGGTTGGAGACGTGGGGGCAAGGGCAGCCCTGTGTTGAAGTTAGTGCACAAGCACATGCGGGGTGGTGGGGAGGGAAGTGGCCACACATGAGGGAAACCTTTTATAAAGGGACCATTCCTCCGCAGCTGAGACAGTTCAGATGCAGCCACATTGACATGCTTGGAGTTGGGCCTCTAGTTTATCTCCCCACTCAAGCAATGCAGAGGCATGCAAGTGCCACCAAGTGTTCCAGAGCTTTTCACCCCTCGGGCACAGGCTGCAAACTAATGAATGTTTTAGTGGACTGCAGAACAATTGGATGACTGGGCACATTGTACAATCTCCTTGCTAAAGGTGGCCATGGAGCAGTCACTGGTGGAGGTGTGCATAGCCCCTTGCAATGTCATCACCCTGCTTTGGACTAGTGTCCCCCATGGTTCAAGCTAACAGTACAGCCTTGCAGTGTGGGTTAGGAGAATGCCTGCGCCTGAGCTGAGTTTCCAAGCATGCAGTCCAGTGGGCAAAGCTGATGCCAATTGGTCAGGTGGAGTAGGGTGGAGTTGGTTGGGTTTCGGGCAACCATGCAGTGCACTAAACTCTGGCCATCTAAGTGGTGACCAGCACTCTTCAGACTTAACCAAGAGAGGTTCTTAGTGTACCAAAGCTAACCCACACTCTCTCTCTTTCATCCTGTATGAGGAGTACATCAGGAGCATGGAGCCTGGTGAACTAGCTGCATGTCTTATGGCGCACATAGGGTGGAGACAATGGAGAAGAGAATGACGAAGGCACCTGGCTGTGCAGAGGGAGGAGCAGCACCCTCAGGAAGAAGGGGTGGCTGGGGCTCCTGCACAAGCTGCTGAAGAGTCACAGCAAGCTGAGGCCGGTCGGCACCTAGCTAGACCCAGGGTCCATAGATGCTGCCTGTCATTCTTGCAGATGGCCAACAACCAGTGTCGCCGAAGATTGCACATGTCTAGGGAACTGGTCGGTCACATCTGCCGGCTAATGCAGGATTCAGCGCCACAGGGACATGGAGGGCATCCATTGCCAGTGGCTGTGAAAGTGATTGCTGTGCTCAATTTTTAAGCCAGTGGCTCCTTATAGGGCTTCACAGGTGACCTCAGTGGAATATCATAAGCCTCCACCCACAATGCATCCATGAGGTCATGGATGCCATCTTTGCGAAGGCACGCAACTTTGTGCATTTCGCCCAGGACCAGAAAAGCCAAGATGTAAGAGTGATTGGATTTGCCCAGGTCTCGGGTTTCTCACAAGTGCAGGGCGCCATCGACTGCACTCATGTGGCGCTCAGGTCTCCGTCACAACAAGGGATCAACTACATCAACCACAAGGGATTCCATTCGCTGAATATTCAGTTGGTGTGCGACCACCATAAATGCATCCTGCAGGTTTACGCACAGTTCCCAGGAAGTGTCCATGATTCCATGATTCCTACATTCTCAGTTGGTCACAGATCCCTGACATCTTCCAGGGTCCACAGAGGCTGCAGTGTTGGCTCCTCGGAACAAGGGCAACCCACAGAGTAAGCGGCTGATGACACCCGTGCGGTTGCCTCAGACGGCAGCAGAGCGAAGTATATCGAGGCTCATGCTGCAACTCGCAACTTGGAGGAGCAGACCGTCAGGATGTTGAAAATGAGGTTCCGGTGCCTGGGCTGGTCTGGTGAAGCCCTGCACTACAGTCCACAGAGGGTGTCACACATCCCCGTCATCTGCTGTGCCCTTTACAACCTGGTGTTGCAACAGGGAGAGAAACTGGCTGAGGAGATGCAGGAGCTGGAGGTCTCCTATGATGAGGAGGATGTTGACGATGATGATGGTGAGAATGTCCTCTAAGGCGACAATGATGGCAATGATGCCCTCACACTAGCCAAACAAGGCAGGCGTGCTCGGGAGGACCTCACAGCTGCTAGATTTGTGGAGAATAATGACGACATGCAGTGAGGAGACACCATAGATCCTTACATTGCATCTGTGAACGTTTGGCTCTAGTCTGGCTTATGGCAGTGTGCATACCCTCTGTGATAATGCTCCTGTCATGGAGAAGCGGTGGAGGCCCTAATAATCGCTCGATTGCAGGAGGATGATGACAACATGCAGTGAGGACACTGCATAGATCTTCACATAGCCTCTGAGAATGTCTGACTCTTGTCTGGCCAAGGGCAGCTCACTTGCGCTCTGTGATCAGGGTCATATTATAGAGATGCAGCCACGAAACTTTAAAAGCATCTGATCCTTTGTCTGCCTTCAGCACCTGACCCCTTCAGGAGCCGTGTCACTGGTCACAGATGTTCAAGAAATGGAGGCCAGCTCCGCTTTAAAGGTGCTGAGAGCGCACAGAGAGGATGACGGAAATCTGTGCACCTGCTGGTCCTCCTCCCTATGGGTACTCAAGGGCCCACTCAAGCTTCCTTCTTGAGGGGAAGGAGTAGCTGGAGTGAAATTGAGCTGCCCAGGACCCCTCTTACATACACACCATTGGAGGCCAACTATGGCCTCAGCGATGGAGTTCAGCCTGTGCAGCAGTGCAGGAGCAACGGCCTGGACCAAGGTCTCCATGGCGGCTGCCATCTTGCCAGTGTTGACCTCATTGCGTTGCAATGCTAGCACTATCACTTCAGCCTGAAGGAGGACAGACTCCTGAACAGAAGGACAGAAGGCTGAGGGACTCCTCCATCGTGCTTTGCAATCCGAGGAGTGCAGCGGACATCACTTCCTGATGTTCCTGAGCTTGCCTTTGCAGCTCCAGCAACTGTGACATGACCAAGTCCTGAGGCACATCATCTGACTCGGACTCAGCAAATTTCTGGCCTCCAATAGTCCTCCAAGTGGGGGACACATGTGAAGCCCCAGCCACCCCTGCTGCGGATTGGAAAGTGCGCTGAGCTCACCAGATTGTGATCCTGAGGCTACTCTAAAGCTAGGTCCCACCGAGGTCTGTGTCTCTGCACTGCTGGAGGGTGTGGGTGAGTGATGTGACGAGTCTTCAGGGAGACTTTTAGCAGATTCCTCTTCTGAGCTTCCCTCAGGGCTTGATCGGAGGCCCTGGGTCATAGGCTCTCTTGGCAGTTTCCCAGATGTGCCTGCAAAAGCAAAGAGAGACAATGGGTGCATGGCAGTGGCCTCACTTGATAATCTCATTTGATTTCAGATCTGTCTGCATGCCTAATTCACCATTGGGTCCTGGGCCTGCTTCAGCATGTTAGAAGCTTTATTTATAAAATTTGTCCTGAGGGCAATAATGACTTCCCAAACCTCTGTTGTTTTTAGGGACCATAAGCGTAAGACAGTCACTAATGCATCTAATAAAGATTTCAGGAGAAACGTCTTCAAAATGGCCTATTTCTGCCTGTAAACTCAGAGGGAGTTAATTATCTACTTCCGCACTTCAGTAAACATGTTAAATTTCAAAGCTCAAAATCACCCTTCTATCTGAACACTAATTGAGCTTGGGGACTGATAATCCATTCATGTCTTAAGGGTTATTCTGTCCTACATTATTGGTTATAACAATCACACTGATTATAACTTGACAACTGGGGTTTCACACACTTGAACTGATTTGCTCAGAAATTAATTCTGTTAGTAGAGAGGTGTGTATCTTTTGTAATTGATCTTGACTAGGCATAATTGTTGCGAACTGGAGTATGGTAGCATTGTGGTTATGTTACTGGACTAGTAATTCAAAGGCCTGGACGAAGGATCTGGAGAAATGAGTTTTAAATGCCACCACTGCAGTTGAGGAGTTTGGTTAATTAAATTAATCTGGAATAAAAAGCCTGTATCACTAATGGTGAACATGAAGTTATTGGATTGCTGTAAAATCTCATAATTTTCAATAATGTCCTTTAGAGAAGGCAATGTGCCATCCTTACCTGCTCTGGTCTATATGTGACTCCCGGCCCACAGCAATGTGGTTGACTGTTAACTGTCCTGTGAATTGGCTGAGTAAGCCATATGATTGTATCAAGCCGTTATGATAAGAATAAAACCAGATGAAGGGCCAAATGGCATTGATTTAGGCATTGGATTTGGGCACGTCAAAGGCATGTCCAGCAAAGCCCTTCTCGCTAACTTCTGGGGACTTGTGTCAAAATTGGGAAAGTTGTCTCACAGGGGTATCAAGCTCACTGAATCCTAACTTTTAACCAATATTCCAGACAAGTCTATGGTCATCTCTTGGAATGTCCTGTCCAACTGTTAGGACAGACCCACTAGAGGTGGTGGCACAGTAGTAGACAGCTGCCAGGAGTGGCCCTGCACTCCAGACCCCATAAAGTCCCATGGCATCAGATTAAACACGCACAGGAAAATCTCTTGCTGATTACTACCCACCATCCTTCCTCAGCTGATGAATCAGTACTCCTCCACCTGGAAGCAGCACTGAGGGTAGCAAGGGCACAGAATGTAGTCTGAGTGGAGGACTTCAATGTCCATCACCAAGAGTGGCTTGGTCTCATCACGACTGATTGATAAGCCAAGTGCTGAAAGACACAGTTGCCAGAAAGGCTTGTGACAGGTGGTGAGAGAAACAACACTGGAAAAAAACATACTTGACATCGGCTTTACCAATACAGCTGTCCCTTTTCAATCTGCCCATGGTAATTGTTGGCTTGACAACTGCATAATCCTTGTAGAGATGAAGGGCAAAAGCATCCCAGATTTGCACTAAGTGTGGTCGCGGGTGGGAAAAAGGATGTTTTACCGGCCAGCCGCAATGGCGGCTTTTCACGCCGTATCGTCTCAATCCGGCCTCATTAATAATGCATTCCCAGGAAACACACCATTTCGATGGCAGGCAGGTTCTCATTTGCCCACCACGTCATCACCTTGGCGCTTCATCACGCCATATTTAAAGAGCAGCCACACGAACACATTTCAGTCCTTCCAGCCCAGGACTGCTGAAAGAAGACATGGCCCCCAAAAGGCAAGAAGACTGCAGCTCTCAGTTTAATGGTGCATCCCTTGAGCACCTTTTGGACACAGTGGGGGTCCACCATGATGTCCTCTACTCCAATTCTGGCCACAGGAGGGGCAGCAACATCACCAATCCAGCATGGGAGGTGGTGGCACCAGTGGTCAGCCCCAGCGCCCTATAAAAAAGGACAGCCACCAAATGCCGAAAAAGGATTAACGATCTCCTCCATTCTGCCAGGATTAGTCGCTCTTCTCATCACTCTCATCTCACACACTCACAAACCCATCACACATCCACAGGGATCTCACTTGCTGTCAATTCAAGAGGCATCACCATTCACTCTCTCATACTCACTGTCATTGTCCTCACCCTGTCCATAGGACCAATCAGCACCCATACAGGCCAGGCATACTTATCGTCTGGCCTTAAAGGCATCCTGCTTACATTCTCTCTATCTCTATTCATGTAGGACAACCTGGCACACATCAACAGGGAGAGGATACAGACTGGTGGAGGAATGCCTGAAATCAACATCTTCATGGACTTTGAAAATAGAGCCATCCAGTAAACCAGTGAGGATCTGGACCATTCCTGTGCTGACGGTGAGGTCGGCGATGCTCTACCAAGTAAGGGTCCAGCAATGCAACATCCATCAGACAACGATCCTCTGAGTGATGCGTCCTGTTCTGCAGTCCCCTGCCATGTACTAATTATCT
Source organism: Cetorhinus maximus (assembly GCF_964194155.1). NCBI lineage: Eukaryota > Metazoa > Chordata > Chondrichthyes > Lamniformes > Cetorhinidae > Cetorhinus > Cetorhinus maximus. The sequence continues at coordinate 102,580,556 of NC_135879.1, read as the reverse complement.
CTCCTTGCTTTCGCAGGCACATCTGGGAAACAGCCCAGGGAGTTCACGACCCAAGGCCTCCAATCAAGCCCAGGAGAAACCACTGAAGAGGGATCTGAAGGCCCCTTCATTGAAGTCACAGCACTCACCCACACCCTCCACCAGCGCAGAAACACACACCTCAGTGGGACCTAGCTTTAGAGCAGCCCCAACATCACAATCTGGTGAGCACCTCACACTGTCTGATCCACAGCAGGCGGAGGCAGGGACTTCTCAGGTCCCCGGCACTCGGAGGGCTGCTGGAGGCCAGAACATTGTTGAGTCCGAGTCAGATGCCGAGCCTCTGGACTCGGTCATACCTCAGTCACTGGAGCTGCAAAGGCAAGCTCGGGAACATCAGGAAGGGATGTCCGCTGCTCAGTTTGCAAGGCACGACGGAAGAATTTGTCTATCTTCAGACTGAGGTGATAGTGCCAGTATGCCAACGCACCAAGATCAACCCTGGTAGAATGGTGGCTGCAATGGAGACCTTGGTCCAGGACATCGCTCCTGCACTTCTGCTTGGGCTGAACCCCATCGCTGATGCCATTGTTGGCCTCCAACAGTGTGCATGCAAGAGGGGTCCTGAGCAGCCCAATATCACTCCAGCTACCCCTTTCTTCAAGGAGACAACCAGGGGTCCTTGGGCACCCATAGGGAGAAGGATAAGTAAGGGCACACCCCAGGGCCGTCTGCCCAGGTAACTCCAGGAGTGTCCAGCCCATTTGAATCCCCTCTTCCTGTGACCTCAGCAGCTCCAGCGGCACAGGCTGAGGAGAGTGCCACTGCCACACAGCAGGACCCCCAAAGCAGTCCGGGGCACTCCAAGTCTCGGCCCTCCAGAGGGTGCCCACCAAGGTCATCACGGACAGGGCATCACAGTCAGCAGGCCGCCTCCACCTCCACTATGGATGTCTAGGGAGCACCAAGATGTAGCAGCAGGGCTAGGAAAGTTAAGAAGATGTAGATGCGCAGCCTGGGTACGGGGGTTAATCACTTGGACATAATGTTTACTATTGTAAATAAACTCCCAAGAATGTCTGTGGCTCCTTGTTCTGATAAGCAGTGTTTATGTCACTCAGATGTGAAACCTTTCTGCACAAGATAAAGGCAGGTGTCTCAGTCTAGGGCCTCTTCCCTTTGCTTTGTGCAGCCTTCAGACTAAAGTGATGGTCTGGCCTCACACTCCTTGGGCACTTTACTGATGCCTGCACCTCGACGGTGCTTGTCATTGCTGCCAGAATGTAGTGGGCAGGCGTCACAGAGCTCTGTGAACTCTCAGCACCTTTGAGGTGTGGCTGGCCCCCATCTGTTCAGCATCTGTGACCAGTGACGTTGTGCCCCTGAAGAGGACAGGTGCTGAAGTTGGACAAAAGACCAGGTGCATTTAGGCCAGAATTTTCTCATTGACTTGTGAGGGCGGGCCCCGTTCACCGACATGTAAAATGATGCACGGTGACGTCGGGTGAACATCCCAACGTCACCACGCACCATCACGATATTTCAGACACGCGATCTTCTCCGATGCTTGCCCACCATTAATTAATCACCCAGTTAAGGCCCTTGAGGCAGCATTGTCTGCTATTTTTCGGGGCCTGTATGATCTTCAGAACGTCACATGGGCACAATGGGCAGGCGGGTAGGAGACATTTGTATAAACCTCATCCACGGGTAGGATAAGAGGGGCGAGTGGGGTCACGAGTGGTATCTGTTAGATATTTAATTGTGAAAGTAACTGACACTTGCTTGTGTGAGCAGGAGTACTTCAAAACTCACACCAGCTGCTTGGTCAGGAGTAACAGCCTTCAGGTCAGGACTCTACGGTAAAGATTATTTTTGGGGCCTGCAGGTTTCAGGAAGCTTTCCCTTAGCCTGGGAATGGGAGCTGTGCTCTCCACCTCCTCTGAGGAGGAAGGGAGGGCCAGAAGGGGGAGGGGGCCAGGAGTCCACATTCAACCTCCTGGGGAGCCACCTTTGAGGGGAGATGCACAGGCACAATGGGCACAAGGCCAACAGGAAGTGCAAGGTGGAAGGGGCCGCAGAAGACGCCACTATCCTGCTGCCAGGGTTTACAGGCGGCGAAGCAGCTACCTCAATATGCCTGAGGTGCAGTGCCGAAGAAGGCTCCATCTCTCAAGGGAGACAGTCACCTCCATCTATCAGATGATTGGCGCTGAGATCAGCGCCAACTATGTGTGTGGGCAGCCCCTGCCAGTGGCGCTGAAGGTCATGGCTGTCCTTAACCTCTATGCCTCCGGCTCTTTCCAGGGGTCGGTGGGTGATCTTTATGGAGTTTCCCAATTATCTGTCCACTCTTGTGTCAAGCAGGTTACAGATGCTCTGTTCAGGCGTGCATTAACTTTCATCCACTACTGCTGGGACGAGGCCAGCCAGACAGAGCGAACCAGAGGCTTTGCGGCCATTGCTGGCTTTCCCTGCGTCCAGGGTGCAATAGATTGTACATAGGTGGCCATCAAGGCGCCAGCGGGTGAGCCCGGTGCCTTTGTCAACAGGAAGGGCTTCCACTCCATGAACGTGCAGATAGTGTGTGATCACAGGATGCAGATTCTGCAAGTTTGTGCAAGGTACCCAGGCAGCTCCCATGATGCCTACATCCTCAGACACTCCCAGGTGCCGGGGCTCTTCAGTGCTCCAGCCCGGCTGGATGGATGGCTGCTGGGTGACAAGGGCTATCCCCTCAGAAGGTGCCTCATGATGCTCCTCCACCATTCAAGAACAGAAGCTGAGCAGCAGTACAATAGGAGCCATACCTCCACAAGGGCTGTGGTGGAGAGAACCATCGGTCTTCTCAAGATGCACTTCCGATGCCTGGACCATTCAGGGGGCGCACAGTACCCCCCAGATCTTGTGTTGCTGATAGTGGTTGCATCCTGCGCTCTCCACAATCCTGTGCTGGAAAGGGGCGATGCAGTGGACGAAGGAGATGTAGACGCATTTATTGCAGATGCACATGATGATCCAGGTCGTGAGCCCGAGGATGAGCACACACAGGAGAACGCTGAGGGGGCAGACGCTGACCTGGGCATACTCCAGGGAGGCAGGGACACCCAGAAGCCTTTAATCCAATGAACCTTCAGCTAGCCCACCACAGATGGACCTTCAACACATGCTGAGGCTGCAGGCTCCATACTCGATACCTGAGTGCAACATCTGCCTGGATAGGGACATTAACTAAGGCCCTTGTCAATAAAGCTCAATGTCAAAGCACTCACTCAGAACACCATGGCTTCCCATCCACCTGCAGAAGTAAGGAATCACCCTGAGCCATGCTCACATATCAAAATTTAATGATTTAACAAAATGAAGTTCCAGGAAAAAAAGATGTTGCACAGCACACCTAGTGGTCATGAACTAATAGTGGGCCAACATAAAAGCACCAGTGAGAAACCCGTGGTGTGCCTAAGGTGCCTTAAAGTTACGCTTACGGGTGCTACGTCTAGGTGCTGTCCCCTCGCTGTCACTGGCATCTGAGACAGTCTGCTCACTGTGCTGTCCTGTTGGCCTCGGTAACCTTGGCAGCCGTCCTCTGGCCCGTGGAGCCTGTGCTGGCCCCGCCTGGGAGGGAGTGGTCAGTTCCACAGCTGGTATCTCCCTAGCCGCCGCAGCCTCATTGGATGCTACGGCCACTGGCAGAGGGGCAGAGGAGCTGCTGCTCTCACCCGGAGCGCCCTGAGAGGAGCCCGCAGAGATGACAGGCAGCTGCTACGCCAACATGAGGTCACTTCGGACCTCCCTGCTCACCGTAGGAAGATGGGCACCGAGCTGGGATACTTGGTGCCCAGACCATCTCCCACACTGGCACTGACCGACAGAGGTCAATGCTGCTGTGAGGCTTCCAGGTCTGAGCGCAACCCCAGGAAGCCCTGATTGGTCTCCCTGAGGAGCCTCTCCACGAGAGTCGCCACTTTCTTCATGGAGGAAGCATGGCGCTCGGCCATGAGACTCATTGCATCGGTGATGCTCCACGTGGACTCCTCCAGCATGGGCACCATGCCACGCATTCCCTCATGTATCTCCGCCAGGTCTTCCCGCACACCCGGCTGCACTTCCAGCATTTGCTGCCTCACGGACGACTCCAGAGGCACATCATCAGGCACCGACTGAGCATGTTCCTGATCCCCAGCAGTCCTCCAACTGACAGCGCCATGGGCACTCTCTGTCTCTGCCAGCTCCTCCAGCGACTGTGAAGTGCCCTCAGCGCTGTGCCCGAGACAGCAGCAGATGATCAAATTCCCACTGAGGTGCTAGTATCTGAGCTGGTGCCTGCCTGGCAGAGATGGTGTGACGCTGGTGAGTCAAAATGTTCTGGGCCCTCAGGTGTGAGAGGTGACCACTCTGCCTCCTCCTCCCAGCCCTGCTCTGGTGATGGAAGAACAAGGACGTTTGATTAGTTAAAGTGGAGACAATGTCAATGTGCATCCCTGTCCCCTGGATCGGTATGTGCTCATCCTTCCATAAGCAATGGTCAACCCATGTTGCAAACTTCAATCACTGAACATTCAGCAGTGCCATGGCTGCTGGGACACACATGGTGACCTCAGTGATCGACAAAAATACCTCCCCGCGGCACCCCAGCCTCACTGCCACCAGTGGGCCTGGGGGCATGGCCCCCCCCCCACCAGATCCATGGCCTGCTGCTCGAATGGAGTCACGATGGCCAACTGGGCCTGTCCTCCACCAGTCCTCATCCACTCGGCAGCATTGTGTGCAGTCTTCTCCTGAAAAGGAGAGAGGAGCATTGATTAGTCCAGCCTGTATCTGGATTCCCATCACATCCCTGTCACCCCAGCCAGAGTGGGACATTGCAGGGCTCCAGTGCTTCATCACACCGCAGCTGCTACACACTCACACCAAGGAGCCAGGGCTGAACCCCCCACTTGCCCACGGGCTGCCTCCATCACATTTGGCACCACACGGTCTAACCTTGCAAAACAAGGAGGCACAAGTACGTGGAACACCAAGGGCAGCAGATGGATGGTTGCCCCGTCACCTGGAAGCTCCCCTCCCAGCATGTTAGCACCCTGACTTTGACATGTTTCGCAGTTCCAGCACTCTGCCTGGGTGCAGATCCTGGAGTTCGGCCCCGAATCTATTCTCTGGGTGTCAGTGTCACACATGTTGCGGATGCAGAACCCCTTTCAGCGCTACCCTCTCAGGGTGAACTAGGCATGGGCAATATCTGCTGGCCCACCCAGCGAGGGAAACATGCCGTGAAGGATTCAATGCTGTAACTGCACTCAGAGTTGGCTGGCACGGGGAGCGGGTGGCAGGAGGGGGGGGCCTTGTGGGGGGGAATGGCTGACGGCTGTGTTAAGTGACCTCTGCCAACATGGTACTCACCCTTCCCGAGCGCAGGAGGTCGTTGAACTGGAGCCATGCGCGTCGCACCACATCATGGGAGCTCACACTCTCGGCCACCTCCTCCCATGTACTTTTAGTCAGGTGGAGGGGCCTCCACCTCCATCCCTCAGAAGCAGGACCTCCCGTCACACTGCCACCTCCTCCAGGAGGGCAGCTCGGCATTCATCTGAAAAACAAGGGGCACACTGCCCCGCTGCCCTACCCACCGGCCTGGCCTGCTCCACTGCCCTACCCTCCAGTCTGGCCTGCTCACCAGAAGCCCTCTGGTGAGCCCTTCTACTTGCCATTGTGAGCAGCCTTGCAAAGGCTGACAGCGCATCATTTAAACAGGCTGCCAGGTTGCCATTGGACCCGGCGGTCAGTGCACTCCTGCCATCGCCCGCCCACTCCCATACACTCCCGCTATCCTCGGGAGTCGAGAACTGCGCTGGGCGGGCCTTAATTAGCCCACTCGCGTAAAATGGCAGTGTGGACCCTATCGTGGGTGGCGATCGCGTCCGCATCCACCCGCACCCACTCCCGCTCGGCCCACCCGACATGGGGAAAATTCTCCCCTTAAAGTTTCACAGTTGCGTCTCCATGACATGACCATGATCACAGAGCCCAAGCGAGCTGCCCTCAGCCAGGCAGGAGTCAGATATTCTCAGACGCTACGCGAAGATCTATGGAGTGTACACATTGCATGTCATCATCATCCTTCTGGAATTGAGCAACTATTAGGGCCTCTGCTGCATCTCCATGACAGGAGCCTTATCATAGAGGGTATGTGCGCTGCCATCAGCCAGGCTGGAGTCAAACATTCATTGATGCAATGTGAGGATCAATAGTGTCTCCTCACTGCATGTCACCATCATCCTCCACAAATCTAGCAGCTATAAAGGCCTTCTGAACATGCCAGCCTTGCCTGGCCAGTGAAATGACCTCATCGCCATCATCATCGCCTTTGAGGGCCTCCTCACCCTCATCTCCATCAATGTCCTCCTCATTGGAGGAGACGTGTAGCTCCTCCATCACCTCTTCAGCCAGCTCCGCTCCTTGTTGCAGCGCCAGATTGTAAAGGGCGCAGCAGACGACAACAATGCCTGACACCCTCTGTGGACTGTATTACAGGGCTCCACCAGACCGGTCCAGGCACCAGAACCTCATTTTCAGCATCCTGATGGTTTGCTCCACCAAATTGTGAGTTGCTGCATGAGCCTCATTATAGCATCACTCTGCTGCAGTCTGAGGCTGCTGGACTGGTGTCATCAGCCATGGCCTCTGTGGGTAGCCCTTGTCCCCGAGGAGCCAACCCTGCAGCCTCTGTGGACCCTGGAAGACATCAGGGATCTGTGACTGACTGAGAATGTAGGAATTGTGGACACTGCCCGAAAACCATGTGCAGACCTGCAGGGTGCATTTGTGGTGGTCGCACACCAGCTGCACATTCAGCGAATGGAATCCCATGCGGTTTCCATGGTTACCCACTTGTGACGGAGATCTGAGGGTCACGTGAGTGCAGTTGATAACACCCTGACCTGTGAGAAACCCGAGATCTGGGCAAATCCCTTCGCTCTTGCATCCTGGCTTTCCTGGTCCCAGGCGAAATGTACAAAGTTGTGTGCCCTCACAAAGGTGGATGAATTTGTGGGTGGTGGAGTGTGATATCCCACAGAGGTCATGTGTGGAGCCCTGAAAGGAGCAACTGGCATAAAAATTCAGTGCCGCAGTCACTTTCATGGCCACTGGCAGTGGATGCTCTCCATGTCCCTCTGGCGCCAAATCCTGCAGCAGGTGGCAGATGTGACTGACCAGTTCCCTAGACACGTGCAATCTTCGGCAACACTGGTTCTCAGTCATCTTCAGGAATGAAAGGCGGCATCTATAGACCCTGGGTCTAGCTAAGGGCTGACCAGCGATGGCTCGCTGTGACTCTTCAGCGGCGTGTGCAGGAGCCCTAGCCACCCCTTCTCCCTGAGGGTGCTGCTCCTCCCTCTGCCCAGCCAGGCCCCTCCATCGCTCTTTTCTCTTGCATCTCCACTCTCTGTAAGCAATGAGGCATACAGCTAGGTCACCAGGCTCCATGCTCCTGTTGTACTCATCCTGCAGGATGAAAGAGAGAGACGCATGAGTTAGCTTGGGTGTCCTAAGACCCTATCATGATTAAGTCTCAAGGCCCATAAACACATCCCAAAGAGTGCTAGCCTCCCCTTGAATGGCCAGAGTTTAGTGCACTGCAGGGCTGCCTGAAACCCCATGCACCTCCACCCCACTCCACCTGACCGATTGTCAGCAGCTTTGCCCACTGGACTGCATGCTGTGCTCTCAGCTCAGGCACAGGCATTCCCCTAACCCACACTGCAAGGCTGCACTGTTAGCTTCAACCATGAGGGATACTGGCCCAAACCGGGATGATGACATTGCAAGGGGCTGTGAGCGTTTCCACCAGTGACTGCTTCACGTCCAACTTTAGCAAGGAGCTTGGGCAATGTGCCCAGTTGTCCACTGTTCTTCAGTGTACTAAAAGACTCATTAGTTTGCAGTCTGTGCCCAAGGGGTGAAAAATTCTGGAGCATTTGATGGCAATTTCATGCCTCTGCATTGACTGAGTGGGCAGATAAGCCAATGGCCTGACTTGAAGCATGTCAATGTGGCTGCATCTGAACTGTCTCAGCTGCAGATCAATGGTCCCTTTATAAAAGGTTTCCCTACTGCATGGCCGCTTCCCTTCACCCCCCTACCCAGATTGTGATGGAATACTCCACTTGTTTGAATGAGTGCAGCACCAAAAAAACACACAATTTCATTACCATCTGGAATAAAGCAGGGGGGTTGCTTGATCATCACCCCACCCACCATCTTAAATATTCACTCCCTCCACCATTGGCTTACCATGTACCATCTGCAAGATGCAATGCAGCCACTTGTCAAGGCTCCTTTGACAGCATGTCCCAAACTTACAACCTCCACCATCCAGAAGGCCAACTGCAGCAGGCGCATGAGATCACCACCATCTGCAGGCTCCCCTCCGAGTCACACACAATGATGACTTTGGCAATATTTCACTGTTCCTTGATTTTCACTTGGTCAAAATCCTAGTACTGACTACGTAGCAGCGCTATGCGAGTACCTTCACTACATGAACTTCAGCAGTTCAAGGTGGCTCACCAGCACCTTCTCAAAGGCAGTTAGGGATGGACAAAAAATGCTGACCTTGCCAGCCTTTCCCTTGACCCATCAATGAATAAAAAAAACTGTTGTGATCAAAATTCCCTTGAATTTCCCTTTGCTGCACACAGCCCATTTGTTGCACTGCGTGTTCCCTTTAAGATTGCTGCAAGGCTGCACATCTGCATGTCTTAAAGAAACAACTTCATGTGTGCAGCAGTTGACTCTTTTACAGTAAGTTCTGGATTGCTGGGTGGTTGCACACCCAGTTTAGACAGAATGTTAGTTTTCATATTTTGCATAAAATACTTTCAACAATATTCAGGTCAAGTAGAATTTTGCATTGCAGCAGCATCATGGTGAAACTGAAAGCAGTTGTTGTACAACACACAAATCCATTAATCTTTTCCCCTTATAACATAAAACATATATCATTTCTAACTGTTTAAAGTTCAGTACTGACACTTTTAATTCATTTATGTGCTTAGGAGATAACAATGTTAGCTACAGCACATTGAATCATGTTTATGTTTTTATTCGCATCCTCTGTAAAATTCAAACCTGAATTTTTAGGTACTTAGCTCATTTAGTCAATAGCAACTTGGGCTTGATACTGTAATGCTGCTTTGGCATGAAACATGTTCAATTGTTTTAAAGGGAAATAAAATCTCATTTCACAGAGGTCAGATGAATGCTGAAAACAGCTGTTATCTAATGCAAAATTAAATTGGTTTCACTTTGCTACTTATAGATTTTCATTTTCGTGACTCTCTAGCATCTGTCTGCATGGAACTCCAATTGTTAAGGATGCCAGAGTACATTTTGAGTCCTTACTCCCAGCACAGAGTCTTGTTGATCAGACGCACAGCTTACAAAATCTAGTGAAGACTCCTACACTCCCAATTAACAATACATTTCACAATTTCAAAATGTTTACTTAGTTTTAAGTTGTGTTGCCAAGCTGCCTGCAGCAATGGGCAAATGTGGCAGAGTGCCTGAATGCCAGGAGCGTCTCCCTGGACAAGGCTGTATGGCAGGAAGAGGTTTAATGACTTAAGAGCTTAAGATAAGAAATAGGAGCAGGAGAAAGCCATATGGTCCCCTTGAAACATCTTGGACATTCAATAAGATCATTGCTGATCTTCAACCTTGACTGCACTTTCCAGTCTAATGCCCATATTTCTTGATTCCCTTAAAAGCCAAAAGATCAATCTTGAATATAGTCAATGAATGAGCTTCCGCAGCCCTCTGGGATAGAGCATTTAAAATATATGTAACCCACTGAGTGAAGAAATTTCTCCTCATCTCAGTCCTAACTGGTAACCCCACACCCTGAGCCTGTGATCTCTAGTTCTAGACTCTTGACCTAAGGGACACAGAAACTCACCATCTACCCTGTCAAACATGGTTCACCAGAATTTTAAGATAAGACTCCTAAATCCTATTTTGTATCAGTCTCTACATAAACCTGCATGAGCTGAGGCCTTAGCATTCACCAGTCTTTTTTTCTCCCTATTATCAGCACTCTCCTCCATTACACAACATGAACATCTATTTACTCCGAAAGCCAGAATGTGTGCCTCCTTTTCTCCTCACCATTACTGCCTTGACCTTATCACACGCTTGCCACCCTTCACACTTCAGTACCATTATTTAGTTTAGAAATGCACATCATCAAAACATCTTACAAGATTACCACCAACATTCACCCTTCTTTCTGTCAAATGATAGAATGAGCAAGTCAAAAGCTCCCAGGCAGCAAAAGGAATTTGGATAGGCACCTGAAGAGAAAAAATGTGCAGGGCTATGGGAAAGAGCGGGAGGGTGAGATTAGCAGAGTTGCTACGGGCCAAATGTCCCTTCCGTGCTGTAACAATTCTATCATTCTGTGATTCCCAAAAGGCCCCAAAAACAAGCACTGGGATCCTATTTATTTTTTTAATGAGGCCATCATTCATTTTAGACAACCCCCGAAGGAGTGCCTTAACCTTTATAGGGGTCACAGATTTTTGGTGCTCATTTCCAGTGCAGGATGTCCCACCACAAAAATTGGGAAATGGAACTTTGATTTAGTGCATAAAAATTGGTGAAATGCAAATTTCTACCCTAATACGTCCAAACAATGCAGCACTCTCTCAGTACCTTAATGAAACATAGAGCATATACTCAAGGTGAACCTTTGCACCTTTGGATCCTTCTAAAATACCAGCTGTCACAGACGCCAAACAGCAATTAACTTGTCACAGCTGCCTTTTTCACAAGGGACAAAATGTTCAACGCTTTCCCCATGGGTGTGGGGCCTCAGTTCAATAGTCCGCAGTGTTACAGGGAGTGCACAGCATCATAGATTGAATCAGAATGCCAGCAGGTGTCTGCTCCTCCTCTGTTCCTACCATTTGCCCTCCTTACCTCTGCATTCTTGTCCTGATTTAAAGTTTCTATGAAGTTTCCTTTTAAATGTCAGCAACCACATTAAAGAGTACTAAATGCCTCTTACATATTGGTGTTCTTAGCAATTGACAGACCAAGGGTGAATCTGGTAGAGAATGTGACAGATGAATCTAATTTACATAGGGCGGACAATATTTAGGGCTGATGCATTTGGCTGCCCACATAATTTCTAGTAGAAAACCTCTCCATGTGTTGTAGGGGTAGGGATGTGTTGACATGCATCACTGTCCTGTTTCCTTCTTCTAAAACAGCCCGAAATGGGGAGGTAAAATGAAGGACAATGTAGTTCAATCTTCAGTCTGACTAAGCATTGTATGGTATACGACTTCCTTTTACTCGTTCTGGCTATATGGTTCAGCTTTGAGTTGCTTTGCTGAAGATAATCTGCAATATTTGGTCATGTTAATCATGAAGCCTACTGAGGTCCCTAGATCTGTTTTAAAAAATGAATTCTTGACTGTTTTCATCATATTCATGGGACAGAATCTTACCACTATAGTCTCTGGCAAAACAGCAGGGCCATTTTCAGGTTTGGAACCCAAACTTTGGAGCAGTAGGCTTTCAAGTTGCTCTTTACCAGAGCAAACCAATCAAGAGCCTAGGTCCCAGCGCCCCAGCCAATTAAGGAAGGTGGATGGGAAGACTGACCATTTTGCCAGTGGAAAGATTTTTGTTTAAACGCACCAGAGTATGTTTTAGAAAAGTTCAGCTGCACTTGGATTTTTCAGGCTGCAGCATGCATAGGAATGGAAACGAGGCCCAGGAAGGCTGCATCCCAGCTCTCTTGCTCTTACTTGAAGGTCCAGCTGAGAGAAATGAGGGGTTGCAACGAAGTCAAATGTCCTAAAGACAGGAGGAGAAAGAGGCCAACCTCTCCAACTAAGTAGGTGTGGATGGAAGTGCCAGAGGAAGTCATCAGGTGGAGTGTGTTCCCTTCAACCTGGAGACAGTGCAACAAGGAGATTCAAGACCTCAGGAGGGAATTACAGGTGAGTGTTATATCATTTTCAGGTGCCAATGCCCACACTCTGACTTGCACAGCATTCTTCTGTACAGCACTCCTCAGGTCAACACAACTTGCAGCTCCATTCATCCCTTTCTTCCTGAGCAGCTTATTTCCCCATCTGAGCAGCCAACACTCACACACAGCCTTATCCCATTACCCTCACACACCCATACCTCACAGTCCCCTCCCCCTTCTGCCCTCTACACAGCACTTACCCCTCCCTGCAGGGAGTGGTCTCCAGTAACAAGCAGTTTGACAACCATTGGCAATGCTTGCCCACCTGGTCCACTGGGAAGGAAGTCATGTCCCAGTTGAGAGTGACTGCCCTTGACATCAAGGCAGCTTTTGACCAAGTGTGGCATCAAGGAGCCCTAGCAAAACTGAAGTCAAAGGGAATCAGGGGGAAAGGTCTCTGCAAGTTGGAGTCATACCTAGCACAAAGGAAGATGGTTGTGATTGTTCGAGGTCAATCATCTTAGTTCCAGGTCATCACTGCAGGAGTTCCTCAGGATAGTGTCCTAGGCTCAATCATCTTCAGCTGCTTCATCAATGACCTTCCTTCAATTATAAGGTCAGAAGTGCGGATGATAGCAGATGATTGCACAATGTTCAGCACCATTCATGATTCCTCAGATACCGAAGCAGTCCATGTGCAAATGCAACAAGACCTGGGCAATATGTAGGCTTGGGATAACAAGTGGCAAGCAACGTTCATGCCACAAAAGTGCCAAGCAATGGCCATCTCACACAAGAGAGAATCTAACCATCGCCCCTTGACATTCAATAGCATTATCATTGCTGAGTCCCCCACTATCAACATCCTGGGGATTAGCATTGACCAGAAACTGAACTGGACTAGCCATATAAGTACTGTGGCTACAAGAGCAGGTCAGATGCTAGGAATCCTCTGATGAGTAACTCACTTCCTGACTCCCCAAAGCCTGTCCACCAGCTACAAGGTACAAGTCAGGAGTTTAATGGAATACATCCCACTTGCCTGGATGAGTACAGCTCCAACAACACTCAAGAAGCTTGACACCATTCAGAACAAAGCAGCCCACTTGATTGGCACCCCATCCACAAATATTCACTCCTTCCATCACCGATGCACAGTGGCATCAGTGTATCATCTACAAGATGCGCTGTAGGAATTTACCAAGGCTCCTTAGACAGCACCGTCGAAACCCATGACCGCTACCATCTAGAAGGAACAAGGGCAGCAGACACATGGAACACCACCACCTGGAATTCACCTCCAAGCCACTCATCATTCTGACTTGGAAATATATCACCATGCCTTCGCTGTCACTGAGTCAAAATCCTAGAACTGGCACCCTAACAGCACTGTGGATCTACCTACACCTCACGGACTGCAGCAATTCAAGAAGGCAGCTCACCACCACTTTTTCAGGGGCAATTAGGGATGGGCAATCAATGCTGGCCTAGCCAGCGACTCACACATCCCATGAATGAATAGAAAAAAAGTCTACAGATGTCAACAATGATGTGTCACGTGTTATGACATGGCAGGTGACATGTGCCAGGTGGACCAAATCCATGAGGGAAACTTGGTCATGATGTCACAACAGTTTTGCAATTTGTATTTATTATGAGATATGTGCACTGAATTCAGAAGCAATAAGTCAATCATGACCTTTAGAGATTTTAAATATTAACTTATAATATTTATTAACAAAATATAAAAGATTTCAAGCATATACATAAGACTACTGTTACTACTAAAATAACTCCTAAAATTCCTAATTAATCTAACCCCAGTTACACTTCTTTTAATGCAACTTTCCAAAATAGATTTTAGATTTAAGACAAACTCAGCAAGTTAACACAATACCCTGGACCATGGAATTCCAAATGGCTTTTCCTCAACTCCAGTTTAGTTGCATAGCAGACACATATACAAATGCTCGAGGCTTCATTAAGGCTATTTCACATACCCCTGTTAGTTCTTACATGGCCATCTGACACATAGCCTTTCATTCCCTTTTTTTTATTCATCACAGGTTGTGGGCTTCGCTGGCTGGGAAAGCATTTATTGCCCATCCCTAGTTGCCCTTGAACTGCCTTCTTGACCCACTGCAGTCCATGTTGTGGTGTAGGTACACCCACAGTGCTGTTAGGAAGGGAGTTCCAGGATTTTGACCCAACGACAGTGAAGGAACGGCGGTAAATTTCCAAGTCAGGATGGTGACTGACTTGGAGTGGAACTTCCAGATGGTGGTGTTCCCATGTGTCTGCTGCCCTTGTCCTTCTAGATGGTAGTGGTCATGTGTTTGGAAGGTGCTGTGTAAGGTGCCTTCTCTCTTTTTAATATGTAAATTTTATTGTTCCATATGGGCTGGATTTTCAGCTTGGGTGCGGGTACTTGGTCAACACACACAAGCGTGAAATAGAATGCGATGATGTTGGGCAAGCGTCCTGAAGTCACCATGCACTCACACGAAATTTCGGTCACCGAGCGCCTGCGGGAGTCGCCGACAATTAAGAGGGCTGTTAAGCCTATTACTGAATTAATAAAACAGAATTTTTCCCTACCCGTCCAACCTTACAGTTGGCAGGTGGACGATAAGGCCAAGCGGCCTTTGGATTTTTGAGGAAACCTCAACCACACGCGGGATGAGATTTCTGATGTTAATTAAAAATAAAATAAAAATTTTAAAATCTCATTTCTAACATGTCCCTGCTCATATAACAGAGTCACATGAGGGGACATGTTTTCCTTTTTTTAAAACTTTATTTTTCATGTGAAAAATCTTCAGCTCCCTGAGGCAGCTCTGTGCCTTCAGAGAGCTTTCTGTGAGCGCACCCATCTGCATGCTCTATCTTCTGTGCTCGTGCTCGCCCTCCGCACCCACCACCCCCCCACTCACACCACCCCCCCTACCCAGGCAGTGCTGAGCCAATATTATCAGTAACTTTTGAGAAAAATAACACATTCCTTAGCCTTGCTTATCTCACTAGTTGTAAACAGACTAAGATCCCTTTGAAATCCATCTATCCCTTCATTTATCCAAAAATGCAGATTCCCTTCACAATCTACATGTTGAGCCAGCATCCATGTTTACTCATTAGCATTTCAAGCACCTAGCTTTTTTTGATGATTTCAAACTTGCAGTCTACTGGACTCTAGATGTAATCAAATCACACACAGACCCAACTATACTTATCCCCATAAACCTACTTCACAATAAACCAGAAAAAATATTATTAAAATTATTATACTTTTGTCACACATGAGAGCCAGAGCCTCTTGAGCCATTCTCGCTCAGACATGTCAAGAGAGCTGGCCCTCTGCCTGTTAACCCTATGTTGGAGGTCTTGACTCCCTCCAGCTGGTTCTTGGTGGCTATTCTCTCTGCCCAGAGGAGAGGTATGTACCTGAGGAGAAGAAAGCTGGTGCTGATGCTGGTGTTGATCCTGTTGCTGCCGGAGCAATTGGCAGTGATTAGCCCTGCCTTTGGCCCTCAGCAGAGGGTGATCATAGAGCTGCATAAACCATTCTGAAGACTGATAGCAGGGAAGTGTAGCTGAAGGTGAGCAAAGTGCTGGTGAGTGAAATGAAGATGAAGTACCTCCCAAACATTCAGAAATCATCTGTCAAGCAATGAAAGCACTCTCTGACTGAAGGCAGTGCCTTGAACAGCAGCCTCTCACCTGGCCATGGCTGGAGCTCTTCAGTGCAATTGATCAAAGCCTTCCTTGCTTGTCAGTTTTACTGAAGAAGTTCTTGTGTTACAGGGTTGGAGACAGAATTGGACTGCTCCCTCTTTGCAAAGAGAGAATTCATACACAAAATCCCTCTTAATTACTTTAATTATTTCAATTGGCTTCATGCCTCAGCCACAGGGCGTTTCTGGCTTTGCTATCAATTTGGCCTAAGGAAAAGTGAAAGGAAATGGGAACAAATCAGAATACTGACCCAATGGCATTTTCTGCAAACTTCACGGCGCCCAATCCCACCTTCCCTAATCCAGGAAAACTTTCCCCAGTGCTACAGCTGAGGTCTAACCAGTGTTTTCTAAATGTTTAGGATAATGTCTTTGCTTTTGTGCTCTATTACACTATTTACATAGGAACATACAAAATAGGAGCAGAAGTAGGCCCCTCATACTTGCTCTGCTATTCAATAAGATCATGGCTGATCTGTCTGTGTTTCAAATTCCACATTCCCATCTACCTCATCCCCACCCCCCCGCCGATAACCGTCGATTCTCTTGGCTAACGAGGATCTATTTCCCTCTGCCTTAGAAATATCTAATGACCCCCACCTCCACCACCTTCTGAGGCAGAGACTTCCCAAGTCTCACAAACCCCTGAGAGAAAAAAATTCTCCTCATCTCTATCCTAAAAGGGCGACCCCTAATTTTAAAACAGTTCCCCTAGTCTGGACTCACCCACAAGAGGAAACATCCTTTCCACGTCCTCCTTGTCAATACCGTTCATGGGCCGGGATTTCCTGGCCCCTTCGCAGGCAGGGCCCGCTGTGAGCAAGGCGGCACCCCAGGCAGAAGCCCATTGGCTTGCGGTGGGACTGGAAGATTGCGGCAGTGGGTGGGTGTAGAAAATCCCGCCCATGACCTTATAAACTTCAGTCAAGTCACATCTCACTCTTCTAAATTCCAGTAGAAACAAGCCTGGTCTGTCTAACCTATCCTCACAAGGCATCCCATTCATTCTAGTAAACCTCCGCTGAACCACCTCCAACGCATTTACATCCTTCTTTAAATAAGAAGACCAAAACTGCACGCAGTATTTGAGATGTGATCTCACCAATGTCCTGGATAACTGAAGCATAACATCTTTATTTTTATGTTCAATTCCCCTCGAATAAAGGATAACATTCCATTAGCCTTCTTAATTACTTGCTGTGCCTACATACTAACTTTTTGTGATTCATGCACTAGAACACCTAGATCCCTCTGCACCTCAGAACTCTGGATCCGTCCTCTGCTTAAGTAATCCTCTGTTTTTTAATTCTTCCTGCCAAAGTGAACAACATTACATTTTCCTATATTATACCCCATCTGTCAGATCTTTGCACACTCACTGAACTTATCTATATCTATCTGCAACCTCCTTATGTTCTCTTCACAACATACTTTTCTATTTACCTTTGTGTCATCTGCAAATTTAGCTACCATGGCTTCACTCCCCTCATCTAAGTCATTGATGTAAATTGTAAAAAGTTAAGGCCCTAACACAGGCCCCTGCGGGATCCCTATAATCACATGTTGCCCATCAGAAAAAGAGCCATTTATGCATAATTTGTGCTTTCTGCTAGCCAGCCGATCTTCTATCCAGGCTAATGTGTTACCCCCTAAACCATGAACTTCTATTTTCTGCAATAACCTTTGATGTGGCACCTTATCAAATGCCTTCTGGAAATCCAAATACAACAAGCTCCCTTTTATCCACAGCACATGTACTACTTCAAAGAACGCCAATAAATTGGTTAAACATGATTTCCCTTTCACAAAACCATGCTGACTCTTCCCGATTACCTTGAATTTTCCTAAGCGCTCAGCTGTAACTTCCTTAATGATCAATTGTAACACCTTCCCTGTGACAGACGTCAAGCTAACTGGCCTATAGTTTCCTGTTTTCTGTCTCCCTCCCTTCTTGAATAGAGAGCTTACATTTGCTACTTTCCAGTCTGATGGAACCTTTCCAGAATCTAGCGAATGTTGGAAAATTAACACCAATGCAATTATAATCTTATTAGCCACCTCTTTTAAGATCCTAGGATGAAGTCCATCTGGGCCCAGAGACTTGTCAGCCCACAGCTGGTGGGTGGCAGGAATGTAAAATATGAGATGTGGCAAGCCCACCACCTTCCCACCCAGCCCCCAGCTGTCCTCCATACCCTGCCTACCATTTTTAAATAAGTAGCAAATGGTCAATTGAGCTTGTTACCAAGCCAATTGACCCAAATATTGCCATAATAAGGTTGGCATGGGCAGGCAGGCAGGGGTGCGGAGGCAGTTTCTCAAACACAAGTGATTAAAAAGCAAGAAGGGAGAGGTGGTACGTCCTTTTGGGGGCACCTTGTGCGCATCAGGGGCACTCCCCACCCCTCAAGATGTTACCTGTCCCCTTTGTGCCTTCCTGCCTGGCCTCAAAAACCCAGAGCCCCACCCACCTCGCCCCCTTACCTGTAATTTACCAGTAAAGCCCACTCCAACCACACCCTAAAAGCAAGGAACTTACCTGGCTCCAGGATCCGTCCAAGTTTAACGTGGACCTGCTTGCATTCCCAGCAGCACCCACTACGCAGTTCTGATGCTGCTGGGGCTGCCAGGGCTGCAGGCCAATCAGATTGGCTGGCAACTCTCAAGGGCAGGACTTCTTCCCACTGAGGGGCGAAAGGGGGCAGAATTTTTTTAAGCGCGTCATCCGCCAGCTGACTCTTGCAACTGGGGTCGGGGGGGAGGTGGGGGTGGGGCAGTGAGCAATACATGCCGTCCCCATCACCCAGCCCATCCAGTGTAAAATCCATCCCCCTGAAGGCTTCCTCTGGCAGAAAGGTTGATTGGCTAATGATGCTAATTTAGAATTAATTGGCAAAAGAGCCTGAGCTGAGATACAAAATTATTTTATTCAGTGAGTTATAATCTAGAATGCACTTCCTGAAAGAAAACAGATTCAAAGGTAAATTTCAAAAGGGAATTGGATAAATATTTGAAGGGGAGAAAATTGCAGGCCTATGGGAAAGAGTTAGAGGAGTAAGACTAATTGGATAGCTCTTTCCACGGGTTGAATATAAGCACATTGGACTGAATAGTCTCCTGTATTGCATCATTCTATATTTCTATAAGGTGTATTAGCAGCTGTAGTGTATGCTTAAGTTTCTCACCATATTGCAGTTACTTGTGGGCAGCTTAGTGTTTGGTAATGTTGTTGCAATAATGATAGGGGTTAAATCAAAATCAAAGGGTTGATTTGACATTAGGTTCTGACTAGCTTGATTCAGAGCAGGGGCAAAGTCAAACATGGGCTTATCCATTCATTTCTATGTGCCACTTAAGAGATGAAAGGGGATGAATGTAATTGGATTAAAATTTACTTAATTTATCATCAGTTAAATTTTTTTTAAATGCTTTTCAAATTTTAGAAATCAGAGACTAGAAATGGTTTTGTAATATTAGCATACAAGCCACAAATGCATCAGAATAGACACTAAGATAGCAAAGACAGGCATGTCACACAAATTATGTGTTTGTACAACAAATATCACAAACAGTAATTTCTCGGTTGAAATGTGGGTTGAAACACATTAAAAAGCCTAGGAATTTAGATATGAAAACTGCCATGTATATTGTTAAGAATCAAAGGGAAATGAAAGCCATTAACAGTATTGTTCAGTAATATGGCTATCAGCTGCTTTAGAGCAATATTGGTGCACTAGTTTTTGATTTAATTAATAAAGACATGTAAAGTGGTAGAACAAATAGAACAATGAAGTTAATGTCCCAGTAATATTTAGGGCTATTTATATTATCAGCTATGCGAGGTAATTATGATTTACAAAGTACAAGATTAGCCCACTAGCAATGTTGAACTGACTTGTAGCTACAATTGGCTGTAATTTATTGTAAGCTGGGTATCCATTGCAATACTAAACAGCTTGATAAACACTTTATAAAATGTAAAACAGGTTTGTATTGATTATTTTTCCTAATCATGGTGTTAAATCAGGGAAAGTGAAAGAGAGTTAAAGTCCTCAAAGGCTGGAAGTGCATTTTTAATTAAATTATGTTCATTAAGGCAGAGAATTCTCTGAAGATTTAAATGCGTGCCAATATACGTCAATTGTTCTCTTTGCTAATCGACAGAATGCCAAGAAAGATCTATTTCTTATTCTTTACAAATGAGTATTATGTACAATAAGTTACTTCTGCAGTGTAATTATTACCATTACAAAAATGATCCAAGCGTTGGTTGGGTTTTACATTACATCAACCATGGCCTGTAAATCAATTTGGATCCATCACTTTGCAAGGGGACAATCTCTACCATGTAAGTGGGTCAATTACTTGAATATGGGGGTAATTTGAGCAGGATATTTTTATTTTTACGTATCATGGTCAATGGTATGTACATACAACTCACTTTTTAATTTATTTATATTGTGTTGGGGATTTCAAGGTTTGGAAGTGACACAGTTTCTGATTTTGAGCACATAAGGGGAAATGTTCTGGTTGTCACTGCTATTAGACCCAGGTGGTGGAATACAAACATCAAGAGGCAGTGGGCGTGGGTGGAAAGGGGTTGGGTTATCTGGTCGTCCAGCACCAATTGTGAACTTTCAGAGTGGGAGCTTCAACCAAACCTTTGCAACTCTCCCACTATTTAATTAATTATGATATTGCATGAGCCTCAACATTATATTATAATCAATTTAAATCAAATGGGTATCATCACAGGCATAATAATTCACAATGTTTTCTGGGAATGAACGTTCCTTAAATTTCTAGTATAAAATAGATCTTAGGAAAAGTCTTGCTCCATGCTCATAGAAACTATAGAACAACAGAAATGCACAACAGAGAAGAAGCCCATTTTGATCCATCATATCTGTACTAGCTCTTTGTTAGATCAATCCAAAGATAACCCCACTGCCCCCATGGTCACAGAGTGCTGTATCACTCTCTGCTTTATATGTTGAATTGTCCCCGAAAATAAGCAATAGTCTTGCCTAAGTCCCTCCCTGCATTTAATGATCCAATAGACTTTGGCTGGGATTTTCTGGCTCTGTCGTGGCAGGACCCGCTATGGGAGATTTGGTGGTACAGCCAAAAGTCCATTTACTTTCAGCAACATCAGATGATCCTGGCGGCGGGCGGGGCTGGAAAATCCCACCCTTTGAAATTTTCCTTGGGGGGAGAATTTTCTCCCCATCGGGCCCGAGCGCAGGCGGGAGCAGAGCCGATTGCCACCCGCTATCAGCTCCGCACTGCCATTTTATGTGGGCTGGCCAATTAAGGCCCGCTTAGCGTGAAACGCAGATCCCGAGGGTAGTGTGAGTGGGCGGGCAACGGCGGGACTGCAATGACCACCAGGTTCAATGGCGACCTGGCAGCCTGTTCAAATAGCACGCAGGCAGCCTTGCAAAGGATGTTCATCATGGCCAACAATAGGTCTCCACAGAGCTCTGCTGGTGAGCAGGCCAGGCAGGACCGTAAGGCAGCGGCGCACTGTGCCCCTCCCTTTTCTGATGAGTGCCTAGCTGCCCTCCTGGAGGAGGTGGCAGGAGATACTTGTTCCAAGGGATGGAAGGCGGAGGCCCCTCCACCTGACCAAACGGGCCTGGGAGGAGGTGACAGAGACAGTCAGCTCCCATGATGTGGTGCGACGCACGTGGGTCCAGTGCCACAAGCGATTCAAGGACCTGTTGTGCTCAGGAAGAGTGAGTACCATGTTGGCAGAGGTCACGTAATGCAGAAGGTAGCCTTTCCCCCCAGCCCTCAATGCCTCCCCGGCCCGCCACTCCCCGCACCTGCCAACTCTGAGTGCAGTTACAGTATTGAATTCTTCACGGCATGTTTCCCTCACTGGGTGGGCCAGCAGATATTGCCCATGCCCAGTTCACCCTGAGAGGGTAGCGGTGAGAGGGGTTCTGCACCCGCAGCATGTGTGATACTGACACCCAGAGAATAGATTCGGGGCCGAACTCCAGGATCTGCACCCAGGCAGAGTGCTGGAACTGCGAAACATGTCAAAGTCAGGGTGCTAACATACTGGGAGGGGAGCTTCCAGGTGATGGGGGAACCATCCATCTGCTGCCCTTGGTGTTCCACGTACTTGTGCCTCCTTGTTTTGCAAGGTTAGACCGTGTGGTGCCAAATGTGATGGAGGCAGCCCGTGGGCAAGTGGGGGGATCAGGCTTGGCTCCTTGGTGTGAGTGTGTAGCAGTTGCAGGGTGATGAAGCACTGGAGCCCTGCAATGTCCCACTCTGGCTGGGGTGACAGGGATGCGATGGGAATCCAGGTACAGGGTAGACTAATCAATGCTCTTCTCTCCTTTTCAGGAGAAGACTGCACACAACGCTGCCAAGTGGATGCAGATTGGTGGAGGCCAGGCCCAGCTGGCCATCGTGACCAGATACGAGCAGGAGGCAACAGAGCTGGAGACACACCATGCGCCCAGGTCCACAGGTGGTGGTGAGGCTGGGGTGCCACGGGGAGGTAAGATTGCCGAGCATTGAGGTCACCATGTGTGTCCCAGCAGCCATGGCACTGCTGAATGTTCAGTGATTGAAGTTTGCAACATGGGTTGACCATTGATTATGGAAGGATGAGCACATACTGATCTGGGGGCCAGGCATGAACATTGACATTGTCTCCACATGAAAGAATCAAATGTCTTTGTTCTTCCTTTCAGCATCACCAGAGCAGGGCTGGGAGAAGGACGCAGAGGGGCCACCTCTCACACCTGAGGTCCCAGAACAATTGAGCTCACCAGCGTCACACCATCTCTGCCAGACAGGCACCAGCGCAGATACTAGCACCTCGGTGGGAATTAGATCATTGGCTAGTGTCCCAGGGCACAGCACTGAGGGCACTTCACACTCGCTTGAGGTGCGGGCGGAGACAGAAAGTGCCCAGGGCACCGGCAGTCAGAGTACTGCAGGGGACCAGGCACATGCTCGGTTGGTGACTGATGATGTGCCTCTGGAGTCGTCCGTGAGGCAGCAAACGCTGAAAGTCCAGTAGGGTGTGCGGGAGGATCTGACGGAGATACATGAGGGAATGTGTGGCATGGTGCCCGTGCTGGAGGAGTCCACGCGGAGCATCACCGATGCATTGAGCATCATGGCTGAGCGCCATCCTTCCTCCATGGAGAAAGTGGCGACTCTCGTGGAGAGGCTCTTCCAGGAGAACAATCAGGGCCTTCTGGGGTTGCACTTGGACCTGCAAGCTCTCACAGCGGCATTGACCTCAGTGGGTCAGTGCTAGTGTGGGAGATGGATTTGGTACCCAGTATCCCAGCTTGGTGCCCATCCATCAATGGTGAGCAAGGGGGCCCGAAGCGACCTCACGTTGGCGCAGCAGCTGCCTGTCGTCTCTGTGGGCTCCTCTCAGGGCACTCCAGATGAAGATAGCAGCTCTTCCGTCCCTCTGCCAGTGACCGTGGGATCCAATGATGTTGTGGCAACTGGGGAGATGCCAGCCTTGGAACTGGCCGCTCCCTCCCAAGCGGGGCCATCACAGGCTCCACGGGCCAGAGGACACCCGCCAAGGTCATCGAGGCCAACAGGACAGAAAAGTGAGCGGGCTGCAGGCTGTCTCAGATGCCAGTGCAAGCAAGGGGGAGCACCTAGACATAGCATCCAGAAACGTAAACTTAAGGCACCATAGGCACACCACGGGCTTATCACTGAGGGCTTTATGTTGCCTGGCTATGAGTTGATGACAAGTTGGTTTGATGCTGAACACCTTTGCATTCAGTTTATTTTCTGCTTCATTTTGTTAATTCATTAAATGTTTATACGTGAGCATGGCTCAGGGTGATTCCTTACTTCTGCAGGTGTACAGGAACCCATGATGTTATGAGTGACTTGTTTGTCATTGAGCTTTATTGACAAGGCACATAGTTAATGTTCCTGACCAGGCAGATGTTGCTCTCAGGTGTCGAGTATGGAGCCTGCAGCCCAGGCATGTGTTGGAGGTCCATCTGTGGTCGGTTAGCTGAAGGTTCGTTGGATTAAAGACTCTTGGGTGTCCCTGCCTCCCTGGAGTATGCCCGGGTCAGTGCCTACCCCCTCAGCGTTCTGCTGTGTGTGCTTATCCTCGGACTCACTGCTGGACTCATCGTGTGCAGCTGGAACATCTGAGTCTACATCTTCTTCTTCCACTGCGTCTCCCCTTTCCAGTGCCAGGTTGTAGAGAGTGTAGCATGCAACCACTATCAGTGACACACGCTCTGGATGGTGTTGGAGCTCGGACCTTGAACGGTCCAGGCATCGGAAGTGCATCTTGAGAAGACCGATGGTTCTCTCCACCACAGCCCTTGTGGAGATGTGGCTCCTATTGTACCGCTGCTCAGCTTCTGTACTTGGATGGTGGAGAGGCGTCATGAGCCACCTTCTGAGGGGATAGCCCTTGTCACCCAGCAGCCATCCATCCAGCCGGGCTGGAGCACTGAAGAGCCTCGGCACCTGGGAGTGTCTGAGGATGTAGGCGTCGTGGGAGCTGCCTGGGTACCTTGCACAGACTTGCAGAATCTGCATCCTGTGATCACAAACTATCTGCATGTTCATGGAGTGGAAGCTCTCCTTGTTAACGAAGGCACTGGGCTCACCACATTTGTGCAGTCAATTGCACCCTGGACGCAGGGGAAGCCAGAAATTGCTGTGAACCCTCTGGCTCGCTCAGCCTGGCTGGCCTCATCCCAGCGGTAGTGGATGAAAGTCAATGCATGGCTGAACAGAGCGTCTGTCACCTGCTTAACACAACTGTGGACAGCTGACTGGGAGACTCCGCAAAGATCACCCACCGACCCCTGGAAAGAGCCGGAAGCATAGAGGTTGAGGACAGATGTGACCTTCAACATCACTGGCATGGGGTGCCCACCAATACAGTTGCCGCAGATCTCAGGGCCTATCATCTGACAGATGGAGGTCACTGTCTCCCTTGAGAGGCGGAGCCTTCTACGGCATTGCACCTCAGACATATTGCGGAAGCTGCTTCGCCACCTGTAAACCCTGGCAGCAGGATAGTGGTGTCTTCTGTGGCCCCTTCTGCCTTGGACTTCCTGTTGGCCCTGCGCCCCTTGTGCCTGTGCCTCTCCTCCCAAAGGTGGCCCCCCCCGGAGGCTGAATGTGGACTCCTGGCCTCCTCCCACTTCTGGCCCTTTCTTCCTCCTCAGAGGAGGTGCCTCCAGTGGAGAGCACAACTCCCATTCCCAGGCTAAGGGAAGGCTTCCTGAAATCTGTAGGCCCCAGAAATGATGTTTACTTCAGAGTCCTGAACTGAAGCCTGTTATTCCTGTCTGAGCAGCTGTGAAGAGTTTTGAAGTATTCCTGCTCACACAGACGAATGGCAGTAAGTTTAAACATTAAATATCTGACAAGCAACACTCACGACCTCACTCACCCCTCTTATCCTGCCCATGGATGAGGTTTATACTAACGCGTCCTACCCCCCTGCCCGTTGCGCCCAAGCGAAGACCTGAAGATCGCACGGGCCCCGAAAAATCAGCATCAATTACTGCCTCAAGGGCCTTAAGTGGCCTGTTAATTAATAGCGGACCCGCATCGGAGATCATCGTGCACCCGCCCACCGAAATATCGCAATAGTGCCCGGTGACGTTGGGATGCCCCCACACACCGACATGAAAATTCTGGCCCTGGAGTCATTTCCCATTCTCTTCATGATAATTTTAGCTAATGACTCCACATCGTCAAAACAACCTTCCCCTATTCACAACTTCATAATTTTAACAGTCTCTGTGGAATTTTCTCTTAGCATTCTCCATACCAGCAGAAATAGTCCCAGGATCAGAAGTACCACCTCATAACAATAGTTTCCCAATCCCTGTTACTTATCTTTCATTAATTCACAGGATGTTTACATTGCTGGCAAGGCCAGCATTTATGGCCCATCCCTAATTGACCTTGAAAATGTGGTGGTGAGCTATCTGCTTGAACCGCACTTCAGTCCATCTGATAAATGTACACCTGG
This sequence comes from Cetorhinus maximus, assembly GCF_964194155.1. NCBI lineage: Eukaryota > Metazoa > Chordata > Chondrichthyes > Lamniformes > Cetorhinidae > Cetorhinus > Cetorhinus maximus. Next base: position 102,554,851 of record NC_135879.1, on the reverse strand, counting down.
AGTGCTGTTTTATAGAGAGTAATAGCATTTCAACCTAGAGACAATGAAGGAACAGTGATATATTTTCAAGTCAGGATGGTGTATGGCTTGGAGAGGAACTTATGTTCCCTTTACAGTTCACATATTGGCATTTGTGATGGCCTCTGGAGGAGGCCAAGATGGATCCTCCATTCGGCACTTCTGGCTGAAGGTTGTCACAAATGCTTCAGCCTTACCTTTTGCTCTGCTGAGCTGGGCTCCCCCATCATTGAGAATGGGGATATTTGTAGAGACTCTTCCTCCAGTGAGTTGGTTAATTGTCCACCACTATTCATGACTGGATGTGGCAGGACTGCAGAACTTAGATCTGATCCATTGGTTGTGGGATCGCTTAGCTCTGTCTATCACTTGCTGCTCATGATGTTTGGCACGCAAGTAGTCCTGTGTTGTAGCTTCACCAGGTTGACACCTCATTTTTAGGTATGCCTGGTGCTGCTTCTGGCATGTCCTCCCACACTCTTCATTGAACCACAGTTGATCCCCTGGCTTGGTGGTAATGGTAGAGTGGAGGATATGCCAGGCCATGAGGTTACAGATTGTGTTTGAGTACAATTCTGCTACTGTTGATGGCCCACAGCACCTCATGGTTGCCCAGCCTTGAGTTGCTAGATCTATTCGAAATCTATCCCATTTAGCACGGTGGTAGTGCCACATAACACAATGGAAGGTATCCTCAAAGTAAAGATGGACTTTGTCTCCACAATGACTGTGTGGTGGTTACTCCTACTGACACTGTCGAAGAGCCCAGGCAGCCTTTGCATTTTTCATGGAACCTAGTTCACGGGCAGGATGAGGTTTTATGAACATTTTTAAAGTGTTTGAAAATTTTTAAATAAAATTAATTGACATGTCCCAGCTCATGTGACAGTTTCACATGAGGGGAGATGTCCTTAAATTTGTTTTTTTACCTTTATTCAATGTTTTATAAGTGAAACTAATCTTCTTGAGGCAGCTCTGTGCCTCAGGGAGATTTTTGCGCTCTTTTGCACGCATGCGTGAAAGTGCGCACTCCCCGACTCAGACAACACCACCCCCCCTCCCCTGCTCAGCGCTTCCGGGCGCGTGTCACGCTGGGCGGGCCTTAATTGGCCCGCCCACGTAAAATGGCAGCACCCAGCTGAACCTGGTGCTGCTTCTGGCATGCTCTGCTACATTTCTCATTGACTGAGGTCTCCAGCTGGCTTGATGTTAATGGTTGGGTAAGGAATATGCTGGGCCAAGAGGTTATAGATTCTGGTGGAGTACAAATGTGCTGCTGATGGCTCACAGAACCTCCTGGATGCCCATTTTGAACTGCTAAGTCTATTATGAATCTATCCCATTTAGCACAGAGGTAATGCCACACAACATGATGGAGATTATCCTGAAAATAAATACTGGACTTTGTCTCCCCAAGGACTGTGTGGTGGTCACTCCTTATAATATTGTCATGGACAGATGAATATGCGACAGGTAAATTGATGAGGACCAGGTCAAGCAGGTTTTTCCCTCTTGTCGATTCTCTCATTACCTCCGCAGGCCCTCTCTGGCAGATATGTCCTTCAGGATGCAGCCAGCTCAGTCAGGATATGCTACCACACCTGTTGAGGGACATTGAAGTTCCTGACCCAGAGTACCTTCTGGGTAAAATTTTTAGGTTGGCGGGCGGGTACATGCCCAACCGAGCGTAAAATGATACGCGGTGACGTCGGCCGTGCGTCCCAACATCATCGCGCGCTCTCGCAATGTTTCGATCGGCAGGCACGCGCCAGAGTTGGCAGCGCATCCGCCGACAATTAAAAGGCCTAATAAGGCCATTTAAAAGGTAATTGAAGTAAATTTTTCCCTGCTCGTCCAAATATACAGTTGGTGGGCAGGTGAAAAGGCCAAGCGGCCTTTGCACTTTTTTAGAAACCTCATCCACAGGCGGGATGAGGTTTCCAAAAACAAATAAAGATTAAATTAAAAATTTAATTTTTCATAAATAACACGTCCCTGTTCATGTGACAGAGTCACATGAGGGAACATGTTTCATAACATTTATCAAATCTTTAATTTTTTTTCAAATCAGTTCATCCCTCTGAGACAGCTCTCTGCCTCATGGAGATTATGTAGCGCGCACTCGCACACATGTGCGAAGGTTACGCTCACCCAACTCGCACTCCTCCCCCCGACAACTGAATGCTGCTTCAACTGGCCCACCCAGCGTGAAATTGCCTTCCGGGCCTGATTGCGGGTGGCGGGCGGCTTCCCGTCTGCCCCCGCCCTGCCCCCAACGAGCCTGCACGCCAAAGACAAAATCCTGCCCTTTGTGTTCTTGCTGATTTCAGTGCTTATTAAAGTGGTGCTCAGCATGGAGGAACACTGATTCATCAGCTCAGGGACGACAGTTGTTGATAAGCAGCAGAACGCTTCCTTGCCCATGTTTGACCTGATGACATGAGACTTCATGGCATCCAGAGTCGCTGCTAAGGACTCCCAGTGCCACTCCATGCTGCCTGCATACCAATATGCTGTCATGTCTCCTGGGGTAGTGATGAAATAAACTGGTACATTAGTTGAAAGGTATGATCCTGTGCGTATGACTAGCTATGATTCAGTGAACCTCTCGAGCCGATGGAACACTTCTCCCAAGTTTGCCACGAGCCCCCAGATATTAGTGGGGACTTTTCAGAGCGTCATGTTGTCATGCCCAAATCCAGTGCCAAGGTCAATGCCAGGGAGTTGATCCAGTTTTATTCTTGTGATAGATTTGTTGCAGTTATTTTGCTTGCAAGGCCATTTCACAGGTCAGTTAAAGGTTAGCTACATTTATGGAATCACATATAGGCTCGATCAGGTCAGGATAACAGATTTCCTTCCCTAAAGGGGCTAGATTGATATCACAACAATCCAGTAGTTTTGCAGTCACTATTACTAGTTTTTTTTTTATTCCAGATTTATTGAAATAACTGAACCTATATTGCCTAGCTGCTGTGTTGGGATTTGAACACGTCTTTGGAATTTTTGTCCAGGAATCTGGATTGTTAGCCCAGTATCAGGCCTCAATGACCTTGGCGGTCGTCCTCTGGCCCATGGAGCCTGTGCTGGCCCCGCCTGGGAGGGAGCGGCCAGTTCCACAGCTGGTATCTCCCCAGTCGCAACAGCCTCATCGGATGCTGCGGTCACTGGGAGAGGGGCGGAGGAGCTGCCGCCCTCTTCCTGAGCACCCTGAGAGGAGTCCACAGAGATGACAGGCAGCTGCTGAGCCAACGTGAGGTCGCTTCGGACCTTCCTGCTGACTGTGGATGGATGAGCACCGAGCTGGGAAACTTGGTGTCCAGACCGTCTCCCACATTGGCACTGACCAGCTGAGGTCAATGCCGATGTGAGGGCTTGCTGGTCCGAGCTCATCCCCAGGAAGCCCTGATTGGTCTCCTGAAGGAGCCTCTCCACGAGAGTCGCCACTCTCACGGTCTAACCTCCCATAGCAAGGAGGATGCGTGGCACTCGGACATGAGGCTCATTGCTTTGGCGATAGTCCGCGTAGACTCCTCCACCACGGACACCAAGCCAAGCATAGCCTCATGTATCTCTCCAAGATGCTCCTACACACCCGGCCGCATTTCCTGCATTTGCTGTGTCACGGACGGCTCCAGAGGCACATCCTCAGGCACCGACTGAGCATGTGCCTGGTCCCCTGCAGTCCTCCGACTGCTGGCGCCATGGGCACTCTCTACCTCCGCCCGCTTCTCTAGCGACTGAGAAGTGCCCTCACCGCTGTGCCCCAGGACACTAGCCAATGTTCTAATTCCCACTGAGGTGCTAGTATCTGCACTGGTGCCTGCCTGGCAGAGATGGTGTGACCCTGGCGAGTCCAAGACTTCAGGGCCCTCAGGTGTGAGAGGGGGCCCCTGCTGCTCCTCCTCCTGGCCCTGCTCCGCTGATGCTGAAAGGAAGAACAAGGACATTGGATCAGTTAATGTGGAGACAATGTCAGTGTACATCCCTGTCCCCCGAATCATTATACGCTCATCCTTCCATAAGCAATGGTCAAGCCATGTTGCAAACTTCAATCATTGAACATTCAGCACTGCCATGGCTGTTGGGAGAACAATGGTGACCTCAGTGCTGGGTATACATACCTGTCCGTGGCACCCCAGCCTCACCGACACTGGTGGACCTGGGCACATGGCGCCTCTCCAGATCTAGGGCCTCCTGCTTGAAGAGGCTGAGAAACACCACCTGGGCCAGCCCTCTGCCAGTCCTCACCTGCTCGGCGGCATCATGTGGCATTCTTCTCCTGAAAAGGAGAGAAGAGCATTGATTAGTGCTACTTGTACCTGGATTCTCTTTGTGGACGGCCCACCCCAACCCACCCCAGAGTGGGACATTGCAGGGCTCCAGTACCTCCTCACCCTGCTGCTGCTGAACACTCACACAAAGATGCCAGGCCTGTCCACCCCCAACACCCCTTTGGCCAAACGCTGCCTACATCACATTAGGCACCACATGGTCTAACCTTCCATAACGAGGAGGCGCAAGAACGTGGAGCGCAGAGGGCAGCAGATGGTTCATTGCCACGCCACCTTGAAGCTCCCCTCCCATCATGTCATCACCATGACTTTGACATGTCCTGGAGTTCCAGCAATGCGCCCAGGTGCAGCTCCTCCAGGTAGCCCCCAAAACAGTCGTGTGGGTCTCAGTGTACCACATGCTGCGGGCGCAGAACCCATCTCTTCACCACCCTCTCAGGGTGATCTCGGCATGGGCAATATCTGCTGGCCCACCCAGTGAAGGACACATGCCGGCAATGATTCAATGCAGTCACTACACTCAGACTTGGGGCGGGAGGGGGGGGGATGCGGCCAAGGGGGGAAAAGCCTACCTGCTGGGTTAAGTGACCAATGCCAACATGGTACTCACCCTTCCCGAGCGCAAGAGGTCATTGAAGTGCTTGTGGCACTAGATCCAGGTGCGTCTAACCACATCATGGGCACTCACCACCTCCGCCACCTCCTCCCAGGCATGTTTAGTCATGTGGGGGGACTCCCTTCCTGGAGTATGAAGACCTCCCGCTATGCTGCCACCTCCTCAAGGAGGGCAGCAAGGCAATCATCCAAAAACGAGGGGCACAGTGCTCCCCCTGCCCTACCCTCCTGCCTGGCCTGCTCACCAGCAGTGCTCTGGGGATACCTTCCATTGGCCGTGATTCACAGCCTTTGAAAGGCTGCAGCAGCTTTTTAAACAGGCCGACGGGTCACCATTGGACCCGGTGGTCATTGCAGTCCCACCGCCACCCGCCCACTCCCGCGGTCCTCGGGAGCCGCGATTCATGCTGAGTGGGCCTTAATTGGCACGCCCGCTTAAAATGGTGGCATGGACCTGATCGCGGGTGGCGATCAGGTTCGCACCCACCCGGTCTCACTCCGCCTGCCCGCCAGCCAGAAAATTCTGCCCATGGATAACTTTTAAATGCCCAGTGAAATGCCACTACACAAAACAATAATAAGAATAAAACTTTCTAGAGTGGGGGTGACCAAAACTACACAAAATGTGCAACTGTGGTATAAGCAGTTTTGCATTAAAATTCATTCGTACTCTTGTACTCTACGTCCCTACTTCATTTTGATGTTTTTTACAACCTATATACCTCCACTTCCAACAGATGTTGGCCTGGTAATTCATCATCATGCAATGGATCTTCGATAAGTGAAGCATTGCCTTGCTAAACAAGTCAGCAATTACCTGAACAATAAACGCCATACATAGATGCTGTTTCAGGTGAAATATGGTTTGGCATCTTTGTAAATCAAATCAATGTGAATATCAGCAGTAGCTTCATCATCACAAGAAATGAGGTTACATCATTATAACAGGTTCCAGTGCATCGTAATGCAGATTCTTTTTACACACTGGTGCAAGCAATTTTAGAAGGAGGTGAGTAAAAGGCACTGCAAAGATTTCAGATAAGACAAGGGCCTAACCTGCTGCAAGTACAGGCTTCAAGTACCCAAAAGGTGTTTTTGCACTGGCATAAACAGCACCCAAGAAAGTAATTCAAGGGGGTGACAGCAGATAAACAACATTGTTTGAAAGACTTATCAAGACATGGGGTCAACAGTTATATGGAAAACATTCAGCTAAATGAAGGCTTCGGGAAGCTATTGTAGGCTTTAGAATTGGGATCATAGAAATTTGGGGAGGAGATGGGGCAGGGGAGATCGTGCTGGAGGTTGGGCAAATGGGGGGAGGGAGAAATGGGGGGCCCTCGTGGCGGGGGAGAGGCATTGTCAGAGGTCAGGGATCTCAATGGCAGAAATTGGGATGGTGATTGTGGTAAGCCCTTACCCTTTTTCTATTTATGCAATGCTTAGGTTTGGTTTTCCCCGAGGCAGCATATTGCGATGGGCCCAACGCCTGCTTCAAACATGAAGTAATGCAGGTCTCATGCCTGCCCTTACCAAATTGGGGCAGCTGCGTACTTCCAGTCAGGAATCTGTACACACTTCCTCTCCGTCTGCTTGGGGCCTTTGAAAGCCTTGTAGCCCATGAAAAATTGGCACTAGGTAGTGCAATATCACCCGCAGTATATTTGAATCCCTAGGATGCTCTGTCTACTCTTTAAATCTGTTTCTATGACACGTGTTCTTCTATAACTTGGTTTTGTTGTATTTAGTAACACTTCTCCACATTAAATTGCAGCTGTTATCAATTTGCACATTCCACTAACCTGCCTACAGTCTTCCTGCAATCGACTATGCTTTATCTTTACCAAACCTATTAGTTTTGTATTATCATTCTGTTTTAAGTGGTTGTTCCTCCCCCCAAATCCAAGTCATCAGTATATAATGTGAATGAAAATGAATCCAACACTGACCCCTGAGTACATACTTCCAATCTTTCTCCAATGTAAGCAACATCTAATCCAAGCAATTCATGTTCATCAAACAACCTTTGACCTATGCTGCTATAATTCATTTTATATCATGGGCTGGGTTTGCATCACAGAGATGGGAATTGGGAGTCAGGAATTTTCTTGACGTCATGATTCCACCTCCATCCTGACAGTGCCGGCAGATGGGATTTTCATCTCCTGGAGGGTGGCATGACCTGGAGTTGAAAATGGAGGCATGCTCATGTCAAGGTGGCCAGGTTAAAAGGCCCGTCTCCTTTCCCAGAGACAATGGCCTAGTTCTTCAGATCTGTGTAAAGCCCCAAAACCCTCACCCCCTTCACCCCTCTCACCCCTACAACCTTCCTCATCTCCCCTTATCCCCTTTACCATTATTTGCAAAAACATTACCCTCTTTAGAAGCTTATAAACCTACAATAATAATTAAACTCACATTCCCTAGGCTGACCTTATGATGGAAGGTCATTGGTGAAGCAGCTGAAGATGGTTGGGCCCAGAACATGACCTTGAGGAACTCCTGCAGCGATGTCCCGGGACTGAGATGATTCACCTCCAAAAACTACATTCATCTTCATGTGTGCTTTATCCAGTGGATAATCTATTCCCATGCATCTGAAGGTTTTTCCACTTCCACAATGCAGTTCTTTCATTTGACAAGCTTGCCCATTGTCAGAAATAACAACCTGGTAACCACAGTATTTAATGGTCACTTACCTTTTCCAATCACATGACTGTTGTCACTCACTTCAGTAAACACAGATATAGCTCAGACTACATAACAATGATGAACTTTAAAGGAGACAACAAAAACAAAAAATGCTGGAAAAACTCAACAGGTCTGACAGCATCTGTGGAGAGAAAGATAGAGTTGACGTTTCAAGTCCTTATGGCTCTTCTTCAGAGCTAAGAGAAGTAAAAATGGGATGAAATGTATACTGTTTAAGAGGGGTGGAGCAGGTGAAGCTGGATAGAAGGCCAGCAATAGGTGGAGGCAAAGGAGAGATTACCAAAGATGTCATAAAAAAAAGGTCAAAGGGGCGTTGATGGTGGTGGTACTGGCTAAAGGAGGTGCTAATGGTGATATTAAGGTCAGAAAGCAGAATGCGATAATAGCCAGACAAGGGTAAGCATTCTGGAAAGAACAACATGAACAAATTACACATGGCCCTAGTTGGGGTGGGGGGAGGGGACGGTGGTGGGAAAAAAGATCAAAATTGGCAGGGATAAAACACTGAATAAAAATGAAAATAAATCTTAAAAATACTAATGATAATAAAAAATAATAATGATAATAAAAATAAATGGAAAAATGGTTTTAAAATTAAAACGAATATTGAAAAATGGGGATAAAAAAAGGTGAGGATGGAGGAGAGAGTTCATGGTCTGAAGTTGTTGAACTCAATGTTAATGTCCAGAAGGCTATAAAGTGCCTAGTCGGAAGATGAGGTGCTGTTCCTCCAGTTTGCGTTGAGCTTCACTGGAACATTGCATCATGCCAAGAATAGACATGTAGGCATGAGAGCAGGATGGTGTGCTGAAATGGCAAGCGACAGGAAGGTCTGGGTGTGACTGAAGGTGTTTCGCAAAGCGGTCTCCCAGTCTGTTTTGGTCTCTCCAATGTAGAGTTGACCTCATTGGGAGCAGCGAATGCAGTAGACCAAATTGAGGGAAGTGCAAGTGAAGTGCCGCTTCACTTGAAAGGAATGTTTGGGCCCTTGGACCGTGAGGAGGGAGGAGGTAAAGGTGCAGGTGTTGCACCTTCTGCGATTGCATGGGAAGGTGCTGTGGGCATGGGGCTGAGATGTTCGGGGTGATGGAGGAGAGGACCAGGGTGTCCCAGAGGGAAAAGTCTCTAAGGAATGCCGATGGGGTGGGGGGGTGGTGAGGAAATGGCAGAGGATGATCCTTTGAATGCGGAGGCTGGTGGGGTGAAAAGTGAGGACAAGGATCCTGTCATGATTCTGGGAGGGAGGGGAAGGTGTGAGGACAGAGGTGTGGGAGATGGGTCGGACAGTGTTGAGGGCCCTGTCAACCACCGTGGGTGGGAAACCTTAGTTAAGGAAGAGGGAAAACATGTCAGAAGCACTGTTTTGGAAAGTGGCATCATCGTAACAGATGCGACAGAGGTGAAGGAACTGAGAGAATGGGATGGAGTCCTTACAGGAAGCAGGGTGTGAGGAGCTGTAGTCGAGGTAGTTGTGGGAGTCGGTGGGCTTGTAATGAATACTGGTGGGCACTCTATCACTAGAAATTGAGACAGAAGTCAAGGAAGGGAAGGGAAGTGTCAGAGATGGACTGTGTGAAAGTGATGGAGGGGTGGAAATTGGAAGCAAAATTAATCAACTTTTCTAGGTCCAGACGAGAGCATGAAGCAGCACCGAAGCAGCCATCGACGTACCGGAGAAAGAGCTGTGGGAGGGGACCTGAGTAGGGCTGGAACAAAGAATGTTCCACATACCCCATAAAGAGACAGGCATAACTGGGACCCATGGGGGTATCCATAGCCACACCTTTTGTTTGGAGGAAGTGAGGCAAGCTAAAGGAGAAATTGTTCAGTGAAAGAACAAGCTCAGCCAGACGGAGGAGAGTAGTGGTGGATGGGGATTGTTCGGGCCTCTGTTCAAGGAAGAAGTAGAGAGCCCTCAGACTATGAGACAAGTTTAAGGAAGCAACACCGTTTAACTCATCCTCTTCCTGCCTCCAATCTGTGGGGCAAAATATCGGCGGGGACGAGCCCAACATCATCGTGGGTCATTTCCATATTACGTTTAGTGGGCACGCCGGAGGTGCCTGCATGCATGTCGAACTGTCAGCGGCCTATTAAGGCCATTAAAAAAGCAATTAAAGTTGTTTACAACGCTGCTTGTCCAACCTTAAGGCGGGTGGCAGGCGAAGACCCCAAGCGGCTTTTGCGTTTTTCAGAAAACCTCATCCACGGGCAGGATGAGGTTTCCTGAAGCTTGTATGAAATAAATAAATAAATTCTCCTGACTTCGCTAACATGTCCCAGCTCATATGACACTGTCACATGAGGGGACATGTTTAAATAATTTTTAATTTTATTATTTGAAAACTTTTATTATGTACTTAAGCTCCCTGAGGCAGCTCCGTGCACTTCCGCGAAAGAGTGCAGGCCCCAACTCTCCCTCCTCCCTCACCCGCACAGGTAGCACTTAGCGCTACGGACCGTGTATTACGCTGGGTGGGCCTTAATTGGCCCGTCTGCGTAAAATGATGGCGTGCAGCCGGTCGTGGCGGCGATTGGCTCCACCCCCTGTCCCGTCCCATCCCAGCCCGTCCCAGCCCGGCCCGGCCCAGCCCGATATTGGTAAGATGCAGCCCATGGTTCACACCTCCACTCTTCAGGTGTGACTTAGGAAGGTTTCCAAAACTCAGCTGCCTCGATGAAAGTTGCAGAAGTTCCATAATGGTGCCACCAACTTTTAAACAGTAGTGTGTAGGGATTCCACTCAGCCCCCTTTGCCATTCTGCTGAAAATAGCCAGAGATGGAGGTGCAAGTGGAACTTACTTCTTCACTGCTCAGCAGCCATTTTTTCTAATCCCCAGATCAGCCTCATATGTTTATAACAAACCTTTTCTAAGAGACCTTATTCAATATTTTCTGAAAGCCTATGTGATCTACACCCACTGCATTCCTTTTATTTGCTTAAATGAGTTTATTTGGGCAAGAACCACTTTTACCTCACTGAACATTATTCTTTTCCAATGGAGCACCCTTATCTTTAAATTTGTATTATCCTTTTTTATTCCTATATTGAACTTAAACTACATTGTTGTCAGTATTCCTAATTGTTTACCTATTTACATTGATTATGTGCCTATTTAATTTCCTAAAAAGGCGAACATTTAAAGTGGGCTGTATGGCAGTTCCAGCAATACTGACACCAGCTGGATCCAGTTCTGAATGGGGAGTTAAGAACAGTTCAGAACTGATGTTCCAGTAGAAAGTGTCAGTAATACTGTTGATGGTGCCAATAATACTGGTGGTAGGGCCAGTAGGAACTGCCAGTTATACTGGCGATATTACTAGTACTAGTCCGAACTGATTATTGATTATTTTTTCCAGTTTATCCAATGGTCTTTATTGCTGGTGCACTTCGCGTGAGCATCAACAGATGTTAAAAAAAAAACTAAAAGTACACAGCCCCCTTCCAATTTTGTGTGGATGAAGATGCTCAAGATTAATAAGCCTGATTCTGCAGATTTAGAGGGTATGTCCCAACAAATACTCAGAATAAAAGTTTGCTTAAAGGTTTGCAAATTTTATTGTAAAAAATGGCAACCATAAAAAAACTAAAATACAGAATTGACCCCCAAGAAAAAAACTCAGAATAAAGGTTTCAGTAAAAACTGCACCAATTTTATTGCTGAAAAAATGGAGCCGACATGAATAAATACACACTATCACTACACTAAACTGCTGACTGATTTCAGGTTGATTATGATTTTCTGTTAAGATCCATGATCCTTCTCCATGATGTAATTGTCCAGCCTGCCTAGTTCCTTCACGATCTCTTCCTCGTTCAACCCCTTCGTCTTCAGTCAATGGGTGAAACATGCTGCAGGTGGGGAGGGAAGAAGAAAAACATGAGCATTGACTCACTGAAACCATTAAAGTCACAGTTGAGGTCACTATTGAGATAGAAGCGACATCTATTGCAAGGAGAAATGGGACGTTAAAACAGATGGATATCTACAGTGAATGCAATTTAAGAAAAAACAGTGCTTGTGGAAGCACTCTTCCTGGGTGAGAGCGGGGATTTTACTGTGTCATGTGTGCCAGTGTTCGAGAAGCATGGACACATACGATCATATATGGACTGCCTCTGAGCACATCTGACCCCCATACAACAGCAGCCAGGGACTAAACAAATTGGCCTGTGACATTTACCCGTTGTCACTCAGTGATCACCAAGCGGCCCTGCATCTGAACCTGTAGGGAAAAGAAAGGAACATATCAGTAGCCTGCATGCAAGATCTGTAAACACAGACTAAATACCCATACATATAAAGTGTCTGCATGAATACAGATGATACATATCATCACTTTTAAAAGTGCTTACTGTGTGAACAGGCAATAATTGTATCTGGAGCATTGAGAGAATCGTTATCTTCCCATCCGTTACAGTGTAAAGTGCCCCCATACATGCGCTTGCCGCCCCAACTGTGAAAATCGATGCAGGATTGGTTTCAATCTGGACGGAGTTGTCACTACAAAGGACATGGTCCCAGCTGCAATGTCTCCACACGAGGCTGCTGTGGTCCTCCTGCTCCAACAGAAAACAAAAACATCGTTAATTTTACATGATTTGTCAGCACTCGGATAGCCGTAGCGTGTAACATAAGGGTTGCAGTTATACAAACACATGTACTACTCTGTGTGAAGGTGGTGAGAAATTGATCCTGGAGTCTGCAACTGAGCCTTGATACTTCCTCCTCTCCTTGAAGCCTAGATTAATCGCAGAAACCTCTTCCACATCTACTGAGGGCCGCGTTCTCTGTCTCCGGCTTCTACTAAAGGGCTGCGTTCTCTGCCTCCGGCTTCTACTGAGGGCCGCATTCTCTGTCTCCGGCTTCTACTGAGGGCCGCGTTCCCTGCCTCCGGCTTCTACTGAGGGCAGTGTTCCCTGCCTCCGGCTTCTACTGAGGGCTGCATTCTCCGCCTCCGGCTTCTGGTGAGGGCTGCGTTCTCTGCCTCCGGCTTCTACTGAGGGCCGCATTCTCTGCCTCCGGCTTCTGCTGAGGGCTGCGTTCTCTGCCTCCGGCTTCTACTAAAGGGCTGCGTTCTCTGCCTCCGGCTTCTACTGAGGGCCGTGTTCTCTGCCTCCGGCTTCTACTAAAGGGCTGCGTTCTCTGCCTCCGGCTTCTACTGAGGGCCGCATTCTCTGTCTCCGGCTTCTACTGAGGGCCGCGTTCCCTGCCTCCGGCTTCTACTGAGGGCAGTGTTCCCTGCCTCCGGCTTCTACTGAGGGCCACATTCTCTGCCTCCGGCTTCTGCTGAGGGCTGCGTTCTCTGCCTCCGGCTTCTACTGAGGGCCGCGTTCCCTGTCTCCGGCTTCTACTGAGGGCGGTGTTCCCTGCCTCCGGCTTCTACTGAGGGCCGCGTTCCCTGTCTCCGGCTTCTACTGAGGGCGGTGTTCCCTGCCTCCGGCTTCTACTGAGGGCCGCGTTCCCTGCCTCCGGCTTCTACTGAGGGCCACATTCTCTGCCTCCGGCTTCTACTGAGGGCCACGTTCTCTGCCTCCGACTTCTACTGAGGGCTGCATTCTCTGCCTCCGGCATACCCAATACCTCAAAGACACATGAGACAGAATTTTTCGCTGAGCAGGCAGGCGCATGCCCAACCAGCTCGAGTGTAAAATACCGCGTGATGATGTTGGGTGAGCGTCTCAACATCATCATGTGCTCGCACGATATTTCGCTAGCTGGTGCGTGTGAGAATCAGACCGCGCCCACCATTAATTACAACTAAAAAGGCAACTAAGGTAGATTTTCCATTGCCCATGTGATTTCACGCTTGTCTCATGGGCAAAACGGGCAGGCGACAATTTGGAAAACCTCATCCATCGGTGGGATATGAAGGTATAGCAGTGTGAGTAGTCGTGAGTAGTAAGGAATTTTGGAGATAGTTTGCTGCTGGTTGCATTTTGGTACTTGGCAGCTTCATCCCTGTTCAGGGATTCATCCTCAGCATTTCCAGGTTTCATTTCAGGACCGATTGGTGTCCTCAAGGCCCCCAGGGCATTCAGACTGTGTGGACCCTTCCAGGTATCAGACAGCCTTCTGTTACCCTGGTAATAGGAATTGTGGTCTCCACTGGAGGCACCTCCTCTGAGGAGGAAGAAAGGGGCAGAAGGGAGAGGAGGCCAGGTGCCCCTGTGCAGCTTCCAGGGCAGGGACCTGTGGGAGGAGAGGTGCAGGTACAAAAGTCGAAGGGCCAGCAAGTAGTCCAAGGTGGAAGGGGCCGCAGAAGACACCACAATCCTGCTGCCAGCGTTTACAGACAGCAATGCAGCTACCTCAATATGTCCGAGGTGCAGTGCTGAAGGAGGCTCTGCCTCTCAAGGAGAGTATGACCTCCATCTATCAGATGATTGGGCCTGAGATCAGCTCCGACTGTACAGGTGGACATCCCATGCCAGTGGCTCTGAAGGCCACAGTGACCCTCAACTTCTATGCCTCTGGCTCTTTCTAGGGGTTAGCGGGAGATCTTTGTGGAGTCTCCCAATCAGCTGTCCACAGTTTTGTGAACCTGGTGACAGAAGCTCTGTTCAGGCGGGTATTGACTTTCAATCATTTCTGTACGGACGAGGCCAGCCAGGCTGAGAGAACCAGAGGCTTTGCAGTGATTGCTGGGTTCCCCCATATCCAGGGTGCCATCGACTGAACACATGTGGCCAGCAAGGCACCAGCGGGTCAGCCGGGTGCCTTCATCAACAGGAAGGGCTTCCACTCTATGAACGTGCAGATAGTGTGTGACCAGGATGCAGATTCTGCAAATCTGTGCAAGGTACCCTGGCAACTCCCATGATGCTTACATCCTCAGACACTCCTAGATGGCGAGGCAATTCAGTGCTCCAGCCCGACTGGATGGATGGCTGCTGGGTGACAAGAGCTATCCGTTGAAGACGAGGCTTATGATGCCTCTCCACCACCCAAGAACAAAGGGGCAGAGAAGTATTACAATATGAGTCTTGCCTCCACAAGGGCGGTGGTAGACCATAGGTCTTCTCAAGGTGCACTTCCAATGCCTGGACCGTTCAGGGGGGAAGCACTACAATACCCCCCAGAGCGGGTGTCACTGATAGTGGTGAAATACTGCGGTCTCCACAATCTGGATCTGGCAAATGAGGAAGAGGATCTTGATGCAGCTGCACAGCTCACAGGGGATGAATCCAGTGTTGAGTTAAAAGAGGAGCATGGTGAGGAGAATGCTGAGGGTGTGGAACCAGACCTTGGTAACCTTCAGGGAGGCAGGGATGCCTTGATCCAACATTCCTTCAGATAGGCTACCAAAGATCTGCTTCCACCTCATGCCAGGGCTGCCACCTCCATCCCGGATGTCTGAAATGACCCTTTCGTTTGTCCACTCAATGCCTGTGCAATAAAGTATCCAGCCACTCATGTCCAGCATTACATACTGGGGTACCCTGCACCAGAAAAAAGGTGAAGCATACTCAGGCCATCAGAACCAAAGCAGCTGTAATTTATTATCATATTGAATGCATAATGACATTACAATTACTGGCGTTGATGTCCGCACCAGCCGACATAAACCAAATGTAAATGAACAGAAAATTACCTGTGACCAGTCTCTCTTGTGCTCATGGTGCCTTTAAATTACGTTTCCAAGTGCTACACCCAGGTGCTCCCCCATCACTGGCACCAGCAT
This sequence comes from Cetorhinus maximus, assembly GCF_964194155.1. NCBI lineage: Eukaryota > Metazoa > Chordata > Chondrichthyes > Lamniformes > Cetorhinidae > Cetorhinus > Cetorhinus maximus. Next base: position 102,539,524 of record NC_135879.1, on the reverse strand, counting down.
TGGAGACAGCCTGCTGACTCTGCTGTCTTTTTGGCCTTGGTGACCTTAGTGGTCGTCCTCTGGCCAGTGGAGCCTGCGCTGGCCACGCCTGGGAGGGAGCAGCCAGTGGCCCAGCTGGCATCTGCCCAGTCATCGCAGCCTCATCAGATGCCGCGGTCATTGGCAGAGGGGCAGAGGAGCTGCTTCCATCATCCAGAGCGCCCTGAGAGGAGCCCACAGAGACGACAAGCAGCTCATGCACCAATGTAATGTCGCTCTGGCCTCCCTGCTCACCATTGATGGACAGGCACCTAGCTGAGATACTGTGTGCCTCATCCATCTCCCACACTGGCACTGACCATCTGAGGTCATTACCTGTGTGAGGGCTTGCAGGTCCAAGCACAATCCCAGGAACCTCTCATTCTGTTCCTGGAGCTGCCTCTCCATGAGAATCGCCACTCTCTCAATGGAGGAGGCAGTGCACTCAGCCATGAGGGTTAACGCAGTGCTCATGCTCCACACATCTCACTGGACATCCAGCATCTGCTGCCTAATGGACAACCCCAGAGACTCATCAGCTGCCTTCAACTCAGCATCATTCTGGTCCCCAGCAATCCTCTGACTGTCGACTCCCTGGCCACTCTCTGCCTCCACCTATACCTCAAGCGAGTGTGAATTACCCTCACCAATGTGCACAGACATTCTGGCCACCGATCTAATGCCCACTGAGGTGCTGGTATCTGCACTGGTGCCTGGTTCAGAGAGCATGTGTGACGCAGGTGCAGATGAAGCCCGGTGGTCCTCCAGCATCAGGGGTGGCTCTTCAGGGTCCAGAAAGCGAGTCTGTGCTGGTGAATCTAAGGGAGAACAAGGACATGTCATGAGCTAAAGTTTTCACACTGTCACTGTGCATGCCAGGCACCTTGGTGAGACATTGGAGATCTGCATCACGGTGCCATCTTCTTTCAATGATCAATGGGGACTCCAGGTTTGAGGCTCACATCAATGAAAAGAATGCACTAGAATGGTTGCACAATCCGAAACTCTCACCTCTGTGCACTGCACTCTTACCTTCATCTGGCACCCCCACCTCTCCATGCCTGGTTGCACAGGGAGCATGCCAGCTCCCTAGCTCCAGGATGTCCTGCTCGAACCTGGTGAGCAGCAGCAGGTTGGACAGGCCTCCACCTGTCTGTGACCTCTCCAATTGGTAATGGCTCGTCTTCTCCTAAAACAACAGAGGAGCATTGATTACTCCACTCTGGACCTGCAGCACCATTGCAGTCTGGCCAACGACAGCTGAGGAGCACCCCGCAGGGCACATCCTAGTCATGACCCTCGAGCCGCAAGGCACTCAGTGGAAGCAGCCAGGGCTCACCCCCTTGGCCAGCTCTGGCCTCATTGACAGTTGGCACTCAGACTCTAACACCCCTGAGCTCTACGGGGGAACGGCCAAAAATTAACACTTCTGCACACTGACCCATGCCAACACGGTACTCACTCTTCCTGAGGGCAGCAGGTCTTTGAACCTCTTCCAGCACTGCACCCATGTGCACCGCGCCACATTATGGCTGCTAACCAGTGCTGCAACCTCCTCCCATGCCGTCTTTGTGAGGTGCGGTGGCTTCCTCCTCCCATCTCTGAGGACAAGAGTGTCCCTCCTGGTACCCACCTCCTCCAGGAGGATCGTGAGGCACTCATCTGAAAAACAGGTGCCGAGTGTCCACCCAGCCTGCCCTCCTGCCTGGCGTCTGCGACTCCATAACTTGAATATTGAGAACACAGAGGAAGTGTTCTTCCGTGGCATACTTCCGAGGGCTGCCTGTGCCATTTTTATACCAGCCACCGGGTCGCCATTGGGCTCGGTGGCCAACAGCCACCCGCCCCCACCCGCCCATTCCCAACCACTGGAGAGCCACGATTCACACTGGGCATGCCTCAATTGGCCTGCCATCGTGAAATTGCGGTCATGGACCAATCGCGAGCAGTGGCCCATTTCCCAGTCGATCCCGGGCCCATCGATCGAACCCGTCCGCCAACCTGAAAATTCTGCCCATAATTTGTAATGGTCGAGAGCACAAATTTTCAGCTTTTTCATTAAGATTTACCCACAAGTGAAAGGGTCTGTGCTTTATAAAACACACTATCCTTTTTCAGATCCTCCTTCCCCGAATGGTAGTTGTAGCCTCCATTTTTGCTGCCTACACCTCTATCACTGCCACCTCTGCTGCTGCCACAGGCATTGCCTCCACCACTGTCTCCTCCTTGGCTGTTGCCACTTCTGCCGCCATTTCCTGCTCCTTGCTGCTGTTCTGCCAGGGTGATGTATTCTGGGGAAAATGTGAGTGACGCTTCACCAGGGGAGTTGGGGCACCAGTGCTGGGCAGACTCATGGAGCTGTCTGCGGTTCACATGTCCCCATCTCCAACTCTCCCCCTTGTTCTGCCAGGAGTCAAGACCACCCAATCCTCATGCTGGCCTGGACCCATTGCCTCCCCCTCAGGCATGCTAGAGGTGTACTTGCATGGACCTGTGTACCTGACCTGACCTCTCAGTCTCACAGAAACACAAGCTGAGCTGACCTCCCTGTAACCCACCACTGCCCCCCCCACCCCCCCCCCCCCCCCCCCCCCAACCACCCCCCCACCCAACCCCACACCCACCACCACTCCCCGCCACAGTGTCAGGCTTACATAGGCACTGCTGAGCTTCGGAGCACCCCTTGCCATCCAGCTGGGCCTGATTGATGCCGTCGGCCCAGACCACCCCAACGGAGAGAGTCAGGCTCCCCCTGCCTCAATGCTTTGCTGCCATTGCTGGTCCCACACCAGCCTGTTCACAATTTTTTTCTTCCTAGATTTCTATGGTATTGGAGGGCTTTCTGCTGCCTCTCTCTCCTTCCCTCTCTCACACACACTGTGCTCATTGATCCCCTCTCTCTCTCTCTCACACACTGTCTCTCTCCCCATCCTCTTTCTCTCACACACACACTCTGTCCATTAAACCCCACATTCTCTCTCTCCATTCTTCTCTCTTTCTGTCTCATGCTCATTCCTCTCTTGCTCTCTCACACATTCTGCCCATTAATTCCCTCTCTCTCTTACACTTGATCTCTCTCTGCCCAATGCTCTCTCTCTGTCTCTCTCTCTCTCTCGTGCTCATTAATTGCCTCTTTCTTCCTCTCTCTGCCCATTAATCCTCTCCCTCTCACACTCTCTCTTTGTCCATCCTCTCTCTCTTCCTTACACTCACTGCCCATTAATTCTCTCTCACTCTTACACTCTCTACCATTCCCCTCTCTCTCACACACTCTCTCTGCCCATTCCTCTCCCCCTCTCTCTCCTTTTAAGAAGAATGATACTTAAAGGTGCAGTTGCCCTGCACTATGTTAATAGCTACTTTTATCTGTGGCTATTTTTGCAGATTTATTTTTTGTAGTTTTTGACCAAGAGTTTTGCCTGGGATTATAATTGTTGCAATTATGATTTAGAAAATGAGCGCTGCAACAGAAACTATTTTTTTTTCCTGTCACATAGAGGATGAAAGTACAAATGTCAGGGAGCACACACTGTAAATATGGCAGGACTGTTAATATCTTGGACAGATGGGGCTGTGGATAAAGGTTTTTATCAACAAATGCCTGCCACCTGGCTCCAGAAATCTGCAAAATGGTCCAGGAGGAGTTTTTTTTTTATTTGGCTCCTTTTCTTTCTTTTCCCATGGCGCACTTGGTCATATCTCAAGGAAAACTGGATAGGTTCCTTTGCAGAATCATGCTTCGACCTGCTTCATTTTCCCATATCTGCTGCACCAGAGTACCTGGGCAGGATCAAGCAAACCTCTTCACAGATCTTCACATTTTACTCTTCAATGTTTCAGGGCATTGTACAAAAACAATCTTTTAAGTAAATGAAACTAGTTGTGCATGCGTTACACTATCATAAAATTTGGAGTTATTACGATTTTACATTATAAACCAGAATTCTTATGGAGCCTTTTCCAAGAAAGAAACAAAATACATCTTAGCTATGATAATTTTTTAGACATGTGTAGAATATATTCTTGGAGACAATGATGAATTATATATCAAAAATTGCAATATCAATACTGCACCTACTGAAGCAAGGTATAGAAGGGCCAATTTTATGCAATCACAGTCACAGGCAGAAACCTCACCTGCTGGAATATGTATCGGGAATTTCGACAAGCGCATCGCAAAGGTTTGTTGTCCATCATATGAAATAGTTTAATCACTGAGCAGTGTGTGGCTGAATTCCCAGTGTGTGCTCCCTGTGGGCCAGGTTTGGGTCGAAAATTGTGTGGAGTGGGTGCCGGAATTCCCAAAATCTCCCTAGCTGGCAAAACTCAATGTTGAAGTGAACATTCATAACATTCACAAAAATCAGGATAAATCTAACCCAACCAACCACTGCTCTATCAGATTTTCTCAAAGTGTTGCAAAATGTCACCATTTGGAGCTATCAAGTCACACCTACTTGCCAATAATCTGCTCAACAACATAGCAGGGAATTTTAAATTATTGGTAGATGGGAGCGAGGAGTCCGGCACTTGGAACCCGGAATTAAGTGCAGTGTGTCTTTGAGTGGCTTTTCAATCCAGCCACTGCAGTTGCATCTGATTTCCACATTTCCTGACCAATTAGGTTGAGCAAGCATGATGACATCCCACATTAGTTGATTTCAACTGCACTAATTAATGCAACACTGCAAAGATGGCATTTGATGGACTGTGGGGCAACAAAAGAACTAAGTGGTGTAGTGGCGTGCCAGTGTACCAAGTTCATGCCTCGCTTCACTGATGTCTTCCTGGTTTTAATGCTGCAGTCTGTCAGGGTCTTGTGGAGGAGATATACTTACCCACTGATGGGAGGAAAAAGCCTGTGACTGAAAGCAAAAAGGCATGGCTGGAGATTGCTCAGGTGGTGAGCAGCAGGAACGTGGTGCCACACTCCTAGATACCGTGTCAGAAGTAGTTTAATAACCTAAGTAGGGGCAGGAAAGGTGAGTACAATAACACATTCAACTGCATTCTGCACATCATGCTAACCACCTCACTCTTCCTTCTGAAGCCTACTCCTGCACATAATCTTCACACCAACTTATCCTGCATGTCCACCCACCCTTTCAATCTATGCACTAACTCACATTCTCATCTTCCCTTCCACCACTGACACTGACCCTCGTGTTAATGTATATTATGTCTCTTCTTCATAGTCACCCTCAATAAATGTCATCCATCTATACATTCAACATATTCCATTGCTCCCACTCATAAGTTTCTTCATTCCCTCTTCTTTCAAGAGAGGAGAGCACAGAACATCAATACAGACAGACAACTGGAGATGGTTCTGCACAATCCCGCTACTAACATCAAGAGATGTAAAGGTGCTGGAGATCATCAGTCCCATCATGCATGACCGTCATAGAATGGGGTCTCTCAGCTACCTGGTACCTACCTAATTAAATATCACCTATCCACATGTCAAAAAACATGTACTCATGTTAATTTGATATCATCAGCCAGTGAAATATGCAGTTACCTGAAAACATTCTGACCTTGACAATCCTAATTCATGTCTTTACATTCCTGCAGGGCCATCAAGCATCCCGCAGCAGGTGGTGTAGGAAGACGATGACAAAACCTCAGAGGAGGTGCACTCTGATGGTGCACCATCACAGGACCCGTGTCAGCCATTCACCAGCTCAGATACTCACACTTCACTCAGTGAGACTGGTGAGGAAGATGGTAGGGTTTTCACCGGTGAATCACATATCACAAGTGAGCAAGAGCAGATGGTGGAGACAGAGAGAGCAATGGAGAGTCTGCATTGGAGGGCACAGGATGTTCCAAGGTCTGCTTAATTGGATGCAGATGCTGAACCTCAGAGGCTGTCAACAAAGGGAATACTTCTGAAACAGCAGCAAGGAATGTGCAAGTTCGAGCAGACTTTCCAATCACTCTGTGTATGTTAGCAGAAAGATTTAAGGAGTCGAGTATGAGTAGGAAGATGCTGCAGGTGTTTGCAATGATGTCATCCATGGAAAGAGTGACCACCTGTATGGAGCATCCAACATGGCAATTGCACAGGTGCATACTGACCCTCACCAATGGCTTGCACCTTATGAATTCATCTTAAATAGGATTGATAAAACCCTAACCTTGGCCATTCATTGCCTGGCTGGTGTGTAGCAAAGTGCTCTCCAGCTTGTTGCTAGCTGGGGAGAGCGGGTGGGAGGAATGATGGTGAAAGGGGACATGGAAATGAGAACTCTGCTCAAAACACTGCCACTTATCGCCAGAGACCCGCTCCCCTACCTCAGTCAGCATGCCACTTGCTGCCTCATGCCCCAATGGCTGAGTCTTCCCAACCTGCACAGTTGCAGGTCGCACAGTCTTTGGCAATGCTGTTGTGGGCTCCAAAACACAGAGAACATAAGCCAAGAGCATGTCAGCAATGGAGGCAGGGATCTGAGTAGCCTTCTGCCAACTCTGCTGAAACAACTGGGGCTGCACCATGCAGAATTGCCAGGAGGAGGAAGAGGAAAGATTTGTAGATCAAGGTCCTTTCTTCAGAACTGGAGAAAGGTCCTTGATCTGAAACATTAGGCGGAGCCCTGTCACTGCAGGGCGTGGCTGTAAACCGCAGTGAGCCGTTCACAAGTCCATTGACTTGGACAGGACTGTAAGATCCCATAGGCATAAAATTCCATTCATAAACTCTGTTTCTCTCCAGACCTATTGAGTATTTCCAGCATTTTTTCTTTTATTTCAGATTTCCAGAATCCAAAGTATTTAGCTTTTGTTGTAGTGATAATTTGTAGTTGCTCAAGGGTATGCACATAGGTGTGTTAAACCATGTTAGAAGGTGAAGTTTTGTATAACACATCTGCAGACTGACCTATGCCAACACAGCACTCACCCTTCCTGAGCGCAGCGGGTCATTGAAGCGCTTTCAGCACTGCACCCATGTGTCATGGCTGCTAACCAGTGCTGCAACCTCCTCCCATGCCCTCTTTGTGAGGTGCATTGGCCTCCACTTCCCATCTTTAGAGACAACAGTGTCCCTCCTGGCAGCAGCCTTCTCCAGGAGGACAGCGAGGATTCATCAGAAAAATGGGAAGCCGAGTGCCCACCCAGCCTGACCTCCCACCTGCCGTGTCCAGCCGTACTCGACTCCCTTGGGAACACTGAACAAACATCCTTCCATGGCAGTCTTCCAGGGGCTGCCTAGGCCGTTTTTAAACCAGCTATTGGGTCCAATGGCAGGCCCCTGCCCATGCCTTCCCGGCTAGTGCGGAGCCGCATTTCATGTTGAGCAAGCCTCAATTGGCCCGCCAACATGACATTGCGGTCGGGGACCGATCGCGGGCCGTGGACCGTTTCCCGGTTGCTCCTGGGCCTGCCCACTGTGCCTGCCCAACGACCTCAAAATCCTACCCTTAGTCCTCAGCCACCACCCTGAAAACACCTCAGAAACTGGTAAGAAGAAGAAGAAGAGTCTCTGAAGAAGAGTCATACAGACTCGAAACGTTAACTCCGTCTTTCTCTCCACAGATGCTATCAGACCTGCTGGGTTTTTTCCAGCATTTTTTGTTTTTGTTTCAGAACCTAGTAAGTTTGCATTTCAGAACAGTTTGAACAGGTAGTCTAAGCAAAAGCCTTTCACACAATTCAGCAAGGAAACAGATGTGATCCTTAGCACTTCTTGGAATTTTGGCCATTTCCCTTGGTTGTCATTGTGCTCTTGTCTTGGTTTCACAGGTGAGGTTCAAGAAGCCCAGGAAACCTCTGCACACAGAGATAAATCCCAAAACTCTATTAAGGTAGCATTCAATGAGCTATTAACATATTTAGATTGCCAGCCTGTTTCTCCAGAGGGAGTTCTCCATATACCTATCGACATAGGTAGGAAGGAGCTGGCTTCCTGATGTACTGTCAATTTCAGTGCTTTTAACCATCACTCCAACCTGCTTCCAAACCCCCTGCTCTTGGAAAATAAAATTTCCCCACTTCATAAGCACCTATCTCTAAGTATAGCCTTGATGTGCACTAAATGCAAATGCTTAATGTAAAATTAGAGCTTGCCTTGACAACATGGCAGCTATTTTCTGTACTCTTGTAAAACTATGGCCAGTAGAGCTCAAGGGAGAATCCCTCCAGTAGCTGCAGTCATACCTAACACAAAATAAGGGGATAATTTTTATTGCAGATCAATCATTGCAACACACGGATATCACTGCAGAAGTTCCTCTCTTCCACATTTTCAGTTGCTTCATTAGTGACTTTCCTCCATCTTAATGTTGGGTTTAGGGCTGCTCACTGGCTGTTACACTGTGTTCAGCTCCACTCAACCCCTCCCCCAAGGAAGCAGCTTATAAGCCCATACCAGGTTGAAAGAGGAGGAAATCTGTCATCCTTACCTGGTTTGGCCTACATATGCCATTCAATAGTGTCATCATCATTGTGCTTTTCATCATCAGCAACTTGAACGTCACCATAGACCAGATGGTTTATTGAACTAGCCAAAGCAACATTATGGGCTGAATTTTCCCATCCCTGTGATGGCAGGCTTGGAGGCAGTGCAGCTGGGAAAACACAGGGAACAGCGTCAGGATGGCTCACTGATGCATTTCTGCTATCAGGGAGCTTTCCCAGTGCTGGGCTGGGAATCGGATTGGCTGTCCACTGCATGGAGGTTAATGCTGGTTAAAACCAGGGAGGCGTTGCCATCTTTTGCGGCCTTGCCAGCATTTTGCTGCTGGCAGAGCGACCCCCCAACTAACTTAATGGAGGTGGCCTGTCTGCAGCAGTTATGTGGGTGGTCATTGGAACAATGCCCCAATGACAGGACCATGCAAAGCTGCAATCAATGGGGAGGTGATGGTGTAGTAATATTGTTGCTGGACTAGTAATCCAGGGACCCACAATGATGCTCTGGGGACCTGGGTTCAAATTCTGCCATGGCAGATGGTGGAATTTGAATTTAATAAACAATTCTGGAATTAAAAGTCTAATGATAACCATGAAACCATTGTTACTGTTGTAAAAACCCATCTGGTTCACTCATGCCCTTTAGGGAAGGGAATCTGCCGTCCTTACCTGGTCTGGCCTACATGTGACTCCAGATCCACAGCAATGTGCTTGACTCTTAAATACCAGCCAGTGATGCTCACATCCTATGAATGAATACAAAAAAATCATGGCTGAACCCAATGCAATGGAGGGGTTTCCTCTCCATCCATACGGATCTGCCAGCCTAGACATTGTTTATTTCTGTGCTGCTCTGCAGGCCAGCAAGGGTGTTTCCATGCCTCTTCACAGTACCAAGCTGCCTCAGCAGTGGCCAACTCTCCCTGTCAAGGCTCCAGAGCTGCCGACCCTCTGATTGGAGTATCGAGATTTCGATTGAAGTATCGAAAGTCCGTCCGCCATTTCTAAGAAAGCGGCTTTCCCTGTTTCCCACTAATTGGCATCAGCAAAGAATGTTCAATGACATCAATAGGCAAGAGGACAGACTGTCACTGATATCATAAAACACCATGTACTTCCAGTAATAGCATCTGTTTTGAAATTTCAAGCTGAGTGGCACTGGTAATTTACTGTCCTATTATTTTAGTTATTGTTTTCTGTTCCAATGTGATTTATGTTGATAGCTGATAAACACTACTAAACTCTAAAGAAGAAAAAGCCTACAGCAGGAGCCAGACAACATCCTGACTTTAACTGACAAATGACAATTAACATTGCCTTATCTTGGAAAAGAGAAAGTCAGGCTATCATCCCTTGACATTCAATAGCATCATCATCATTGTGTTCTTCATCATCAGCAACTTGAAGGTCACCATAGACCAGAAGATTTATTGAACTAGCCAAAGCAACAATATGGGCTGAATTTTCCCAGAAAGTTTAAGAAAGTTGATAAACGCTTTAGTTCTTAGTTGTAACATTGATGATTTGTTTAACCAGGGTTTGGAAAGAAAGCTCTGGTAATATTACATGCTTAATGACTTCTTAAGAAGAATCTACAATGACATAATTGTGCATAATTTAGATCTTCAACTCTATCCCATTATCAGCAACAAATGTAAGAAGTTACTTCACTAGGCGAGGGAAGTATAGCGACTCAACTGATTGATTCTCCAGGGACAATCTTAGGTCATCTGTACTAGCCTTGACTCCCAGCACTGATAAAACAAACCTTGCAACTGTACTACTCCAGAGCAGGGGCCCACCTCAAACACTCAGTATTTGAGAACAATACGAGTGATCTAAATCTCCCAGAGGGATCAGAAGACATGTTGCATATACCAATAAACTGATTTTGAAAAGCATAGTGGTTTAATGTAAAAATCTGTGCTATACTGCAGATGGGGGAGATAAATCTGCACAAAGATCCATCTCTACCACCCCTCCATGCCACCCAAAGCACATAGTTCACTATCACAGCCTTTCTGTCAAATAAGGAGCTGCGTAGATACCAAAATCCCTATCCAGAAGGGGCAAAGACAAGTCAGGAAGCAAGAAATCCTGGACCATTTCCTACCAGCCCTTTTAAAAGAAAAGTTAACAAAGCTCTGGAAGCTGATCATTTATTAATCCTCTCATCATAATGTGGAGCATAATGATGGTGTACACAATGTGCATGGTACTGTTGAAGATCCAAAGATGGTGGATAATTTTTTAAAATGCACAAAATAAGAGGAAGTATTTTTTTTTAAATAATGTGCATGTGTTCTGTGTCCATCTAGACTTGGCAGGCAGTCACATATCAATAGGCCTGTTCATTCATGTAACTCTGCCCAAATATTGACAGTAGTTTCCAGGCTATAATAAATATTGCACCTCAGGCTATTGGAGTGACCTTGATTTTGTAATTATGGCTGCCACCCAGATCCTAAGTTACTTCTAAATCCCTCTGATTAATAATTTACCTCCTAGGCTTCAGCTGTGCTTACTCTTTGTGCAATAAGCTATACATATACTTTCATTTTGTTGCTAGCAGAAGATTCAGAACTTAATTTAAACTTATGAATAATGGCATTTTACTTTTTTATTCTTAAAACCTAAAACATTGGGGAAAAAGCTGGGCAAGTTTCCTCTACGCTTATGGGGTATTTAAATTTCACCTGTTATTTGTACAACTTTTACAACTTTCTCTTTGTAGACCCACACCCAAAATTGCTAAGCAAGTTCATAGCCAAAGCATGATACTTGCATCCAACTTCTTTTTAAACTGCTGTTGTGTATGAGCAGTTCAGGTCAAAGTTCAACATCCAGGTGCGGTAGGATTAGAGGCAGGGAATAATTGAACCAAGGTAGCGGAGGATCGGGAGAGGAGGGGAAGGAGAGTGAAGTGGAAAGGTAAGGGAGACTGGAGGAGTAGGGAGTAAGGGGGTGGGGGTGGGGGTGCAATGTGAACAAGGTCAGGGCATAATTGCTTCTCAGTTCTAGAAGATGGATACAATGAGTTGGGCTCAATTTTCTTCATGATGAAGCAGTGAAATGGGGAGACAGAGAGGCAAAAGAAGAGGAGAGTGGATGAGGTGAGGGTGATAGCAGGAGGAAAGAGGAAGGGGAAGGAAAGTGGACACAGCTAAGAGGGAGCAAAGGAGTATGGAGAAGGACTAAGTTATACTGTGCCTGGACTAATTGATGTTTCTGTCCAGTCAGGTGGGTTGCAAAGGGCAGGTTTTTGCCTCAGAGTTGGAAACATCATCCCTTCCCACCTCATACAAATGGTGGTGAATAGGTCTTGGTAGTGGGATCCGGAGTGCAGGATTTGCTTCCTTTTCTTTCTTTCTCTCCACGGCTCTGCCTCATCATTAAGAGGTTGTGACACAAAGTGTGCCGCAGCTCGATGGACAAATTATCACCATTTTGAATGATTGGTAGCAAGCTCCTCCTAGCCATTAATGTCAATGCTGCTGCACTTCAGGGAGTGAGTGTCTTTGAAGCATTTTCTTTATCCTCTCTTGGAATAATGGCCATTTGAGAGTTGAGAAAGCAGGACCTGGTTGGGGAGACTCTTGTTGGCTATCCAGAAACAGTGTCCATTCCAGGAGCTTGCAGGAATTTTGTCTGAATGCTTGTGGAGCTGGTTTCAAGAAGGACACTAGCATCTGTTTGATAATCCTCCTGTTGAATCCAAAGAGTGCAGCGTAGGCATTGCTGATGGAATTCCTCCAGCAATCTTATGTGTCACTGATATGCAGTCCAGGTCTCACTGCAGTACACGAGTGTGGTGATGATAACTGCTATGTATACCATGACTTCTGTTGACTTGCAGAGGTCTTTGTTGTCAAACACTGACTGTAGTTTGCAGAGGTCTGAGCTGGTGTATCTGATCCAGTGTTGGGTCTCCTTCTCAATGGTGGCCTTTTGAGAGAGGCGGCTGCCAAGGTATAGGAAGTGCTCAACATATTCCAGAGTCTCTCCTTCAATGTATACAGGAGATGGAATGTTTGGTTCTCCAGGTGTGGGTTGATATATGTGTTTTGTTTTGGCAACATTCAAGGACAAATCAAGTTTCTTGTATGCAGAATTGAAGAGATCGAGAGTAGCTTGCAAATCCAGTATAGAGTGGGCAATAACACTGCAGTCACCCGCAAACTGTAGATCATGTACGTCTGTGGTGATCAGTTTAGTATTTTAACGGAGGCAACTGAGGTTAAAGAGTTTTCCATCTAGGTGGTATTTAGTACTCACACCAGAGGGCAGTTGATCACTGATGAGGTGAATAGTCACTGTCAGGTAGACTGCAACTAGTATAGGGCCTTTCACACAGCCTTGCTTGACACTGGTCTGGATTCTGAAGGCGTCAATTTCAGGTCTCCCACTCAGGACAGTTGCAGTGATATCATTAGGAAGCAGTTGCAGGATTGTGATGAAATTTCCAGGACAATGAAACCTTTGGAACACAACCCAAAGAGCGTCGCAATTTACTGAGTTAAATGCTTTGGTCAGATCAATGAATGCAATGAAAAGTTCTGAGTACTATTCCTGACATTTTCCTTGTGCTGTTTCTCTATAACTTTAGATTTCAGAAACCAATTTTTATATCAGTTTTTAAACTTTATAATCTGGTAATGAAGTCTTTCACAATCCTATTGTCCCTGACCATTTTTTGTGTATTAGATAGAGGGATTCTGTTGAAATATGAAAGTGTATGTACCATGGGAATGTTGTGGCCATCCATTATTGCAAAGGTCAATAAATCTATAGCATTTCAATAAGCCATTCATCCTATCATGAGCTATAAGTTTACATATGATCAGCAAACTTGGAATTTTTCAATTGTGTTATTTTCTCTACAACTATAGGTTTCAGACAGCAATTTTTATATCAGTGTTTAAACTTTATAATCTGGTAATGACATCTTTCACAACCCTGTTGCCACTGAATCATTGGGTTCTAGAGAGAGGGATTCTGTTGAAATATGAAACTTGGGGCAGAATTTAGCCCTTGTCAGGTGGGCTTGGCGGGGGTGGGCGGGGGCAATCGGGAAGCCGACCGCTGTCCGCGATTGAGGCCGGAAGGCGATTTCACGCTGGTGGGACAATACAGGCAGGAGAATGCCTGTGCCTGAGCTGAGGGCACAGCATGCAGTCCAGTGGGCAAAGCTGCCGTCAATTGGTCAGGTGGGCTGGGGGTGGAAGCAGTGGGGTTTCAGGCAGCCATGCAGCGCACTAATCTCTGGCTATCCAAGTGATGGCCAGCACTCTCCGGGAATCATTAAGGGGGCTTCACACTTGACCAGGACAGGTTCTTAGTACGCCCACACTAACCATGTGTCTCTCTCTTTCATCCTGCAGGAGGAGTACATCGGGGTCATGGAGTCTGGTGAACTAGCTGTATGCCTGGTGGCTTACAGAGCATGAAGATAACGGAGGAGAGAGTGATGCAGGCTCCTGGCTGCACAGAGGCAAGAACAACAACCTCAGGAGAAAGGGGCGGCTCCCGCACACACTACCCAGGACCCACTGTGAGCTGTTGCAGGCCGGCGCCTAGCAGCACCCAGGGTCTATAGACGCCACCATTCGTTCCTGCAGCTGACTGAGAACCAGTGTTGCCGAAGACTGCGCATGTCTAGGGAACTGATCGGTCACATCTGCCAACTACTGCAGAACTTGGCGCCAAGGGGACATGGAGGGCATCCACTGCCAATGGATAAAAGTGAAAGTGACCGCGGTGCTCAATTTCTATGCCAGTGGGTCCTTTCAGGGCTCCACAGGTGACTTCTGTAGGATCTCTCAAGCCTCCGCCCACAAATGCAACCATGAGGTCACGGATGCCATCTTCTTGAGGGCACACAATTTTATGCATTTCGCCTGGGACTGGGACAGCCAGAATGCAAGAGCAATTGGATTCATCCAGATCTCGGGATTCCAATAAGTGCAGCGTGCGATCGATTGCACACATGTGGCACTCAGATCTCTGTCACAACACACAGTGGACTACATCACCGCAAGGGCTTCCATTCGTTTGATTTGCAGCTGCTGTATGACTACCAGAAACGCATCCTGCAGGTGTGCGCACGGTTTCCAGGGAGTGTGCACGACGCCTATATCCTCAGTCGTTCACAAATCCCTGGAGTCTTCTAGGGTCCACAGAAGCTGCAGGGGTGGCTCCTCGGGGACAAGGGCTACCTACAGAGGATGTGGCTGATGACACCTGTGTGGCGGCCGAGAATGCAGCAGAGCGATGTTATAATGAGGCTCATGCTGCAGCTCACAACTTGGTGGAGCAAACCATCAGGATGCTGAAGATGAGGTTCTGGTGTCTGGACCGGTCTGGTGGAGCCCTGTAATATAGTCTGCAAAGGGTGTCACACATCGTCATTGTCTGCTGTGCCCTTTACAACCTGTTGCTGCGATGGGGAGAGGAGCTGGCTAAGGAGGAGATGGAGGAGCTAGACGGCTCCTACAATGAGGAGGATACCAACGGGAATGAGGGTGAGGAGGTCCTTGGAGGTAACGATGATGGAGATGAGGACCTTGCACTGGCCAGACTAGGCAGGTGCACTCAGGAGGCTCTCGTAGCTGCCAGATTTGTGGAGGATGATGACAACATGCGGTGCTGTCCCCATAGTTCCTCACATCACATCTGTGAACGTTTGACTCCAGTCTGGCTTATGGCAGCATGAATACTCTCTGTCGTTGCTCCTGTCATTGAGATGCAGTGAAGGCCCTAATAGTAGCTCGATTGCAGGAGGATGATGACAACATGCAGTGAGGGCACTCCATAAATCTTCACACAGCCTCTGAGAATGTCTGAACCCTGTCTGGCTGAGGGCAGATCGCTTGCGCTCTGTGACCAGGGTCATATCATGAAGATGCAGCCATGAAACTTTAAAAGCACCTGATCCTTTGTCTGCCTTCAGCACCTGAGCCCTTCAGGAGCACAAGGTCACTGGTCACAGATGCTGAAGAGATGGGGGCCAGCCCCAACTTAAAGGTGCTGAGAGCACACAGAGAGTATGAGAGAACTCTGTGCGCCTGCCAACTACATTCTGGCAGCAACAACAAGCACCATCGAGGAGCCGGCGTCAGTAATATTTCCAGGAAGTGTGAGGCCGGACCATCACTTTGTTCTGAAGGCTGCACAAAGCACAGGGAAGAGGCCCTGGACTGAGACACCTGCCTTTATCTTGTGCAGAAAGGTTCCACATCTGAGTGGCATGAACACTGCTCATCAGAACAAGGATGCATAAACAGGGAGATATTCTTGGGAGTTTATTGACAATAGTGAACAGTTTGTACAAGATTAACACCCGTGCCCTGGCTGTGCTTTACATCTCCTTAACTTTCCTAACCCTGTCGCTACATCTTGGCGCTCCCCGACATCCACAGCAGAGGTGGAGGAAGACTGCTGACTGCGACGCCCTGTCTGTGATGACTTTGGCGGGCATCCTCTGGAGGGCCCTGGCCTGCTTTCAGGGTCCTGCTGTGAGGCAGTGGTACCCTCCTCCATCTATGGAGCTGGAGCTGCTGAGGTCACAGGAAGAGGGGAGCCGGATTGGTCGGACACTCTCAGTCACCTGGATGGATGGGCCCAGAGTGAGCACTTTCTGATCCTCCTCCCTATAGGTGCCCGGGGTCCCCAGGCTGACTCCTTGAGGAGTAGGGTCGCTGAACCTGGGGGCTGCAGTCTTCTTCAGTTTCAGGGCCATGTCTTCCGTGCAGCAGTTTTGGTCTGGAAGAACTGAGATATGTGCTTGCAGCTGGACTTTAAAGATGGCACCCGGCGTGACGCAGCAGCGGTGTGATGATGGACGGGCGAATGAGAGCCCAGTCGCCATGCAAATGGTGTGTTTCCCGTAAGTGCATAAATAATGCGGTGGGTTTGGGATGATACGGCGTGAAAACCCGTCATCGCAGCTGGCATGTAAAACGTCGTTTTACCCGCTACTAAACTTAGTATAAATCTGGGAAAATTCCGCCCGTTGAGAGGCTTCTGCCTGTGCTAGTGGAAGTTGAGATGGCAGTCTGAATATCTGGAAGTATTTGGAGGCTTAGGTGGAAGTGGGTTTGATGCTGGCATCATTGGAAGTTGTGTGTAGGTGAAGTGGAAGAATCGAGTGTAAGTTCTAAGTTCTAGTGAGTGCTGCTGGGTGAGCGATGGCGGTGTGGCGCATTGAGCAGCATGAGAGGCTGGTAGTTTGGTGAATGGGAAGTGTAATTTGAAGATGCATTCACTATCCTCAAACACCCATATAAGATTATTAAACATCTTCCAGAACCACTGCAGATCCTCGGAGACAGACTCCAGACATTGACCTTTCTTGCCAGCTTTGGAGGGTCTACCATGAAGCAGAAAAAATGACCTCTCTCCTTCTTTCCACCTCCATCACTAAGGCCTACGGTGCAGCAGCAGTGAACCTGGGAACTCTCTCTGTCTCTGCCCTGGCGTTTTATTTACCTTGTTCAGGTATGCAGCGATCCAGAGCAGCTTCCTTTTAAGAGGGACAGACTGCCTTTAAGAGTTGGAAGCTAGCTGGAACATGTACTCAGCTCACATGCTGATGGGCCCCCTATTGTGTGTGCAGCCAGCCAGCAGTATGGGTCATGCTGGGCTATGTGCTGAAATGATTTGAACTAGGAGACAGCACAAAATTTGTTTTCTGCTTACATCCATGACAACAGGCACGAGCAGGTCACAAATCGCAACTCCCATGCCCAAAAAGAGTCACATACCAATTTTTACCCCCATATTCTTTACATCTTTAAGTTAGTCAAATTGCATATATTTTTATGCAGAAGTGACAATGTTCTTCTGAATGGCATAACAAGGGAGAACATGTGGTTTTGTGCTGTGATAATTTGACTGGGTGGCAAAGTTGAATTTTGAGACTTTGTTCCCAATTTCCTTTAGGGCTTCTGCTAAGTGTTGCACCTCAGTAACTCCAGTGGGAGTGGCAATGGAACCTGGTAAAAACAGCAGGGCGCTGTCAGTGCTGCCACATCCAACCCCCACACCCACCCATCCCCCCCATCCCATCCTACCGCTTGGCCCGCCCCACACCCCAAGCAGTTTCATGATTTTACTGTTGATCTAGTAAGAGGTATAAACTCTGCCATTCCTCACCAAAAAAAGGTCAATGAAGTCAGGGGCTGTCCCCCACACTAGAATTTCCCGCTATCCCAGAACAGTTAGGACCTGGTGTAGGAATGGGCGCCAGTCTCCTAAGACAGGTGAGACCTCAAGGTTCACATCTGATGGGGGCTGAGGGTGGGTCGAGAGGGGGGTGGTTGAGGAGGACCCAGACAAAGGAAACAGCCAGGCCCCTCTAAAATTAGGAAGCATAAGAAACTGAGAATGAAATCAATGGGGTCTGGGGATGTCCATGGGCAGAATCTTCTGTTCGGCGTGCAGGGGCGGGCCGGGCACGCCGACACATAAAATGATGTGCGGTGATGTCGGGACGGACGCCCAACATCATTATGCGTCATTCCAATCTTCAGTTCGGTGGACATGCACCGGAGTGGGCTGCGCGCCCGCCGAACTGTCAAAGGCCTGTTAAGGCCATTAATTAACTAATTAAAATGATTGTCTGGGCTGTCCATCTAACCTTAAGGTCGGCGGGCAGGCGAAGAGCCCAGGCGGCCTTCACATTTTTCATGAAACCTCATCCACGGGCAGGATGAGGTTTCATGAAGTGTTTATTAATTAAATAAAATGTCCTATGAAAATTCATAAACATGTCCCAGCTCATGTGACAATGTCACATGAGAGGACATGTCTGAGTAATTTTATTTCTTCTTTCCAATGTTTTATTATTAAATTAATCTCCCTGAGGCAGCTTCACGCCTCAGGGAAATTTCTGCGATCTTTCGCGCATGCGTGAAAGAGCATAGGCCCCGACTCTCTCCCCCCCGCCTGCACAGGTAGCGCTGAGCGTTTCTGGGGGCTAGTAACGCTGGGTGAGCCTTAATTGGCCCACCCACATGAAATGGCAGTGCGCAGCCAATCGCCACAGTGATCAGCTCTGCACCTGCTCCCGGCCGGCCTGCCCAACGGGGAGAAAAGTCTCCTCCATGGGTAGCGGGCAACCTCCAGAACTCCCCCAGCTCCCTTCCTGTTCAGATTTACTGGTTGCATGGAGCATGTTTCTGGTGCCACTGGCTCTATACTGAAGGGTGCCCTTTCACTGTCCCCAAAATCTCCAGCAGGGTCAGTAATGGAGGGCATGATCCCAGTGTACCTATTTGAATCATAACCTGCTTAGTTTTGGAACCTTTGTCTTCAGTCATCACTCTTTTTTTTTGCCTTTGTTTAAGCAATCTGTTAAGATGAAATAAGTGATTTCACTGAAATGGCTGAAAAACTGAAACATGGGGCTCAATGTTATGCTCGGGGTGAAGTCTGTTAATTGGCTTGAGGTGGGCCTTTCCCCCACTTCCGAGGGTTGCTGGCCAATCAAATGGCTGGCAGGTCTCTGGCCCCAGGAGCGCCATGGGAAACAAGAGAAATCAGCTGCTGAAAACAGACCTGAAGGTAAACCCAGGGCCTTGACAGGACCTGCTGGCAGACCTGGGGGGTGTGGGGAAAGTGGGGGGGAAGCCACCTCCAATTGGCCCCTTCTCTTGCCCAGTCTGCCAGGTTTCATGGAGGGTGGGGGGAAAATGCTGAACGTTTGGCACCAGCCTTCCCCAGCCATGGGTAAGATCCCAGCAGCGGCAGGAGGAGGCACTTAAGTGGCCAATAATTGTCCATAAGTGCCTCAATTGGCCTACGGGTGAGTGGGTCTCCTGACCCCTCCCCCACCTCTGGTAAAACTGCAAAGGAGACAGGGCAGGCAGTTAGGCACTGGGAACGGCTCCACTGGCACAGCGCCCAATTTTGTTGCCCACCTCCCCCTTGCCATCCCACCCTTGGGGGGGCCTTAAAATTCAGCCCACGTTTACAGAAGTCGAAAAGAAAGCAGAATTCATGAAAATTCTTATGTGTAAAGTAGTTAATCCCACTTAAACTCAGCTAACATAAAATTCCAAAATAACCTTTAGAGGACAAGCATAGAAGAGTTAAACTATAAATTAGTCTGGGGGAGGATGTAAGTGTTCCATACAGGAGCACATCGGAGATTTCCGACTGGCTTGTGGTGCACTCATGCTTGCTGTAACTTGTGAGAATGGAGTGTCAGCCTGAATGTGGAAAGAAATACAGGTCATTGTGAAAGGCCTGTGGGAAGAAGAACTGTGTTCTTATTGAGTGAAAGAGTCCATTGTAGCAGGAAGCTTTCTCAGAGCACAATTTAAAAACAACAGTTCTTCACACTGACTGACCACAGTACTTTCTCCCACGTTTTCTTGATGGAGTAAGTTGATGAAAGAAAAGCGTTGGTTGTCAATTATTTCTATTCTGGACCACGTGGTCCAATGTTGTGGAGAATTCTCATTTGTTACAGTTCACCTGAAGTAATGAATTTGCTTCTTTTTCCATTGTGTTGTGCATAATATTTCATGTTGATGTTGTAATTTCACATTGTCTACATGTTTGCTTCAGAACATTGCACAGAATTCTGGCTTTGTAAAATTAAATAAGGAGAAACTTTACAATCCAACAACTGGACTGCATCATAAAAGGTGCAAATTAATATTCAATTCTAAATTTTTTTATAATCTTCTTTTGTTTGATCTCTCTTAACTGGCTGCACCAAATGTTCTATTGTAATTTTTCTTTTTTTTTCGTAATTCCACGCATTTGACACATTCCACTGTTTTGTTAATTCCGGCACCAAATTTGAACAAGCCATTATTCTGGAATTGATGCCGGCATTGCATCTGCTAGTGCCTTCCACAATCGATCCTGCTGTGGTATGCAGCATCAAGTATAGAAACCCTTAATCTATATTTCCTCTGGGGGCACTTAACCATGAGGGGCAGGTCTCATATGCCCATTATAAACGCACAGGCTCAGAAATTCCTGTTCCATGGTGCATGCTGTTGTCTTTGGGGGTCCAAACTCCAATCCTGCCCTGGATCCCCTCCCTAATGGGATCCACTTCTACTACCCTTCAGGAGAATGATAAAACAATTATTCCCATGACATATCAGTGTCCAAACTGAAAATATGTTTCTAGGGGGCCAGGGGAAATCCCAGCATTAGGAGCCCTTATATTCAGTCTTACCCAGTCTGTGTCAATGGTCTCGCCTGAAGAGGGCAAAAGCTCTATCCTCAAATGAGCTCAGAATTATGGCAGTGGTCTGCCAGGTTAAGCAATTTCACCACCTTAATGTTTTGGATGGTCCAGGCCTAGGGCGGAATTTTGAAGCCCCCTCGTGGTGGGGTGAGGCCGTAAAATGCAGCCAGCTGTTCAAAAGCCCATTGGCTTCGGCGGGATCGTAAAATCCCGCTGGCGCAAAATTCAATCCCGAATGTTGTACTGTCCCAATGGCAAGATTAAGTGATATGCCTTGCTGGTGAGTGTCAGCAAGTAGCTCTTTGGACTTGATGTGATGTCCCAGTTGTGCTGGGTCACAAAGTAGCCCTGTAACAGCTTTCGCCAGGTCTGCTATTGTAGTAGCTGCTTTGTCATGTTCACTCTCTGACATATTTGCTGTCATTTGATCTGGTGGTTGGAGGAGTCCAATGCTACACAATCCTGAGGGGCAGCACACTTAGCTGTGCCTGTGCCAGACATGTCCCCGCTCATGTAGCAGTACCTCAGCATGTTTGCATCTACTTCATGTAACGTGCATAGCTTTGGCCTACATAGAAGTCATACCAATATATTGGAAGTTTGAAGAACCTGTAGATGAGTGGAAACCAAGTGATTTACCTGTGTGTAAATAAATATACGGACATCCTGCAGGTTGTTTGGATGGTAAGGTTGCTGTGTTCAAAGTCTTTTCCAAATAATTAAGCAATAGTAGCTTAATGGAGACTTCAATCTATTTTTAATAAACAGATTCATGTCTCCATTGAAATAACAAAGGAATGGCCTAGACATATACTCCAATATTCTGAATAATTAATTTCTCAACTTTTCTTTGCATTTGCAGTATGTCTGAGAAATAAGCCTTCGCTTCTTATTTGTGCATGACTTTACATTTATTGCTTTATTTTTACAAATTTTATAACCAATGAAAATGAAGATATCATTTCCAGGTCCCAGCAGTTTTAAGCTGATCGATGGGATTTCCACCGGAAATTGCCAGGGAAGTTAAGCAGCGTCACCCCTTCACCCATCTCCTTATGCTTGATATTCCATTCTTGGTTATAACAGTAAGAACAAAGAGATGAGTGAAATGTGGTGGAATATTACTGCAAGGTATGAATGGGCAATTCATCCACGGTTACTGCTAATGTACTGATTTCTATTCTGTCACAAAAAGGAGTAGAGAGGTCAGCAGAATATTAAAAAATCAACAATTAGGACATTAATGGCTCCAATGAATAGATCATGGGCAGGGGAAACCTTAGTTCTTGAGTGTTGTGTCAGTGCACGTAAGAGTAAATATCTTGATTAACCAATAAATAGCAAAATTCAGTCTTAATATCTGTCAATGGAGGGACATGTAGCAAATTGATACTTTGAATCATCACACTTTCTAAAACCTTTTTATTAAATACTTCTCTTCAGAACCACACAAGATGCTCAGCAGCAAGCAACAATAGCATGAGTAATTTCCTTTGAGTTCTTCCCCTTCATTCTTATGAGGAAGTGGTTCCTTTCTATTGTGTACCCGCACAATAATGTGCCAACATTTAAGAATGAACAACAGAGAGAATTTATGAATGGAAGTTATGGCCAGAACGTAAAATGACGCGTGATGATGTCGGGCGTGTGTCCCGACGTCATCGTGCTGTCTCGCGGTATTTCCTTCGGCGAGTGCGCACCAGAGTCGGCTGCACGCCTGCCGATAATTGAAAGGCCTATTAAGGCCATTGACAAACTAACTAATTTAAAATTTACACTGCCCATCCAACCTAACAGTGAGCAGGCAGGCAAAAAGGCCAAGCGGCCTTTACATTTTTTAGAAAACCTCATCCATGAGCGGGATAAGGTTTCCTAAAACTAATACAACTTAAATAAAAACTTTCTTTGAAAAATGAAAACATGCTCCATTTTATGTGGCACAGTTACATAAGGGGGCATGTTTCATTAAATTTTTACTGTATTTATTTACTTTTTTAACAATCGCTTCAATCTCCCTGAGGCAGCTCCGTGCTTCAGGGAGATTGAACGCTCTTTTGCGTGCATGCGTGAAAGAATGCTGGACCCGACTCTCCCTCCTCCCCCCACCTGCACAGGTTGCTACCGCTCGCGTTCCATGCTGGGCAGGCCTTAAATGGCCCACCCACGTGAAATCACGGTGCGGAGCCGAACACGGGCACTGGTCGGCTCCGCAACCGCCCCCAGTGGACTTGAATACAATTTGTTGTTGTCACTGCACTACCTATGTTGTCGGCTTTAATGGTTTTTCCCTGTTTTTAGGTATTTCTTATTGGTGTTTTTATAACAGTTTAATTGCCAAATATTATTTAAGGAGCTTTTTCCATAACCCCAGATCAGGGATACCCATTGGGAAACCCAATAATGCCAGCACAATTAGAAATACAATATAGAGACAGGACTAAGCCATTTAGCCTCTGAAGTCTGTTCTGCCACTTAATGACATCATGGATAATGTGCGACATTAGTCCATATACCTCTCTTTACTCATATCCCTTGATGCCTTTGGTTAACATAAATCCATGAATCTCAGATTTAAAATTAATAATTGATCTAGCCATTTGTGGAAGAGATTTCCAAACCTCTATTAGCCTTTGTGTGTAGACATTTCACTCCTGGAAGGTCTGGCTTGAATACTTAGTTCCAGACTCCCAACCAGCAGAAACAGTTTCTCTCTATCTGCGCTGCCGCAGTACCAAAACGGCTGTTAAGTCACAAATGATATCCTATGTGACTGTGACAACGTAAACGATTCCTCTTTGTCCTTCTCAATCTGTCTGCAATCTTTGACATGGTTGATGGCACCGTCCTCCTCTAACACCTCTTCATTGTCATCCAACTGCATAGGACTGCACTTGCCTAGTTCTAATTTCATTTATTACATTGTAGCAGAGAATTGCTCCAGTTGCTTCTCTTCTGGCTCCTGTGCTGTCACTCTGGTAACCCTAAGGTTCTATCCATTGTCCCCTTCTATTTCCCATTTACATGCTGCCTCTCAGTAACATCATCCAAAAACATATCCGTTTCTACAATTATGCTGACGACACCCAGCTCTACCTAATCATCAAGTCTCTTGATCTCTCTAAATTGTCAGACCGCTTGTCTGACACCAGTGGATGAGCAGAAATTCCTCCAACTGAAAATTGGGAAGATCAAAGCCATCAGATGGAATCATCCCAGATTTGCACTAAATGCGGCAGCGGGTGGAAAAAAGGACGTTTTACCCGCCAGCCGCAATGGCAGCTTTTTGCGCTTCAGCGTCCCATTCCCAGTGCGTCCCATCTCATTAATAATGCATTCCCGGGAAACATGCTGGATCACTGGCGATGTGGCCTCTGATTCACCTGCCCCGCTGTCACCTCAGGCCTTCAGTAACCCGGGCACCATGTTTAAAGGGTGCCCCTGCACAGAGCTGGCACTCTCTATGGGACCGGAAGCTGCTGCAAAGTCATGGCTGCCAAAGGAAGGAAACACACTGCCCCCAGATTTAGTGACGGCTCTCAGGGGTACCTGCTGAATGCAGTGGAAGGCCACCGCGATGTCCTGTAGCCCCACCCCCCCCCCCCCCCCCCCACTTCTGGCTGCAGTAGACCCACCAGAGTCACCAATCCAGCCTGGGAGGCAGTGGCAGTGGCAGTCAGTACAACCAGAGCACAGAGGTGGTCAGCCATCCAGTGCAGGAAGAGGATGAATACTGTCATCTGTTCCGCCAGGGTAAGTCAACTGCCTCATCACTCTCAACTCACACACTCACAAACCCATCATACATCCACACCTCAAACCTCAAGGGACAACACCACTAACTCTCACACCCTCACATCTCCATCAGGCTCATACCCTCTGGAGCTCACGTCCTCATCTCATCCATGGCTCCACTCACCACACAAACATTCCATGCAGTGCCATGTGACCTGCTCATGCTCTCTCTATCTGTTTTCATGCAGGAGAAGCTGGCTAACAACAGCAGGGAGAGGTCCCAGAGTGGGGGTGGAGTGGCCTACATTAGACCCCTCAGTCACTTTGAGGGGGGTGCCATCGCGCTGACTGGTGAGAATGTGGACCGTGCCTGCAGCAATGGTGAGGTCGGCGGCGAACACCCTCTTGAGGATCCTGCACCACATCATCCCTCCCTCAACACAACTTTGGGTGCTCTCTACCCTGCTTTTGACTCTGCTGCCATGCACGAATTATCTCTACTTTGGTTCACAGGGAGCTCTGCCAAGCGACCAACACCCTCAGCCAGTCAGTCAGTCCCTCAGCTCCATCCAGGTCCTCACCTCCAGCTAAGAGGACACCTCCTCCATTGAAGAGCTGGAAATAAGCTGCCTGGAAGACCCATCACAGCGTTTACCCACACACCCTGCACCAGCACAGAGACAGACTCCTCGGTGCGACCTAGATCTGGAGCAGGCTCAGGTTCACAATCTGGTGGTCACCACATGGACACGTGTCCACAGCAGGAGGAAGCTCTCCAGCATTTGGAGGACTGTTGGGGAAGAGGGACCTGTGAGGTCCGAGTCAGATGATGAGCCTCTGGATTTCCAACTCATCCTGGAGAGTCAGCAGAAGGTGGGGGAACATCACACAGAGCTGCTGGAAGCCCTCAACAGAGTGGCACACGAATCAGAGGAGTACGTCTGTCTGCTATCTGCTGAAGTGATGCCCACATGTGTGTATGGAGGTCTCCATGGGAAGGTTGGTGGACGCCATGGATACCCTGGTCCGGCAGAACGCGGAGATGTGTGCAGACCTGCACCCCATTCTTGTAGCCATAGTTGAGTTCCCGCAGTGGCAACACGAGAGGTAAACGGGGCACCTCGATGTCCCTCCAGGTGCTCCTTCCCCTCAAGGAATCAGGCTCAGGCCCTCGGGCACTCGAAGGGAGGAGGAGCAGCAGCTGGACACCCCTGGGTCATCCACTCAAGAATCTCAGAGGCTGTCTGCCCCCTCCAAGTCCCCTTTGCCTCTGGCTCCCCCACCCTCATCCACTGTCACTGCAGAGAGAACAGCTGACCCACAGGAGGACAGCAAAAATAATCCAGGGCTGTCAAGGCCTCAGGTCTTCAGAAGATGCATGCTGAAGTCATCAGAGGCAACAGGGCCAACCATTGCACAGGCTGTCTCCACCCCTGCTGCGGATGTCAGGGCAGCACCTAGAAGAAGTGGTAGGCCTAGAAAAGTTAAGAAATTCTGATCATAAGTGGTTGCACAGGTGAACACATTTTGTCACTTTTTTTTCTGAAAATATATTCACTTTTACTGAATAACTTCTAATGGTGTCTTTCAGTTCCATTGACAGGCTTCACGAGTCCTGCCACCATCCCTGCAATGCCCCCCACTAGCAGCTCAGCTGCATGCAGCAGGACCATGACTGATTCTGGATAGAGAAGTGTGTGTGTGTGTGTGGGGCAGGGCCTTTTGGAGCCCTGTGCTAGCATTCTCCCAGGCATGCGGAGCCTTCCTCCATCACATTTATCTCAATGTTCCCAGCATTTTCAATGCTGCCTGCTGGGGTTCTCTTTCAGTTGTCCATCTGAGCTGACCTGCATCTCCGCCCACCCACTGATCACACTCCCACGCAGCACCTGTGCCCGTCCAACACGAGGCTCCACTCACTTTCGATTTCAATAACGATGGTCATAGTTAGATTTTTGCTCATCTTCCCTGTCCTTTCCCCTCCCTCAGTCACCCTTGTCCTTTCCCTCATCACTGTTGACTCCTCTGGCATTACTTTCCACCTCCCCATCATCACCTACCACCCAAACCCTTTTCTTTCCAGGATGTCCAGGAGAATGTGCATGTTCCCTACCTTCCTGAGAATCCCACCACCATCCGCATCGACCTCCCCGACCTTCTCTTTCCCACTCCCAGGGTCCGTGTCTGCCTTGGAGTCCCTACCAACCACTCTCGCCATCCCTTCTTCCATCACTGACGCACCCTTACCCTCCCACCCCTCCAGTTCACTCTGCCCCTCTCATATACACTATTCCTTCCTACCACACCTACCCTCAGTTCACTCCCCAGGAGGCAGTCATTGACTCCACAGACCCCTCCCTTGGATGTTCAGCTGGACATCCCTCATCCGTTACTCCCTCCTTCACCCTTACTCCCTCCTCCACCCTTACACCCTCCTCCACCCTTACTCCCTACTCCCCCTGGACTCCTTCCTCCCCTTAGATTCCTCTCCCACTCCAAACTTCCTCCTCCCCCCGAACACCTTCCCCCTTCTGAACTCCCTCTTCCCCCTGGGCACCTTATCCCCTCCAAACTCCCTCCTCCCCCGGGACACCATCCCCTCTCTGAACTCTTTCCCTTACACCTACCTCCCCTCTTGCTGCATTCTCCCTGCTACAGCCTCCTCCCCCAATACTCCCTCCTCCCTCCTCCCAACCTCACCGCTTCTGCAGGTCGCACTTGTACAGGTGTGTTCTGGGCCGGCTTGTTTTCCCACCAACGTAACGACAAATCTGGCATGGGTGGACAATTCCAGTCGGACCTTACTTAGCATCCCATTAGCATGATGCAAAGCGGGTTCACACCAGCCTCCAGCTGGATTTGTGTTCTGCCACAGTGGACACCGTTGCATGATCCCGCTGTTCTTTCACAACAGCATGAAACCAATTTCTGGCCTTCAGGCTATTTTGTCCCTCCCCACCCACCATGACACCAGAGGCCAACAGGGCTGGAAAATTCCAGCCATTGTCTTTAGGCCCCGCCAAAAAATTGGCTCCCCAGCCACCGACTCCACCCTTCTTCCTGCCAACTGTTTGAGGTTGGGCCAATCTTTTCACAATGTTGGTGTCATATTTGACCCAAGACGAACTTCCAACAACATGTCTGTGCCATCCCTAAGACCATTTATTTCCACTTCTGCAACATTATCTGAGTCTTCTCCTCTCTCGTTTGCGATTGAAATACTCATGCCTTTGTTATCGCGAGAAGCAGTCCTGACCAGCTTCCCACATTCTACCCTCTGTAAACTTAAGCTAATCTTAACTTTGCTGCCATTGCCTTAAGTCATACAAAATCACATTCAACTACCACCTCTGTGCTCCCTGGTGTACATTTTTCCCAGTTAAGGAACTCTTCGATTTTAAAATTCTTGTCCTTCTTTTCAAATCCCCCATGGGCTTACCCCTCCCTACATCTGTAATGTCCTCCAGCCCCACAGCCCTCCAACATACCTGCACTCGACACATCCTGGCCCCCTGAGCGCCCCTGACTTTAATCACTCCACCACCGGTGGTCGTGCTTTCAGCCACCTCGGTTTTAAATTCAAAAAATCCATCCCTAAAGCTCTCTACCTCTCCTCCCTCCTTTAAGACACTCCTTAAACCTACCTCTTTGACCAAGCTTTTGACAATTGTTCTAATACCTCCTTATGTGGCTCAGTGCCTTATCTTGTTTTATAACATGCCTGTGAAGTACCTTAGGGCGTTTTATTACATTAATGATGCTATATAAATACAAGTTGTCGTTAAGCTATTCTTTCCTCCTAATATCTCGAAAATTCTGATCAAGTCACTCCTTAAATTTCTAAATTCCAGAAATATAAACTCTGTGTGATCCTACCTTGTAATATAACCTTTGGAGTTCAGGTGTGATTCTGGTAAATCTATGCTGCGCCATCTCCAAGGCCAATATATCCTTTCTCAGGTGTGGGGCCCAGAACTGCTCACAGTGCTCCAGGTGTGGTCTGACTAGGGCTTTGTGTAGTGGTAGCATATCTATGTACTATCCCATTGCATCCTTATTCTCTAGGTATAAAATCCACAGTCCATTAGTTTGCTTTGATTACTTTCAGTACCTGTTCAGGCCATTTTAATGAACGGTGTATTTAGAAACCCAAGTTCCTTTGAACTTTCACTGTTTCTAGCTTTTCGCCATTTAGAAACTATTTTGTTCCATGCTTTTTCGGTCCGAAGTGGATGAACTCACATTTGCCTACATCAAAATTGAGTTGCCATTGTTTGGTTCACTCATTTGACCTGTTAATATACCTTTGTAATTGTATGTGATTATTTTTACACTTTAACTCCTGCTACTCAACCAGGTCAATAATCTTTCTTCAATTTCATAAGTTTCAACTTCAGCTAATCATCTCCTTTCAAGGACTTTTCACCCAGTTTTTATTATTTAAGCAGTACATTTCTGATAATGGCACATTAGCTTCATGTTAGCTACTTTTTTTTCATTTTTTGGATTTATTTGAAGATGTGCTGCCAATACTCTGGCCTGAATTTTTCAGGCAGCAGGCAGACTCAGCAGGAGCGGACAGGGGCAGTTTCGGAGCCAATCACCATCCGCGATCGGCTCCGTGCCGCCATTTTACACAGGCGGGCTAATTAAGGCCCACCCAGCGTAATATGCGAACCATAGCACTCAGCGCTACCTGCGGGGGGAGGAGGGAGAGTCAGAGCCAGCGCTCTTTCACGCATGTGCACAAAAGAGCGCTTCAATCTCCCTGAGGCACAGAGCTGCCTCAGGGAGACTGAATCGATATTGAAATAATTAAATAAATGGAGAAAAAATTTGATTAAACATGTCCCCTCATGTGACTGTGTCATTGGGACACATGCCCGACATCATTGCGCATCATTTTACGTGTCGGCATATCGGGTCCATCCCCCACACGCTGACTGAAAAATCCTGCCCGCTGTTGCAATGGTCAGTCTGCTTTAATAGGAATGCAATTCAGCAATTCACACCTGATAATGTCTTCATTCTGTTGCTGCCCTTACTTCCGCAGCACACTTCCAAAAGAAAATTCACCATGCTTTTCAATTTGTCCATGGGATGTGGGCTTCGCTGGTGACGTCAGCCTTTATTGCCCATCCCTAATTGTCCTTGAGAAGAGGGTGGTGAGCTGCCTTCTTGGACTGCTGCCTGTACATGTGGTGAAGGAACTCCCACAATGTTATCAGGCAGGGAGTTCCAGATTTTTGACCCAGTGATGAAGAAGGAACAGTGATTTTTTTCAAATAAAAATGGTTTGCGATTTGGAGAACTTGCAGGTGTTCCCATGTGCCTGCTGCCCTTATTGTTCCAGGCAGAAGAAGTTGTGGGTTAAGAAGCTGCTTGTCAAAGAAGCCTTGGCAAGATGCTGCAGTGCATCTTGTAGATAGTACACACTGCTGCCACTGTGCTAGTGATGGAGGAAGTGAGTGTTTGGGTGATGGATGGGCTGCCAATCAGGCAGGTTGAGAACATAGGAAAATAAGACTTAGGAGCAGGAGTAGGCAATTCGGCCCTTCGAGCCTACTCCACCATTCACTAAGATCACGGTTGATATGATTGTGATCTCAACTCCACTTTCCTGTCTGGCCCCCAATAACCCTTGACTCCGTTGTCTCTCAGGAATCTATTTGGTTCTGCCTTGAATAAGTTCAATGACCCAGCCTCTATCGCTTTCTGGGGAAGAGAATTCTGCATACCAACATCACTCTGGGAGAAAGACATTCTCCTCATTTCTGCCTTCAACCCTCCATCTTATTCTTAAACTGTGCCTCCTAGTTCTAGCCTCCCCCACAAGTGGAAACATCTACCCTATCAGGTCCCCTCAGGATCTTATATTTTTCAGTAAGATCACCTCTCATTCTTTTAAACTCCAGTGGGTATATGTCCAGCCAGTACGACGATTCTTCATAAAGTAAGCCCTTCAGGGATGAGTTGAGTGACCTTCTCTGAACTGCTTCTAATACAATTATACATTTTTTCAAATAAAGAGACCAAAACTGTACACAGTTCCAGATGTGGTCTCACCAATGTCATGTACAATTGCAGTAAAACTTACCTACTTATATATTCCGTTCCTCTTGCAATGTCAACTTTCCATTTGCCTTCCTAATCACTTGCTTTATCTGCATATTAACTTTTTGTGATTCATGTACCATTGAGTTCTGCAATCTCTGGCAGGTAAATAATATATTATCTTTCTATTCACCCAGCCAAAGTGGACAAGTTCATATTTTCCTACATTATACTCCATCTGCCAAATTCTTGTCCAGGTTTTTATGAGGTTGCTTTATCCTGAATAGCGCCAAGTGTTCTAGAAGCTGCACCCATTCAGGCAAGTAGAGAGTATTCCATCGCACTCCTGACTTCTGTCTTGTAGATGATGGACAGACTTTGGAGAGTCAGTGAGTTATTCACCACAGAATTCTCACCTTATGGCATATTCATGCAGCCATAGTATTTATGAAGCTAGTCTAGCTAAGTTTCTGGTTAATGGTGATCCACATGTCAAGCACCGGCACTCTTACTTCATCTCATATTTGGACCAAGGTTGCAATGAGGTTTGGAGCTGAGTGATCCAAGTGAAACCCAAACTAAGCATCAATAAGCAAGTTATTTGTGAGTAAGTGTCACTTGATAGCACTGTCTATGACCCCTCCCATCGCTTTGCTGACAATTGAGAATAGACCGATGGGGCGATAATTGGCTGGATTGGATTTGTGCTGCTTTTTCTAGGCAAGATGTACCTGAGCAATTTTCCACTTTATCGGGTAGATCCTAGTGCTGTAACTATGTGCCAATCAAACGCATTGTGGAGCAAGATAATTCCATAATTATTATTATTATTTGTCCCAACACAGCTTCACTGAGTTCATGTTTATTGTTCCATAAGGAAAGGTAAGAAATATAATAAAATGCAGTTAACGGTAGGCAATTAGGAAAAATTGCCATGTCTTGAAGTAATCTTGCTGGGATTAAATCTGTTTCTCCTTTGTCTCTTTTCAGTGAAAAATCATTTGAATGGGAGAGTTGTTACTAAAATCCCTCAGGCAATCATCTTAATAAGTATCGATTTCTGGCAGCAACCCGCTTTCTGATAAACCAATAAAAACAAACTAACTGAATACATTAATGTTTAGAATGATTGACCGTACCACTGCTGAAATCATTACATTTCAACAAATAAATGAATCTACTTTGAAATGTTTTCTGTCCTGTACCTTGGAGTAGAGCTTTCACTTGTTTATGATCAGCACACTCTGGGCAAATTCAGTTGAACCAGTGCAAAAGATCAGGGGATTTTAAACATAAGTTACGCCCAAAAGCACTTACATTCATATTTTCCGTCATCTTGTAGGCTGAGTCCAGTTTCAATTGTCCAGTTCAGGCCACACACACATGACCATGACCCCAGCTTAGAATTGCAAGATTCAGCTGATTGCATCGTTCAGAATGGCTCTTCAAATTGCATTCATTTAGGCACATGGGCACGAGTAATACATTTTTTAAAAGCTTTTCATATCAAAATATTTAATGTACTAAGGAATGAACTAGTGTACACAAATGAAACTAGAAAATGGTTCAGTGTAGTTTTTTTTAAAGTCATTTTCAATTATTTTAAATCAGGTTATTCACAAGTGAAGGACCAGACACGCTTACTAAAAATGTTTATTTTTGCTGATAATTTGCTTTTCAGCTGCATTAACGAAACAGGTTATCACTCTTAAACACGTGAAGGAATGCTTTTAATGAAAATCCAAAAATAAAGACACACAGTCTATTGCACTGCTTGCATTGCGCTGGTTCATGGAAGATGTTACATTTGTGATCGTTGAAATCAATTTTCACAGCAACTTGAACTGTAACCTAACCAGCCCAATTTTGGGCACATTTTGGGTGCAATTTCACAGCTACAACTGAAGCAGAAACTCTACCTCATTGTTTTGAAATCCTAATGGTAAATTTTACAACACTATGCTTATGCCAATATAAGGCCTCATGCGACTCAAGCACTGATCAGAGAACTGCGGTCAGAGAATATGCCCTTGTTTTGTGGTGTTGACCAATTTTCTGGTTGTTAAAATGAATGGCCATAAAACTGCAAGTGCTACAAGTTGCCCTCCCATTGGGCATCCCACGTCATTGGTCTGCCTGCTGTCCTTGATTGGATGGAGTTTCCAGAGGTGGCCTCTTAAATGGCCACTTCCAGAAAGATTGCGATCAGCATCCCACCACAGCCACCTCTGGGTTTCCGACATCAAATTGAGGCCAATGCTGGGATCTACATCCAACTGGAAAAATTGAGCCCCCTGTCTTCTTTGTGTCAGTTGTCCTGTGATAACTTACTAACCTCCACACCAGGTTCTGCTACCCATGCTTCTGATGGAGCAGAATCATGTGCAGCAGGATCCTCAACATTTACCCAATTTTAAGTTTGAGTTTCCTAATTGTCTGGTTATAAGCAATAGAAATTAGATTTGTTATGTTTAAATATAGCACTACAGTTACCGATCTGCAGAGTGGGAGGGGAGGGAAGGAAAGAACATAAGGGAAGGTCTGTGATAGCATGGATGGCAGGGAATAATAATCACAAAGGTGGTGATGGTGCAAGGCAAAAAAGAGGTAAGTTAAGACACGTAAAGCGCAGAATATTTCGCTCATTGGCAGGCAATGTGCCCAACCCAAGCGAGCATAAAATGACACACGATGATGCCAGGCGAGCGTCCCGAAATCATTGTGCACTCATGTGATATTTTGGTCGGCTGGCGCGCGAGGGAGTCGGCAGCACGCCCATTGACAATTAAGCGGCCTATTAAGGCCATTAAAGTCATAATTAAAAGAAACTTTTTGCTGCCCCGCCAACCGTAAGGTGAATCGGCCAGGCGGCCTTTGGATTTTTTGTGAAACCTCATCCAGGGGCGGGATGAGGTTTCAGTCACTGATTTAAAAAAATAAAAAATTTTCAAACTAATTTCTAACATGTCCCTGCTCATGTGACAGAGTCACATGAGGGGACATGTTTTTTACATTTTTAAATCCTTTATTTATTATTTTAAAAATTTTCAGCGCACTCGCACACCTGCGCACACTTCCACACTCACACTCCTCCTGCCCCCACCCCGGCAGCGCTGCAGTGTGCAATTCACACTGCCTGGCCGTTAATTGGCCAGACAGAATGAGATCGCTGTCGGGGCCCAATCGTGGGCAGCGGTCCGTTTTACAGCTGCTCTCGCTCTCCCCCGCCAAGCTCATCCGACGACCAGAATACCCTGGCCAAGATGTTTCCAGAGGAATCATTACCAAAAAGTGGCATCCAAAAAAAAAAAGGAAAAATGGAGGCAGCGGTTATCGTCTGAAATTGTTGAACTCAATGTTGAGTACAGAAGGCTGTAGAGTTTCTAATTGAAAGAGGAGGTGCAGTTACTCAAGGTTTTTGGAACCATGTTGGGGCTGACAACAGAAAGGTCAGAATGGGAGTGGATTGGAGGATACTGTATTTGCTGCTCAAAATGAGACTCAATGCAGGCTGGGTGACCGCTTTGCAGAAAACCTCCATTCATACCACAAGTGTGACCCCGAGCTTTCTGTTGCCTATCATTTTAATCCTCTGCTCCACTCTGACTCTGACCTTTCTGTACACAGCTCCCATTTTTCACCTCCCTCCCCCTTTTTCCTGCCACGCTCAAAAACTGTTACATCTCGAAATATTCCTAGTTCTGACAAAGGATCATCAACGTGAAGTGTTAACTCTGTTTCTCTCTCCACGGATGCTGGCCAGATCAGCCGAGTATTTCCAGCATTTTCTGTTTTTATTTCAGATTTCCATTATCCGCAGTACTTCCCCCTGCAAACGCTATCTTGTTCTGATTTCTCCAGTGGATGTGATCTTTACTTAATTGCAACATTGACACTAAAGGGAATGTCTCTAAGTATTCATAAATGTTCTGAATCAAACTGTGCATTGTATCTGACCTTCGCAGCACAAGTAGTTTCTTATCATTTGCTATTATATTTTGCTATTTTCTATCATTTATTTTCTATTTTCCATCAAATACATTTACCAAGACGGTTCGTTGCCAAGTAGACCATGTAATTCAAAGACTCTGATTGCATGGTTTATGTCTACAAGATTGATGCAGAGATTACAGTGCTACGTCCCCACAAGTTAGCATTATTGCATGAGTTTCCTTACATGTGGCTCCCCCTTCCCTTCCCAAGAGGCTAAACTGTCACTAATCTGCAGTTCGTTTGCTGAGATCACCCAGAATCCCACTTTCTTCTCTTGGGTTCTTTCTATGAACATCAACAATTTACCTGAATACTAAACACAACTGGCCAATGACCTACCATTAAAATCTCCAAAAATCTGCCATAGAATAGGACAGTGATAGATTTCCAGAAACTATCAGAACTCACAGCCAACACTTAATGAGACTAATACAGTACATTTTTTTAAATCACCGGCAATAAAGAGAGCTCTTTAGCCTCTGTCAAGTAGCATGACTTGACTTAAACACAAAGCTGTACCAAACAGCCAAGTCCCACACAGGCAACAGTACCCCAACATATCCAGGATCTGCAAGGACAGCAGCACAACAAGAATGATAAATAGGACTTGTAAAGGCAACATAACCACAGCAAGGATAGCCAGGACCTACACAGACAACAGAATAAAAAGTCCACTAGAAAAATCATACAACCATGCCTAATTGGAAAACTTAACGGTAGACTTTGTAAAAAAGAAGCTTACAATGCTGCCAGAAAGTGTAGCAAGCCTGCAGATTGGGAACATTTTAAAAATCGGCAAAGGATGATTAAGAAATTGATAGAGGGAGAAAATAGAATATGAGTGTAAACTAGCAAAAAAAATGAAAACAGATTGCAAGAGATTTTACAAACATATAAAAAGGAGGTGAATAGCAAAAGTAAACTTGGTTCCTCTAGAAACAGAGAAAGGAGGAGTTATAATTGGGAATAAGGAAGTTGCAGTGATATTAATAAATATGTTATATCTGCCTTTTGTATCTTTGTGTAAAAGACACAAATGATACCTCAAAAATTATGGAGAATCAAGGGTCCAATAAAACTGAGGAACTTAAAACTGAAAAATAATATTAAAAATACTTAAAAAGTAACATTTGCACCATACAAGTGCCACAAGTGACCATCACCAAGAAGAAAGAGGCTAACCATCTCCCCTTGAAGTTTAATGGGTTACCATAATTGAATCCTCCACTGTCAACACCTTGAGGGCTAAATTGACCAGAAACATAACTGGACCAGCCATATAAATATTTCAGCTACAAGAGCTGATCTGAGGCTGGGAATTCTTTGGTGCATAGCTCACTTTCTGATTCCTCAAAGCCTGTCCACCACCTACAAAGCACATGTCAGGACTGTAATGGAATACTCTCCACTTGCCTGAATTAGTGCAGCTCCAAACTATCCAGGACAAAGTAACCCACTTGATTGGCAGTCCAGCCACCACCTTAAACATTCACTCCCTTCACCACCAATGCACAGTGGCAGCAGTGTGCACCATTTACAAGATGCGCTGTAGCAACTCACCAAGGTTCCTGAGGGCAATTAGAGGTGGGCAATAATTATTGGGTTTGCCAGCAACACCCAGCTCCTATGAACGAATAGAAAAATATAAATGATATTAGCAAAGAAAAAGTAGTGGAGCAATTCATGGGGCGAAAAGCCAAAATATCTTCTGGACCTGACAGCCTCTGTGGTAGGGTTTTAAAAAAGGTGGCTGCAGAAATAGTAAATGAATTGGTTTTGATTTCACTGAATTATCTAATTTCTCGATTGTTCCCCATGGAGTGGAAGTTGGCAAACATAACCCTGCTGTTCAAGCAAGGAGGAAGGGAGGAAACAGGAAACTACAGACCAGTTAGGCTGACATCAGTAGCAGGGAAAATGCTAGAATCTATTATTAGGGATATGGTAACAGGGCACTTGGAAAATCACATCATGATTAGGCAGTGTCAATCTGGTACTATGCAAAGGAAATCATGCTTGACAAATATGTTACAAGTTTTTGAGGGCGTAACTAGCAGGACAGATAAGGAGAAACCACTGGGTGAGGTGCATTTGGATTTTCAGAAAGCATTCCGGAAGGTGACACACAAGAGGTTGTGCATAAGATTAATGATCATGAGATTTGGGTTAATATATTGAGGATTGGTTAAAGGGTAGAAAACAGGAATAAATGAGTCATTATTTAGATGGCAGAGTGTAACTGGTGGAGTGACACAAGGATCTGTGCTTGGGCCACAGCTACTTACGATCTATGTCAATGGCTTAGATGAGGGGGCCAAGTGTAATATATCCAAGTGTGCTGATGATGCAAGACTAGGTGTAAAAAATAAACTGTGAGGAGGATGCAAAGGGATGAAGAGGGATTCAGTCTAGTTAAGTGATTAGACAAGAAGGTGGCAGATGGAGGATAATGTGGGGAAATGTGAAATTATCCACTTTGGTAGAAAAGATAGAAAAGCAGAGTGTTATTTTTAGAAGAAAGAGATGAGTAAATGTTGGTAGTCAGATGGATTTGGGGACCTTGTACATGAATCACAGAAAGTTAACATGCAGCTACAACAAGCAGTTGGTATGTTAGGGGTTTGGTGTGTAAGAGTAAGGAAATCTTGCTGCAATTATATAAGGCTTTGATGAGACCACATCTAGAGTATTTGCACAATCTTAGTCTCTTTACTTCAGGAAGAATACACTTGTCTCAGAGGGGGTACAAGAAGGTTCATTAGATTGATTCCTGAGATGAGAGGGCTGTTCTGTGAGGAGAGATTGAGTAGAATGGATTTATATTCACTGGAGTTTAGAACAAAGAGGAGTGGTCCCATATAAAATTCTACAAGCATTTGAAAGAATAGATGCTGAGAGCTTGTTTCACCCGGTTGATGAGTCTTGTACTGGGGTCATAGTCCCGGGATAAGGGGTTAGCCATTTAGGCTGAGATGAAGAGAAATTTCCTCACTCAGAGGGTTGTGAACCTTTGAAATTTTCTACATTCAAGACTGAGATCAATAGATTCTTGAGCACTAAAGAAATCAAGGGGTTGGTAATATAGTGGGAAAGTGGGATTATTGTGGGAGTTCAGCCATGATCTTACTGAACAGTGGAAGAGACTCGAGCGTCCTTACTCCTGGTCAGGCTTCTTAGGTTAACAGGATGGCAAAGGCCACGAGCACCTGCACAGGCCGTATGTCAATACAAAAACAGAAAGGGCAGAGACACTCAGCAGTTTAGGCAGTGTCTGTCAAGGGAACACAAGTCAATTAACATTTTAGGCATAAATCTTTCCTCAGAATTAAATGATGTTACAGATGAACACTATTTAAAAAGAACAGTGCAAGGGAAAGGGGACTGATGAGGAAAAACGCATAGGGCAGGATTTTCCACTCCCTCCCGCAGCGGGCGTCATGGTGGGCGGGAGCAGAAAATATCGCAGGAGTAAAAAAAATCCGTTTCCCATCTGGGTGAAAACAGGTTGCAATTGTTCGCTCCAGACTTCAATGGTGGCCCACGTTTCCCACTGCGTCATGTCAGGACTGTAATTTAAATTCATCTGAATGTCATGAATACTCATTCTAAAGGATGCTCGCCGGGATCACCACCACTGCCCCCCTCCCCTACATGCTGGATCAATAGGCCACGCCTGCATCTAATTAGACCGGCATTTTCGCAGGCACATACCTGCACTTCGCTCGTGACTTCAAGGTTTGTTTGCCCACCTTTCATCGCACAGCGCTCACAGCACCTTGGACTCCACAGCAGTCTTTGTAGGCA
Organism: Cetorhinus maximus; assembly: GCF_964194155.1. Classification (NCBI taxonomy): domain Eukaryota; kingdom Metazoa; phylum Chordata; class Chondrichthyes; order Lamniformes; family Cetorhinidae; genus Cetorhinus; species Cetorhinus maximus. The sequence goes on along the minus strand of NC_135879.1, from coordinate 102,501,303 downwards.
GCACCATGTTGTTTTCATTGGGCTTTTAGAGGCAAGGCCCTACGTACCAGACCAACAGTAAGGCAAGGGTGGGTTGTAATAAGCTGCAGGGCAAGTAGTTGACTTCCGGTGAGGTGGGGAAGCACCGGGGAAGACCACACAGAGGCAAGGGAAGCAGGGGAAGGGGCTGCAGGGCAAGGGCTTGACTGTCGAGTGGGGAGACTGGGGAAGGTTGCACTCACACACAAGACTGGGGGCTTTGCGGAGGGGAAGCATCCTCTGGGCCACAATGGGGAGAGACTCTCTTACAGAAGGTCAATAGCGAGTTGGGGCCAGAATGGGAGGATCGCAGAGTGAAGAAGCGCTTCCGTTTACATTGCTGAGCTTGTAAAGACTGTCCCTGTTCCAGTCATGGGAGGGGGAGGGCATGTCAGCCCACTGTCACTTGTGCCCAGGATGTTGTGCGCATGTTGGTCATAACATCATGTGTGTCAGTCTGGGGAGGAACTCTGGCAAAATATACTAGGCCGCAGATGGCACACTCACAGTCAGGAGAGGCATCTGCAGCCTTTGGATGGGAAAATGTAGCATAAGGTTTCATGGGGGCGTCTCTATATGTCCCTGTGCAATGCGGTTCAAGATGGGGAGGGCTGGGGTACACATGGGGCATACGCACATCCACATCAAATGATTCAGGAGGTCATACAAGAATATCAACCACCATCACAATGGAATTAAGGATTACAGGGGGAGGACCGAGTGTTATTGAAGGGAGGGAAAACTGACATTATGCTCCTCCAGGGTGATGGGAGGGGTTTCCACAGTCACACATGGAGGGTCTAAGTTGGTCTGGTGGTAAAACCTCAGCACCACCATCTTGAAACCTGAAGCGATGGCACAATAGTAAATAAAATTGAGAAATATCTCTGGTGAGGAAGGCTCTGAGGGCCTCAAGGAGGAGTGCTGTACTGCTCTGGGGGAGCCAGTTAAAGGGGCACCCAACTGAACTGTGTATTAGCTATTAAGGAGAGATGTACAGTTGAGATATGTTAGGATCCTTTCAATGATAATTGAAGGGAATCAGGAGAGTTAAGCAATAAAGCTCATTCATGTGAGACTACTCTTGAATCTTGCCAGTAATCGAGCCCCCTGTAATAACCCTTGTTCCAAGTGTGGAAATTCCTCATAGCAATAACGCAGTCAAGAGGAAGTGGGTTAATGGGCAAGCTGTAGATGCCTGTTAAAAGCAGCAGCTCAGAATCTTGGTGCTGGCAGGTTCACATATGAAAACCCTCAGCCCCACCCCCCAAAATAATCTCACTCCCTCACTAAACATTTATCCTCATCCGTAGTCCGAAGAGTTTAGTTTTATAAACACATCCAAGAGCCTGGCTAAAGCAATCTCATTGCAGTCGGCCATGCGAGTGGTTCTTTCCAGGGCTCCACTGGAGACCTCTGTGGCAGTTCTCAAGCTTCCATGCACAAGTGCATAGAGGAGGTAACAGAGGCCCTCTTTGCCAAAGCCCACAATTACGTGCACTTCGACAGAGATCAAGCAAGTCAGGACACCGGGGCTCTGGGCTTTGCTGAGATTTCCAGATTCCCACAGGTGCAAGGTGCCATCAACTACACTCATGTGGCTCTTAAGCCTCCATGGCAACAGGCACTGAAATACATCAAGAAAGGGTTCCACTCGCTCAATATGCAGCTGGTCTGTGACCACAAAAAACAGACCATGCAGGTTGCGCAAGATACCCGGGAAGCTACCACGACTCCTACATCTTGAGTAGATCACAGGTCCCAGATATCTTCGAGGGACCAAACAGGATTCAGAGTTACCCACAAAGGAAGTGGCTGATGATGCCTGTGGGGCGGCCACAGAATCCTGCAGAGAGAAGGTACAACAAGGCTCATTCCACCACACGAACATTGGTAGAGCAGATTATTGGCACCTTGAAGATGTGATTCCAATGCCTGGACAGATCTAGTGGGGCACTCCAGTACAGAGCCCAGTGGGTCTCACAAATCATCATGACTTGCTGCACGCTGCACAACCTGGTGCTGCAAAAAGGGGAGGACTTGCCAGATGCCGACATTGAATGGCTGCCCATCTCCTCCGATGAGGAGGACATCGAAAGGGATGAGAGCGATGAGGTTGAGGAAGATGAAGATGCAGGAGGAGAGGTCATAGCATGGGCCAGATGAGGCAGCCTTGAGGAGGATGACGAATTGCAGTGAATACCCTCTTGGACAAGTGCCTATATCTGAAACACTGAAGGGGCAACTTTAATGCAACCACCCAGTTGGAAAACAGATGGGATTAGGTGCAATGCTGGCTTTATTATATATTCTACCTAATTTTATTCTGTTATGGTCAATGGGCAGTAAAATGAGCACAGTGTGAAAGCAGCATCACACTTGGTCCCATGGGTTAAATTTTCCTGGCCCTATGATAGTGAGTTTGGAGGGAGTGGTCTTGGAAAATAGTGGGGACTTGTGTCAGGACAGCCCCCTAAAGCATTTCTGTTATGTGGGGACCTTCCCAGGAATGGTTGGGAAGTGCTTTGGATGCCCCTTCCATACAGGCAGGCAGCCAATTTATGTAGTTAAGGCCCCAGTTAGAGACAATTTTGTGTCCTTGCCACCATTTTGCCAGTGGGCAGAGTGCCCCATCTACCGTGTGCAAAGGCTGCCAGCTAAGTGGAGGTGGCTTCCTGCAACAGGCTGGGGAAGGGTAGGGGGTTGTGGTCATCAAGCCAGAGGTCATGCTTATAAAAGGTCACAATCATGGTGTGATTAATCCAATGGAGGGCTTTTACCTCCAAACCATTTGGCCTACCAGTCTAGATTCTGTTTTATCTTTATTCAAAAATGTGCAGTACAGCAAGGGTACCTCCATGATACGAGGCCTTGAGATCTCCAACCTGCCTCAGCAGCACCGACATCTCCTGGCAGGGCTGCTATGGCTCCAGACCTGCCAGCTTTCTGATTGGGCCAGCAACTTCAAGACCCACCTGCTATCCTTAATAGAACAGCAAGCTTAGATGCAGCCAATTAGGAGTCTGCCTCCTGGAAACCTGTTCTGCTGGTCTCACTGCCGGCAAGTGCAAGCTCAATACCACCATTTGGTCCCAACATTTGGATCCTGATGACCTCAGCAAAATCCAGCCAAGTGTGTTTCCCACCTTGAGAGTCTGGTTAAATTTACCCCCAACGAGTGCGGGAAGAACTAGGGGCAGAAAGTGAAGTGAGAAACGTGAAGTGCTGACAAAGTTGGGCAGGCTCCAGCAGCCCAGGGATCTGCTGGAGAAACAATACGCTAGCACAGGCAATCAGCTCCCACCCACATAGACAGCAGTACTCCAATACAGAGAGCCTTGGTTCAGCACAAAGATTTATAAATCCAGGTAGTCAGGTCTCAAACAGCAATACCCTAGTTCAGACAGTCAAGTCCCACTCGTATGGTAGCACCTCATTGGCAACAGACGTTTTCCACTTAGACAGCAGCAGTCTGAAGCCAAACAGACAGAAGCTCTCACACAGACAGCGCAACACCAGCATCTAATGCCAAGTTGTACTCAGTTAGCAGTGGTCTAATACCAACAAATATCCCCCAAACAAATAGTAGCAGTGCAATGTAAATAAACAAATCTCACACGGAGTGTAGATATTGGTACTTCATTCTAGACAAACATCCCAAGCTGGATAACAGAACTCAGGAAAAAGCAGCCAGGCTTCATGCAGATAGCCAGCTCCCATTCATACTTTAATTTTTTCAGTGCATAAGAGTACAGCTCCCACACAGGCACAAAAGGCTCAATTTTCTAGTCAGACATGTTCCCAACTGGGAGCACTATGGAATAGTCATGGCACCCAACCCAGCATCAGGAGTGCTGCCATTTCTGAGTTCAGCCTTATCGAAATATTTTGGCTGCGCTCCATGCAGGCATTAGAAACACTTCCGATTGACAGCATGAATATTGAGCGTGGAAAATGGCAAAACACGTTCATCTCAAAGACCGCTTACTTCCAACTCCATGACATTGCATACCTCTACTTCTGCCTCAGCCCATCTACTGCTGAACTCATGTGCTCGTCACCTCCGGAGTTGCTTACAGCTTTCCTGGACAGCCTTTTGTCTTTCACCCTCCTTCAGCTTCATTTCCTTTGATTCTCCTGCCTGCATCTTATCCCACACCAAGTTTCACTCATTCATCAATCTTGTTCTTATGACTGGCACTGGAGAAAATTGTAACCTTGAGGTGGGTGCGGGTGGGAGTTAATTCCAGCAAAATAGCGAGCGCATTGAGAAGCTGGATGCATCCCACAAACTTCAGCATTTATCTGCAGTGTGTGTGTAGCCGCCTCGAGAGAGGGGTTGTCAATTTTAATATGTTAATTGTTCATTTGGGGCAATATCGACATGGGTTTTGCACATTTAACTCTGGCTCCATGGGCTTCCTGAAACTTACCAGTGAAAATAAGGCAAGAAGACAGCGGCGACTGAGGAATACTATTTTTAATTCATTCTCGGGATGTGTGTGCCACTGACAAGGCCAATATTTACTGCCCATCCCTAATTGCCTTTGAGAAGATGGTGGTGAACCACCATCCTGAACCGCTGTAAGTGCAGCAATAGCATCTTGCTAGGCCACTTCAGAAGAGAAATAAGAGTCAACCACATTGCTGTGGGTTTAGTGTCATGTGTAGGCCAGATCAGAAAAGGACAGCAGATTTCCTTTCCATATGTGCATTAGTGAGCCAGATGGGATTTTACGACAATCCAGTAGTTTCATGGTCACCATTACTGGTGCCAGAACAGATTTACTTAATTTAAATTTCTGAATTTAAATTTCCCACCCCTTTGAACTCATGTGTCTGGATCATTAGTCCAGGCCTCTGAGCTACTAGCCCAGTAACATAAACACCATGCTACCACACGAATGGTTGAGATTACCCAAAATATGCTAATAAGTACACAGTACTCACAGCTGCTTTCTTACCGGATTGGTGAAAGGGTTTGTTCATTGTACTGGTGCTGAAAGGTTACTGTACGCTCTTTGGAAGTTACTTAACACGCTTTGGAGAAGGTATCTATGCTTTGCATGAGCCATCTACACTTCTTTCAGGTGTGAAAGTCTGATCTGTGTTTCTGAGCTCCGACCTATCAAATAAGCGTGGGCGTTATACTATGCTAGATTACACCTCAGATGGGGACCAAGATGATTAGCAGCAGTAACACCAGCGCCAGCAGTAACAGCAGCATTAGCATCAGCTGCAGAACCAGCAACAGGCTACTGATCACAGACTGTTGTTCCACAGGAGAGAGGGGAACTGCAGAAAGGTGCAGCTCGCAAGAGGCCATAGAATACAGAATATCCAAGCAGAGGATAATCTTCATCAATATGCCAGAACACCAGTATCTCAGGAGGCTCAGGGTGTGACATCAGTTGTGGCAGACATCTGCAGTCAGCCGAAACAAATGAGTGTAGCCAACTTGGGCCCCGTGTCATGTTTGACCAGTGACTGTCAAATTCACTGCCTCGCTTAATTTTTTTGCCTGAAATGTGCGCAAGGAAACTTTCTTGATCCATCCTAATGAAGAAGGAAGCAGTAATATAAAAGCAGAATACTGCAGATGCTGGAGATCTGAAATAAAAATGGAAAGTGATGGAAAAACTCAGCAGGTCTGGCAGCATCTGTGTGAGAGAAAAAGAGTTAGCGTTTCAAGTCCATATGACTCTTCTTCAGAACTGAGGGGAGGTAGGGAGGCGATGGGTTTTATGCTATTGAAAAAGGTAGGAGGGGCAAGTGGAGCGAGAGAGAAGCTTAGGGATAGGTTAAAGGGTAGGGGAGTTTAAATGACATTTACGTCATGGCTCACGAGGCAAAGGGAATGGTAATGATCATGTTAAAAATCCAAAGTGTTGGTCCAGAGTAGGGGTAATAGCAGAATAAAGGTCAGCACTGTATGAAAGCAAAATAGCAGCATGTGTTAATAGCAGAAAAACATCAGTGCTGTCTGAAAGCACAAAACATGAGAACAGATACAGACTGGCACGGGGGGAACAAAGTACCTGGTCTGAAGTTGTTGAGCTAAATGTTGAGTCCAGAAGGCTGTAAAGTGCCTAATTGGAAGATGAGATGCTGTTCCTGGCTTCACTGGAACATTGCAGCAGGCCAAGGACAGAAGCTTGAGTATAACAGCAAGATGGCGAATTGAAATGGTAAGCAACCAGAAGGTCAGGGTCATGCTTGCAGACTGAGCAAAGGTGTTCCACAAAGCAGTCACACAGTCTGCCAAGTCACCCATGAAGGAAGCAGTGCTGGATGTAGTTCTGGAGAATGGAATGAGGCAAGTGGAGCATGTTTCATTAAGCGAACACTTGGGGAACCGTGATAATAATATCACCAGGTTTAGAATAGTTATGGAAAAGGTACAATCAATTGTAAAAGTACTAAACTGGAGGACGACTAATATCATTGTGTTCAAATGGGATTTACCCTGGTGGGTTAGAATCAAAAATCGCCAGGCAAAACAATAAGTGAGCAATGGGATTCCTTAAAAGAGATGATTCTGGTCGTGAGTAGACGCATTCCCAAGATGGAGAAAGGTTGGTGATCCAAAGCTAAAGCTCCCAGATGTCTAAAGATATAGACGTTAAAAAGGAAAAGGGGGTATAAGACAAATGAAAGGTTAATAATACAGTAGAAAACCAAGCTAAATGTAGAGGTGGGAAAATTTGGCTCTGTAACCATTATTTTCAACACTATAATTGTCATTTTGGGTGAAAAATGGCACCTGTAGCACCTGTGCACACTTCTGGCATGATTCGTGCAAGGACGCCTTTTTAGTGAGGGCATTAGTGCAAGCAGTAGGAAACTCTTTCGAGTTATCAACAGTCACAGATTGCAACTCTTTCGAGTACAATCACAGTTCTGGACCTTAAGTATACAGAGTAAGAAGATTGTGATGTCAGACAGTGTGTAATGATTTGACATCAGCACTGCCTTTTTTGACCATAAACACTCCAGCTAACACCCTCTCTTAATCATGTATAGATAAACATCATTCAGCAGCAGGAGGTAACACCTCATACCTGTGCTATTTAAGAGGATCATCAAGTACTTTCAGGTTAGTTACCTGGCATTTGTTGAGTTTGTTGAAATGCTGTGAGTTTTCTACTGCTTTTTAAGTTGATGCAGTCTACAGGGAGTGATATTTTATGTGGCTAAGGCCTAAATTCTGACTTCAAGGGTTCTACTCAACACAGCCGCTCCCAGTCATGGTTAATGTAGTTACGATCACCATTAAACTGCAGCGTGATAGGGAGATTGAGTAGAGACAACACAGAGGACGACAATGTACTTACAGTTGGATGAGGAGGAAGCGACAGCTGTTATCAAGGGACGTTATCTGGCTTTTTGACAGGGCCTTCAAGCAGCAATTCTCTTAACTCAACTTCAACGGCGTGTGTGAGATCTTCACTTTACGAGGGAGGTGCTCATTGAAATCTGCCATCACTTGTACACAAACCACCAGCCTCAGAGAAAGAAGAAATAAAGATTTGCATTTATATAGCACTTTCCACAACCACCAGACATCTCAAAGCTCTTTACAGCCAATGATATACTTTTGAAATGTAGCCACTCTTTTCTTCTCTCTTGTCCATCCTTCGAGGTGAAGGTGACTATGTTCATCACTTGGGGTATTTGGTCAAGTTCCAGCAGGTACATAGGTGACTGCTAAGGCCAATCTGCACCCATTAGGTTGTACTGCAAGTAGGACAGGATACTACAGATGAGTGAGTTTTGGATGAGTTGCTGGCTCAGGGATTCCTCTCCTTGAGCTTTCTCTTGGTCTCTGATGTGCTCTTGCTTCCAAAGGAGGCCGCAATGTTTTTTATTTGGCTGCGCCATGTGCAGCGATCCTGGGCGAGCTTCTCCTAAGTGAAGCCTTCAGAGTGTCCTTGTAGGGCTTCCTTTGACTGGCATGAGAACGCACCCCAGACTAAAGCTCTCCAGAGAAAATTCACTTTGGTACGCCAGTGTCAGGCATTCTGGTTACATGATCAGTTCATTCAGTTGTCTGTCTCAATACGGTGTGGGTGCTTGGCATGCCAACTTGTGCAAGCGCCTGAATGTCAGCTATTTTGTCCTGCCAATTGATCATCAGAAGCATCCGAAGGCAGCTCAAGTGAAAATGGTTGAGCTGCTTGGCAGGATGCTGGTACACAGCCCAAGTCTCGTGTACGCAGAGCAGAATGAGCAGGACCATTGTTCCGTAGACTTTCAGTACAGGGAAAAACAGCATTAGCAGTTGTAATAGCAATGGTTTCCTCTTGCTTAAGATGTGTGCTAAGCATGAGCTCTTAATCATCAACACCGTTTTCCACTTCTCTAATCGCAACAAGATACCTTAGATGCACATTGGTTTTATACATTGGCATCTAATCAACTATGTAATCACCAGGCAAAGGGACAGGCAGGATGTGCATTTCATGAAGGCCATGTGCAGCGTTGACTGCTAGAGTGACCACCGTCTTATCATTGTAAAGCTAAACATCAAAATCTATCACCCTAGAAGCTCCCAGAACATAGAGTTCTGAAGCATCTCAATGCCTCAAAGCTCAAACAGGCAGTCATGAAGGGGTCTCACTCAATGTTGCTGAAAAAAGAGACATGTCGAAGTTTTTCCCAGAGAGATTTCTTCAAAGAATCTCTCTGAGAAACTCAAGACTCACCAGTGTACAGCTAAAACTGAAATTCACTGCATTGAGGATGATTGGGTGACTTTCAGAGATAATGGGGAGGATTTTGCCCTCATCGGGCGGACTCAGCGGGCTTGGAGGGGGCAGGTGGTGGCGGTCAGGAAGCTGGCCACTGCCCGCGATTGGGGCCAGACCGCGATTTCACACTGGGCAGGCGCCGGACTGCAATTTCACACTGGGCGGGCCTATTAAGGCCCGCCCAGCGTGAAACGCAAGTGCAGCGCTCCGCGCTGCCTGTATTGGGGGGGCAGAGGAGGGCGAGCACAAACTTTGCGCATGTACACGGGTGCGCACTTGAAAATCTCGCTGAAGTTCAGAGCTGAAGAATATTTGTCAAAATTAAAAAAATATTTCTAAATTGTTATAAAACATGTCTCCTCATGTGATTCTGACCCGCCCGTGAATGAGGTTTCCTAAAAAATGCAAAGGCCACTTGGTCTTTTCACCTGCCCGGCAACCATAACGATGGGCAGGCAGCGAAAACCTTCTTTCAATTACATATTTAATTACCTTTATACTCCATGTAATTGTCGATGGGCATGCTGCCAACTCCGGTGTGCGCCCACCGACCAAAATATCGCGCGAGTGCACGATAACGTGGAGACACTCGCCCAATGTCATTTTACGCTCAGCTGGGTCGGGCGTGCGCCCGCCTGATGAGCTAAAAATTCACCCCAATATGTACACCACTGTTCTAGAGGCCTTTGTCCCTATCTCTCATAAGCATCAAGATTTATTCAATGAAAACAATGAGGTAATACAGGAACTACTGAAGGAGAAAGATCACCTCTACAAGGTTTACCTCAATGACAAGTCTTCACTAGCCAAGAATGATGCCAACTGAAAGGTCCACAGGACTGTCCAATGCAAGCCCAGAGAGATGCAAGGCACTTGGCTGAATCAGAAAGTAGACCAAGTTCAGTCATAGTTTTACCACAAAGACTGGAAGAGATTCTACGATGCTCTAAAATCTAACTACGAGCCCCAATCTTCTGGTTCATCATCGAACTTCGGTGCTGACAGGTCAATATTTCTCACAGGAAAAGCCCAAGTTCTAGAAAGTTCTGCAGAGCACTTTAACCACATCCTCAATCAGCCTTCATCCATCAATGGAGAAGCAATCAACAGGTTGCCACCGGTTGCCATCAGCTGCTTTCTTGATGACCCTGCCACGCTCTTAAAACAACAAATTCAATCAAACTTCCATCTAGCAACAATGCTCCAGTAGCTGATGCTATCCCAACTGAGGTCTACAAGGCTGGAGATCAATGCCTGGTCAAGAAGCTCACTGAACTCTTTAAGTCTATGTGGGAGCAAGGAACCATCCCACAAGAATACAAAGGTGCCTCCATTGTCTACCTGTACAAGTGGGAAGGAACTCACCTGTTATAATGTAGGAAACACAGCAGCCAATTTGCACTTAGCAAACTCCCACAAGGGCAATGTGATAATGATCAGATAACCTGTTCTTTTTGTGATGTTGATTCAAGGATAATTCAGGGGCAGTTTGTCTTCGAAATAGTATCATGGGGTCTTCTAAGTCCATCTGAGTAGACAGATGGGGCTTTGGTTAAACATCTCATGCAAAAGACAGCACCTCTGCAAGTGCAGTGCTCCCTCAGTGCTGCACTGGAGCATCAGCCTTGGTTTTTGGGCTCAAGTCCTGGAGTGCGATTTCAATTCAGAAGCAAGGGCGTTACCAACTGAGCCACGGCTGACAGAAGGGCAAGGGCTGAGCTGTCAGTGAAAGTAACCATGATTATGACTTCTTCACACTGACATTTTTTCAGGGAAGACACGACATCCCTAACATCTTCCAGTTCCAACAACCACAACCATCTTCCTTTGTGCTAGATATGACTCCAACCAGTGGAGAGTTTTCCCCGATTCCCATTGACTCCAGTTTTGCTAGGGCTCAGACAATTGCTGCCTTGATGTCAAGGGCAGTCACTCTCACCTCACCTCAGGAGTTCAGTTCTTTTGTCCATGTTTGAACCAAGGCCGTAAGAGGTCAGGAGCTGAGTAGCCCTGGCGGAATCCAAACTGGGCATCAGTAAGCAGATAATTGCTAAGCACTATTGATGACCCCTTCCATCACTTTACTGATGATCGAGAGTAGACTGACTGGGCGGTAATTGGCCAGGTTGGGTTTGTCCTGCTTTTTGTGTGCAGGACATACCAGGGCATTTTTCCACATAGCTGGGTAGATGCCAGTATTGTAGCTGTACTGGAACAGCTTGGCGAGTGGCATGGCAAGTTCTGGAGCACAAGTCTTCAGTACTAATGCCGGAATGTTGTCAGGGCCCATAGCCTTTGCAGTATCCAGTGCCTCCAGCCGTTTCTTGATATCACGGGGAGTGAATCGAATTGGCTGAAGACTGGCATCTGTGATGTTGGGGACCTCTGAAGGAGGATGAGGATCATCCACTCAGCTCTTCTGGCTGAAGATTGTAGCAAATGCTTCAGCCTTATCTTTTGCACTGATGTGCTGGGCTCTTCCATCATTGAGGATGGGGATATTTGTGGAGCCTCCTCTTCCAGTGAGTTGTTTAAATGTCCACCATCATTCACGACTGGATAAGGCAGGACTGCAGAGCTTAGATCTGATCTGTTGGTTGTGGGATCGCTTAGCCCTGTCTATCACTTGCTGCTTATGCTGTTTGGCATGCAAGTAGTCCTGTGTGATACCTTCATCAGGTTGACACCTCATTTTTAGTTATGCCTGGTGCTGCTCCTGGCATGCCCTCCTACACTCTTCATTGAACCAGGGTTGATCCCCTGGCTTGACGGTAATGGTAGAGTGGGGGATATGCTGGACCATGAGGTTACAGGTTGTGTTCGAGTACAATTCTGCTGCTGTTGATGGCCCACAGCGCCTCATGGATGCCCAGTCTTGAGTTGCTAGATTTGTTTGAAATCTATCCCATTTAGCACAGTAGTAGTGCCACACAACACGATGGAGGGTATCTTCAATGTGGATATGGGGCTTCGTCCCCACAACGACTGTGTGGTTGTCACTCCTACCGATACTGTCATGGACATCTGCGGCACCTGCGGCACCTGCGAGAATGAGGTCAAATATGTTTATCCATCTTGTTGGTTCCCCCACGACCTGCCGCAGACCCAGTCTATCAGTTATGTTATTTAGGACTAGGCCAGCTCGGTCACTAGTGGTGCTACCGAGCCACTCATGGTGGTGGACATTGAAGTTCCCCACCCAGAGTACAATCTGTGCCCTTGCCACCCTCACTGCTTCCTCCAAGCGGTGTTCAGCATGGAGGAGCACTGATTCATCAGCTGAGGGAGGGCGGTACGTGATAATCAGCAGGAGGTTTCTTTGCCCATGTTTGACCTGATGCCATGAGACTTCATGGGGTCCAGAGTCGATGTTGACGACTCCCAGGGCAATTCCCTCCTGACTGTATACCACGGCACCACCACCTCTCCTGGGCCTCGCCTGCCAGTGGGATAGGACATACCTAGGGATGGTGATGGTGATGTCGGGGACATTTCTTTCAGGTATGATTCCGTGAGGATGACTATGTCAGGCTGTTGCTTGACTAGTCTGTGAAACAGCTCTCCCAATTTTGGCACTAGCCCTTAGATGTCAATAAGGAGGACTTCGACAGGGCTGAGATTGCCATTGTCATTTCCAGTGCCTAGGCCAATGCCGGGTGGTCCGTCCGGTTTCATTCCTTTTTTTGACTTTGTAGCCATTTGTTACAACTGAGTGGCTTGCTAGGTCATTTCAGAGGGCATTTAAGAGTCAACAACATTACTGTGGGTCTGGAGTCACATGTTGGCCAGACCAGGTAAGGATGACAGATTTCCTTCCCTAGTGAAACAGATGGGTTTTTACAACAATCAACAATAGTTTCGTGGTCACCATTAAACTTTTAATTCCAGATTTTTATTGAATTCAAATTCCACTGTCTGCCATAGTGGAATTCAAACCTGGGTCCCAGAGCATTATCCTGGGTCTCTAGATTACTAGTCCAGTGACATTACCACTAACAAAACACACATACCACATGCACACACACACACACATGCACACACACACACACACACACACCCCTCCCTCCACCCCGATCAGCCATGATCTTAACAAATGGTGGGGAGCCTCAAGGGGCTGAATGGCCTACTCCTGCTCCTAATTTGTGTGTTTGGATGTTCATTTGTACATATTTTAAGGACCTTTTTAATTCTGGATTATTTTGTCTCTTGTATCTTACATCACTCTCCTGGGAACATCCGTACTCCCCATACCTTTAAGAGTGTATAACTTTGAGATCTAGATGCATTTTCATTAACAAGTTCAGGATAACATGCAGAAATGCTGAAAAAATTAGCAGCTCAGGGCCATCTGTGGAGCGTGAAACAAAAAATCCTGCCTGGTTATTAAAGTTTCTGGAGAATATCTCAAATCATCTTTCTCTTATTGGCAGAACTTCCACAGCTCTCAAGAGTTAATAATCAATTTTGTGACTGTTATAGCATGGAATGGAAACATAGCTGGTTAGTAGCAATAACAACAAAAGAGTCAACTCTCATCTGACCCAATGTTGTGAGTTGGACCCAGGAAGGCTGATGGAGGAGATCTGAATAAGTCTGATTGAAGAATTTGTTGGGAAGAGGGGTGAGGAATAACTTTAACTGTTATATTATCAACTGACAGAGCAGCTCTCAAAAGCTACAAGCCAGCCCAGGGTGGGTAGGTCCATGCGGGGGCAGGAGAGAGGGGCAAGGGTTGCGATAAGAGAGGAGCCTGAGGCAGCAGTGACCCACATTATTTTTGTAGAGTTTGGATGAACACTGCTTATTGTGTAAATTCTGAATTTGAAACATACAATATATCTAGAGTTAAATGTTTCATGTGATAACATAAAAAGTCATTTGTGTGGCATATTCCTCAATAATCTACCAGACATACCTGTTATTCCCCCTCTACAACCAAATGTGTTGAGTATCTGTTATAATCCCATTGACTGGGCAATTGGGTGATTATCAGCTGAACTTTCTTTTTATGGATCCAATTGCATCAACAATCTCACAAAGATATTGACATGAGTACTAATCAAAGTGGTAAAGTAACTACTCCAGACCTTCTGGCTCTCCTGTGAAAGATTGCTCTGCATGTTTCAGACTCAAACTGAAAAAACATTTACCTCAACAATCACACGTTGCTATTCATATCACGTTACAACATTGCATCATGTCTACCTTTTGTAACTAAAAAGCATAAGCATAGGTTACTGCACAGGAAACATCAGCTACAAAATACATATATGGAATGCACCACACAAAAAAAATGATTTATGGAAAAACATTGATTCGTCAGTGCTATAAAAATTTACTCTTACAGATTACACAGTCTGGGCCAGTTGTTGCTTTATTGTTCCTAACTCTCTCTTCATAAGGTCTTTTATGTATTTTTGAAAAATTTATTATCTGTTACAGATACGCATTAATACATCCCTAAGGAGTCAACAAACAGCCTGGAATAAATTTATGGATCTCACTAAAACATCAAAATGATAGGGAAATCCCCAAAGCATTGCTGAAGATAGTCAATGGAAACATTTTAGAAGTCCAAATTTAAACTTAATGGGTAGAATTTTTTGCTTGGCATGCGGGCACACACCCGACATGCCCGAGCATGAAATAACATGTGATGACGTTGGGCGAGCATTTCGATATTTCAGTCGGTGGGCACACGCAAGAGTTGGCCGCATGCCTGCCAACAACTGAGAGGCCTATTAAGGCCATTGAAGTAGCAATTGACAGCGATTTTTCACTGCCCGTCCAACATTATGGTTGGCGGGCGGGTGAATCAGCCAGGTGGCCTTCGCCTTTTCGAGGGAACCTCATCCAAGGGTGGGATGAGATTTCTGAGATTAATTTTAAAAAAGATTAAAATATTTGGACAGAATTTTCAGCATCCATATGTTGAGGTGACTCATTCTGATACGTGGACATTTCTTCCGGATTTTAAATTCTGTTGTTATTGATTTTAAACTTTTTAGCTTCCAGAGCCAGCTCTCTGCCTTCAGGGGGCTTTCCTTCCACGCTCCCCCACGCCCAATAGCGCTGAGCCTTTCATCACTGCAACCACTCTGAAAAGATCAAACTGAATTGAGTTCAGAAGTATCCAAACAGACCAGAATTCGTCTAGTACAGATTAGTTTTGAAAGAAAAAGTATATATATGCATTGCACCTTTCACATTCTCAGCAGGTCTCAGACAACAACACTAAATGAACCCAGTGAAATAATTATGTGGTGTTCTATAGTTTAGATTTATAAACTGCTTCAGAGCTGGAATTATTCCTACCTAATAATATTAGAACTTTGGAGCCATAAATATAAGATAGTCACTAATAAACCCAACAGAGAATTCAGGAGAAACTTCTTTAACCAGAGAATGGTTAGAATGTGGAACACGCTAACACAAGGGATAATTGAAGTGAATAGCACAGAAGCATTTAAGGGAAGCTAAATAAGTGCAGGAGGAAGAAAGGAATGGAAGGATATGTTGCTCAGGTTAGATTAGGAAGCGGATGAGAAGGCTTTTGAATAGCATAAACACCGACATGGACCTCTTGGGCTGAATGGCCCTTTTCTGTGTTATAAATATCATGTGATAATGTAATACAATACAACTGATGAACAGCTTCCACTTCCACAGCCTTAGACAAATATTGGGCATCTCCTGGCAAGGCAGAGTGCCGAATCTGGAAGTACACCAGTGTGCAGGGATTCCCAACATGTTTTCCTTCTTGAGTCAGAAGCAACTCTGATGGCTGGGTAATGTAATCCGAATGAATGATGGCCGCATTCTCTATGGCGATCTTGCTATTGGCACGAGGCAAACCGGTTGTCCATGTCTGCAATACTAGGACGTCTATAAGCGAGACCTCAAGTTGACCGCGATTGGAGTTGCTGCATGGGAAGCCCTCGCTGTTGACCAGGGTGCCTGAGATCAAGCAGTCAGGAAGGGCATGGAAAAAGCCGAGGACAAAATAAATGATTGTATGGCAGAAAAGAGAGCCCACTGAAAGGATAAATCATCAGGCGACCTTGATCCAACCTCATTCATCTGTGCCATCTGCGGAAGGGACTGCCACTCAAGAATCAGTCTCTACAGCCACAACAGGTGATGTTCAATCCAAAAATGACATACACTCCATCATCTCCCAAGATGGACGGATGCCATTATTTTTTTAAAAAATACAACTTATGACAAACAGATAAAACACAGAAATATTTAGAAGGTGATATGATTGCAGCTGAGAGTCAGACCCTTGGGCAGATTCTAAAGATATGGACAGACAGGGTTGAATTTTCAAAGCCCCTTGCAGGCAGGACTGGTGGCCCAGAACTTCCCACCACTGGATGGTGTGCCAGTTTGCGGGTGTGGTCCCACCCCCAGGCCATTTTCCAGGAGGTCAGGCCAAGGGCAAAATGGCTACCTGCCTGCAAGTAGCCAATGAAGGTAATTAAGGAGCCTATCCAATGCACTTTTGAAATACTGAAGCCCCCGCTTCCAGCAGCCTCAGTTTCTAAATGGTTACAGTTGTGGCTGCAGGCCGTGTATAGGAACACTAACCCTCCACAATGACAGTCTGGCAGCTGTGGACATTTTTATTTTTTAACCTTTTTAAGGTGCTGAAAGGGTGCCTCCACCTTGAGGTGCCCCTTTTCACCCTTACCTGCATCAGCAGCTCGCCACTCCCTCAAAGCTAGACAACCTACTACATTTGTGGACAAACCCAGCATTGGCCTTGTGTCTGAAAATCACTTTGGGCAACTACTTCTGATGTGGTGCTGGATTGAGAACTGGAAACGATCCTGACATTGGGGTCCCAAACCCCAGACTGAAAATCCAACCAAGGGTGAGAGACAAATTTGAACAGTGCAATGCAACCTCCATTGTCTCGTTCAATCAATTGGTTGAATTCCACGTGGAGCCTTGAAATGCTAAGCGTGAGGGCTGGAAAGGATGAAAATGTAGCAAATGTAATTTTATACTAGATTCCCAGCAACTGTCAAAGAAAACAGAATGTATTTTTACCGGGTGAGGAGTTATTTGACACTTCCTGTCTGTGATAAATTTGAGTCCACTGTACTTCTCTGGATAGTGTTGTGAGATCACTTTAAGAAACTGTAAGTGGCGCGTCACTGAAGGAAGTGATGCCACATCTCACATAATCCCAGAGTTGCGGTGTAGACTGACAGAGTAAGATGTGTGTCGATGTGCTCCTGTAATCGTGGCGTATGTATGTTTCAGTTCAAGTTACAATAAAGAACCTATGTATTTCTGGCATATTGTTTGCATTCCTGGCTGTAACTCCCATA
Source organism: Cetorhinus maximus (assembly GCF_964194155.1). NCBI lineage: Eukaryota > Metazoa > Chordata > Chondrichthyes > Lamniformes > Cetorhinidae > Cetorhinus > Cetorhinus maximus. The sequence goes on along the minus strand of NC_135879.1, from coordinate 102,484,196 downwards.
TCAGTCACACACGAAAAGTGCAGAACAGAGTGACACTGGTGGAGGAATTCTGATCACCAGGTATGATAGCTGGACTGGCTGAAGATACCTTAAGAGTTTAACAGAGCAGAAGACCCCGCCATAGACAGGACCCCAGGAGGTTAAAAACTGCGAGAGTACATGAGCCACACGGCAGCCGGACGGGTGGTCAGAGGGGCAAGTTAATAGCCAGGGGATGGGTGTTGTTACAGTTTTGGAAGCAGGTCAGAAATTGGGAGAAGCAGTGCACCGCCATTGTTATCCGTAGGCTTCCGTGCTGAATTCCTTCGTGGGCAAGGCCTAAACCAAAAGCTCAGGAAAGGCTCCACAGCAACAGTGGAGGAGTTTCCAGCTAGGGTAAAGGCTGGCTGTGGCTGCAGCACTCTTTAAAAAATATGAGCTTGTAAAGAAGACAGCTCAATAAAAAAGGCAAGCCTGTGCCTGTATCGGGAAACCTTGATAAAACCAAATATTTTTAAAGGAGCCAGAACATCGAGAAAATGGCATCTAAATACCCACTTACCTGGAAGGTATCAGATGTAGGGCGGGATCTTCTGTGCCCGCTGGTGGTGGGCAGACAATATGGCGAGATTGGTTTCATAACGGCGGGAAGGCAAGTCGTGATTGTCTGCTCAGCCCACCGACAGCGGGCCGTGTTTCCCACGATTGGTCATCGGGAACCTCATTGTGATACATCAGCCTATCATTATCAGGCCATCCCGCCAGGCTCTTGCACCGCCGCCGGATCATCCGTCCACGTCGGTGGGAAAGCACAGAGGCAACGTGCACTTGGCAGCCTTCACTTCGGATGAACTGGAGGTCAGAGCACAGAAACTTTCTGGAGAGCTCGCCAGGGTCGCCTGTTGCTTTGCAGGCTTCAGGGGCGCCGGGGGGTCAGAGTTAAGTGCCGCCCTGTCTCGGAGGTGACTTTTGAGGGTGAGAGGGAGCGGAGGGCAAGTGCAGCCTTGTGATTGAGGTGAATTGTGAGGGTGAGGGGGGGAGGGGCAAAGGGAGCCCTGCCGTTGAATATAGCACACAGGCATCTGGGGTGGGTGGTAGGGTGGGCGTGGGAAGTGACCATACGTTCAGGAAACCTGTAGAAAGCAGCCATTCCTCTGCCACTCAGACAGTTCAGGCACGGCCACATTGATATGATTGGGGTCAAGCTTATCTGTCCACTCAAGCAACGCAGAGGCATCAAAGTGCCACCAAGTTCCCAAACCTCTCCCCTGCACCCACTTCCACCCCCCGGCACATACTGCAAATACATGAGCACTTTAGTGGACCGCGGAGCAGTTGGACTGCACATGTTGTACTGCACACGTTGTACAACCTCCTCACTAAAGCTGGCCATGGAGCAGTGACTGCTGGAGGCACTCACAGCCCCTTGCAATGTCACCATCCCGTTTGGACCAGTCTCCACCATGGTTCAAGCTAACAGGGTAGCCATGCAGTGCATTAACCTCTGGCCATCCAAGTGGTGGCCAGCACTCTCTGGGAAGCGTTAAGGGGCTATCACACTTAACCAGGACAGTTTCTTAGTACACCCATGTTAACCACATGTCTCTCTCTTTCATCCTGCAGGAGAAGTACATCAAGATCATGGAGCCTGGTGAACTAGCTGTATGCCTGATGGCTTACAGAGTGCAATGAAGATGAAGGAGAGTGCGACTGAGGCTCCTGGCTGCGCAGAGGCAGGAGCAGCATTTCTGCACACAACGCCCAAGAGCCACAGCGAGCTGTTGCTGGTCAGTGCCTAGCTAGACCCTTTCTTTCCTGCAGATGACCAAGAACCAGTGTCGCTGAAGACTGCGAACTTCTAGGGAACTGGTCGCTCACATCTGCCAGTTTCTGCAGGAATTGGCGCCAAGGGGATACGGAGGGCATCCACTGCCAGTGCCCGTGAAAGTGACCATGGCACTCAATTTTATATGCCAGTGGCTCCTTTCAGGGCTCCACAGATGATCTCTATGGGACCTCTCAAGCCTCCGCCTACAAGTGCATCCATGAGGTCAAGGATGCCATCTTTGCAAGGCAAGGGCACACAACTTTGCATTTTGCCCGGGACCAAGAGAGCCAGGATGCAAGAGCGATTGGATTCGCCCAGATGTCGGGTTTCCCATAGCTGCAGGGTGTGATTGACTGCACTCAGGTGGTGTTCAGATCTCCATTGCTACACTCGGTGAACTATATCAATCGCAAGGGCTTCCACTCACTGAATGTGCAGTTGGTGTGTGACTACAAGAAACGCATCCTGTAGGTGTGCGCACGGTTTCCAGGGAGTGTACACGACACCTTCACCCTCAGTCGGTCACAGATCCCTGCAGTATTCCAGGGTTCATAGAAGCTGCAGGGTTGGCTCCTTGGGAACAAGGGCTACACACAGAGGCCGTGGCTGTTGACACCCATGTGGCAGCCTCAGACTGCTGCAGAGTGATGCTATAATGAGGCTCATGCTGCAACTCGCAACTTGGTGGAGCAGACCACTGGGATGCTGAAAATGAGGTTCCAGTGCCTGGGCTGGTCTGGTGGAGCCCTGCAATATAGTCCGCAGAGGGTGTCACGCATCATCGTCATCTGCTGCGCCCTTTACAACCTGGCACTACAACGGGGGGAGAAGCCGGCTGAGGAGCTGCACATCTACCCCTGATGAGGAGGAAGCCAACATGGATGAGGATGAGGGGTTCTTTAGAGGCAACAATGACAGGGCTGAGGCACTCGCACTGGCTAGGTGAGGCAGGTGCACTCGGGAGGCCATCATAGCTGCCAGATTTGTGGAGGATGATGACGACAAGCAGCGAGCTGTCCCCATAGATCCTCACATCGCAGTTGTGAACATTTGACTCCAGTCTGGTTTATGGCAGCGCCAATACCCTCTGTGAGAATGCATGGAGAGATGGTGGAGGGCCTAATAGTCACTCGAGTGCAGGAGGATGATGAGGACATTGAGGACACTCCATAAATCTTCACACAGCCTCTGAGAATGTCTGACTCCTGTCTGGCCGAGGGCACCTCGCTTCCGGTCCGTGATCAGGGTCATATCATAGAGCCGCAGTCATGAAGCTTTAGAAACACCTGATGCTTTGTTTACCTTCAGCAACTGAGCCCTTCAGGATCTGGAGCAGCACAGCATCAGTGATCACAGGTGCTGAAGAGCTGGGGGACAGCCCCTCCTTAAAGGTGCTAAGAGCACACAGTGAGAATGAGAGAACTCTGTGACGCCTGCCCACTACATTCTGGCAGCAATGACAAGCAGTGCCGATATGCAGGCATCAGAAATGTTTCCAGGGAATGTGAGGCTGGACCATCACTGTGGTCTGAAGGCTGCACAGGGCACAGGGAAGAGGCCCTGGACTGAGACACCTGCCTTTTATCTTGTGCAGAAAGGTTTTGCATCTGAGTGACAAGAACACTGCTCATCAGAACAAGGAGCCACAGGCAGGGAGACATTCTTGAGAGTTTATTGACAATAGTGAACATTATGTACAAGTGATTAACACCCATGCCCAGGCTGTGGAACTAATTCTCTCTGTCATAACACTGCTGTTGTGTCTTCTTGCTCCCAGGACATCCACAGTGGAGATGGAGGCAGCCTGCTGACTGAAAAGCCCTGTCTGTGATGACTTTGGCAGGCATCCTCTGGAGGATCGAGACGTGGAGGGCCCCGGCCTGCTTTTGGGCTCCTGCTGTGTGGCAATGGCACCCACCTCAGCCTGTGGAGCTGGAGCTGCTGAGGTCACAGGAAGAGGGGAGTCGATTGGGTTGGACACTGTCAGAGTCAGCTGGATGAATGGACCCGGAGAGTGCACCTGCTGAATCTCCTCCCTATGGGCGCCCAAGGGCCCCAGGCTGGCTCCTTGAGGAGAAGGGGTAGCTGGAGTGGGATCGAACTGCCCTGTACCCCTCTCGTGTACACACTATTGGAGGCCAACTATGGCATCAGCAATGGAGGTAAGCCCGCGCAGCAGCGCAGGAGCGAAGTCCTGGACCAAGGTCTCTACGGCAGCCGTCACCCTAACAGTGTTGACCTCGGTGCATTGGCATGCCGGCGCTATCGCTTCAGCCTGATAGCAGGCTGACCCCTCTATCGTGCCTTGCAACCTGAGGAGTGCAGCGGACATCCCTTCCTGATGTTCCCGAGCTTGCCTTTGCAGCTCCAGCAACTGTGCCATGATCGAGTCCAGATTCCCATCATCTGACTCAGACTCAGCAAATATCTGGCCTCCAGCAGTCCTTCGAGTGTCGGACACCTGGGAAGTCCCTGCCGCCAATTGCATTGGATCAGACAGTGAGATGTGCTCACCAGATTGTGATCCTAAGGCTACTCTAATGCTTGGTCCCACCGAGGTGTGTGTCTCTGCGCTGGTGGAGGGTGTGGGTGAGCGCTGTGATGGGTCTTCGGAGAGGGTGCCTCCAGATTCTTCTTCAGAGATTTCTTCTGGGCTTGTTTGGAGGCCCTGGGTCATCTACTCTCTTGGGTGTTTTCCAGATGTGCCTGTGAAAGCAAGGAGAGATAATTAGTGCCTGGCAGTGGCCTGTGAAACAGGACACATCACTCACAGCATGGTTGTCTGTTGGATGTTGCACTGCTGGATCCTTGCTTGGTAGAACAGCACCGACCTCACCGTCAGCACAGGACTGATCCAGATCATTGCCGGCCAGCTGGATGGCTCTGTTTTCAAAGTCCGTGAGGAGCTTGATTTCGGGCATTCAACCACCAGTCTGCCATCTCTCCCTCTTGTGTGCCAACTGGTCCAGCATGGATAGCAATGGAGAGAGTGCAAGCAGGATGCCTGTCAGGCCAGATGATAAATATGCCTGGCATGTGCAGGTGGTGAGTGGTCCCCTGGACGAGATGAGGACAGTGATAGTGAGTATGAGAGAGTGAATGGTGATGCCCCTTGAACTGGCAGTGAGTGAGATCCCTGTGGATGTGTGCTGGGTTTGTGAGTATGAGAGTTGAGAGTGATGAGAAGAGTGACTTACCCTGATGAGAGGAGGAGATCTTTCATCCTCTTGTGGCTTTGTGTGGCTGTCCTCTTCTGAAGGGCATTGACGCTGACCAGCGCTGCCACTGCCTCCCAAGCCAGGTTGGTCACGTTGCTGCCCACCCTGCGACCATAGCGAGGGTACAGGACATCCTGGCGGGCCTCTGCAGTATCTAGCAGTCGCTTGAGGGACCCATCATTAAACCGGGGCGGTGTGGGGGGCTGGGGTGCAGTCTTCTTGCCTTTGAGAGCCATGCCTCCCGGGCAGCTGTTGTGAGCTGGAAGCAATGATCACTGTGCTTGCGGCTGACCTTTAAACATGGCGCCCAGCGTGATGCAACAGTGGTGTGATGGTGGCCGGGCAAATGAGGATCCCGTCCGCCATGGAAATGGTGTGTTTCCCTGGAGTGCATAAGTAATGAAGCAAGCTCGGGATGATACGGCGTGAAAACCCGCCATCACCATCAGTGGGCAGCAGGCCATTTTACCCCAGCCTCCCACCCTCATCCGCTACCGCACATAGTGCAAATTTGAGAAAATTCTGCCCATTGAATTGTCAGAGCTGATTTTGGAACTAGTCATTGCTCTATCTTAATATAGGTCTTTCAAAAAGACCAACTAGAGCAGAAGAAGAAAGGATACAGCATCGATGCATTGCTTAATGAGGGAAGGAAATTTGATGCCATCATGGCTGGGTGCCAACAGGTACAAGTATTGGGGGCAGCTATGACAATTGGTACAGTGACCAAGAGTCTTAAGTACGCCAAGTCTTGTGGTAGATGTTGCCTGATTCATGCGATTCACAACTGCCCAGCATATCAGTAGCTGTGAACATTGTGTGGGACAATTCATGAGGCCATGTTCAGAGCATGCATTAAAAATGTTGATAAGCCACACGCAGAGGAAAAGCAAGGCAGAGTGGACACTGCAGTCAGAGGTATGCCAATACACAGCAAATGCCTCAGAAGATATACCAGGTTGGTGAGGAAGCAAAATGGGAAGAGGATCTGAATAAGAACCATATTCAGATACCAGTTTAAAAAGCATTCTATATTGTCAGTGTAGATCTAAGGATTGATGCTATTACATTCTACTGCATTCACCACAACCGTTTGTCTGCAGAAGAGTGGTAAGCACTCACTTAAAGCCAAAATTGATACAGGCAGAAGTGCTAATACCTTGCCTCTCCGTACATTGAAGGCTATTGTAGTGTATAGTGTTTTGAAAAGTGTAATGATCATTTTGTTCACTTGAAGCTACCATACTCACTTGTACTAGCAGAGGTAGTCTGCTAGAGTATGCAGAAGCAGTTTAATAAAGGAAACCATTGTTTGCTCATGCAATTTTAATTCTGGGTATCTCACACTGGTTTATGTCCCAAGAACTTCATAGCTATGTATCTAAAGAAACGGGAGCCTATGGCATGCCCCACCACAGCTGGCTGACTGCCTACAATGGCTCACCAATTATGTGCATTGGAATGGTAACCTTGCAGTGCAGCTTTGGGAAGTGGAATGAGTACCACAACTGTTTTGTATTGTAGACACAGCTGGCCCGGTTACAGGGTGACCAACTCTCATGGAGAACATTAAGTGACAACCTGCCATGTGGAGGTTGCTGCCTGAGCTGAGAGAGAGGGAGGGGGTGTTGCAAGGGGTCTTTCAGAGGGTTCAAACTGAAGGAGAGTGGATACTGCACATGCGCAAAATTTTAAGGTCTGTATTACCAGAAAACAGTGTCCCACCACCATGCAGCCCATGACACAAGACAGGGAACTCAGATTCAGGACGACCCTGTAAAATAAAAGATGATTAGTCATACTGCCCGGCTATGGCAGGACGCCCAGTATGTTCAGATTTACGGATCGTCACAATACATGAGGTCAGCACCACATTGAAAGGTATGGAAGGCTGCAGCATGGAATGCATTGAGTTGGTTAGAAATCTGCAATTGCACTGTCTGGACAGGTTTGACATAATTGGTGCTTTCAAGGGAGATGACAGATTGCAGTTTATGGAGGATGCAGTTCCTACTATTGATGGGCCATGGAAGTACAGAGTGCACATTCAAGAGAAGCTCAAAGTGGAGCTCAATTAGATGGAATGCAATGGAGTTATCCATAGAGTGCACCAGCATACCGATTGGTGCAGCTCTATCATCTGTGTGCTAAAAAAATAGTTCTCTCAGGATTTGGTTAGACCAGAGATGGTTGAACTTGGCCATCAAGCGATGTCCCCATAAAATCCCGAACCTGAGGAGCTAAACCCTAAGTTTACTGGTGTAAGTGTCTTTCAGAGTTCAACATGAATCAGGGATATGGGTCTGTTCACTTAGTAAAAGAATCTCAGCTGCTCACAATATTTAGAACAACATTCAGAAGATACTGTCTTAGACAGTCGCCATTTGAACTGTGTGTGAGCCAAGGCATGTTCCAACAATACATGGATAGGATAATGGAAAAGATCCTGAGTTGTATCTATATAGACAATGGCATTGCAGTAATAGGGTGGACCAAGGCAGAGCATGACTGAAACTTGCATTTACTAATACTGGCCAGTCATTGCGAGGGCCTCCCATTTAATAGCAAGAAGTGCCAGGTCAATGTTGAGCACATCAGCTTCTTGGGTCAATATATTCCAGCACAGGAATATGCCCAGCCTCACACAAAATAGGGGCTATCAGAGTCATGCCAACGCCCCAGGACCAGGAAGACTTACAATGGTGCCGAGGGCTTTTCCACTTTTTAGCTCTGTATATTCCCAATTTTGCTGAGCGAGCAACTCTGCTTAGAGAATTGCTACACAAAGATACAGCCTACATGTGGCAGGAAGACTACCAGTAAGTGTTTGAGTCTTTGCAATCAGCATTATCGAACCAGGATAGCGTACAGCAGTACTACAATCCTACAGAAGAGACCATTCTAGAGGTTCACACATCCCAGAAGGAATTGGGTGCATGCATCCTGCAGGAAGGGAAGCCAATTGCTTTCGAGTCAAAGTTTGTCACAGACCCAGGCTGACTACTCCAACATTGTGCATGAGGCCTGAGCCCTGGTCTTTGGCATTACCAGGTTTCACACCGGCCTTTTCAGAAAAGACTTCACCATGGAAACTGGTCACAGGGCATTGGAAACCGTATGGTGCAAACTGTTTACGAGTGCTCCTCTGCAGTTACAGAGGCTTTTGGTGAAGGTTCAGGAGTACGACTGTGAAGTCTGTTATAAACCGAGCAGCAGGATGATCATATCAAACATCCTGAGCAGACTGCCTAACCCAAATAAAATGCCGATGTCTCGCTAGATTTGTATGTCCACAGTATGGATATTGAGATTAAAGATGTCTTGAAAATCATGAGTTTCGGACCCCACAAATATAAGCAATTAAGAGATGAGATGGCACGTGACTCTACCCTATCTTTGTTGTGGAGGTGATTGTGGAAGGATGGCATGACACCATACAGGAGTAACCGAATGTCTGCACTGTTTCTGGCCGTGTTGAAATGAGTCTGGTATATCCCAAGGGGCGATTTTTAAAGAGAAACAAGTTCTGATACGCAAATCTCTAACCCAATTACATCAAGGGCATTTAGGGATTGAATGTACAGCAAGTTCTGTCAGACAGATGGTTTACTGGCCAGGAATCAACAGTCATGTTGAGAAAGTGGTGAAACCCTGTGAAGCATGTCAAAGTTATCAGCCAAATCAACAGAAGGAACCCTTGATTCCACATGAAACCCCTCCACATCCATCGGCAATGATTGGCACAGACTTATTGCATGTTCAGGATAATCGTTTTCTCCTTGTTACAGATTATTTCACAAAATTTTGCACCATCAGGCAGCTACACGATACCTCATGTGCGATAGTTGGACATATGATGAATGCATTTTTCAGCTTATTTGGCACGTCAGAAGAAATTAACTCTGATGACAGGCTACAATATACTGGCAGACCATTTCAAAACATGTGTGCTAGGTGGGGAGTTTGTCACATGAAATCATTGCCACATTATCGAAAGTCTAATGGTATGGTTGAACACATGGTTCATACCATCAAATTGTTAATTTGAAAGTGTAAGCTTGGGTGTACTGTTGCCTGCAGAGTTGATGTTTGGGAAGCAGATAAGAACTACCTTGGCCAGTCATCATCTTTCTTAGTTTTTAACAGTATGAGATGTACTTCTTTCCAAAAAGGGAAGATGAAGGTGATGTATGGCAGGCATGCAGGACCAGAATTGGCTCAATTGCGAGTAGGAAAGAAGGTCAGATTTCTCAATCATTAATCAGGAACCTGACATCCTGCAGAGGTTGCTACGGTGCATGACCAGCTCTGATCGTACAAGGTCAAGACACCAAATGGTGCAGTTCTCGGACAAAACCAAAACCAACTCAGTCAGTGATATGCTGTTGTTGCATCTGACACTCCTGTCACATCATGGGCAAGGTCAAAGACGAGGTTTGACGGCGTGGCCATGGATGCCATGTGTACAGATGAAGAACAGGTTGACAAAAGTTCTGAGTTGTCACTGAGTGAGAAGAGTTGTGAAGATGATTGTGGTTCTGAGCAGAGGTTTACTATTACGGTCGCAGAAGTTGATGTCCTCTACATTTTCAAGATTCTTAGTTTTGTGTACTTGTAAATTACATTTTGTTTCATTCCTGCATAATTACTCTGAACCACATCATTGCATATAATACATAGACATTCTGAACACTGAGATAGGTTTTTATCTTTGGAAAAGTCGCATATTGTGGGATCGCTTTAAGAGACTGTAGGTTGAGAGTCACTGAGGGAAGTGATGTCACATCTCACATGACCTGGGAGTTGTGCATGTAGACCGACAGAGTAAGAGTTGTACAAACATGGGAAGCAGGTGAGAATTACCCTGCCCAGTCATCATCTTTCTAAGTGGTGTGTGTATATATGTTCCAGTTCAAGTTACAATAAAGAACCTATGGCCAGAATTTTACAGCGGGCTCGACGGGAGCAGTCGGGCAGCCAACCATCGCCCGCGATCGGATCCGCATCACGATTTCACGTGGGCAGGCTCTGTGTGGATCGCGAGCAGTAGCGCTGAGCACTGCCTGTGTGGGCGGGGTGGAGGAGGGAGAGTTGGGTCTAGCGCGCAGTTCGCACATGCGCGCGAAAGAGCGCTTCAGTCTCCCTGAGGCACGGAGCTGTCTCAGGGAGATTGAAGCGCTTTTTAAAAAATTAACAATGACATTAAAAATTTAATGAAATGTCCCCTCATGTGACTGTGTCACATGAGATGGAACATGTTTTTAATGGCAAAAGAAAGCATTTATTTAATTTGTATTAGCTTTAGGAAACCTCATCCAGCTCGTGGATGAGGTTTCCTAAAAAATGTAAAAGACCGCTTGGCTTTTTCGCCTGCCCGCCAACCGTAAGATTGGACAGGCAACATAAAATTCAACTTAATTACCTTGTTAATGACCTTAATAGGCCTTTCAATTATCGGTAGGCACGCAGCTGACTCCAGTGTGAACGAAATATCGCGCAAGTTCGCAATGACGTCGGGACGCACCCCCGACGTCATCACGCGCCATTTTAAGTTCCGGCGTGCCGGACATGCACCCGCATGCCAAAGCTAAATTTCTGGTCCATGTATTTATTTTAATATTGCTTGTATTCCTGCACTCCATATCAGTCACGTACTAAAGGAGCAAATAATATAACAGTAGGTGGAATGTGAAGACAGTGAGGTCTTTGGTGTTGTGAGTCAAGGACAAGGAATGAGACAAGGGATGAGAAAGAGTGAAAACCCAATTAAAGGCTCTGTCATTCCAGTTGAAGGAGAAGTATACCTAACAGGGTCTGTTGTAGAAAGTGGAATTATCACAGACAATTAAAATGGAGATAGAGAAACTTGGCATCTTTATAGAAAGCAGGAAGGGAACAAACATCATCTATAATAAAAGCAAAGTACAGCAGATGCTGGAAATATGAAATAAAACAGAAAATGCTGGAAAAACTCAGCAGGTCTGACAGCATCTGTGAAGAGAGAAACAGAGTTAACGTTTCAAGTCTGTATGACTCTCCTTCAGAGTTCCGATAGAGATTTGACAGAGCTCTGAAGAAGAGTCATATGGATTAAAAACATTAACTCTGTTTCTCTCTTCATAGATGCTGTCAGACCTGCTGAGTTTTTCCAGCATTTTCTGTTTTTACTAAACATCATCTACAGTTAGACTCCTTTCAGCTTCTCTGAGGATTATGGCTTTGCCCCATGTTATGATTCTGTTCGGGACCATTAATGTTTAGAGAAGAATTCTGAACACCCAGTATTAACTGACAGAACCATGCCACACAATATCATGTTTTTAAACAAAAACAAACTTTATTGTATATCAAAAAGAATTAAACAAAGTAAACACAATTAACTTAACACTATAGCTTATAAAGACCTATGCTGGAAACTCAGTTCTATGTTTTAATTCCCACAAGAATTTCCTTATCTTACGAAATCTTGAAAATTCATTCACCTTACCATCACCATTCACATTAAATGAGTCAGAACTGGGAAAAAAGTATAAACGTCAACAGACATTTTGCAATCGAAAGGAGGAAAGTGGAAAGGTTCTGAACATGGATCTATGTCTGAAATATTAACCCATCTTTCTCCCCTTAACCGAATTGACTTATTGAATGTTCCAAGCATTTTCAGCTTTTGTTTTAGAAGTCACAGTGACGGAGAGGGGGAAAGAGTCAAATGGAAATCATAATAAAGAAAGGAACAGGACTTCTTCAAGGTTGGCATTCCTGGAAAAAGTGCAATGAACTAAACAGCGCAAATAAAAAGAGCAAACTGTGAATGTTGGAAATCAGAAATTAAATGTAAAAATAAGTTGCAAGTGCACAGAAAACAGAAAAGGCAGGTTAACATTTCAGACAGACACCCTTCATTGGAAGTGCAAACTGGATGACAATTGGGCCAATTAGGAGGTTCCGTCACATAAGACAACGGTTTGCACTGTGGTGGTCAACTCTGTGTTAAGCATCATCTGGTGTGGCTCAGGAGCCCCACTCTGGCATGGCGGTCTCTGCCTATTTTGAGCCTATTAATAGGACTGAAAGTAAAAGTTGAAAGTCAGAAATGCCAAATTTCTTTCACAGAGGTCATTAATGGGTTTAATAGGTTGTGAACAGGACTCAGGTCCATGCCTACAAGGCGAGTCAGAACGTCGCATGCTACATGCAATGGTGGATGTCGGTCCGCACTAATTTCTTGTTAAAATTCTTCCTGCTGATGTCCCTTATAAAGAGGGTCAGTGCTGTTTCTGAGAGGAGAATATGGAAATATATTCTTTCTGCTTTTCACACCAAGAATTTTTAACACAGCAGTTAAGAAAAGGTGGACATCCTGTTAAAAGTTTCAAAATTTAGGATCAAGATTCCAAAGATTAAGAGAAATAATTTCTGGGAAAACTAGGAATGTCAAGAAATCTCCAAAAATCCTGGACACCAAAAGCAAGATTTTCTGAAATTTCTTACAAATCATCTCTCACCATAGGGGTCCTTCTCCAGTGCCAAGGAACTGCAGAATTCCCATCTCAATGCTACCTCACTCCACAAATCCTTCCTCCTTCCCTCTGAACCCAAAAACCCATCAATGCTGAAAGAAAAACACAAGAACTGCCCTGTACTCCTTAACATGGATACATACACCCAGCTTAGTCTGTTTTGTATATTGTCATGCTGTCTGATCTGCACTTCAAAAAAATTAAGAGATAAAATTGAGTATTAGGATAAAGTAACCAGCATATTGTCTTAATCAAGAATGAGCAACTTCATGGGAGATCTGCTCTGTTTATCATGAAGGTACTGCTCTACAAGCCCACGCATTTTTAAAGGGGCCTCAGAGACCTGCCATTTTCTTGTGTTAGGGGATGGGAGGTGGGGGGTGCAGGTGGAACAAGTGCCCAATGATGGTCCTGGGTGGTGAGGAGTGTGAAAATCTCTATCAGGGCGGGGATGGGAATCACTTTCAAGTTATCAACAGTCACAGATTGCAACTCTTTCGAGTACAATCACAGTTCTTGGTTTCCGGGAGTGGGACATGAACCCACAACCCTCTGATTCAAAGGCGAGGGTGCTATGAACTGAGCCACAGCTGACACGCGGGGATGGGAATCACTGCCTGAGCTTTCCATTACCCTCCCCCATGATTTCCATCTGAAATCAGCTGGGATTGCAGAGCTGAATCCTTCCTAGTATCACCTCACATCACACCTTTCTAGTAATTCAGAACATTCCTTCCTCTAAAAGAATTAGAAGTTGTTTGCCTGGTTATACCACTTCTACTGTGCTTCTTTTCTGAATCCAGGAAATGAATTTTCCAATTAAATCAAAATTCCAAAATATTTCCCAACTACCATTGCCCTTACCCAACCTCAAACTGGAGACATATGTGAAGCAGATGAAGAAGCATTATGTGTTCACTCCTTTTCAAACTAGATTTGCAAGGCTGGAAGTAGATGGAAGAATTACAATCATCAATAGTCGGCTATTGGAGTGATCTTGCTCAAATTGTAATCCTGTTGTGAAGCCTCAACTGTAAGAGCCACAGGCCAAAAATTCAGAGGCATGTTCTTCATAATGTTCTAACCATTAAAATTGACACAAGTTCCCAATGCTGATGGCTAAAATCAGCCCTTATTTGTTTGGCCTCAATTCAAATCTAGTTCCCAGAGATTAAAGGCAGTTTTCATAACCAACGATGCCACTCACCTGATGCGTTTTGCCCTGTTGCATCACTGTTTCAACAGGAAATGTTGAAATGCTCTTCTAGTGACCAAGTGTTGTATTCCTGTTACTAGGAAACTGATTTGCATCATAGATTCACTGTGACTTTATGACAAATTCTGACATTGCATATTAAAATATTGAATGTCCTATGATGTGAGAAGTATGCTGCAGCTCATTATGAAATTAGCAATATAGATGGTTGTTCCAGGCACCAACGGAGTCGCCTTGATTTTAATTCAGGGTGAGCAAGGGCCAAGGCGTGTGCAAACCATCCCTGACTTCAGCAGCGGAGGCTCAGGCAAGATTACCTCTCAGGCCTCATCTGCATTCCACTGGTCAGTCGCCTGCCCGAAACTGGCAGGAAACAGCAGCCGAAGTGGAATAGTGGGCTGCAGGAAGCAGACAGAAGACTAGAATGAACACTTCCCAGCACTGAGGTAAATCATGGGAAGGAGGGAGCCCAGGGCAGGTGAGGCTTAAACTTTCCTCATGTTGCCCAGGGGAGCACTCCTGCTCTCCTGGGCCCATGAGGCAAGTTTTTAAAATCATTTTAAAACTTACCTTTTGGGCCTCTAGTCCTGGCTCTACTTATTGACAAATTCGCCTGGCAGGAAAGCTACAATGGCTACCCTGCTCAGGTGACCAGTTAAAATAACAGTCCCACTCCAATGATGTAATCGAAGCCCAATCTGCACACCTGAAAGGGGCCTCGGCAGTTTCAGTGAGGTGTTGCTGCTCAGAAGAGCAGGTTAAAGTTGAAGGCTGCTGGAAGAAGTGAGCTGTCAGCAGATAAGTGTCCCATTTGATACTAACTGCCTGTCGGCCTAGCTTCTGCTGGAGAAGCAGGGTTAAAACTGCCCCAGTGCGAAGAATGAAAACAAAGAATGTATCTCTGCTAAAGTAAAATGAATAGTGTCCTATTTGTGTGTGGAAGGGTTAAACTTTCAAAAATCGCTCACAAACATTCTACATGTACTTGCACAGGAAATTATAGCATCTTAGATAAGCATGAAGTCAACATTGATACTGTTGGAAATTTTCACTATACCTGCATGTAATTCACACTATTATTCTAAATTTTTACTGGAAGATAAAAAATCAGATCTGAACTTTGAGCACACAGCTAGTTGTATCTACTATACTCAAAAAATAAGAATTACAGGATTGCCAAGGTTCTGTTCTGCTCAGAATTCTACATGGTGATAAGTTGATGAATCTCTGCTTATCTGTACATAAAGCAGTTTCCAGATTGTACTGCCTACCGTGACTGCTCTTTCCTGACATGGGGACACTGTCTATCTGCCAGCTGATTTCAGCACCATGTCTTCCCTTCATTCTCTGGCCTTTGATCCACTGTCAGTTGAGATTCCCAAATGTAAGCAAACCATGGCGTTCTTATTTGATTATTTTGCTTGCTTTGCTCTGTCTACAGTCTGTTCACCTTTTAAGTTTAAAAATCAGTTGCTTGCAATATTAACATATAATCGCCTCGTGCGTTTCTATGGCAGTCCTCCATTCACTATTTTAAACAGGTCTGTTAAAACAGCAGGCAGAGGAACAAAGCATTTGCACCTCTAAAATCGCAAAAAAAATCATTTCTAGGTTTTAGAAACTCCTCCTTTAGCCAACACCTACAAACTAAAATTAGCCAGGCATCCATTTCGTGTGCTGTCTGTGAAATCTTGCTGTACACAAATTGGTTACATACACACTTAATTAACAACATTGACCACATTTGGAAATTAAGTCATTGGCTGTGCTTTTTGGAACATCCTAAGGGCATAATAAGGTGTGAAATCAATGCAAGTTCTTTTCTTAAGTCTCTTCACTGAATTTTCATCTCTGCCAGGCTTTCATGCTATTTTAGGAATACACGGGCAGTTCACATTATCCTTTTGTTATTCTCCTGTTTATACTTTGGTTCCAGGCACTTTCTTCTTTTCATTTTCTCCTGCTATTTTTTCTCTTTAATAGGTGCACAATGTGTAACAAAATTGGAGTGTGTTTAGAAAGAATAGGTTTATCATGTGTTATACATGAGCCTGATTCTTCCAAGAAGTGGCAATCACCTTCAGATTGCCAGGCTGCTCATACTTTTCTCCACCACACTGGAACTCTGCATTTCTGGCTGGGACACCTGACCCCAGCTGCTCTAGAAATGTGGAGCATACCTGAAATGGAACTGCTTTTTTGTAGCACTGGATGATCAGAGGAAGACAAGCCACACCCCCTTTTTATGGCATGAAGTGATGGAAGGGGCCATCAACAGTGTTATCAAGCGGCACTCTGCTCACTGGTGCTTAGTTTGGATTCCACTAGGGTCACTCACCTCCTGACCTTATTACAGCCTTAGTTAAAACATGGACCAAAGAGCTGAACCCCAGGCGTGAGGTGAGAGTGACTGCCCTTGACACCAAGGCAGCATTTGACCGAGTATGGCATCAAGGGGAAAACTCGCCGTTGGTTGGAATCATACCTGGTACAAAGGAAGATGGTTGTGGTTGTTGGAGGTCAATCCTCTCAGTTCTAGGATATCACTGCAGGAGTTCCTCAGGGCAGTGTCCTAGGAGTAATAAAAATAAATTCTGGTAAGCAAAGAGTTTAAATGTCTCAAAGCTTCTTTGAAAAGCTACAGATAGAAGGTAAGTTTTTTTTTATTCATTGGTGGGATTTGGGCATCGCTGGCTGGGCCAGCATTTATTGCCCATTTTTAACTGTCCTTGAGAAGGTGGTGGTGAGCTGCCTTCTTGAACCGCTGCAGTCCATCCTGGCTTGGAAATATATCTCTGTTCTTTCACTGTCACTGGGTCAAAATCTTGGAACTCCCTTCCTAACAGCACTGTGGGTGTACCTACACCACATGGACTGCAGCGGGTCAAGAAGGCAGCTCACCACCACCTTCTCAAGGGCAACTAGGGATGGGCAATAAATGCTGCCCTAGGCTGCAAAGCCCACATCCCGTGAATGAATAAAAAAAAGAAACCCTTCCAGATCAGTTTAAACAGCTCTACTGAGGGAGTGGTACATTTTCAGGGGGCTCTCTTTTAGATGAAACATTAAACTTTCATCCAGGCAATTTTAACTCCCAGTTCACACCTGCATGATGCTCTTCAGTTGCCTACCTGAAACCACTGGAGAGCTGCAATTGTGGAATGTGGAATGTAGGACAGCAGGAGGTCACCATCTGAGATCAAAAGAAAAGTCTCCAGCACTCGGTAAGATGCGGGAAGGGGGTTCGGGATAACCTTTTAACCAAGAAGTGAGAGGAAGCTCAAGTCAGGTCTGCCTGTTCAGGTGGATGTAAAAATTTGCAAATTCCAGAGGAATGTTCATAGTGTCCTGGCCTACATTTATCCCTCAAACAACATTGTACAAAAAAAAGTGGGCTTGAATATCTCAGATGGTGGGGATTCCCTTCCCACCATCGGAGGCAGTGGAATAGTGGTATTGTCACTGACTAGTATTCCAGAGGCCCAGAGTAACGCTCTGGGGACCCAGGTCTGAATCCCACCACGGCAGATGGTGAATTCAAATTTCACCATCTGCCATGGAGGGATTCAAATTGAAAGCCTGATGTCAGCCATGAAACCATTGCTGATTGTCATGAAAATGCCCTTTAGGGAAGGAAATCTGCCGCCCTTACCTGGTCTGGCCTACATGTAATTCCAGACCCACAGCAACATGGTTGACTTTTAAATGCCCTCTAAACAAGGGCGTTTGCTTTTTAATTATGAAGACAATAAATGCTGGCCAAGCCAGCGATGCCCACATCCCATGAACAAATCATTAAAAAAAAGTCTGCAGGCAATACATCCCTGCCAACTCTGACTGCCCTGTAGCCATTTCACACTCAAATGAGCGTTCATTCACTGCAGGTGGGACTTCTGCCCCTCACTCAGGAGCAAGTCCCATCTTAGAGAACTGCCGGCCATATGAGTTCCTGCAAGTGACAAGAACTGCAGTGGACAGAAGATGAACTTCAGGAAGGTGCCCGAGCCTAAGTTCTGGGTCTGGGTGGCAAGGTGACAGCGTGGGGACTCAGTGGGGGAGTTGGTGGGGGGGGTAGAGCGGGTGGAAAGTGGACGATTAGGGTGTCTGGGGAGAGGCCGGGAAGGGGGTGGGGGTGAAGGGAGGTCCAGCAACCACTGGACCTTAAAAGTGTGGGTAGGGGTGCCTGATGTCAGAAGGGGGCTTCTGTTGGAGGTGCCCCCCTGCCCCCTGCAATTCCTGCCCGAGGCCTAAGCCCACGCATTTTCGGGCTTCCCCCACACTGGGTAAATCCGAAAAATTGAAGTTGGGCGGGAAATGGTCCTTAAGTGGCCGAGGGCCTCAACTGGGGCAAGTGCGGGTGGCCCGTCTGAGGCCTTGCCCATTCCAGCATAAAATCACTGTGAGGTCAAGGTGGACACGAGTCCAGAGGGCATCCCGCTCCTTCAATTTCACGCTCCCCCGCACCCCCTGCCTAAAAGCCTGCTGGCGGGGGAGCATGAAATTCAGGCTATGCTGTTCATGGGATCTTCCAATACACAAGTTGACACCAACATCTTGTTCTACTTTTCCACCCTCTCCCTCGAAGTAGCACACGCACGTTATGGATTCCTTATGGATAACCTTGGCCTGGACTGCCTCTTTGCTGGCAGCGTAACGGCCACAAAACCTGACACATTTTCCTGGGTTGGAACACATTTGCTATGTTGGACAGATTCTCACCAGGATCCCCATCAGCAAGAGGGAGCCTGCTGATGATATGTAAGAAAACTGAGGCACTGCTGCACCTGAGGAGGGAAAGGGGCTTTATGAGGGGCAGAAAAGTCACGAGTAGAAAGGGTGCCTGTTTTGCCCTCAGCTGAAACCAATAAGCTACATTTTGGGGGCCTATCATGAGGGAGAGGAGTCCATTGGCAGACTGTCTTCCTCCAAACTGTGATTTCAGGTGCTGACTGCCACTATTGCAAGAACTGCCACTACCTCTCACCCTGTGATCTCTGAGGTTGGCATACAGTTCAAAAGAGAACTGGATAAATCATCTTAAGAGGAAAGATTTGTAGAGTTAGGCTGGGGGGGAAGGCATGGGAGTGGAACTAGGTGAGTTGCTCTTTCAGACAGCTGGCACG
Organism: Cetorhinus maximus; assembly: GCF_964194155.1. Classification (NCBI taxonomy): domain Eukaryota; kingdom Metazoa; phylum Chordata; class Chondrichthyes; order Lamniformes; family Cetorhinidae; genus Cetorhinus; species Cetorhinus maximus. The sequence continues at coordinate 102,465,312 of NC_135879.1, read as the reverse complement.
GATAAATTGGGCCTAATGGCTTCCTTCAGTGCTGTAACTAGTGTATGATTCTATGAAGGCAGAGGCCTTGCCTACCCACCTGCAATTGGATGTGGTGAGTCGGGGGGAATCGAAACCCAGGCAGGAACATGGTGATAGGCCTCACCACCTAATTTTCTAACCTCTAACCAGTTTGTTTCAACAATGTACATTTAAAATGCAGAGATGAAAAACAAAACTTGCTAACTAGACATATCATGTGACCAGCAGATCTGGCCTGGAGGAAATGGATCTACGGGGCTGAAAATTATGCTGTTTGCCACTCATTTAAATTAACTTCACGTCCTAACATCTGGTTCAAGTGAAATATTTAAGCCCCCGTTCAATATACAACTAGAGGTATGTATGAAATAAAATCAGGAAGGAAAGTGGGAGTCAGCGGTCCCTGCCTTTTCTGCTCTATATCACACTCCAGAAATAATAACCCATGTATACAGTGTAGAGGAAAAGCAGCCCCAGGTAGCTTTGTATCCATGGTCACTTACAATAGACATTTCAATCTTTTACTGTTGTGAGCCCACTCTGTTCTAGACCCAAGAGGCAACTTCCCTTTGAGGTTTACTGCCTCCGTAGTTTCCTGTCCATAAATTGGTGCTGTATTATGTTGCGAACCCATCCACAGAATGCCATATAAGTTCACCCCAGAAACACAGCTTGGAATCGGTGCATTGGTGGTCACAAACAGACTAAGGGACACACCGCCCTACATCCACCCTATCAGAGGCACCAGCTGAAAAGTCACGCTGGGATCTCCGTTTTCATTCAAGGCTTGATGGGGTAAACACAAAAGGGGTGAAAGTAAATGAAGCACGACCAAGCCCAAATTCTTAGAATGTGTGATCAATATCCTGTTATGCAATTTTTCACTGCGTAGTAAATGACAATCTGCCATTAATACTGGGCGTAGCATCCAAACAAATTCGATAAACTGCTTTGCTTCGTACCTGTCTGTGATTCATTTGAATCTGAAGCGATAAAGCATGGAAACTAAATGCATGCTGAGAGCCACTAAGTCTCACTTCCATTTCCAGTTCTACAAGTGTTGCTTTCATGGGTTATTGTTTTTCATTATTGTTATACAATTCAGCACATTGCTGTATCTGGATCCATTCCAAAAGTCAATCCCTTCCATGTGTTAGTCACATTCACAGTGTAATACATGTCCCAATAAATTTGTAATTGACCCTTATAAACCAGGAAATTGCTTCCAGGAGATTGCAAGCACACAATCTATAGTTTTCCATTTATTAAATTTATCAGTTTGTTCCCCAAAAGTCCAGTTATTCGGCATGGTCACTCCATTGAAGCAGCAGAAGGCCCCATTAATTAGGCTGGGACGCAGCAAATCTGAGTCCTAACCTCCACTGCTAATTTCCAAGAGGCCCTTATCCGGGGCAGAACCACCCCCCATCCTGGCATGGTCTTCTATATCTGAGTGCATGTCATTGGGGTGGGAAGACCCTGGATGGGATCTTCCCCAGGTCAAGCCAAGGATCTGCCTGGCAGCTGGTATTCCAGGTGAAAGGAAAACTGCCAGCCTCATGGCCAGCATATGTAAGGCCCACCTGGCCTGGGTCCTTGCTAGATCCCCAAATATCTCCTTTTGATCTTTTTGGTCCCTTTAGTCAGTAACTCCATCTAAATACAGGAAGTGAGTGTGCTAGCAGACTCCAGCAGGAAGCCTCTGAGAAGTTAAGCAGACATGTTACTTTTTACATTGCTTTTAGGTTAACCTGCAACTATTTCAACCACATCTACAGCTATGGTTAGCTGATCATGTCTACAATCAGGTAGACCTATTGTCACTTATACATGAGGGCTAGCTGTGGCATTACTTGATTCAGAAGTTCTATCTTTTTACAACAATATCTTTGCTGTTGAGCAGTCCCTCAGTGTGTCCACTGAACCACAGAAGGGCAGATCACTGGGTAACAAGGTGGTCTGTGAATCCCTGCCTTCAGATTCTCTCAATCTGATCCTCCAGCATATTGACGGTGGGCTATAGAGTGTCTTGTAGGATGTCACTGAACAACTGTAAAGCAATGGTCTGAATGTTCAGGCACTGGGGTCTCTGCTGCAAATGCCCTGTTGCTGTCATGAAATCCAAGGTAAACCACAGTCCAGAGAAGTTTTCTTGTATGACAGTGAGATGTGGCTAGTACTCTCCTCCACACTCCAAGCCTGATTGACAGGAGATGTAGACATGCTCCACTTTCTTGTGCAGACAAATAGTGATCTTCTTTTATAAGAAGCTCTAAACAGTCCTGATCTCTGGGCACTACCATTGAAGAAAGCAACTCACCCAGTGCTACCTTCTCAAGTGCACTATCAACATCCTTGTTTTTCTAGATAGCTATACTAATGCTTGTGACACTTGGGAAGAACTTCACAGAGTCCTGTGAGGCGTTGCCTTGTCCTGGGTGCTGACGGTATTAGCAAGCTATTATTCAGGCCTAGCAAAACAGAAAGGATAAATGTCAAAATGCTCATAGAAGAGACCCCTTGACACAATGCTTACATTGCAATATACAGTTAGTTTTTTGCTTGACTGTACCCTGTCAGTGAGTTAGTGATTATGGGAAAATGACATAACGAGAGCAAGATAGCAGAATAAAAGTAAAATACTGCAGATGCTGGAGATCTGAAATAAAAACAGAAGTTGCTGGAAGAACTCAATAGGCCTGGCAGCATCAGTTCTGAAGAAGAGTCATATTGGACTTGAAACGTTAACTCTGTTTCTCTCTCCACAGGAGAGACCTGCTGTGTTTTTCCAGCTCTTTCTATTTTTATTTAAGAGCAGGATGGCATTGGCCCTGAGCTTGAATAGGGCCTCCAGTTTTGCATTTCCCCACTATGTTGATGATCTTATAGTCAATCAAATCAAGCGTGGTCACTTCAAAGCAGTTAAGGCTTTAAAATTTCTGGGCTCTCTTCCAGCTTAGAATTGTTTCCTTCTGTTACGCACCATTTTCTGCTGTAAGTGGAGAAGTCGAAACTGATTGACTCACAATGACCGTCATGTATGTGAGTTAATCACCAGGCAGATTAATACACAAGCCGAAAGAATCCAAGCCCTAAAATATTCTGCCCTCACCGTTGTACCCATGCCAATATGTGAAATATTTATTAGTGTAGTTTCTTGTGATAGGATTTGCTTTATTATTAATACGTTCTACAAGCCTATTTTTTCATGCATTTTTATGCTCATTTGTGATTTCATTGTGGAGTAGTTATCGATGGAATGCAGATGAGCCCCAAAAATCTTTGGTGTCCAGAACCCCCAAAAATTCTTAATGTGGCTCTGGTTAATCAACAGACATCCTGAGAGCAGAATGTATGAGAGATTTTCTGATTAAAGCCTTTTTTCAATGTCAACATATGTGCCACTCTCAAGCATGACATCAAGGGCAGCATCAGTGATATTGATTTTAATTGCCCTCAGCCATTGAGAGAGGTGCATGGGAGTGATTACAATTAGGCTGAGTCCCCTCATTGACCTGAAATCACTCCTTTCCCATTCGGCACCATTTCGTCTTTACTGACTTTCACGGGTTGCGCCATGCTTTTAACACCTAGTCAGTGGGAGGCCCACACAGTTTAAGTTGTGGAAATCACGCCACTGGCCAGAAGATGCCATTGTGCATTTGGTGAAATTACTTCATGTCAAAACTTCTTGGGGGTCAGGAGGAGTGGGCTACACCCCTCAAGCCCACCAAAAAATCCTTTCCCCCTTCCCAGTCCTTACGTCTCCCTCTGCACAATGGCATCAGCTGTCTAAGCCCTTGTCCAGGGCGTGGGTTATGCCAAAGAGCAGTTCTTTGATCTCTGTATCCTGATCCGATTTCCCATTCCTGCCCACCAGCCCTGACGTCAGTACTGCTGCAATATTTAAGTGAAGTCTGGGTATTAAATTGGCCTGAGCCAACACTGACCTTCCGCAGTACATTCCCTCCCGCCCATCCCAAACATGCCGACCAGTAAAAATTGAGGCTGTATGAATCTGAGTGTGGTGAGTAAGAGTTTGCCACTTTCTAGGAACAACGTAGCTTCAATCCTCTCCCACTTGTGGGCAGTTGAGAATGCAGCCATTGGAACGTTTGCTGTAGCCCATGATGCAGTGCTTTAAAATTCATGACAGCGATCTGAGATACCACCACGCACAGCTTCTTGGAGATCACACTGACTGGAAATTTAAAGCCCAATTTTGCTTGTGAACAACCATGCAAAAAGGACCAACAGGACCTCCCGCTTGGTGTTCTTCCAAAATGAACTATGCACCAAAAGGAGTGTCTATCCTTGAATTATATATTTAGAATAAAAGTTATTGTTATTCTGCACAGTATACATTCTAAGCAACATAATCATGCTTGTAATATTTGTGAGATATGGTCTACTTCTGATAATTCCAAGTCATTGTTTACACCAATAAATTTGCATCGTCCAATCATTTTAATTAAGCAAGATGATTAATGCAACAATTTGGGGAATATTGTACTAAAAATTGAATTATCAGATAATTTGAATTGGGCAATTTTAAAATTAGGGAAGTGGAATGTTTGAGTCAGTTTTATTTTTAGGATTGAACATCTAAATGTAAACACCTGAATAAATTTGCAGATGACACAAAGATACGTAGGAAAGTATGTTGTGAAGAGGACATGAGGAGGTTGCTGACGGATATAGATAGGTTGAGTGAGTGGGCAAAGATCTGGCAAATGGAGTTTAATGTGGGAAAATGTGAAGTTGTTCACTTTGGCAGGAAGAACAAAAAAGCAGAGCATTACTTAAATGGAGAATGGCTGCATAATTCTGAGGTGCAGAGGGATCTAGGTGCTCTAGTACATGAGTCACAAAAAGTTAGTATGCAAGTACAAAAATATTAATAAGGTTAATGGAATGCTATCCTTTATTATGAGAGGGATCGAACATAAAAAGTTAGGATGTTATGCTTCAGTTATACAAGGCATTGGTGAGACTGCACCTCAAATACTATGTGCAGTTTTGATCTCCTTATTTAAGGAAGGATGTAAATGCATTGGAGGCGGTTCAGAGGAAGTTTACTAGGTTGATACCTTGAATGAGTGGGTTGCCTTATGAGGAAAGGTTGGGCAGACTGGGCTTGTTCCACTGCAGTTTAGAAGAGTGAGGGGTGATTTGATTGAAGTATACAAGATCCTGAACAGCTTTCACAAGGTGGATATGGAAAGGATGTTTCCCCTTATGGGTGAGTCCAGAACTAGGGGGCACTGTTTTAAAATGAGGGAGTGTCCTAAAATTTAGGACAGAGATGAGGAGAATTTTTTTCTATCAGAATGTTCTGCAACTTTGGAACTCTCTGCCTCAGAAGGCAGTGAGGTGGTGTCATTGAATATTTTTAAGGCAGATGTAGATAAATTCTTTGTTAGCCAAGGGAATCAAAGGTTTTCAGGGGTGGATCGGAATGTGGAGTTTGAATCTCAGGAAGATCAGCCATGATCTTATTGAATGGCAGAACAGGCTTGAGGGGCCGAATGGTCTATTCCTGTTCCTATTTCTTATGTTCTTAAATGGTGCGCATTCTCCAAATTGTTAACAAAACTAACAAAGCTTTAACAAAAACAAAAATACCTGGAAAAACTCAGCAGGTCTGGCAGCATCTGTGGAAGGGAGCACAGTTAATGTTTCGAGTCCGCATGACTCTTCAACAGAACTAAGGAAAAATAGAAAAGGGGTGAAATATAAGCTGGTTAAGGCGGGGGGGGGGGGGGGGGGGGGGGGGGGGGGTTGGGATAAGAGAGCTCGATAGAGGGCCAGTGATAGGTGGAGATAACCAAGTGATGTCACAGACAAAAGGACAAAGAGGTGTTGAAGGTGGTGATATTATTTAAGGAATGTGCTAATTAAGGGTAGAAAGCAGGACAAGCAAGGTACAGATAGCCCTAGTGGGGGTGGGGTGGGGTGAAAGAATCGAAAAAGGCTAAAAGGTAGAGATAAAACAATGAATGGAAATACATTTAAAAATAATGGAAATAGGTGGGAAAAGAAAAATCTATATAAATTATTGGAAAAAACAAAAAGGAAGGGGGAAAAAATCAGAAAGTGGGTGGGGATAGAGGAGAGAGTTCATGATCTAAAATTGTTGAACTCAATATTCAGAAGGCTGTAAAGTACCTAATCGGAAGATGAGGTGCTGTTCCTCCAGTTTGCGTTGAGCTTCACTGGAACATTGCAGCTGGCCAAGGACAGACATGTGGGCATGAGAGCAGGGTGGAGTGTTGAAATGGCAAGCGACAGGGAGGGCTGGGTAATGCTTGCGGACAGAACGAAGATGTTCTGCAAAGCAGTCACCCAGTCTGCGTTTGGTCTCTCCAATGTAGAGGAAACTGCATTGGGAGCAACGAATGCAGTAGACTAAGTTGAGGAAAGTACAAGTGAAATGCTGCTTCACTTGAAATGAGTGTTTGGGCCCTTGGACGGTGAGGAGAGAGGAAGTAAAAGGGTAGGTGTTGCATCTTCTGCGGTTGCATGGGAAGGTGCCGTGGGAAGGGGTTGAGGTGTAGGGGGTGATGGAGGAGTGGACCTGGGTGTCACGGAGGGAACAATCCCTACGGAATGCCGCCGGGGGGGGTGAAGGGAAGATGTGTTTGGTGGTGGCATCATGCTGGAGTTGGCGGAAATGGCGGAGGATGATCCTTTGAATGCGGAGGTTGGTGGGGTGATAAGTGAGGACAAGAGGGACCCTATCATGTTTCTGGGAGGGAGAAGAAGGTGTGAGGGTGGATGCGCGGGAGATGGGCCGGACACGGTTGAGGGCCCTGTCAACCACTGTGGGTGGAAAACCTCGTTTAAGGAAGAAGGAAGACATGTCAGAGGAACTGTTTTTGAAAGTGGCATCATCAGAACAGATGCGACGGAGGTGAAGGAACTGAGAGAATGGGATGGAGTCCTTACAGGAAGCGGGGTGTGAGGAGCTGTAGGCGAGGTAGCTATGGGAGTCGGTAGGCTTGTAATGGATATTGGTGGACAGTCTATCACCAGAAATTGAGACAGAGAGGTCAAGGAAGGGAAGGGAAGTGTCAGAGATAGACCATGTGAAAATGATGGAGGGGTGGAAATTGGAAGCAAAATTAATAAAAATGTTCCAGGTCCAGACGAGAGCAAGAAGCAGCACCGAAGTAATCATCGATGTACTGGAGAAAGAGTTGTGGGAGGGGGCCGGAGTAGGACTGGAACAAGGAATGTTCCACATACCCCATAAAGATACAGGCATAGCTGGGGCCCATGCGGGTACCCATAGCCACACCTTTTATTTGGAGGAAGTGAGAGGATTTTAAGGAGAAATTGTTCAGTGTGAGAACATGTTCAGCCAGACGGAGGAAAGATGCTGCCACACCTGCTGAGTTTTTTCAGGTATTTTTGTTTTTGATTTCCAGCATCCACAGTCTTTTGCTTTTATCTTAGTGTTTAATTGACTGCCACTCTCTTCAAGGAATGCCTACCTTGAAGAAGTTTTGCTCTTCTCTCCATCAGGATTTTCGTATCTCTCTTTTGCCTTGTTATATTTCACCCCTTTTCTATTTTTCCTTAGTTCTGTTGAAGAGTCATGAGGACTCCAAACGTTAACTGTGCTCCTTTCCACGGATGCTGCCAGACCTGCTGAGTTTTTCCAGGTATTTTTGTTTTTGTTTTCGATTTCCAGCATCCGCAGTTTTTTTGCTTTTATCTTTTTGTTTTTAACAAAGCTTTAATGTAGCTTTGATAAAATTGGGCCCCAGATCTGGAAATGTCTCACATTCTTCACATTATCTCTGCAAACAGCTGAATATAGTGCATACAGCTGGTATAAGATTCTGACTAACCATGCAGCTAGCCTAGCCCACGACTCCCTCTGATTCACACCCCACTGATGGATCTGCCCCACCCACACAACATCAATTTTTTGTTCTATTTCTTAAAGTCATTCAGGCTTTTTAAATTGTAAATCCATTAGGGATGACATTCACAGTGGGCACTATGGAACAAGCTCACAGCAAGGCAGCAGCCCGTTTAACACCACGCCCAATTTTCTTTCTCATTAACTTGGGAAGAACAATTTCACCTTGTTATCTTTAAAGGCTGGTTTAACATTGTTTAAGATGAGCGCTAAACTTCCCAAGTGTCTGCAGTTGGACTTGTATCCATGGATCTGGATGTGCTAATAATAGGCCTCCCAACCACATATCCTGCTTAACTATGTTTGCAGCAATATCTTTGAGATCAGGCTAAAACAGGCTACAAGAGCTGATTAGGGGTGTTCACTATTGCATTTGTTTGTTTTGCTTTCCCAAGTATGTTTATGAGAAAAAATGAATTTATCTCAGAACCATGGGTCCTTCAAAATACATTAGAGTTTCCTTAAATGGGATAGTAATTGATATATTCAACTGTTCTCTTTATTGCAAGATACAAGTCCCTATAGTTTATTACGCACAAACTCAGTAATATCTTAAGATGTATTCCAAAACGATGATTTTATTGCATACAATCATACACAAGTGTCATTATTTTTGATACAAAAATAAAAATAAAAATACCTGGAAAAACTCAGCAGGTCTGGCAGCATCTGCGGAGGGGAACACAGTTAATGTTTTGAGTCCGTATGACTCTTCAACAGAACTAAGTAAAAATGGAAGAGAGGTGAAATATAAGCTGGTTTAATGGGAGGGGAGGGTAGAGCTGGATAGAGGGCCAGTGATAGGTAGAGATAACCAAAAGATGTCATAGACAAAGGGACAAAGAGGTGTTGAAGGTGGTGATATTATCTAAGGAATGTGCTAATTAAGGGTAGAAAGCAGGACACGCAAGGTACAGATAGCCCTAGTGGGGGTGGGGTGAAGGAATTGAAATAGGCTAAAAGGTATAGATAAAACAATGGATGGAAATACTTTTAAAATAATGGAAATAGGTGGGAAAAGAAAAATCTATATAAATTATTGGAAAAAAAAGGGAGGGATCAAAAAGGGGATGGAGATGGAGGAGAGAAATCATGATCTAAAATTGTTGAACTCAATATTCAGCCCGGAAGGCTGTAAAGTGCCAAGTCGGAAGATGGGGTGCTGTTCCTCCAGATTGCGTTGAGCTTCACTGAAGCAATGCAGCAGGCCAAGGACAGACATATGGGCATGAGAGCAGGGTGGAATGTTGAAATGGCAAGCAACAGGGAGGTCTGGCTTATGCTTGCAGACAGACCGAAGGTGTTCTGCAAAGCGGTCACCCAGTCTGCGTTTGGTCTCTCCAATGTAGAGGAAACCGCATTGGGAGCAACGAATGCAGTAGACTAAATTGAGGGAAGTGCAAGTGAAATGCTGCTTCACTTGAAAGGAGTGTTTGGGCCCTTGGACGGTGAGGAGAGGGGAAGTGAAGGGGCAGGTGTTGCACCTTCTGCGGTTGCATGGGAAGGTGCCGTGGGAGGGGGTTGAGGTGTAGGGGGTGATGGAGGAGTGGACCAGGGTGTCTCGGAGGGAACGATCCCTGCGGAATGCCGCCGGGGGAGGTGAAGGGAAGATGTGTTTGATGGTGGCATCATGCTGGAGTTGGCGGAAATGGCGGAGGATGATTGTTTGAATGCGGAGGCTGGTAGGGCGATAAGTGAGGACAAGGGGGACCCTATCATGTTTCTGGGAGGGAGAGGAAGGTGTGAGGGCGGATGCACAGGAGACGGGCCGGATACGGTTGAGGGCCCTGTCAACCATCGTGGGTGGAAAACCTCGTTTAAGGAAGAAGGAATACATGTCAGAGGAACTGTTTTTGAAAGTGGCATCATCAGAACAGATGCGACGGAGGCGAAGGAACTGAGAGAATAGGATGGAGTCCTTACAGGAAGCGGGGTTGAACAGTTATAGTCGAGGTAGCTGTGGGAGTTGGTAGGCTTGTAATGGATATTGGTGGACAGTCTATCTTCAGAAATCATTATTTTTGATTCTTTGTTCATGGGATGTGTCACTGACAAGCCCAACATTTGTTGCCCATTCCTAAGTGTCCTTGTGAAAGTAATAGTGAGCCGCCTTCTTGAACCGCTATGGTCCATCTAGTGAACGTACACCCACAGTGCTGTTAGGAAGTGAGTTCCAGCAACAGTGAAGGAATGGTGATATAGTTCTGAGTGAAGATGTGTGTGGCTTGAAGGGGAACTTACAGGTGATGGCATTCCCTAGTGTCTGCTGTCCTTTGTCCTTTTAGGTGACAGAGGTCATGGGTTTGGAAAGTCCTGTTGAAGGAGGCTTGGTGAATTGATGCAGTGTATCTTGTAGATGGTACACACTGCTGCCACTGTGTACCAATGATGGAGAGAGTGAAAGCTAAGGTGGTGGAGGAGGTGCCAGTTAAGCAGGCTACATTCCTGAGTGGTGTTGGAGCCACATGCATCTAGGCTAGTGGGGAATATTCCATCACACTACTGATTTGTGGCTTGTAGATGGTGAACAGGTTTTGGCAGTCAGGAGGTGAGTTATTTACCACAGAATTCCCAGCCTCTGACCTGTTCTTGTAGTCACAGTATTTATATGGCTGGTCCAGTTCAGTTTCTGGTCAATAGTAACCTCTAGGATATTGATGGTGGGGGATTCAGCAATGGTAATATTGTGGAACGTAAGTGGAAATAGATGCTTTTTTGTTGGAGGTGGCTATTGCCTGGCACTTGTGTCGTGCAAATGCTACATGCCAATTATCAGCCCAAGCCTGAATGTTGGCCAGATTTTGCTGTAGGCAGGCACAGACTGCTTCAATATCTGAGGATTTGCAAATGGTACTCAACACAGTGAAATCACCAGCTAACATCCCTACTTCTGGTCTTATGATAGAGAGAAAATCATTGATGAAGTAACTGAAAATGGTTGGGCCTACGACATTACTCAATCTAAAAGTGATTTATGTATTAATTATGTGGTATTGCTATTATCACTATTATGTGGTATGAGAGAATACAGAGTACGGAAGACTTATTCTGCAAGACTTCAAAACTATAGCATAATATGTTTGATTTAAATTCCTATTTAACAAAATAAATAGATCTATCCTTGATCCCTTCCCATTCTCATCTATATGCTGCCCCTTGGCAACATCATCCAAAAACAGTGTCAGTTTCCATATGCAAGCTGATGACACCAGCCTCTACCCCACCGCCTCACATCCACTGTCTCTAAAATATCAGACTGCTTATCCGATACCCAGTACAAGGTGAACAGCAATTCTCCAACTAAATACTAGGAAGACCAAAGACATTTGTGTTGGGTCCCCTGCCACAAATTCTGTTCCCTTGCCACTGACACAAAACTTCTCCGCGGCCACTATCTCAGGCTGAACCAATGATGTGCAACATTTTTGTCCTATTTGACCCCGAGTTTATCCATATAGTCACTAAGATCACATATTTCCATCTCCTTAATATCGCCCGACTCCACCTTGCCTCAGTTCATCTACTGTTGAAACCCTCACCCATTTTGTTCCCTCTAGACTTGAGCAATGCTCCTGATTTTTTCCCACATTCTCCTTAAACTTAAGGACATCCAAAACTCTGCTGCTCATATCTTAGCTTTCACCAAGTCCCATTCGCCCATCGCCCTGTGCTCCCTGACCTACAGTGGCTCCCAGTTAAGCAGTACCTCAATTGTAAAATTCCTATTCTTATTTTCAAATCTCACTATATCCTTGCTCCTCCCTATCTCTAATTTCCTCCAGCCCTACAAATATCTGAGATACCTGCACTTCTCCAACTTTGGCCTCCAGAATATTCCCAATTTAAATCACTCTACTACCGATGATTATGCCTTCAGCTGCCAAGGCCCTATGCTCTGGAATCCACTCATACACCTCTCTGCTTCTCTGCCTCCCTTCCCTCCTTTAAGATGCTGTTTGAAACCTACCTTTGTCACCAAGCTTTTGGTCATCTGCCCTAATCCCCTTATGTGGCTCGGCGTAAGCACCTTAAGACATTTTACTATGTTAAAGGCCCTATCTAAATGTAAGTTGTTGTGTTTGTTGTTCCTGAGAGGAAATATTTTCTTGCCCAGAGGATGAGCAGCAGACCTATCGCTAGACCAGGAGACATGCTGACTTGCCATTGGGTGGGCAAGAATAACCCTGCTGCTTTGCCTCCCGATTCCTCTTCCGAGCTGCTCAGTGCCTGATGTTATGATGCAGCAGAAACTGAGAACTCCTCATGTGAAGAATCAGAGACATGAACTCCTGTTTTCTGCCTCTCACTTTGTGGTGCTCCATAGCACCCCACCATCTGTTTTATATTACAGGTGGAGGCGTTGTGTGGATTGAATGCTAGTTGTTGCTATACAATAATTCTGGAAGGGAACTGATGACTGAATTTGCTGAAATCATTCCTATGCAACCATTACTTCTTATAAATAATGGGAAATCTGGGAAAACATTCTTATTCTATTTCATATCTCCCCCCCCCCCCCCCCCCCCCCCCCCCCCCCACCCACCACCCCCCCCCACCCCAACCTGAGATGGACAACTACTTTTAGGTCACAGTCTGATGATGCCATAACTAAAGGATTAATCATAGCGATGGCATCACGATGGGTTTAGTGAATTACAATGTACAGCCCATTGCTGGGAAATAACAGCTACTGTGTATCATCTAAGGGCAGGAGGTGGTAGTGACTGCAAAGCATGAATCTTGCTAACAGCACCTTAAAGCAAAAATGACAAACTAAAGATTTAATGTCATCTTAACCACAGGGACAAATTTTGTCCTTTGTCACTCCTCCAACCCATATTTGATTCTAAATCACTTTTAGTATTTCACTGCGATGTTTGGGCTCATCAAGGTCAAGGATATTAGTGCTGAGGGATAGGGTATATTTTGATTATGGCAGCATCAAGCTCTAAGTCATCATCAAATGTGCAGGAAGACTTCCCCTGCTCTGCAATATTACGTTTTAACTACAAAAAACTAAATCTGACCAGTTGCTTCTGGAAATCACACCCTCTCTCCACCAAAGGCAGTTTTAATTAATAACATTAACTACTGTGATGCTCCATTCAATAGATATGCAGTGATATCCATGCTAAAATATTGTACTTGGAATTACAAGAATTCATTTCATAGTAACTCACTGCAGATTGATGCTAATTTTTTGGTGACACTGTTTTTCTCCAGGCCAGTCCTCAGTGCTGGGAGATGCAGCATTCTTCAACTTCTGTCCCTCAGTCTATGCAATCCTAAATCAGCTATAGCACAGGTCTAAAAATGAGAGATTTTCATCATGCGCCATTTGGCAAAACTAAATTATTTTTGATAAATGGATTTGCACTTTCATTACACATAAACCATGGTAGAAATCTTCTCAAAATCTTTCTCAATACAATTCTCAGAGCAGCAGCCTCTACTGCACCAGTGTGAACTTTTCCATTTCCCACACTGACCATCCTTATGACTTTCTGCAAACAGCATTGTTAATGGGGCCAATTTGTAGCAAAAATATAGCAAGTGTTTAACCATGAGGCTATGCCCATTAGAAACCAAGTTAAGACTATCAAATATTCATTCCAGTCATACATGGTTTCAGTTATAATGTTCCAGTAGATAGGAGAGGTTGTCATCTGATCAGTGTGAGTTGTATTAAAACTCAGATTCAGTGGTGAAAGTATATTATGTTAACCCATTACACAAAGTGTTTGATGAAAGTTCCCAAAATGGATAATAATACTGATATCTCTCACATTGATGATCATTGACAGATGTATATCCTGAAATTATTTCAAGGCTGTAATCTTGTTTCAAGATTTTCTTTTTGATCTTGTAATGTCAGCAACATTGGGAAGCCAGTATTTGTCCCACATTCCTAATTGCCGTGAGTGTGGGACTTGAGTCACATGTAGGTCAGACCAGGTAGGAGTGACAGTGTCCCTACCATGAAGGACATATTTTAACAGCAGATCAGTATTTTCAATGCTCACTTTCTGGCAATGAGCCACAAATTGTCAAATTTTATTTTTTTTAGTTTCACAATTTACAATGATGTGATTGGAAATCACAACCACTGATGTGCTAGTCCCATATCATCATTCCTGGGCCATCTCATCCTGATGGAATAAATGATGTGAAGATCACTTTGTGGTTTCTAGCTGCTTATGTATTGCTCTAGTATTCTGCTAGTGCTGCTGATTCGCAGGCAGATCTCATAAAGCAGCAGTCCATTTTAAACTGCAACTTACAGGCCAGTATCTTGGCACTCTAACAAGTTTACTTCTGCGTTTCTGCTGACTGCACAAGACCATTGTGCAAGGGAGTTGGTGACCACAGCACAGCACAAAGTACAATATAAAAACAGCTCATAACACCTCTAAATCCCTCAACAACATGGCTACATAGAGGTCAATCCTCAATGTTACTTTTGAGGTTTACCCTCTTACATTCAGTTTCAAACATTATGGGAATCATTACTTTCACTTATACTGCACTTCTATGACCAGTAGCTGTAGCATGTCTCCTTACCTGAGGAAATACGTACTTCCCTAGAAGAAATGCAACAATAGTTCAAAAGACTGATTCCTGGGATGAATAGAGACATTCAGTAGACTGGGCATTTATCCTGTAGAGTTTAGAAAAATGAGATGTGATCTCATTGAAACATTTGAAAACCTTAAGGGCCTTGACAGGATGAATGCTGAGGGGATGTTTTTCCTGGCTGGCATGTCTAGATCTAGGGTTATAGTCTCGAATAAGTGGTCTGTCGTTTATAACTGACATGAAGAGACATTTCTTCATGCAACAGCTTGTGCGTATTTGGAATTCTCTATCCCAGAGATCTATGGATGTTCAGTCATTGAGCATATTCATGAGAGATTGAGAGATGTTTTGATACTAAGAGAATGAAGGGATATTGGGTCGTGCAGGAAGGCGGAGATGGGGTAGATGATCAGCCATAACTTTATTGAATGGTGGAGCAGGTTCGAGGGGCCGAATTGCCTACTCCTGCTCCTAAGTGTTACGTTCTTATGTGAAATACAGCCAAAAGGAGCTGAATGAAACCAAGAGCAGCACCTGCCTTCAAAATAGATTCTGTCCAGCAGGAAAGAACCTTCCATATTCATGCTTCCATGAATGTGGAGACCACCTGCCCCTTCAAACTATTGTGTTAATGCCGGGATAAATGGGCGGGAGCATCTGTCACTAATAACATGAAAAAGACTCCGCAGAGAGTTCATGAAGTGCCTAGAGCTTAAACGGACTGCTTCAGCACTTTATAAAACTGGATTCAGATCTCTT
Source organism: Cetorhinus maximus (assembly GCF_964194155.1). NCBI lineage: Eukaryota > Metazoa > Chordata > Chondrichthyes > Lamniformes > Cetorhinidae > Cetorhinus > Cetorhinus maximus. The sequence continues at coordinate 102,450,026 of NC_135879.1, read as the reverse complement.
AGGAGTTATACTTCACCCATTGCCAAGCCTAAATCATGTGAGATAATTTGCAAGGGAGGGGGTTTCACACTCCTTGGATTTAGTTTTGCTCTGGAGTCAGAGCATGCCTGTAGTACCACTTTGCCTAACTGCGTACCTGAAACAGCTTTGCCTTGGCCAGAAAGCATCATGTCTGTAGACATTGACAGTCTGATGAATAAATACAGCTTGTTGTCTGACCCTGAGTCCTACAGAGCAGGAACGTCCCAGTTTCAATCCATGGGACGGGTTTTATGATTGCCCTCCGCATACCTGCTCTCAGAAGGTTAACAAGCAGCCAGGGCCCTGTTTCTAACTTCTATTCATTCGACCTCTAACGGGGAATGCTCATGTGAGCAGACAGCATGGAGACTGAAGGTGTGATGCACCCCATGAGCGAATGTTCAGCTAGCACAGATCGAGGCGGATATCTGGTTAAGTAGTGAGGCACGGAAAGGTGACCAACACGCTTGGAACTGTACTCCCAGTCTCTTTCGGGACAGCAGGAATAATAAAACCATAACCCCTCCAGCCTCCTTAAAAATAAAGTTACGTTCCAAAAAAAACAAGACTTGCAGAATTGAACAACTGTGCAGAACGACTGCGCTCTTAGCTGCAGCAAATGAAACTACCAAGGAAGTGCCTTCAACCGCAGAGTTGGGGCTTGAGGAATTGTCTCCCGTGGATTATGAATCCTACCCTGCAAACTGAAACAAAGCACCACAGCCAAGAAGCGCCCTCCGATTCCGCCCTTCCACCTTCACTTATCTGGAAATCGGAATTACGTGCATTCGCAGGAAGTCACTTGGCCCAGTCACAAGAACAGCGGCGGATGAGTAAGTGAGAGTAAGTGCGAGGTAGAGCAGCGCCGGGGGAGCACCTCGTCACGCAAAGGGGAGCGTCAATGGAAACGCACGGGCGGGTCTAACACAGGGTGCGAGGCTCAGATTCGCCAATGCGCAGAGCACAAACGCTGTTGTCAGTGTGACTCGTGCGGCCAGATCCCGGACTGTCTTTACAGCGAGCGGTTCCAGTGTATGTTCCAGTTGTGCCTGGGTGCATGAGAGAGACTGAAGGTGATCGCGTAGCTCCAACCCTCTGAGGGAGAGAGAGAGAGAGAGAGAGAAATAATCAACAGTAGGGTTGATTCTCACAACAAACTCAGCTTGCGGGGAAGAGCAGCAGCTGACAAGGGAAGGACTTACCGCTCTCTGGTATGCGCGACTCGCTTTTGAATCGTGGCTCGTAAAGCAGACTTGTGTCACAGGTAATGTTGGAACTGAATTGTGTACTTTCTTTCTCTCGTTTGTGATTTTTCTCTTTTTTTTTGAAGGCGTTGCATATTTTGACCTTTAAAAAAGGAGCAGATGGTGCGAATTGTTCTGAGTTTGCCTTTATCATGCTTTGCAAAGTGCAAGTGTTGCTGGATAGCAATATGCTTTATCTTTTTTTTAAATGTTATTTTGCGCTTTGGGACGCCACTTTTAAACAGTCCAGTTTCAAACTTTTTGAACCGAAAATACAGAGCCACTTTTTTTTTGGTTAATTGCAATTTTATCGATTTTTTTTAACCATTTGAAGTCTGAAGTAACATTTTTGCACCAAAGTTAAACCGCGGCTAGACCTGCCGCGTATTGAAGCGATGTCTATAATTATCTAAAATAATAAACTGGAAATACTTGACAAATGCGTTCGCAAACAGGATAAATGTTATTGTGTCGCCCGCGACCCTCTTTCTTCGAACTCGCTGTTTTAAAGGTGTCTCGCCATAGGCAAGTTTCTAAAATAATGTCCAAATTTTAAGAGTCGTATCTTTCAACTTGGCAGTGCGGGTCACTGTGTTATTTTACAGTGCGAATACTGATCAATTTGTTTAGGATTTCTGGACTTTGACTCTTCTGAAGTATATAATCGCGGTGTCAGGTTGCATTCATCCAGTTCAGTTGGCATAAATGCAGAGGTTTTAAAGAGGAGTCTTCACAGTATCTTAAACCTTAAGCTACTTACATTCGGCTTGATGCATGGTACCCTTAACTTGAGGCAGGGTAACTTGCCTTGATCAGTTTAAGAATAAATCCGCTGCACATCGTCCTTATTCTCGTTTTGGGGCTTGAAGTTACTTTGGTACGTGATCTCCCACGCCTGAATACCGTACCAGCAGCAAGCTTCGCAAACCAGTCAATCTCTTTCCTCTTTGGGTAAGATTGTCCAATTGTGGTTTCTGTTATTATGGACTTGCGACTGTTACAGGCTGATGGAGCTGCCGAAGCTCGTTTCACTTTTAGTCTATCAGACTCTGGCGGATTAAAATCACTTGGCAGGACCGAGAAGACGGATCAGCTGCCATCTCGGTCTTGTCAATTTCAGAAATGGAAGTGAAATCGCGACGGAAACACGGCGGTGTCCTTTCATTGGCCACAGCCAGCACTGCACGGGCTATGACTATAGATTTGTGAAGCGCTGTACTCAGTTGCTAGTCTGAGGATAGACTTGCTCGGATTACTGTATTGAGCGCCGATTGAGATCGAACCCCTGCTATCCACCCATTCAACTGTACACAAAGAAAGTCTGAGATATAGTCAACTTATTGAAATTCTATTTTTAAGACTCTTCAGTCGATGGTGTTGCATTTTCACTCGTAAATACCCAGGTAAAATGAAGTGCATTGACCTCTTTCTGACATGGGAGTGCTCATTGGTATATTCTAAGACCCATGTTTAACACAAATGCCCTGTGACTACAGTCAAATGTATTTCTGTCAGAGGGCCTCCCCCCTCCATCCCTTCTCAACTCGTCGCCATTCATCCAATCGCAGGCCACTCTTCAGAGCCGACTTTTGTTTACCAGTCAGAGACACTTCTATTGCAACTAATGCTTTACTTCCTGGAGATTTAGCTCCGCTCTCCCCTCTGCCGCACCGAGGCTACTGTGCTGCCGTTCCCACACGATCTTGCTGTTTTGAAGTCCCACGTGTATTGCGCGGCCGCTGGCGTGCAGAAGACTTTATAAAGCTTTCAGTGTGGCATGTTGTTACATTCCGCATTTGGGCTCACAATGGATCGCTAGCCTCGACTTCAGCACGGCTGAAGGCAGATGTATATTAGCGAGACTCTGAAGAGGTTGGTCAGCAGCCCATTCCTCCCCTTGTGCTTTGCCTTGCTTTTGGGTCGACCCTCAACGTTTTGGGAATTCTCCGCTTGTGGGCTAATTAACGAGTGGAAATGGCAGCAGACAGCGCCGTATTCAGACGCTGTTAGCCAGTTCAAAAAGCCAGAATCGCCCATTCATCATTCACTGACGTTCTACCGCGCCGCATAAAAATTACACTGGATGAAAGGGAATTTTATTAAAAAAAAACAAAAGCAGTGATTGGGGAAACGGACCCCCTTATTCGTGTGAAACAAAAGCAAATCCTGAGGATTTTCTGGTGGGCGCTGTGCTCCGGGAGTGCAGTGGGCTGTGTAGATGTAGCTCAGAGTGGATGTTATTACACTCGATGGGTTTCTCTTTTCAAACAGTTGTTTCTTTCAATAGAAATTAATTCGGTTAAAGCCCAAAAAAAAGAGACATGCACCTAGCACATCTTTCATGTCGGTCGCTTCTGTTCCCTAAACCGCCTCCCTCACCCTCCCAAAAATAAAGATTGTCTCTTGTCGGAACACTAGTCTGTTGAGCAGGATTAAATCTTAACTTCAAACCACTGTAACAACAAATTGGGCTTTAGGGCTCCAGAACATATTCTGGAGAAACGCTGATATTCAATTCCATGAGCAAGCAGTTCTTGGTTCATTTATCTTAGCCAAAACATGTTTCCCACTTTGGGAATATCAGGGGCGGGCAGAATGCTGGGAATGCTCGCCTGTGTCCCAGTGCCGAGCGGGGCCAGGCCAGCTTTCAGTTCTGAGGTTGGCTCTTACCCCCTAAAGCCCTATTTGTTGTTACAGTGGTTTGACTTTCCCTCCACGGAAGCGAATCGGTGCATTGTATACCTCCAGCAATTCTGTTTTATCTCACATTAGTTTTCTTTGTAAGTCACACATTCAGGAGCCTGGCATTTGCCTCTCTATTGAATGACACAATGGGGATGTATAATAAGTTACATCGTCCGTTCTGGATAATGCAAGTCGATAGGTTGTGAAGGACGTAAACATAGATGTGAACAAATACTAGTTTCGTTCAGGCAAAATGATTTTCAGGCGTTAAAACGAATTCTATTGACAAGACCCATGTAAACACACTGTTCTTTCTCTCCTCAGCGGGTGCAGGTCCCAGAAGAATCTCAGTATCCTCCGAAGAGTTCCTGTGCATTTCCATGTGGAGTTTACCCCGTACTCCCTCCGCTGGTTTAACAATTCCAGACTGAAGTCTTCCGTTATGGCTACATTGTTTCTGGGGCTATTCCTCTTCCTGCTCCATCCGGTGGTTGTGCCCTCCAGGCCGGCTTTTCACCTGAACCGCGTGCCCCCGCCTCACGCCCTGCGTTACTTGTTGCAAAACAACCTTTCCAGCCACGACATCTTCCGGCCCGCCGTCTTTCCGAACGGTACCATCCAGCGGCTCCCTCACACCATCATCATCGGCGTGAGGAAAGGTGGCACTCGGGCTCTGCTGGAGATGCTGAACCTCCACCCGGAGGTCAGGGCGGCGGAGAGTGAAATCCATTTCTTCGATTGGGAAGGGAATTACGAGAAGGGTCTTCAGTGGTACAGCCGCCAGATGCCACTCTCGTACCCCCACCAGACCACGGTCGAAAAGACACCGGCCTACTTCACTTCACACAAAGTGCCTGAAAGAATCTACCACATGAACCAAACTATTCGCCTCCTTTTAATCCTGCGGGACCCAACGGAGAGAGTCATATCGGACTATACTCAGGTATTATTTAACAGAATGCAAAAACACAAACCGTTCCAGTCGGTCGAGGAGCTGCTCGTTCGAGATGGCCAGATCAATGTTGACTACAAGGCGATCAATCGCAGCTTGTATTATACCCATATGCAAAACTGGCTGAGGTATTTCCCCCTCAGCCAAATACACATTGTGGACGGTGACAAATTGATCAGGGACCCCTTTCCAGAAATGGAAAAAGTGGAGAAATTCCTGAGGCTCTCGCCGCGGATTAACCGGTCCAATTTTTACTTCAACAAAACAAAAGGATTTTACTGCCTCCGAGATGGCGGGAGGGAGAGGTGCTTGCACGAGTCTAAGGGGAGAACACATCCGCAAGTAGACTCCGCTGTACTCAACAAATTACACGGCTTCTTCAATGAACCAAACCGCAAATTCTTCGACTTGGTTGGCAGAACATTCGATTGGCATTAAATGAATGTGTGTGTGCAGAATGCAACTGAGGCTCCTTTTTTCTAAAATCTATTATATACAATGTACAAAACTATACTGAAATAGTAATTTAAGTGGATTTCCTTAGAACGAGTAACTATACAATATTACAAGTAGACCAATCTTTATCCAGAGCTAGTTATATTTTTCTACATTGTCGCAACGATGCTGTAAAGCTCAACTTCCCGATCGATGTAAGTTCTATTTCTTTCATTAGCGATGTAACAGAACTGCTACAAAGAGATAAGATGGTGTTTAATGGACTTTGGGCGGGCTGGGGGCGGGTGTGGAAACAGTATGATCCAATATGCGTTTCGCAAAGGCCGGGACCATGTCGTTTAATGTTGGAACTCCATATATATCTCTATGATTCTCCTTTATACTTTGCAAGAAAATATTCTTTTCTCCAAAGAGTGCAATATTTTGCTGGGGTTATGTTATTCACAAGATGTTGCACAAACGCTGCTATTGTTCGTGGCATTAAGCACTTCCCACAACTGGACAATAACAGGTTCTGAGCGGATGGCGGGAGTTTGATGTGTATTCCATTAAACTGAGCGCGCCATTTCTATATTTGCTACTAGTTCCCACAGTATTTCAGTTTTAATTTACTTTTATTTATTTCCGCGGGAGGGCGCGGTAAGTATGAATTTTTTGTATTGGGTATCCATGCAAACTTGTTCTGGATACTGTCATTTTTTTTGTAAAGTACGGATTTTTCCGCTAATATTGTACTAACCAGACCGTAAGCTATGAAATAAAGCAACAATGTTTTTAACATGGAGATCTCATCTTTTATTTACCTTATACCATGTTATACTCGTCATTTGCAATCCAATTTCAATTGGAACAGAAGTAAATCTGAAGTAAACCAGAATTTGGAATCACCATGACTGCCGTAGTGAATATTTTTCATCCAATGATAGCTTTTGGGAAACGCTAAAACATAAGCCATTACCCAAGTATAAAGCTCCCCAGCCCCCACAACCCTAAGCTTTTGTTTAATCCAGTCCTATCTTTAAACTAACAACTTTCACCTGAGAAAATGACCAATACCTTCAGCTTTAGGAGCCAGCATTAATTAGAGTCCCCATCCACTCCATCCCCCACATCTCATAGACTCCTGTTGACACATCACCACCTTGTTGCAATATGTTCACTCTTCCGTGACCAAATAGCACAGAAACCCTAAGGGAACTTGACTTGAGCATGAGAGCTGGACTGTCAGTTAATGGCGAGGACTGGCAAGAGGCACCGAGACAGGCATTCGAGCATTCATTGTGGGATGTGGGTGTCGCTGGCAAGACCGGTATTTATTGCCTATTCTATATGGTCTTTACCCCGGTAGCCTGCTAAGCCATTTGAGAGTCAACCACATTGTTGTGGGTCTAGAGGTTACACTGGCTAAAGACGGCAAATTTCCATCCCTAAAGGATAGTGATGAATTAGATTTACTTTTTCGCCATAGTCCAGTAGCTACAGTATTATTATTATTATTGATAATAGATTTCTTATTCCAGATTTATTAACTGAATTTAAATTCCCCAGCTGTCATGCCATGATTTGAACTCCTGGGTGGGATTTCAACTCACTCAAAACCCATTCCTATGCACAGAGTTAAGATGGGGGGCTTGATCTTAACCCCGTTTGTTTCAAGGGCCCAAATACTCCTTTCAAGTGAAGCAGCCTTTCACTTGCATTTCCCCTAACTTAGTCTACTGCATTTGTTGCTCCCAATGCGGTCTCCTCTACATTGGAGAGATCAAATGCAAACTGGGCGACCGCTTTGCAGAACACCTGCGGTCTGTCCACAAGAAAGACCCAAACCTCCCTGTCGCTTGCCATTTTAACACTCCACCCTGCTCTCTTGCCCACATGTCTGTCCTTGGCTTGCTGCATTGTTCCAGTTAAGCCCAACGCAAACTGGAGGAACAGCACCTCATTTTCCGACTAGGCACTTTACAGCCTTCCAGACTGAATATTGAACTCAATGACTTTATACCTTGAACTCCCTCCTCCATCCCCACCCCCTTTCTGTTTCTTCCCCCTTCCTTTTGTTTTTTCCAATAATTTATATAGATTTTTCTTTTCCCACTTATTTCCATTATTTTTAAATCTATACTTTTTATGCCCTATTAGTCTTTCCACCCCACCCCCACTAGAGCTGTACCTTGTGTGTCCTGCCATCCATTCTTAATTAGCACATTCGTTTGGATAATATCACCACCTTAAACACCTCTTTGTTCTTTTGTCTGTGATATCTTTTGATTATCTGCTCCTATCACTGCTTGCTTGTCCCTACAACCACACCACCACCCCCCCCCCCCCCCACGACTTCTCTTCCCCACCCCCCATCTTAAACCAGCTTAGATTTCACCCCTCTCCTAATATTACTCAGTTCTGTTGAAGGGTCATGAGGACTCGAAACGTCAACTTTTTTCTTCTCCGCCGATGCTGCCAGACCTGCTGAGTTTTTCCAGGTAATTCTGTTTTTGTTTTGGATTTCCAGCATTCGCAGTTTTTTGTTTTTATCTCTTGTTTTGAGTGAGTTGGAATCCCACCCAGGAGTTCAAATCATGACATGACAGCTGGGGAATTTAAATTCAGTTAATAAATCTGGAATTTAAAAAGTTATTTTCAACAATGATCACCATGTAACTACAGGACTATCATTAGTCCAGGTTTCATAACCGATTTGCTGCCATTCCTTAATCAGACATGCTCACACATACCGCAGACAAGGGCCACACACTTGACTTCAACACACAAAATGGCTGCAAGGCTCCCTACAGGGCATTCTGATCACTGTCATTCCAGAAAGTCGTGGTAAATCCCAGCCCAACACATACCGGGCCTCAGCCTGCAGTCCTAGCAAATTGACACATTTCTCGGTGGTAACTGCAAGAAGGTCCCCCCACCCCCCAACCCCTCCTCCCCCGCAACACCCCACAACATTGTGGTAACTCACAGCTTTATCCAGGATATAAAGGTGATTGAGATGAGCGTGGGATATATCCCAATCCGAAGGAGTAATGTTCAGCTTTCACCTGGGACTAGGGAAATCATAAGCATGGTAGGGCCTGCTGAACGTTCGCTCAGCACAACATGGTTCCCCACCCCGCCCATCCCTCCAACAGGGAAACCAACTCCATCACAAAATATACGTGAAAATGCAACAAAGTCGAGGCCATGAATTTGGCTGCTTTAAGAAAGATACAGACAATCATTCCTTTGATCTCGAAGTATATGTAAACTGCTCAATAGTTTTTTGATTAAGGATTCGATGGGCGCATCATTTAAAACGCATATGTAGTATCATTTGTCCAAATGTTTTACAGTGTGCAAAGTGAACTCCAAGCTACAGTACACGCTCACAGTATATCTGGATCTCAAAAATATGTGGTATCGAAATGTCCCATCTCGTTATTTGCCCCTCTTGCAGTCCATGGAAGAAAAGCAGTTTGTGATCAAGATTTGCATTTTTGACATTTCGGAACCAAAGTCATCAACGTTCGCGTGCCATTGCTGCCTGTTGTAGCCTCGAATTCCATATCTGGAAACAATGTTTTAATCTATTGCCCGTTTTCCCAACATATAGAGTAGATTATTGCTTCTTTATGTATTTTAACATGTAGCCCCATCTCTAAAATAAATTATAATCTCCACTGCCTAGTATAAAGCTGGGGATTAAAATATTACATGTATCTTTAATACTCCGACCTCCAGTCTAGAAGAAATGCATTCATTCTTCGCTGTATCAAATGATTAAATAACCATCTGAAATCTGTCAGCAGGTTCCGCTGTAACAAAGCATTGGGTACAGTTACTGTTAATAGTCTATTTTCTATCGCTATTATAAAACTGTGTTACATTTACAGCCTTACATTTATTGAAGAACAAACCATTTGTGTTGGTTGGGGTAAGTTGGAAATCCGCTTCACCGTAAAGTATGCAGTATTCTGCTTCCGGCTTTCTGTTTGGCAATAGTTTGTTGTGGAAGTGTCATTTCTAATCTGTGACATTTTTTGTACATGTAAATATGTAACACAGATAAGTGGGGTTTTTTAAAAAAAACAAGTATTATGGAGACAACTGAGCACTAAAAGTATAACGTGGGAGAAACAAAGTTAGCATTTCAGGTCGATGATCTGAAATCCGATTTTGACAAAGAGTTAATTTTGTTTCTCCATAGATGCTGTCAGGTGTATTTCAAGTATTTATATTTCAGATTTCCAATATCCACAGGACTTTGCTTTTGGCAAATAGTAACGCGCTGTATTCAGCCAGCAGTGCAATTGTTAAACAGCCTTTTAACAATTACAAGCATAATCCCATCGGTTAAATACTCTTCCCATCATATTGGGACACTTTACTATATTAAAGGCGCTATATAAATGCGAGTTGATTTCTTACCTTTAAAATTGATTTGTCGTTTCCCACTTTTTAATCCAAACTACCTAATCAAACACCGTAAGCAACCATTTGATCTTGGAAGATTTTTCTTAAAAAAAACAGGTTTCTTTTTACGAGTGTTAGAAAAGATGCTGAAGGTTCAGTCAGCTCTAGGGTCTAAAATGGTTTAGTTAATTAATGTTTAATTGCCTGATCATTCTGTTTAGTATCAATTCTCTACACAAGCCAGTGCCATGCAAATCAAGCATCATTTAGCATTCCCCTTGTTTTTCTATATTTTTGACTTTTACCACTGACCATGTGAGTTCTGTGGAAAGGCAGCTCAGTCGATCGTTACACAGCGTGATCTCCAAATGAATGAGATCCTGTTCCCAGTCGCCTGTTGTTGGTGTTCAGGCAATTGTTGGCTGAGTTGAAATAATGCCATTTCGGAGGCAATGAATTCCAACTTCAGAGTGAGCTGCACAGTTGTTGCTCACCTTCGGCATGTAAATAAAGTCCATTTCAAAAAAAAATAACCATGTCATAATCTGCATCTTTCTGCTTCTAAAACTTGTGGAAAGATTTACATGTATCAAACGCAGCAAGAATTCTTTTCAATTTTAGCAATGTGAGTAATCTCATCAATAATGGAACAGTGCCCAGGTTTTAAACAGTAAGTTTTTTTTTAAAGTGTAAAGTCCCCCTTCCCATTCTGTTCCTCTGCTTCTCTACTATTGTGGTCCCGGGGTTAACCGATTTATGGTAAATCGAATACCATATTCACTTAAATAGTGGGACAGGGAACATGAAACCTCTGCAATTCTGTAATCTAGTGCTCAGTTTTAAGGTCTTCATTTCCTCACTACCTGCCCTTTGAGCCCAGCTTGACTTGCGTAGCATTCGGTTACTGAGCTATACATAAAGATCACAGATCACGCGGTAAGGGTGACTTAATGATTTAGAAGTTACAGAATGCAATTTATGACGATATGCAGAAGCCAGGTTAACTGCAAATGCTCGGTTGTTGCTTTTGAATTGCTGCAAAGCCGTTTCAGTTTCCCAACAATGTAACAGTGCAGTATAATGCCAGTCAGGACCCGACTTCATTCCAGAGTGAATCAATGTGAGAAGTTTTGGATCGGACGAATTACTCACACCCGTGAGTATGACTGCAGCAGCGTACCAAAACTATTTTCTAAAGTGCTCCCTTGAAGCAAAACTTAGTTAAATGCTTTGAGGACATCAATGATCTCCACTTTTGCAAAGGCCAGAGCAGAGCTCTGCACATGTTTGGAAGCGAGTTCAATTGTCAGTTGCGGCGGTATAAAGCAAAGCAAGCCTGCCCGAGTGGAATTAATCCTCTCGACACTGAGCTGAGACAGCCTGACGTCAGCCAAAGTCAACACTCTTTGTCAAAGTCAAACACAGTTGTATTTCAGTTCCTGGTACCCTTGTAAAGGTTGTGTGTTTAAGTCAGTCTCCCGAGACATACAAAGCAAGCTCCAATACAATGATGAGGGAGTGCTGCATTATCGGAGGTACAGTCTTTCAGATGAGGCAGTAAACCATTGCCTCGTCAGCCCTCTCACGTGGACAAGATCCCAGAACAGCCGAGCAGTGGCCAATATTTATTGCTTAATGGAGATCAATAAAAAAAAGTAACCTGGTTATTATCGCAATTTTGTGGGACTTTGCTATATTTAACTCTCGTATTTTCCACATTAGAACAGTGACCTCACTTTAAAGGTATTTTCAATTGGCTGTAAAGCACTTTGGGATGCCCTGGGGTCGTGAAAATATATAAATATACAAGTTAGTCCTTATGCACAACCTAAATTGGCTTAAGTGTCCAATTAACGACATCAAAACCTAAACATTGTTTTAAGATACGCGAGTGGAGACTAGGAGATTGGCTCCGCTGATAAATTCAGAGTTATATTAAAGTGTTCCCCTCTTCTAAACCTTTCTTCCTCGAGCTGCCCCCCCCACCCCTCCTTTTCCGTTACCTGTTTTCATCCTTTGGTGTCGAAAAAGATAGCGGGAATATCATCACATTTTTACAATGAGTTCTTTGGTGACTAATGAGACCTATTTCTGCTCAGAATCAACGTTGGCAGATTGAACAGTATGCCCTGTTACTTGTTATAGCACCATTGAAGTGGTTGAGTAACAGAAAGCAAAGTTCGAACGAGAAAATGTTATTTATTGGAAAACGGATCCATATTGTATTATACACTTGAATCCCTTCGTTCGTGCTCATTGTAGCTCATGTCCAGGCCAACGTGAGTCTCAGATAACATTCCCACCACCCTCTTCTGGCCTCCCAGTGTGCCCCAAAACAATTTCTCTCATGATGAGACAAGTCAGGCACTGGTACTGGGAGACAGGATTACTTTTGCTTTCTGTGCTCTGAGACTGCATGTTCACAATAGTGAACAGATTGATTTCATAATGAGTGGGAAACTGGGCTGGATTTGCCTTCCAGTAGCATTTTCTGAATCTCTGCCAATGTGAAAAAAGGAATGGTATGCAACGGCAGGTCAAGAGAGAGGTGACTGGGAGACATACTTAATAGGAAGAGAGACTTAGAGCCATACTAGAAACCTATAGGGGCAACTGCATTAGATTTTCTAATTTACATGTAAAAGTGAAAAGTCATTTCAAAATGCACCCATGGCTCGCACAATTCATAACAATTGGCAGCAGTAATACCAGCAAGGGAAATTTGAGCTAACAGTGTAAGTAGAGAAGCTTGATCAAACAATAATATCTGAGACTGACTGCTTCAGCAATATTTTAGTTTCTACTCTGAGAGTTACCGAAAGTCCTTGATGTTTGGGAAGCTGATGATGAGAGAGTTGGTAAGATTGGTAACATTTAATAATATGCCCTTGGCGAGCATGGGATCTTATATCCTGTTCTTGGAAGCATTGAAAATTTACAGTACAGTTGGAGGCTATTTGGCCCATCGTGCATTTCCCAGCTGAAGAAAACCTATCTAATCTGTTCCCACTTTCCAGCTCTTAGCCCATAGCACTGTAGGTTATGACACTTTAAGTGCATTTTTTAAATGTGATGCGAATTTCTATTTCTACTATTCTTTCAGGCAGTGGGTTCCAAGCTCCATACACCATCTGTTTGAAAGATTCTCCTCAATTCCCTGGTAATCCTTCTGCCAATATGTCCCCTGGTTATTCACCTCTGATCCGGGAAATTGGTCCAAACTGTACAATCTACAGTCTTTTTTTTTTTGCATCTCAATTAAATCTCTTCCCAGCTTTCCTTGCCCCAAAGAAAACAACCCTAGGCTATCCAGTCTTTTCACATACCTAAAATTCTTCATGCCTGGCAACATCCCTGTAAATCTCCTTAATACCCTTGTTAGTGCAATCACATCCTTCCAGTAAAGCAATGAACAATACTTTGGCTGTAGCCTAAGTAGTATTCCATACAGTTCTAGCATAACTGCATACACATAGTACTGAACCCCACTGAAAACAACCTTCTAGTCACAAAAGCACCCATTGACAATTACCTGTTGCTTCCTGCCACTGAACCAATTTTGGATCCAACTTGCTACTTGCCTGAGGACTCCATGGGCTTTTACTTTATTGACCAGTCTGTCATGTGGGAACTCACCAAAAGCCTTTCTACAATCCATGGAGGCTACATCAAACATGCTTTGCTCATCAACCCTCCTTGTCATCTCCTTAAAAATTCAACCAACTTAGTCAGGCATGACCTTCCCTTAACAAATCCATGCTGACTACCCTTGATTAAGCTATTTATTTCTAAATGATGATTTATTTTGTCCCTCAGATTTGTTTTGGAATAATTTGCCCACTATGGAGGTTAGGCTGACTGGCTCATTTTCTCCTTTCCTCCCTTTTTAAATAATGGTACAACTTTTAAAGTCCTCCATCACCATGCCTGCAGCCAGGGAGAATTGTCACTGAAGGGTCATTGGCAAGGGTTCTGTGACCAGAGCAAAAAAAGATGAAATGATGGGGTTAATTGTGGATATGAAATGTGAGTTTCAGAGTTTGATCCATTCCTGGAGATGTCCCTAAAAATCCTTCTCTTGAATTTAGGGATTAAGAAGTTTTATTCTACATCATTTAATGCATATGCTCCATTCAGGAAGATTATCAAGAGACAGATATTTGATTATTTTTGTGCAGCGTCATATTGGATGGCCGACTTATATGACATTGAAAGAAATCCATGTGAGTTAGGTGATATATGGAATATATATAGTATATTATTACAACTCTCAGAAACATTTTGTTGTGCTTCACATGCAGTGCAATGCATTGACTTATATTGTGATGGAAAACTCACCACCCATATTTAAATACAATAAGATCCCACAACTGGGATATGAGTAATTTTGTCAATCCATTTTCCTGAGGTTGATTGAGGGAGAGATGTTAGCCAGGATGGAAGGAAATCTTTCCTTCTGATGTTGAAAATTTACCTCCCCTCCACCAACCACCACCACCCCAACCCCCGTGCCACCAGTGTTCCTATTTCCAGTCTTATTTTCAACCTCTGTCAAACCTCTGTTGCACCCTTTATTCCTGCTATTTACCCCAAAAGCCCCTGAAAAATTGGGGCACTTTTTCTTCCTGTAAGATATTTCTTTCCCATTACCTGATTGCTGTTATACCCTGGTCCAAAAAATGTTCAGTTCTTATGATTATGTTGAGTGATAACATACAAATGCATAAATAACTGATAACGTATAAATGCATACTCATACATTAGTATCTAATTCCCTTGTCTGCAATTTTAATAGATGCACTATCCCATTTAAAGATTTATGCTTCAACCAAAGGAATTTGCATGAAATTAGTGTAATTTTAATATTAGTGGCTACAATTGGCTTTGGAAGAAGGTAAAGGTCAAAGTAAGGAATATAGACCAGGAAGTAAAATAATGCCAAACTCCTGGTATCATACAAAACGGAAATGGTTACAAAATAATGATACGTTACGAATCATTGTTTATTCCAGGTGGACTGAGGATATGACTTACCATTAATCATTTACCAATTTTGTCAATTATTAATTCTTCAGTACTGACCAGTTTTATATTAACAATATAGAACATCCTGCCAGCTATCCAGAATGATGAATTTTGTTGGTATAAAGAACCCAAAACAAAACAAAAGCACCTCCTTTACTTACTCATGCTATGCGTAAGATTAATGGATTTCTAGAGTAAATTAATTAGCTATTTGAGTTTCATTCTTGTGAATTATGATCACCTCTGAATCCTTTCATTAGATGACTGGCTTATGTTCATTGTTCTTTGCCATAAATAACAGTTCCAAGGACATAAAACATGTATTTATTTATCTCTGTTAAAAGAGAATGCCATCAAATTTCCAAGAATCCAAGTCCACCAATTTAGTTGTCACATAAATGACCAGATTGTGGATCATTGTCTGTAGTCCATTGATTGAATGGTCATACTTACATGACATACGCAATCCAGCAATTGATGGAAAAGTGAAACAAATCATTTTGTAAATATCTATCAACACAAGACTTGAATCAAAGATGGGTACCACAGATTCCAGTCAGTGAAAATATTGTAAGGTATTTAGATGAAATATAATCCAACACAACCAGGAATTCCATATGGATTATTACATTTGCTGCTTCCTTTTTTGTATTCAGTTTTTGAATTCTCTTGAATAGAATTAAGCTCGGTAATATTACTTTTGTGTATGGCTATTGTGGTGGGACAATTGTTTATAAATTTCAACTGCTGTAACATGATCGTCAACCAAGTCATCCAAAAATAGGGCAGGAGGGTTTTGGGGCCAGGCAAGATGTAAAAGTATAAACAACTTGAAACCTGACCCCAATCCGTCCAATTCCAGATTTAACAGGGGCGGGGACCAGGGTGGGTAGCTAACCCACTCCCAGAAGGTGGAATAGTCATTTAAATATCAGAATGAGGCTGGTAGATTTACAGTTAACCTCTTTTACTAGGTTTGGCCCTAGCCAGCCGGGTTTCCCAGGCGGCAGTCCAAGGATGCAAAGACAACTTTGGCCTGACCACACCTGAGTGCTTCCGCAGCCCCTCAAGTTTACCAGCCTCCCAGGCATCTCACTCTCCTCACCTACATCAGAACGCCCCCCGCCCTCCATCCAAAGGACCCCCATTCCTCCCCTCCCCTCCCCCAGGGTCGGGGAATCAGACTTACGGGGAATTTTCCCCTCCCCACTGGGATTGGGGATTGAACCCCACGACCCACATTCCCACTGGTAGCTGCAGGCTTCCTACCTCTGGCTGTGGCCGGCTCCAGACTGCTAGACTGGAAGCGAAGCGGAAGCCCATCAATGAGGCTAACTTCCGGACGAAAATCCCGTTTATAAAAAGCACAATGTGGAGTAAAAACCCACAGCTGGGCTCCCTAAACAAAACTGCCCCCCCAGGCACAGAAACCTCGCCCTGTTAGCATCAGGATCACCGTTTCTGGTGCTCATAAAAAAGAACATTGCTCTTCATCATGAATCGAGGTAATGGCTTTATTATTACAGTACTCTAAGATCTCTCAAATGATCATTCTTCTTGTGTGAGCTTTAACTGTAAGTGTAACCATGCTACTGTAGGATGCATCACTTGTCCTCACACAAACTATTGCAGCACTTCCAACAAGGTAGCAAACAGAACAAGAAAATGTGGCCACTTGTTGCTTTCGTGAATTGGAAGGGACTGAAGATAATTATACCAAGTTGGCCTTTGATCAGATAACTTAGCACATGCCATGAACCAAACCTGGAATGCTACAGGTAAGATAAAAGCAAAATACTGTGGATGCTGGAAATCTAGAACAAAAACAAAAATAGCTGGAAAAACTCAGCAGGTCTGACAGCATCTGCGGAGAGGGATACAGTTGATGTTTCGAGTCCGTATGACCCTTCATCAGAACTAAGACATATAGAAATGAGATGAAATATAAGCTGGTAGAAGGGGGTGGGACAGGAGAGCTTGATAGGGGGCCAGTGATAGGTGGAGGCCAAGAAGAGACTGCCAAAGATGTCATAGACAAAAGGACAAAGGGGTGTTGACGGTGGTGATATTATCTAAAGGATGTGCTAATGGGGACATTAAGGGAAGCAAACTAGTGGCAGGTGGCCCTAGTGCGGGTGGAGTGGGGGGAAGGGATCGAAATGGGCTAAAAGGTGGAGATGAAACAATAGATAATATCACCACTGTCAACACCCCTTTGTCCTTTTGTCTATGACATCTTTGGCAGTCTCTTCTTGGCCTCCACCTATCACTGGCCCCCTATCAAGCTCTCCTGTCCCACCCCCTTCTACCAGCTTATATTTCATCTCATTTCTATATGTCTTAGTTCTGATGAAGAGTCATATGGACTCGAAACGTCAACTGTATCCCTCTCCGCAGATGCTGTCAGACCTGCTGAGTTTTTCCAGGTATTTTTGTTTTTATGCTACAGGTAAGCCCGGCTTAATGATTCAGTTGGAGGGGCTTGTCTGTTTCATTTCTATTTATCTTTCTTGATTTTCTGGATGATTTTTTATTACATTTTCAGATTACTATAAGTTTGGAACTGGACATGAGAAAAACTGAAGGCAACATTTTGATTATCCTCCAAAGATGAAAATGGTTTTAATGTTTCACATGGTACCTTTAGTCAGCATTAAGGAGTGGAAGACAAGCAATCATTTTGTTAAGGTTAGGAAGAGAAAGGGGAAGTTAGTAGCACAAAATTTTGCAATCAGAGGGGATCTCAATTGAATGAACTGCAAACTGCTAAATAGAAAAATATTATTTATTTATACAGTGTATGCAGTTAGGAAACTATTAGGTTTTGTAAAGGGTCACCTCAATGAGGCAATAAAAGGCATTAAGAGGGCAAAAGACTAAAATGCTGAAAATACATCAATGCAAGAAGCAATGATTTGGTTGCAGATCATGTGACAAAAGTCCTTTCAATGACATGGGAGAGGACCACTTCAAAGGAAAAGGCAAGAAACTAATCCTGCTGATGCAGCAAGTCATTAATGAAAACAAAAAAAAGTGCTGTAAACGCCTATTTGGTCTAGAAAAGAGGAAATATAGGTCAGCAACAAAAGGCGCAGCCGTTCCCAGTGGAGAGAATTTCCTCTTGACTGGAATAGCCAGTGTTGGTGAGTTTGAACCTGCCTGTCTATTCCGCTTCTAGCTCTGGGGAATTCTGAGTTCATGTTCATGTTTTCTTTGGTGGACTCCTGGTGGCGTTTCCATATGTAATACTGAATTCCTTCTATGGGCTGTTGGAACTTGTTACTACTGTAGAAATGCACCTATAACAGCTCAAAGGGCTGGCTGCCATGCAGGCAGAGCAGTTTGGGTTCTGTCAACACACTGGAAAAAAATCAATAAACCTGTCAACCTCTTCCCTTCAGATGGCAGCAAACCCAACCCACATTAACGGCACCTCATGATGTAATGCAAATAGAGGCCCCTAAAAAAAACAGTTCCTCTAGAAAGTGGAGAGGGAAGGGGATTGGGAGGGGAAGAGAAGGGGAATGGGAGGGGAAGAGAAGAAGTGCTTGGTAATGGGATCATGTTGTAGGTGGAAAAGGTGGCAGAAGCAAATCTGGTAAATGCTTTTGCTGGTCAGCTTGAAGGCAAGAACAAAAGGCTTTTATCCTTTCTGAAAGAGGTGAGAGCATTGGACGAGTAAATGGGATGGCTGAGGGAAAAAGCTCCCATTGTAAATCTGCCCCTTTTGTATTCTCTCATCCTTGTATTTCTTGCCTCCCTGTCATCTTGCTACTTACTGTCCCCTTGGTGCTCCTGGTCCCCTTCAGACTCTCTATCCCTTTCATGACCCCTGCCCTCTTCATGCTCCCTGTCCCCTTCATACTCCCGGTCAGCATTGCAATTCAGAGGCACCTTGGTGATGTTATAGTTCTCAGGCTTCTACACTCGATTATGTGGGGAAGTGAGGCGACCCCTCAATGCCTTTCGATTGCGTCTCTGAACTGATGTATGATATCCTCAGTTTTCTCTTCAGCATTTTGCAGGTTATTCAATCCATTACCTTCCTCTCCGTGATCAGCGATTCTGTGGTTTCTTTCCCAACTTCATTCTTCTTCAACTCTACTAAGGATGTATCCATCCATTAGCCATCCACCCAAGCCTCACTGTGAATTTCTCACTGAGATACACACCCTTTTTCTCCCTCAGCTTCTGCATTGAGCAACCTCTTTTCCTCAGTGATTTCAATCTCCATCTTAACTTGCCTGCCCTCATCTGATTTCACTTCCCTCATGTCATACAAACGTCATGGCGACTCCCTCAACCTTTGTATCTCCCATGGCCATCATATTATGTAGTCACAAATCAAGCTAAATTGAATCACTTCTTTGTATCCCTCTCGAATCACTTCTTTTTATCCCGCTCCATCCTCAAGCCCATTTGCTTCTATGTCGTCCACTGGGGAAAAAATAAACTCTTCTCCAAATCATTTTCAACTATACTTTCGAACTTTCCAGTGCTGAGCCTATGGCCCTCCATTTGCTACAGAAAAGCTGCAGCTGTCAGCCTGCTCAGTCATTCCCTGTTCTCAAGATTTGATGCCCTTGTTTCCAGTAAAAACTCTGCTCTATCTCAGTCTGGTGATTCCTCCCGCCATAGTCCCCATCTTTGCTCCGTCAATACAGGGAAGATAAGCCAAGATGAACTTCCTGAACATGTCAGCAGAAAAGTGCCTGAGAAGGCTCAGGCTTTTGTGACAGGGAGTTGCAGACATCTGCAGCCTGTTTGAAGCAAACCTCAGTCCAAGGGAACCAGGTGGCCGCCCGTTGCCAGTGGATGTGCAGGTTGCTAATAGCCCCTTCCAGAGACCTGCTGGTGTCATCTCCAGGATATCACAATCAGCTGCAAAGAAGTGCATCCCACAACGTCATTGATGCCTTTTTTAGCCAAGTCCACCAATTGTGTCTACTTTGGATGAGGTAACTCGAATCCAGAAAGCTGTTGGTTACGCAGCATTGGCTGAATTCCCACAGGTCCAGGAGGTGACTGACTGTGGCAGTCAAAGCACCCTCAGATCAGACAGGAAACTTCATTAATCAGAAGAGCTTCCACTCCTTTAATATCCAGCTAGCTTTTGATCACTGCTCAATTATCAGGCACGGCTCCACCAGGTATGAGGCGAGGGAGCTTCCATGAACCCTTCATTCTTCAGCAATCTCATGTAGATTAATCACATGTACTGTAGGTGTCCTCTCCACCACACAGCCTCAGCAGTTGGCTCCTGGGAGACTAGGGCTGCCCACTGAAGACTTGGTTGCTGACCCTTGTGAGGAGTCCTACCACTAAACCAGAGGAGAGGTGTAACAGGAGCCAAATCATAACCAGGGCAGCAATAGAACAAGCAATTGGCTTGCTCAAAATTCAGTTCAGGTATCTGGTAGATATGAACGTGCCTTTCTATCTATCCCCACAGGGGTCTCCAGGGTTGTTCTGGCCTGTTGTCTCCTTCACAACATTGCACTGCAGAAGTAACTGGAGCTCGAGCAAAAGGAAGTTGGGGAGCAGCCAGCATCCTCTGTGGAGGATGAGGAGGAGGAGCCAGATGGTCCCATGGTGCTGCAACCAAACACCTGGCTGCCACAGCTGGATTTTAATATGTGTGCTTGCAGCAATCTGAGAACTCCACCAGAAACCCTTCCCCCACCCACCATCCCAAACACCCCAACAGTCAACCAGCACACTCCATCTCAGCAAGGCTGATCACACCAAAAAACTGACCAGGGAGACTGCTAACGAAGGTAAGAGCCCATGGGATCCAAGGCAATTTGGCAAATTGGATCCAGAATTGGCTGAGTGGCAGGAAGCAGAGGGTGATGGTCGAGGGGTGTTTTTGTGACTGGATGCCTGTGTCCAGTGGGGTTCCACAGGTTGGTTTGTGGTATATATAAATGATTTAGACTTGAATGTAGGAGGATTGATCAGTAAGTTTGCGGATGACAGGAAAATTGGTGGGGTGGTAAATATTGAGGAGGATAGCCTTAGATTACGGGAGGATACAGATGGGCTAGTCAGAAGGTCTGATCAGTGGCAAATGGAACTTAATCCAGATAAGTTTGAAGTGATGCACTTGGGAAGGACAAACAAGGCACGGGAATACACGGTGAATGCCAGAGCTGGACAATTAAACAATGGACACAAGGACTGAGGGTTTTGACTTCATCACTAGATTGTCCCAGGCATAGGGCATCATCGATTCCACCCACACGGCCATCAAGGCTCTCACTGACTGCCAGTGAGATTCATCAAGGGGAAGGGCTTCCACTCCCACAACAAGAGCTTCCTCCAGTTGCACACTCACTTTCCTGCAGCTGCCATGACTCCTTCACCCTCTGCCAGTCCAGGCTGCCTCAGATCTTCACCCCAACCCCAAAGTATCTGATTGACCCTAGGGGACAAGGGAAATCTATTGAAGACATATCTATTCACCTCTCTGCAGGAGCCCCAGACAGAGGCACAGAGGTGATACAACCAATGTCACCTGCTCAGTAGGAGAACCGTTGAGAAGGCCTTTGGGCTTCTGACAATGCAATTCTGGTGGTGTCCTCCAAAACCTCCCTGCAAGGGTCTCAGTCATTACAATGGTCAGTTGTGCTCTCCATTACATGACTGTCCAGAGAAGTGTGGACCGTGAGGCCCAGGAAGGAGACAACGCTTCAGGGTGGAGCAACAGCTGAACCAGGCGGTAAAAGATGATGAGGAGTTGCAGGGAGCTGATGCTGAACAGAGAGGTGTCCCTGATGCATGATGGGATGGCCTTCTCCTGCCACCCCCTGAGAAGAGGACCTCCCTCCTCTTCCTCACGGCCTCCAGTGTTTGATCCAGGTCAGCATCGATGAAGTGAAGGTCTGCTCTGCCATGGATATCAAGCCTCCGGCTCCCCTGTGACTTCCAACTTCCCTTTGATGGAAGGCTTTGGCACAAGCTGCAGATGTCCCTCTCAGGGCAACCAGCAGCCTCAGTGATGGCTGCCATGGGAGTCTAAATGTGTCCTACACTTCACCCAACTCACCTCCATTCCCGCCCCCACTAGGTCTAAGGGGACAGGAAGCCTGTCGTCATATCAATGAAGGACACACCCGTTTGAAAATATGAACTTTAATCAGTTTCCCACCAGAGGCTGGTTTCTGGCCCCAAAACAAACGTGGCTTCTGTTTCCCGCCTCTGTGCCCTGAGTGGCCGACCTCATATTCTCTCTGTCAAAAAGACCACCTACTTGCACATCAGTAACATCATACATCTTTGTACTTTCCTTTTCCCACCCATTGCCATCTATTTGTCACCTCCAATTTTGAATATTCTTATTCTTTCTTGGCCAGTCTCCTGACCACGGCCCCTTTGAACTCATCCAAAACTCTGCTGTCTCCTGTCCAGCACCAAGTCTCACTCAGTCATCACCCCTGTACTCACTGGCCTGCATTGTCTCCTGCTGCACCCACTTCAACTTCTCACCCTTTTGTTTAAACCCCTTCATGGCCTTATCACACCCTACAACCCTCCTGAGCTTTGCATTCCTCTGGTTCTGGCTTCCTGTGTATTCCCCTTTCCTTAGTGACCGTGCCTTCAGCAGTATCGGCACTCTACCCTGGAATCCCCTTCCTTCACCTCCCTCTTTCTTTTAAGACCCTACTTTAAACACATTTCAGTCTGACTGCACCTCCGTGAAGCACTTTGGGAATAGCAGGGATCCAGGACAATCAGATCCCTGCTCTGTTCTCCTCCGTATGCCCCACCCCTTTAGGGGAATTTCTATCTATTCCTAGCATTTCCTTCTCTTTTCTTTTACATTTCCTTATTCTTTCACTGGTTTAATACAATGCCGAGAGGGCAAATTGTTACCGTGATTATCTTGTTAGTAGAAGTAAAGGTTTTCACTGAACTGAAAAACAGTTGGTGCATTACATCAAGCAATAAGAAGTTAAAAATACACATTTTATTTGGGAAATTTCCTCCTTAACAAAGTGAGAGATGTTCACAGTTGGACAATAAAACACTTCAATTTTTGGCAGCTTGTATCAACATCAGGCACTCTAGGTTCAATGTAGCACAGGTCAGATGAAGTTCAATGCTCATTCTGTTCACCTCCAAAAATGTGTCTTGTTTACAAATTCAGATAAGTTACAGATCAATGGAATTTTCATTCACTTGTATCAAGCATTCGCGCAATCTGATTGAGAAAAAAGTACAATTTTACAATTTTTGTGTCAATTGGCATTGTGTTATTGGCAATTTGTACACTGAACTCTCGTTCTTTTGGATCTAATCTTTCCGTGAATCCTTAAAGCCAGCTCTAAGCGGAGAGTGTCAGCCCCTCAAGGTGAGCTGGATTCGGACCTCTAACTGAAAGGACGGGCTTGTAGTTTACTACAGGTGAAAGTGACTACACTTGACATCAAGGCAGCATTTGACTGTGTGGCATCAAGGAGCCCTAGCAAAACTAGAGTCAATGGGGATCGGGGGAAAAGTCTCCGCTGGTTGGAGTCATACCTAGCACAAAGCAAAATAGTTGTGCTTGTTGGAGGTCAATCATCTCAGCTCCAGGACATCACTGCAGGAGTTCCTCAGGGTAGTGTCCTCGGCCCAACCATCTTCAACTGCTTCATCAGTGATCTTCCTTCCATCCTGAGATCAGAAGTGGGGATGTTCGCTGATGATTGCACAGTGTTCAGCACTATTCACGACTCCCCAGATATTGAAGCAGTCCATGTCCACATGCAGCAAGACCTGGACAATATCCAGACTTGGGCTGAAAAGTGGCAAGTGACATTCACGCCACACAAGTGCCAGACAATGACCATCTCCAACAAGGGAGACTCTAATCATCACCCCTTGACATTCAATGGCATTACCATACTGAATCCCCCATTATCAACATCCTGGTGCCTACTATTGAGCAGAACCTGAACTGGACTAGCCATATAAATACTGTGGCTACAAGAGCAGGTCAGAGGCTAGGAATCCTGCAGCGAGTAACTCACCTCCTGACTCCCCGAAGCCTGTCCACCATCTACAAGGCACAAGTCAGGAGTGTGATGGAATACTGTTCACTTGCCTGGATGAGTGCAGCTCCAACATCACTCAAGAAGCTTGACACCATCCAGGACAAAGCAGCCCACTTGATTGGCACCCCATCCATAAAAATTCACTCCTTCCACTATCGATGCACAGTGGCAGCAGTGTGTACCATCTACAAGATGCACTACAGGGCCACCCCATGGCTCCTTAGACAGCACCTTCCAAATCGATGACCGCTACGATCTAGTAGGACAAGGGCAGTAGGTGTATGGAACACCACCAACTGGAAGTTCCCCTCCAAGCCACCCGTCATCCTGACTTGACATCCTATTGCCGTTCCTTCACTGTCACTGGGTCAAAATTCTGGGACTACCTCCCTAACAGCACTGTGGGTGTATCTACACCACATGGGCGGTACTGGTTCAAGAAGGCAGGTCACAACCACCTTCTCAAGGGCAATTAGCGATGGGTAATAAATGCTGCCCTAGCAAGTGGCGCCCACATCCCATGAATGAATAAACAAAGCATCCACCACTTCTTCAGGCTCTCATTGCTGTATAAGTGGTATATCACTTTGGTTTAGTAACCTGGGCAGAATTTTACATCCCGCGGGTGGGCGCGTGTCCAACCCATTCAGGCATACAATGGTGCACAGTGACATCAGGTGAGCGTCCCAACGTCATCGCGCACTCGCACTATGTTTTGGTCAGTGGGCGCATGCAAGAGTTGGCAGCGCACCCACCAATAATTAAGAAGCCTATTAAGGCCATTTAAGTATTAATTAACATTTTTGCTGCCCATCCAACCTTACGGTTGGCGGGTGGGCGAATTGGCCAGGCAGCCTTTGCCTTTTTCAGGAAGCCTCAGCCAAGGTCGGGATGAGGTTTCTGGAAAACTCAGATTTGAGGGAAACAAAACTGGTAAAGGGAAGTAGAAAAATTAAATAAAACACATAAAAATGGTTGGGCAGAATTTTTACAATGCATATGTTTAGGTGAGTGAGTCCGACGTGTGAACATTTTTTTCTGCATTTATAAGTCTTTATTTGATGGTTTTATGTTCTTTAGCTCCCAGAGGCAGCTATCTGCCCTCAGAGAACTTTCATTGCACGCTCCCTGCACCTCAGTGCTCGCCCTCCTCCCGCTCTCAACCCCGGCAGCGCTGGGCCTTTCAGTGTGCGTTTCATGCTGGCTGGCCGTTAATTGGCCAGCCAGTGTGAAATCACAGTCAGGGGCCGATCGCAGGTGGCTGACTGTGTCCTAGCCTCTCCTGGGCCAGCCCACCACGCCTTCCCAATGACCTCAAAATTCAGCCCCTGCTGCACAATGAAGTGGTAGAACTCAGGGTCATGCACATCATGTCCCACAATGTGATTTTCTGTTGTGCCAATGTGAGCAACAGAGAAGAAATATTTAACTTGTCCTGTTTAATCTTGATGCAATTCAACTTTTTTGAACATGATCTTGAAGTTCAAGGTCTTTCCAACAAGCTTGGTGCTGAGCCCTGTCCAGGAATGTCGGCAAGCCATAATAAAAACAAAAGAAAGCAGGAATTACTCTGCAGGTCAGGCAGTATCTATGGAGAAAAATGAGTTAACACTTGAGGTGGAGATGACCTTTCATCAGAACTCCAGAAATGTGGCATGTCATTTTGCCATTGTTGAGATGGTTAATGAAGTTGGGCTGAATAGATTTGTTTACTTTCCCTTGATGCAGGGTTGCAAAATCAATACTGTTGGATGGGAGAGTGATCAAGATGTCACAGTACATAAATCTGTGACGTTTCACAATGAGGATTTGCAAAAGCAAATAGTATACTAATGCGTATTTCCAGGGCAATCAATAACAAAACAAAGAATAGTATACTGACCTTGTATAAGACCTTGGTCAGGCCTCATCTAGAATACTGTTAGGTATGGCCCCCTCACATGCAGAATGATATGGAGACCTTGGAAAAATTCAGAAGAGGACCATAGACTGATGCCCAGTTTAAAGGCCATTATTTCCCTACACAAATTTGGAGAGGAGAAAAGTGTAGCCATTTAGAATATTTGATTGAGGTGTTTAAAATCATAAAGGATTGGATTTGGTTTATCTGGATGGATACCTGAATTCAATAGGGAGAGCCAAAGGACATGGGTATAATTTATGGCTGGAATTTTTCACTGAGCAGGTGGGCACGGGCCCGACGAGGTATAAATCCTGCCCTATGTTATCCTGAACTGATTAGATGTCGTAGGTATTTTTTTCACAAAGGATCGTCCACCTGTGGAACAAGTTATCAGCTCTTGCAGTGAGTAGAGAATCACCACAAAAGAAAGCTGAATTCGAGGGAAGCAAAACTGGTAAAGGGAAGTAGAAAAATAGAAAGCAAAAATAGAAAGCAGACAAAGAATAGGCAAGCATCAAATAGGATTAGGATAGACCATAAAGTTAATAAAACAGAAAAAAGCAAAAAAATTGATGATTTGAATGCACAAATTGAGGCAGATGAGTCTGATTTAATTGCCATTACAGAAACGTGGATATGAGGTGACCAAGACTGAGAATTGAATATCCAAGGATATTCGGCATTTAAGAGGGATAGGCGAAAAGGAAAAGGAAGTGGGGAGCACTCTTAATAAGGGATGAGATCAGTACATTGGCAAGAGAAGACCTTGGATCGTACGGTCAAGATGTCAAATCAATTTGGGTGGAGCTCAGAAACAGCAAGGGGCAGCAAACATTGGTGGGAGTTGTTTATAGACCACCAAACCATTGTGGTAATGTTGGACATGGTATAAATCAGAAAATTAGAGATGCATGTAATGTGGGTAATACAGTAATAATGGGCGATTTCAATTTACACATAGACTGGGTTAACCAAATCAGCACTAATGCTGTGGAGGTGGAATTCCTGGAGTGTGCATGAGATGGGTTTCTGGAGCAGTATGTTGAGGAGCTAACTAGGAATTGGGCAATTTTGGATTTAGTGTTGTATAATGAGAAAGGGCTAATTAAGAACCTGGCTTTAATGGAGCCTTTGGGTAATAGTGACTGTAATATGATAGAATTTTGCAGTAAGTTTGAACATGATACAGTTCATTCTGAAACTAGAGTCTTAAATCTGAAGAGAGGAAATGAAGGTATGAGGGGTAAGTTGGCTATGTGGATTGGGAAAATACACTATAAAAGATTTGACGGTAGACTGGCAATGGCTAGTATTTAAAGAAACACTACACAGTCTACAACAGATATACATTTCTCTAAGGCACAAACATCCAATGGGAAAGGTAAATCAACCAGGGTTAACAAAAGAAGTTAAAGATTGCATTAGATCAAAGGATGCCGGAAAAAGTGGTAAGCCTGAGGATTGGAAGCAATTTAGAACCCAGCAAAGGAGGACCAAGAAACTGATAAAGAAAGGGAAAAGAGAATATGAATGCAAGCTAGTGAGGAACATAATGGCAAACTGTAAAAGCTTCTTTAGGTATGTGAAAAGGAAAAGATTAGCTAGGACAAATGTGGGCCCATTACAGGTGGGGACAGGAGAATTTATAGTGGAGAACAGAGAAATTGTAGAGAAACTAAACAGTTACTTTGCCTCTGTCTTCACAGAAGAAGATATAGAAAATTTCCCAGAAATACCAGGCAACCAAGGGACTTGTGAAACTGAGGAACTATAAGAAATTAGTATTAGAAAAGAGGTAGTACTTGAAAAGTTAACTGGATTGGAGTTGATAAATCCCCTTGACCAGATGAGCTTCATCCCAGAGCGTTCAGGGAGGTGGCTAGAGACATAATGAATGCATTGGTGGTTATCTTTCAAAATTCTATAGATTCTGGAAAGGTGCCTGCAGACTAAAATGTAGCAAATGTAACCCTATTATTTAAGAAGAGAGGAAGAGGAAGAATAGAGAACTACAGACCTGTTAGTTTGATGTCAGTAGTAGGGAAAATGTTTGAATCTAATATAAAGGATGTGATAGCTGGACACTTAGAAAAGAAGGGTAAATTGGACATGGTCAGCATCAATTTATGAAAGGGAAATCATGTTTGACAAACTTATTGAAGTTTTTTGAGGCAGTCACTTATAGCATAGATAAAGCAGAACCAGTGGATGCAGCATATTTGGATTTTCAGAAGGCTTTTTAAGGTCCCATATAGAAGGTTAGTAAATAAAATTGGAGCGCATGGGATTGGGAGAAATATACTAGTATGGATTGAAAATTGGTTAGCAGACAGAAAGCAGAGAGTAGGAATAAATGAATCATTCTCAGGGTGGCAGGCTGTTACTAGTGGGTTTTATTGCAAGGACCAGCGCTAGGTCCACAGCTGTTCACAATCCATATAAATGATTTGGATGTAGGGACCAACTGTAATATTTCCAGATTTGCTGATGACACCAAACTCTGTGGGAACTTAAGTTGTGAGAAAGATGCAAAGAGGCTTCAAGAGGATTTGGACAGGCTAAGTGAATGGGCTAGAATGGCAGATGGAATATAATGTGAATAAGTCTGAAGTTATTCACTTTGGCAGAAAAAACACAAAGGCAGAAAATTTCTTAAATGATGAGATGTTGGGAGGTGTTAGTGTCCAAGGGGACCTGGGTGTCCTTGTTCATGAGTCACTAAAAGTTAGCATGCAGGTACAGCAAACAATTAGGAAGGCAAATGATATGTTTGCCTTCATCACGAGGGGATTTGGGTGCAGAAGTAAAAACGTCTTTTTGCAGTTGTATAGAGCCTCAGTGAGACTTTACCTTAAATATTGTGTACAGTTTTGGTCCCCTTATTTAAGGAGGGATATACTTGCCATAGAGGGAGTCCAACGGAGGTTCATCAGATTAATCCCTGGAATAGTGGGATTGTCATTTGAGGAGAGATTGAGGACATTGGGTCAGTATTCCCTAGAATTTCAAAGAATGAGAGGTTACCTCATTGAAACTTACAAAATTCTTACAGAACGTTACAGGGTAGATGTAGATAAGGCTTTTCCTCCAGTTGGTGAGCCTAAAACCAGTGAACATAATCTCAGGATAAGGGGTAGGCCATTTAAGACTGAGATGAGGAGGAATTTCTTCACTCAGATGGTGGTGAATCTTTGGGATTCTCTATCCCAGAGTGCTGTGGAAGCTCAATCATTGAGCATGTTCAAGACATGAATCAATAGATTTCTGGAGAATAATGACATCAAGAATATGGAGATAGTGCGAGAAAATGGCATTGAGGTAGATGATCAGCCATGATCTAATTGCATGGTGAAGCAGGCTCAATCGGCTGAATGGCCTTCACCTGTTCCTATGTTCCTATGGATGAGTTTCTAACTGAGGCTGGTATCACAACACGTAAAAGGTAGATGGGACACTGAGGGAAGTTTTCCCACATCACTCTGGTCTCCTGAAACTTGTTTCATCACCTCCCAGGATGTTTTGCCTCTTCCAGGAGAATGCGTAGCTTTATGATGGAGGGCCTGGGAGTTTGGAGGGTGAAAGTCATTATGTGCAAAATGTTGCACTATGACAGTATGGGACAGGCCTTTTGGACCACTCAGTCTTTTTCCGTCCATTGGTTTCATATTTCTATAGTGCTTGGAACCTGTCGACGAATCAGGCAGTTAAATATTGATTTCCGACATACCCTTCTGCTGTCCAATTGCGAGGACTTTTCATAGTAAGACCTCAAATGGTTTCCTTGTTCCTTTTGCAGCCTAATCTTTTCTATCTGCCAAAAGATTTCCACTATATAGAAAACATCAAAAATATTTTTCTGGGATCTGGGCTGTGAACCAATGCCAGTATGGTGTTGCTTGGATGCGGTGCAGAGCCTTGCAGCATTAGATGCAATCTGCTTGCCCTGAGCTGAGATGAAGTCTGCATCTTTGGACTAGTTGGTACAATGCTATTCTGAGGGAGAAGCCACCTGATTGCAATTGTTCCAATTAGTGTTGTCAGGAAGCCAACCTTATGCCTTCAATTCCTTTCAAAAGACTTGGATGGAGACCAATTGATATCTAACATGCCAATTGGCTCTTTGTTAACTACTTTCAAGTTATCAGGGAGTCAGTCAATTTAAATTTGATATCATTATCTCTAACTGGAGAGGCAGCTGGATGAATTCAACAGTAATTATAAAGCCCTGTGATATAACTATTGTGGGTTTAGTTTTTGTTTCCTAAGTAATCCTAATAGCAGCAATTGAATTTGCTTGATGGTCAATAATTTTGTCAATGGTCTTTGACAATTATTCATACATAAAATCTGTGGTGAATAATAGATGGTCAATTGTTGCTGAAGTTTGTTTCCTTAAGGACTTCAGTTCAAAAAATTTCAAAAGAT
The DNA here is from genome assembly GCF_964194155.1 of Cetorhinus maximus. Classification (NCBI taxonomy): domain Eukaryota; kingdom Metazoa; phylum Chordata; class Chondrichthyes; order Lamniformes; family Cetorhinidae; genus Cetorhinus; species Cetorhinus maximus. The sequence continues at coordinate 102,419,879 of NC_135879.1, read as the reverse complement.
TCTAAATTTAAAATCTTGCCTGGAGGACAATGCCAACCAAATATTGAAATACAGAGAGACTTTTTTTTATTCATTCATGGGATGTGGGCATCACTGGCAAGGCCAGCATTTATTGCCCATCCCTAATTGCCCTTGAGAAGGTGGTGGTGAGCTTCCTTCTTGGACCCTGCAGTCCATGTTGTGTAGGTACACCCGCAGTGCTGTTAGGAAGGGAGTTCCGGGATTTTGACCCAGCGACAGTGAAGGAATGACGACATGTTTCTGAGTCAGGATGGTGAGAGAACTTCCAGGTGGTGGTGGTGTTCCCATCTTTCTGCTGTCCTTGTCCTTCTAGATGGTAGTGATCGTGGGTTTGGAAGGTGTTCTCTAAGGAGCCTTGGTGAGTTCCTGCAGTGCACCTTGTAGATGCTTGTAGATGTACACACTGCTGCCACTGGGCATTGCTGGTGGAGGGAGCGAATATTTGTGGATGGGGTGTCAATCAAGCGGGTTACTTTGTTCTGAATTGTGTCAAGCTTTTTGAATGTTGTCAGAGCTGCACTCATCCAGGCAAGTGGGGAGTATTCCATCACACTCCTGACTTGTGCCTTATAGATGGTGGACAGGCTTTGGGGAGGCAGGGGGTGAGCTACCCAGTGCAGGATTCCTAGCCTCTGACCTGCTATTGTAGCCACAGTATTCATATGGCTGGTCCAATTCAGTTTCTGGTCAAGTGAGGGATTCATTGATGGTAATGCCATTGAACATCAAGGGGTGATGGTTGGATTCTCTCTTGTTGGAGATGATCATTGCCTGACACTTGTATGGCACAAATGTTACTTTGCTATTACTCTGCAGTACAGGTAAATGAGAGGTGGATATGGTCTTATTACTTGATCTATCAAGAATGATTTACAAATAACTAGTAGGGTCAATCTTCATTTGTTGGTGTAGAACTGAAAAGAGTTAGTCATGATGGGGTTATCAACCACCTCTGTGGACCAGTGCTGAACCCGAATAATTTATGCCCAGTTTGCATCATAAGCTTAAAGCTTGAGCAGTGTCAAAGATTGGGAGTTCGTCCATCAGGGAAAAGGTAAATCATAAAATGCTGGAAAAATTCAGCATCTATGGAGAGAAAAACAGAATTAATGTTTCGAGTCTGTATGGCCGTATGGACTCGAAACGTTAACTCAGTTTTTCTCTCCACAGATGCTGTTAGACCTGCTGAATTTTTCCAGCATTTTCTATTTTTGTTTCAGATTGCCAACATCTGCAGTATTTTGCTTTTATAAAAAGGTAAATTATGACTGCTTCAGACCTTAAGCTTCTAAAGGCCTGAAAAACCTTAAAGTGGCATTGCAATTTAGCCAAATGAAGAGGAAAGGCTCTGATATTAACCCAAAAATGGGAACATGGTGTGTGAGCATGTTAATGGGTGATAAACCTGCTTCATTATGCCATGTATAACACTGGCCAATTTTAATGTCCTGCTTCCAGGTTTACTGACTAAATTCCCAGCTACTAGTCACAGACTCTGTTCACCTCTATAAGGGAGGCTCAGGGAGCGGACTTTGAACATTGAAATAATCATTGACTATTGGAATTATACCTGGTAAGAGAGGGAAGGAACCTCCCAGGTTGAACAATGCATCCCCTAAAAGGAATGCTGGGTGCTGTGAGGAAAAGATGTATTGTTCCCACAAGTTGGAAAAAGAAACCTGCTACAAAAACCAAGAGAATCTGGATTGAGGGGACTGAGAGTCAGCAACAGGAGCGTGATGCCGAGGATCTGACTTCAGTGCAAGAAATGGTTCAATGACCTGACTAAGTTAGGAAAGGTCAGGACTTGTTCTTCTTTAGTTATCTTCTGCAGTGCATTATTTTCCACTCCATCTTGTCTATCCTATACCATTCACACCACTCCTTATCTCTGAATCACTTGCTCACCACCAATCAGGGTGGTGCAATGCATCTCCTCTCATCCTCACCCCTTCATTGCTCACCTTTCACTTCTCCCTTCCATGATTGCAACAACCCCAAATCTCATCTCATCTCATCAGACCTCACTCTTGATCCATTCCTGTTATACATCCAGAATTGATATAATGGCATTTTCCTCAAGAACATGCCATTCCCACTTGTTTTGCATCTGACTGATTCTCACCTTCACTGTATGTACTACAACCATAGGATGTGCATGTTCCTGGGAGCTACTTCATAAGCCTGGTATTGCACCTTGCAGGGAAAGAGAGCACAGAATTCCAGCAGAGGACAAAGATTGGAGGATGGTTGTTGAAGTGACATGGGAGGAGGCATTTGAAATCAGTAATATTTCCAACTGCTTAAACTGTGGAAATGGCAAGGTTGGTGGACAAGAGGAACAAGGTGACTAGACACACATCTTCCAGAAAGCAACTTCACCTCCAGTGGACTTCCGAACATCAGTGACTGCTCCAGTTAACCATGTGCATATCAACATTATTAAAGTACTATCGCTAAATCTTATCCCCTTCTTCCCACCTCCAGGGCCATAACACGAAAAGCACAAACTCCTGCCTGCAGAGCATGGAGACTTCTTAGAAGAACTGATATCTTCTGAAGGTACACTATCTGTTCCCCTAGGTCTGTTCTTATTGGGAAGGGTATAGAGTTTTTAAACTCCTCCAGGAGAATTATTTCATGGAGGTTTTTGTAAGTGGCTTCTGTTTTAAGTGCCCGTACCGACTGGTCAAAAGCAAGTTGTTTAAGCCTTTCAAATCCCAGGTACGTCTGGCCAGGCTGTTTCCTAAGGGTACAGAATTTCTGACTGTATGCCTCCTCCACTGACTGGTATGCACTTAAAATAGTCCTTTTTACTGCTTCATAGTCAGTGACACTTTCCACAGGCAGGAGGGAGTAAACCTCATGAGCTTTCCCTGAAAGTTCACTCTGCAGTAATAAGAACCAGTGTTGGACTGGCCACTTTAACTGCAGTGCTATCCGCTTGAAAGAGATAAAGAAGGCTTCCACCTCTGCTTTTTCAAATTTAGGAATTAAATGAGCAAACAGGATTGCCTCAGCCTTCAAGTCTTAGCTAGTGGTGTTTTCTTGGGACACAATAGGATCCCTGCCCCTCAACTCGGCCTGTTTTAATTTAAACTCCATTTCCCTCTCTCTTGTCCCCAAATTCTCTCTCTTCTTTCCATGCCCTTTCCTGTCTTTCCACTTTCTCTCTTTTCTCTTTCCTTTTCCTCCTTCTCTCTCTCTCTCTCTTTCCATTTCCTTTTCTCTTTCCTGAAATTCTAACTTCCGCTGCTGCAATTTTAATCTCTTTACTGCTACCCTATCTGTTTCACTGTCCTCAATTTCCACCTGCAGACTGTTGTCCACCCCTTTTAAAATTTCAGGTTTTCTGGCTTTCGGTTGGAATTCTAATCCTAGATGCCTCGCTAAATCTTTTAACTGTTTGAGGGACAGAACTTTTATATCCTCAAAAGTAACTTCCCCTAATTCTCCTAGAAAAGCACTGGCATCAAATGTGGACATTTCTAGACTTTAATAATACAGACTCAAAAAAGCCTGTGTGCGGTTTTTAAAATTGGTTTCAAAGAAAGAATTTACTTTCCCCACTCTAATTCTTTCATTTTGTCTGTGGGAACTATTCTTGCGCCAAGCAACCAATTTATTACAACCAGTCCCTGGGCCAGGTCCCCAAATTTGTTATGATCCCAGACAAGATACCCCAAATTCTTAACTTCCCAAACGGGATCCCAATTTTGTACCGTTCCCAAGTGGGGAGGAATGAACTGTCTCTCTTTCTTTATTCAACAGCCCCTTGGTTGGTCACAACAAGGTAAATTTTATAAAGGACCCCTTCCCTTGTGGATGTCTTTTTCCAGTGCAAATGTATATATGTTTTAGAAGGAGCCAATTTAACCAGACTTTCTTGAATCAAAGAAAGTGTACATTTATCAGTTACTAAAAATCCTGGGAAAAAGTAATAAAAATGCAACACACATACACACAGATTAGAAATGAGAAGTTGAGTCCAAAAATAAAAGTTAAAATGATATACAAATAGTCTTTGGCTTGTCCATGAGGAATAGATGGCGAAATAATAAGGCCGTTAAGTTGGGTGATTCCAGCAAAGCTGACTTTGGTGGTTGAGTAGTTGGTTTGGAGACACTAGGTTTTGCACGTTAACTAAAGGAGTTGTCCTGTTTCCTTTTTGACTGTGGCTTTGCTAACTTGCCTCCAGTCGCAGAGAGAGGAGATTAAAACTTTCCCCTGCAAGCTGCAGGGATGCCTGGTTACTGTCTTCTGCTGTGACCTTCATAGCACACATGAGAACACCAGAACGTGAACACACAGATCAGGTTTTCAGCTGGCTTTTTAACCCCTTTTATTGTATATTCCTGGAAGGGAAAAAACAAACATGTCTTTCCCCCAGAATCTGTTTTCATTCAACTCAGATCACATCCACATTCTGAGATACATCTCAACAGGAAATAATTTCTGCTGAGATGGTAATGTCTCCATTGTCTTTGCAACCACAGGAGATTAAAGTTTAGTCTTTTGCATTGCATCTCTCCCTTTAAAGTGTCTCTGTCTGAAGTGGGCCTTGATGCCTTTTTAGGTGCAACATTCCTTGTTCTCTCTGGACTAGTCGGTCAAATATAAACCACATAGGAATTTTCCAGAAAGCGATTATAGTATGGTCTCAGCCAGCTTTTGCTTGTATGTCCTTTTTGAAAAACACGTCTCTTCCTCAAAAAGTTAAATATGCCCATAAGTAATTCAGGCTGTGATCTGCTCTCATGACAGTAGCATCTACAAGATGCACTGCAGGAACTCACAAAGGTTAATTATAAAGCACCTTCCAAACCATGACCACTACCATCTAGAAGGACAAGGGCAGCAGATGCATGGGAACACCACCTGGAAGTTCCCCTGCAAGCCACTCACCATCCTGACTTGGAAAGATTTCACTGTTTCTTCACTGTTGCTGTGTCAAAATCCTGGAACTCCCTCCCTAGCAGCACTGTGGGTTTACCTACACCACATGGACTGTAGCGGTTCAAGAAGGCAGCTCACCACCACCTTCTCAAGGGCAGTTAGTGATGGGCAATAAATGCTGGCCGAGCCAGCGACGCCCACATCCCATGAATGAATGAAATAAAAGCCAACAGGCCAATATTTAATGCTCGATGATTTTCTCTATAAACATTCCATTGTAATTCTTAACCACAATCTGCTGGTCTAGCTATGCAAGGATAACACCTTGAATTGCTCATTTATGAAATGGGTCACAACTTAAATTGCTAGGCGCAGTAACTTTATGTCATTACATAAGTGACTTACTGGCAACTGTTAGAAATAAAATGACATTTTCAGTTCCAATTTGCTTCATTTTTTGGTAAATTTCTCCTCCTCCATTCTAAAAGTGCCATCATGCGTGTGTACATTTCCAAGGACATCTTACTTACTTATGTTGACTCACTCCTTCCGGTCCCATGCGGGATAATGGGCAGCAAGACTCTGCTACCGGCATTGGACATCTGCAGCCCTCTAGTATCTTGTCCAATTTTCCCTTTCTTCATGTGTGACAGGGAATGGCATGATAGCCAAGCCTTAGCACAGTGCCTAAGTTTCCACACAGATGCATTTAGCCATATTGGTCACTGGATCCCAATCAGAAGGAAAAACCCTGAATGATTTTCCCTTCCCTCACCTGAAGATTTTTTTTTGAAAATTATACTTTATTCATAAAATATCTGCAAGGAACATTACAAAACATTTCTAAATTGCCATCACAAAAAGTACAATCAGATTCAACTTTTACACATGGATCACGAGGTGCTTCCATACAATCACTGAATATTACATTCATTTCAATATGGTCATTACAGACAATCAGACAATGGTATTGGAGTTATCGACATACATCATGTTGCACTCTGAGGTGCTTCAATACAACTATAATACAATTAATATTCAATGCATACATTAATTGTGAGCCGTACAGCCTGAGGGGTCTATCATAATTCCCAGTCCCTCAGTGCACTATGGCAGAAAGGCCTTAGACAGTGACCTTTCCCCATTGCACCTTTGCGGCGGCTGCCCCAAGCTTTAGCGCGTCCCTCAGCACATAGTCCTGGACCTTGGAATGTGCCAGTCTGCAACACTCGGTCAGGGACAACTCTTTGCATTGGAAGACCAACAAGTTTCGGGCAGACCAATGAGCGTCTTTCACTGAGTTAATGATCCTCCAGCTGCAGTTGATGTTTGTCTTGGTGTGTGTCCCTGGGAGCAGCTCGTAGAGCACAGAGTCCTGTTTCACAGAACTGCTTGGGATGAACCTCGACAGAAACCGTTGCAACCCTCATGTGAAGATACGGAAGTCAATTTTATCACCCCGACTGCTGCCTTGGTCAAGACTGCTGACTTAGTGCTAAATGGGAATTAAACCTTGGCCTCTCTTGGCGGTATTTGCCTATGAGACAATCAGAAAATTCAGCTTCCTTTAACATTTGGATACCATAGTCCTATTCATGTCACATCCAACTTTCTTACAGCAATTTATTAGATTTAAGGTAATCGATTATACAAAGGCAGTAACAATGAATTTCTTTGAAGTGGTTGCATCACATCCTGAGGAACCGAGCTCCTTATCATGCCAATTAAAGTACTCATGGGTAAAGCTAATTTACATGGAGCAATTAAACCTTCCACTACATTGAGACAATATTAATGTATGAAATATAAACAAAGGATAGTAAAGTAATCTCTCAAGTGGCATTATGGAGTCAGATATTAAAAGTGAAATATTTTCTTTTCCAGTGCCATTGTTTTCTGTGATGAATACTTTGTCAAAGGTATCATTCGGTGAACTTTCGTAGTTTTACTAATCATAATAGGTGCCACCCAAAGCAAGAATGATGACATTAATGTCGGAATTTGGATATCAATACCACATAGGTAACCCATGGGCAGAATTTTTCCCTCGTCAGGCGGGCACATGCCCAACCCGAACGGGAGAGAAATAGCGTGCGGTGACATCGGGCAAGCGTCCTGATGTCGTCGCGCACTCTTGCGATATTTTGCTCAGTGGGCGCACGCGAGAGGCAGCAGTGTGCCCACCGACAATTAAGAGGCCTATTAAGGCCCTTAATCAATTAATTAAATCGAATTTTTCGTTGCCTATCCAACCATTCGGTTGGCGGGTGGACAAACAGGCCAAGCGGCCTTTGCATTTTTAACGAAGCCACATCCACATCCGAGATAAGGTTTCGGACAGTAAATAAAAAATCAATAAAAATTTTAATAAATAATAAATTAATAAAAAAATAAATAAATAATAATAAATAAAAAAAGAGTCACATGAGGCGACATATGTTTTTAATGTCAAAAATCTTCAGCTCTCTGACACAGCTCTGTGCCTTCAGGGAGCTTGGACTGACCACACCTGCGCGCATACACTGACTTCCGCGCTCACCCTCCTCCGCCCCCCCCCCCCCACCCATGAAGCGGTAGCGTGGTGGTAGTGTCACTGGACTAGGAATCTAGAGACCCAGGGTAATGCTCTGGGGCCCCAGGTTCGAATCCCGGCACAGCAGGTGGTGGAATTTTAATTCAATAAAAATGGGGAATTAAAAGTCTAATGATGACCATGAAACCATTGTCGATTGTTGTAAAAACCCAACTGGTTCACTGATGTCTAATGAGGGAAGGGAATCTGTCCTTACCTACACATGACTCCAGACCCACAGCAATGTGGCTGACTCTTAAATGCTCTCTGAAATGGCCTAGCAAGCCACTCCGTTGTAACAAACCGTTACAAAGTCACAAAAAAGGAATGAAACCGGACGGACCACCCGACATTGACCTATGCACCGGAAACAACAATGGCAATCTCAACCCTGTCGACCCTGCAAAATCCTCCTTACTAATATTTGGGGGCTAGTGCCAAAATTGGGAGAGTTGTCTCACAGACGAGTCAAGCAACAGCCTGACATAGTCATCCTCACGGAATCATACCTTAGAGATAATGTCCCAGACACCACCATCAACATCCCTGGGTATGTCCTGTCCCAGGATAGGACAGGCCCAGCAGAGGTGGCAGCACAATGGTATACAGTCAGGAGGGAGTTGCCCTGGGAGTCTTCAAAGTCGACTCAAGACCCCATGAAGTCTCATGACATCAGGTCAAACATGGGCAAGGAAACCTCCTGCTGATTACCACGTGCCACCCTCCCTCAATGATGAATCATGGCTGCTCCATGTTGAACACCACTTGGAGGAACGGCTGAGGGTGGCAAGGATGCAGAATGTACTCTGGGTGGGGAACTTCAATGTCCATCACCAAGAGTGACTTGGTAGCACAACTACTGGCTGAGTTCTAAATGACATAGCTGCTAGACTGGGTCTGTGGCAGGTAGTGAGGGAAGCAACAAGTAGGAAAAATACACTTGACCTCATTCTCACCAACTTACCTGCCGCAGATGCTTCTGTCCATGATATATCAGTAAGAGTGACCACTACACAGTCGTTGTGGAGACGATGCCCCACATCCACATTGAGGATACCCTCCATCGTGTTGTGTGGCACTACCACCGTACTAAATGGGATAGATTTCGAACAGATCTAGCAACTCAAGGCTGGGCATCCATGAGGCACTGTTGACCATCAGCAGCAGCAGAATTGTACTCGAACACAAACTGTAACCTCATGACCCGGCAAATCTCCCACTCTACCATTACCATCAAGCCAGGGGATCAACATTGGTTTAATGCAGAGTGAAGAGGGCATGCCAGGAGCAGCACCTGGCATACCTAAAAATGAGGTGTCAACCTGGTGAAGCTATAACACACCTGCGTGACAAACAGCATAAGCAGCAAGTGATAGACAGGGTAAGCGATCCCACAACCAACGGATCAGATTTAAGCTCTGCAGTCCTGCCACATCCAGTCATGAATGGTGGTGGACAATTAAATAACTCACTGAAGGAGGAGGCTCCACAAACATTCCCATCCTCAATGATGGGGAGCCCAGCACAGCAGTGCAAAAGATAAGGCTGAAGCATTTGTTACAATCTTCAGGCAGAAGTGCTGAGGGGATGATCCATCTTGGCCTCATCCGGAGGTCCCCAGCATCATAGATGCCAGCCTTCATCCAATTTAATTCACTCCACGTGATATCAAGAAACGGCTGAAGGCACTGGATAATGCAAAGACTATGGGCCCTGACAATATTACGGCAATAGTACTGAAGACGTGTGCTCCAGAACTTGCCACGCCCCTAGCCAAGCTGTTCCAGTACAGCTACAACACTGGCATCTACCCGGCTATGTGGAAAATTGCCCAGGTATGTCCTGCACACAAAAAACAGGATAAATCCAACCCAGCCAATTACCGCCCCACCAGCCTACTCTTGGTCATCAGTAAAGTAATGGAAGGGGTCATCAACAGTGCTATCAAGCAGCACTTGCTTAGCAATAACCTGCTCACTGGTGCCCAGTTTGGGTTCCGCCAGGTCCACTCAGCTTCTGACCTCATTACAGCTTGGTTTAAACATGGACAGAAGAGCTGAACTCCCAAGGTGAAATGAGAGTGACTGCCCTTGACATCAAGGCAGCATTTGACCGAGTGTGGCATCAAGGAGCCCTAGCAAAACTGGAGTCAATGGGAATCAGGGGGAAACTCTCGGCTGGTTGGAGTCATACCCAGCACAAAGGAAGATGGTTGTGGTTGTTGGAGATCAGTCATCTCAACTCCAGGACATCACTGCAGGGGTTCCTGGGAGTAGTGTCCTCAGCCCAACCATCTTCAGCTGCTTCATCAATGACCTTCCTTCCATCATAAGATCAGAAGTGGGGATGTTCGCTGATGATTGCACAATGTTCAGCATCATTTGTAACTCCTCAGATACTGAAGCAGTCCATACCCAAATGCAGCAAGACCTGGACAATACCCAGGCTTGGGCTGACAAGTGGCAAGTAATATTCTCACCACACAAGTGTCAGTCAATGATAATCTCCAACAAGAGATAATCCAACCATCTCCCCTTGATGTTCAATGGCATTACCATCACTGAATCCCCCACTATCAACATCCTGGGGGTTATCATTGACCAGAAAATAAACTGGACTAGCCATATAAATACTGTGGCTACAAGAGCAGGTCAGAGGCTAGGAGTAGTGCAATGAGTAACCTATCTCCTGACTCCCCAAAGCCTGTCCACCATCTATAAGGCACAAGTTAAGAGTGTGAAGGAATATTCCCCACTTGCCTGGATGAGTGCATCTCCCATATCACTCAAGAAGCTTGACACCGCCCAGGATGAAGCAGCTCGCTTAATTGGCACCACATCCACAAACATTCACTCTCTCCACCACTGACGCACAGTAGCAGCAGTGTATGCCATCACTGCAGGAATTCATGACGGCTCCTTCGACAGCATCTTCCAAACCCATGACGACTACCACCTAGAAGGACAAGGACAGAAGATATATGGGAACAGCACTACCTAGAATTTCCCCTCCAAGTCACTCACCATCCTGACTTGGAAATATATCGCCATTCCTTCACTGTTGCTGGGTCAAAATCCTGGAACTCCCTTCCTATCAGCACTCTGGGTGTAGCTACACCACGTGGACTGCAGCAGTTCAAGAAGGCAACTCACCACCACCTTCTCAAGGGCAACTAAGGATGGGAAATAAAAGCTGGCCCAGCCAGCGAAGCCCACATCCCGTGAATGATAAAAAAGCCAGCAGGAAATTGCGGTTGGGGCCTGATCGTAGGCGGCGGGCCATTGGCCGCCCGTTATGCCTGCCCAATGAGGGGAAAATCCTCTCCCATGTGAAGGTTTTTTTTAGGTTGCCTTTGCTGCCAATGTGGTGCATGCACAGTTTTGCCACTTTACTCCATGACGTTACTGTGATTCAGAACTCTACTCATTCCCCCAACCTCAGTGTGATGCATATCTTATCCATTTGGTTTCTCAATTTTTGTTAGGATTTTGGAACCAAACAGGGCTATTTTATTCAAAAAAAATAGAACAACCATTTTCAATTAGGTAATTTCCTTTAGCTTTATCTTTTTCTACTGCATACACCCATTTCAAACAAGCTTGCATGTACAAAAAGGCTGGAGACTTCAAACTTCCTTTAAAATACAATTGAGCAGATTTTCATTTTCCTGCTTCTGAAGCTACTGAAACACCTGGATACAGCCACAAAGATTAAAAATGGGTTGGGAAATTGTCTGGCTCCCTTATGGGTATGTGATTGTCCTTATCCGATTTTTCTCAATGGTGTGTACCTGGATGATTCCATAGGTCCAAGTTAGGAAGACAAAAACTCTGCACCAAGTTTTTAAAAATTCATAGAGAGTACTAAATATATAGATCATGTTTTATCTAACCTCAAATTCTGAGTGGCAATTTAAATTTGTGCATCTGTTTTCCATTGTTGGCAAGATTCAGCTTTAGGTTTTCTGGGCACGCACGGACAAGTGCACATGCACAGGAGGGTATCGCTGCCCATCTCACTTTGGCAGGAGACACAGTGGCCAGAATTTTCCAGCCCCTCCTGCCAGCCGGATCTTCCAGTCCCAGCGAAGTTGTCAGGGGAGATATTAATGACTATAAAGTTGTTGGAAATTATTTCTTAAAATAGAGTTCGAGTGGGGTCTGTGTCTATGTGTGTGCCTGTGTATGTCTCAATTGGATTAAAGCCAGCTAGTCTGGGTCCTTTGATGTATAGTTGTTTTGAGATGTTAATTAGGTAAATGTAAGGAGGGTAGAAGGTAAAGTGTAAATTTGCATTTGTTAAAAGAAACCATTCAAGACTGCGGGCGAAATCTTACACCTAGCTAGAAGACGTCAAGTAATATGTTTATTTTTTTCAGTTTACTAATAAAATTAGTGGGATTAAAGGATGTTATTGTTAGAAGAGGTAAAGTTAAAAGCCTAGTGGTACAATGGAAAATTTACATTCAAAGAGAAGGATATGTATAAAGGAGAAAGGAAATTGTGTGTAAGGTAGAGGCATTTTAAGATCCAGCAAGTGTGAGAAGCCTCCAGCTGGTAAGCCTCAAGCTGCTGTCTGCAGGGACCCAGAGCTGAAAGAAGCTCATTTTGAATGTCACTGCCCAGGGTGTGTTTTGCCAGGTGTCTGTTTAAATCTATGAGATTTACTGTTGCCTTAACAGGGGTGTAACTGAGGGTCAGATTAATTAGGGGATTTTTATAGTTTTTACAGTAGGAATTTTGTACACATCTGTATGTGTTTACAATCTTTCTTGTATTAATAAATGTTTAATTTAGTTTTATAAAAAACATCTTGCGACTCAGTGGTCTTATTACTATTGAATTCAAAGTCTGCATCTCGAAACATACAAATTGCAAAAATGGGTTATGGCAGTTGTTTCAAGTTTCCCTCTGGGATTTAAGCAACTCAGCCTTTACCATCGGCTGTGTCTTAATAGAAGTCAATGGACATTTGAGTGACTTGCCGCATCCACTGCAGGGGGCCCCACCGTGGCAGGGCCGGAAAATCCTAGCCAGTGTTGTTTCTTAACATTTCTTTCACCTTTAGGCGAACACCCTGAATTTGAGCCCTTGGTAAATCATCACACACCATAGTAAACGCAGTAAGGTATTTGTAGTTAATTCTTTATTGTGGCAGAATATACCAGACTATTTCCAGAAGAAATATGTATACATTGGTAGAGCAGAAGATTAATGTAAGAAGGGGTTACTTAGCAGGTTGTGTTTTTTTTTTCTGGGACGATGAGAAGACAGGAAGCACCATATCAAATCTCTTTTGCAAATGCGGAAGTCAGAAGATGTTGTTTCAAGATGTTCTTGTGCAACTCAGATATAAATGGTTCCGAAATTTCCCATGGAGGCATAATTGGTAAGCTGCACTGAAATGTACACCCATCGTTCAACCCATTTTGCCAAGGTCAATCTTGCACCGAAATTTCCTTCTTATTATGATACAGCGGCACAAAAAAATCATTGTAAGATAATGAAAATTAATGTAAATAATAGGGCCCAATGGAAGCATGGATCTCACACAGTGTATTCCGTTAAATATAAAATTAAAGTTTAAACCATTTAACCAACACTCATGCATACTAAATAGCATTTATAAAAGTTGCAATTATGGATGTTTTCCAATTTTTAATATACTTCATACTAATGCCATAAAAATACCTTCATGTAACGCTGATCTCAGCGAAGATAATTTTAAAAATCAATTAAAACATCACTATGGAACATCAGAAATACACTGACGAAGGGTCAGACGGGCCTGAATTTTTCAGGCGGTGAGCGGGCTTGGCGGGAGTTGGCGGGTGCAGTCGCGGATCCAATCACCGCCCGCGATCAGCTCCAGGCCGCCGTTTTACACGGGCTGGCCAATGAAGGCCCACCCAGTGTAAGACTCGAGCCATAGGGCTCAGCACTACCTGTGCGGGTAGGGGGAGGAGCGAGAGTCCGGCCCAGTGCTCTTTCACGCACGTGCTTCAATGTCCCAGAGGCACTGAGCTGCTCAGGGAGATTGAATCGATATTGAATTAATTAAATAAATGGAGAAAAAATTTAATTAAACATGTCCCATCATGTGACTGTGTCACATGAGATGGGACATGTTTTTATATCTTGGAATTTAAAAAAATTTATTAATAAAAGCTTTAGGAAACCTCATCCCGCTCGTGGATGAGGTTTCCTAAAAAATGTAAAGGCCGCTTGGCCTTTTTGCCTGCCCGCCAACCTTAAGGTTGGACGGGCAGCATTAACAATTACATTAATTACTTCCTTAATGGCCTTGATAGGCCGTTTATATATTGGCGAGTGCACAGCCAACTCTGGTGCACGCCCGCCGAAGGAAACATCGTGAGACAGTGCGATGACGTCGGGACTCACGCCCGACGTCATCGCGCGTCATTTTACATGTCGGGCCCGCCCCCGCATGCCGAATGAAAAATCCTGCCCATGGACTCGAAATGTTAACTCTGTTTCTCTCTCCGCAGATGCTGCCAGACCTGCTGAGTTTTTCCAGCATTTTCTGTTTTTGTTTCAAATTTCCAACATCTGCAGTGTTTTGCTTTTATCAGAAACAGGACTTTGTTTCTTGCTGCAACTAAAATTTAAATGCATTTTGAAGCAGTGTAATCACATGAAGTTCATACATACTATCTTTACCTTAGGGATGGAGCCATTATAATGATTCTCAATGGGTCTGAGCTCAGGACTTAATGAATGAGCATAAAAGATTGGAATGTACAGACGGGTGCATAACAGGCACCATAATCTCCTCAATCTTTTACACCAGAAATTGGTTTTGTATCTTTGGATTCAAATTTACAGGAAATTCTGGCCCCTATGCAGGAACTGTTGCTGTGAACATCCTGATGGAATTGGGTCTATATTCTTCCTTCAAGAACATCTGAAGGAAGAATAAATCCTGAGCTACCTCATAGCAGTGGGTTTTAAGGCGCTTATCCATGAATCAGCTTACAAAGTGCTGCTGTTTGCAAAACTTCTGTCTCAGAGCTTTGCAGGAATCCAAGGGAGTCAACATGACCTGAATAAACAAGACTATGACTTTAAGCTATCTGTTCAGTAATCAATTTGTTACAATTCCTTACTTCAATGATAAAAAATCTACCCTGTCTGCTGACAAATAACGACATAACTCTAGAAAGGACACTAAGGCATCCAGATCTATCAATCTTTTATTAATATGGCCCTAAATAACTTTAAGCGTTTGCTGCATGGTGATAAAAGCTACATGCAAAATAGAAAGTGTAAGATGATTTCAGTTTCGCTTTCCTGCTGAACAAAACTAACTTAGCTGGTGTCAAAATTCTTTAGGCTGCAATCCCAGCATTAATGGTAACCTCCAGCATTCACCTTGCTGGAGTCTGTGGGATCTTTGAGAGGACAACAGAGTTGTATGTGGCTGGCGGATGCAAGCACTTCTATGGGTGCATTGTCATACAGTTAGAAAATATGGGCCTTGCCCATACAGGCCTCGGTTGAGGGTTGTTTCCCAGGACGATAACCTCCCTTGACAATCTCAAACACCATCCCACTCCGCCACAGTTGACCCTAGTCATGACCTCCTTGATTCCATTGTAAGGAGGCCAATCAATAAAAATAGGAAAAAGAAGAGTTTCAAAAGGAAACTGCATGTATACTGTAAGATTTTGGGCTCGGAACCACAGATACCTAAGATAGGCAGTCAAATATTTGTAAGTAATTTTAAGGTAGTTTATCAGGTTTATTAAGAAGCAGCAGTTTATGTATCATGAATTAGCTAAATAGACAGGAAAGGAATATAATCCATGACAGTGGAGCATGGTTCACTGATCCCAGAGGATGAACGGGTGGTTGGCACAGAGTGTGTTGATCTCAGTAGCTTGTGATGGCAGCATTCTGCTCTCTAGCTGAAGTGTTAGGTAACTCTTCCCGCAGTCTTCCTCCATCTTCCATCTAAAGAAGGCAGCTGCCTGTCAAGGACTGCCACCTGTCTCCAATCACTCGTTAATATACTTTATTTCTAGGGGCCGATAGTTTACCCTATGTCAATCACTTGTTTGAACATTTCTAACCAATGAATACGGGACAGGTACCCAAGATGTCCAGATGGTTATCTCCCTGCTGTCCATCACTTAGCTCAAGGTCACTTTTTAGTTTTCCTCATGCTGAGAGTCAGTTGCTAGCCCTCACCAGACTTAGGAAAGTCAACACGGAAGCCTGAATCAGGAGACCTCGACATTTCTAGGGAGTGTTTACGTACTTTTTAAGGGAGAGAAAGAAAACAGTTTCCCTGCCATGGTAACCTTATGCTATGCCTACAACTTCCAGAAGAATTCTATACAATTCTAAAAGATACCATTTCTTAAAGGCCCCTATTTCTTACAGCTCCTCCCCCCACCCCCACACGCCCCCACCCCTTGAGAAGGAAATATCCTTATTGGCTTCTCACAACTAAATTTTAGTTAACCTAGTTAATTCTAAAGTACCTTGATTTCTTGATTACATATCATCGATAACATGTTAAAACTACCATAATTATTAACTTAGATTGGCACTCCCCACCTGCAGATCACCTCACTCCATGATATTTCTTATCTTTTGCACGAGTGCTTTAATTTCTAGGCTATTAGCATATAAATACATACAATTACACCAACAGATTATGCATGGACTTAAAAGATTCTCCAGTTCTCCCTTCACCTGTAACCATATTGTAGATAATCCTTATTAAGTATTATTTCTCCTTAGCCTTCATTTGTCCCAACCCAAAATTTCTTTTGCTTTCACTTCAATTTTACTCCCTCTGACTCAGTCTTTATTATTTTAAAGTCAGTTTCTCTGTAGAGTATGTATCGGTGCTTTGATCAGTTAAAAATGTTTTGTTACTCTTCAGGCCATATTAACCATTTCATGTCATGCTATTTGTCAGGTAGCTGAGTAAGCCTGGGACCCGTTCTTCAGTGCAGCTTAACCATGCACTCCTGCATATTAGTTACTTCACATGTAACAAATCACTTTTACATAGTTGCACAGTGTCCCAATTTTCTTCCCAGTGAAGTTGTGTATATCGCACCACACTTGCTCCATCCGATAAGCCTTCCTGACTTTCAGATAATCTTCTCAAAAGATCAAGAGGGGCATCTGAAGATCTTTGCTAATCATCCCCTACACAGGCCCATGGGGGCATTGGTCTGGGTCTTCACGGTAGTTACTCATAAGTTAGAAGAGGTTTTAATTCTTCTAACTTTTTCTGGGCAACTATTTGTGCAACACAGCCAGAACCATCCGAAGCTTGTAAATTAAATCATATTTTCGGATGGTTCCCAGTGCTTGCCCAGAGGAAGTTTGCACGCCTAGGCAAATGCCATGCAAACCCTTACCTGATAGGTTCTGAGAAGCGTTCCCCAACACACTTTGGGTTAACCGTCAATCTGACACTGGGGAGCTAGGAAGTTACGGTTCATAATATATCTTTAAAACAGGAATCAAACATTCCTATTTGATTCCAAACATTAACATAATTTTGTTTGCTTTGTTCGTCATTTTAGATGACATTTTCTTAAAAGCAATCCGCTAAATTGTGCCTGACATTTTTGGTTTTTTTCTTTTATGGGATGTGGACGTCGCTGGCTAGGCCAGTTATTGCCCGTCCCTAGTTGCCCTTGAGAAGGTGGTGATGAGCTGCCTTCTTGAACTGCTGCAGTTCCTGTGGTGTAGGTACAACCACAGTGCTGTTAGGAAGGGAGTTCCAGGATTTTGACCCAGCAACAGTGAAGGAACGGCGATATATTTCCAAGTCAAAATTAGCCCAAATTCAAATAGTTGACAGGTTTTCTTAATCTTCAATTTATTTCCCCCGAAAGAAATATTTTTGATATCCAGGAACCACCTAGACTGCTTGTTATTAGTTTTTTTTAAAAATTAATTATCTCCTTAAACTTCAGGTAAATTCCCCTTTGAGTGTTTGCAATACCAACTCGTATCAATTTATTTTATCAGTTCCAATTTCAGAAACAATTATGCTCATGCTTGGGGGTTTTAAATGGTGTTTTTTCATCAGAGACAGAAGCGCTTGCAGTCAGTTTCGTCACCTCACATACGCAAACACTTTGGGCAGGATTGTCCCAGATTTACACTAGCGTATCTGTGCGGCTGAAACGGGATCACCATGTGTAACACCCTTACTGTTCAAAGAATCTATGGCTGGAATTGTCCCAGATTTGCACAAAGTACAGTTACGGGTGGGAAAAAGAACTTTTGATCCATCGGCCACAATAACG
Organism: Cetorhinus maximus; assembly: GCF_964194155.1. NCBI lineage: Eukaryota > Metazoa > Chordata > Chondrichthyes > Lamniformes > Cetorhinidae > Cetorhinus > Cetorhinus maximus. Next base: position 102,402,090 of record NC_135879.1, on the reverse strand, counting down.
GCTTTTCATGCTGTATCATCCCATTCCCGCCTTTTTAAAAAATATTCGTTCATAGGATGAGGGCGGCACTGGCTAGGCTAGTATTTATTGCCCATCCCCATTTGCCCTTGTTCAGAGCGCATTTAAAAGTCAACCACATTGTTGTGGGTCTGGTGTCAAATGTAGGCCAGACCAGGTAAGGATGGCAGATTTCCTTCCCTAATGGACATTAGTGAACCAGATGAGTTTTTATGACCATTGGCTTTTTTTAATTCCAGATTTTTATTGGTTTCAAATTTGACCATCTGCCATGTTGGGATTCAAACTCGGGTCCCCAGAGCATTACCCCTGGGTTTCCGAATTACCGGTCCAGTAACAATACCACTGTGCTGTTGCCTCCCCCATTAATTATGCATTCCCGGGAAACAGGTTGGATCGCAGGCAGACAGCCTCTGATTCACCCACCTCGCTGTCACCTCAGACCTTCAGTAAATGTGGCGCCATATTTAAAGGCCGCCCCTGCACAGAGCTAACACTCTTCAAGGGACAGGAAGCTGCTGTAAACGGATGGCTGCTAAAAGGGGGAAACATGCTGCCCCCAGATTTTGTGTTGCCTCCCTCGAACACCTACTGTAGGTGGAGGTGGATGAGGCCAGGGGTGGAGTGGCCCACATTAGACCCCTCATTCACTTTGAGGAGCATGCCATCGTACTGACTGGTAAGGATGTGGACCATGCCTTCGGTGACGGTGAGGTTGGTGGTGAACACCCATGTGAGGATCCTGCACCACAACATCCCTCTCTCAACACAGCTGTGAGTGCTCTCTCTCTCCTGCTTTTGACTCCGCTGACATTCACTAATTATCTCTGCATTGGTTCACAGGGAGCTCTGCCAAGCGACCAATACCCTCAGACAGCCAGTCGCTCAGCTCCACTCAGGTCCTCACTTCCAGCCAAGAGGACATTGAAGAGCTGGAAGATCCATCACAGAGCTTACCCACACTCTCCACCAGCGCAGAGACACACACCTCGGTGGGACCTAGATCTAGAGCAGGCTCGGGTTCACAATCTGGTGGTCACTGCCCAGACACATGTCCGCAGCAGGCTCAGCCGAGCTCCCCGGTACTCGGAGGACTACTGGGGAAGAGGCACCTGTGAGGTCCGAATCAGATGATTCAGCCTTCCAACTCATCCTGGAGAGTCAGCAGAAGGCATGGGAACATTACGCAGAGCTGCTGGAAGCCCTCAACAGAGTGGCATGTGAGTTGGAGGAGTGCGTCTGCCTGCTCTCTGATGAAGTGGTGCCCACATGTGCCCGTATGGAGGTGTCCATGGGAAGGATGGCGTACGCCATGGAGACCTTGGTTTAGCAGAATGTGGAGATGCGCGTAGACCTGCACTCCATCACAGCAGCCATGGGTGAGTTCCTACAGTGGCAATGCGAGAGTGAAATGGGGCACCTCGATGTCCCTCCAGGTGCTCCTTCCCCTCAAGGAGTCAGGCCGGGGCCCTCAGGCATCTGAAGGGAGGGGGAGCAGCAGCTGGACATCCCTGGGTCATCCACTCAGAAGTCTCAGAGGCTGTCCTCTCCTTCCCAGTCCACTTTGCCTGTGACCCTCTCAACCTTGTTCTCTCTCATTGCAGAGGGAGCAGCTGGCCCACAGAAGGACAGCCAAAGCAACCCAGGGCCCTCAAGACCTCAGGTCTCCAGAGGATCCACATTGAAGTCATCAGAAGCAACAGGGCCAACCATTGCACAGGCTGTCTCCAGCCCTGCTGTGGATGTCAGGGTAGCACCTAGAATAAGTGGTAGGCCTAGAAAAGTTTAGGATTTCTGGTCACAAGTGGTTGCTTGGGTGAACACATTTTATCACTTTATAATCTGAAAATATATTCACTTTCACAGAGTAATGTATAATGCTGACTTTCAGCTTCATTTACAGGCTTCGTGAGTCCTCCCCATGTATCCCTCCACCAGCAGTTCAGTGGCACACAGTCGGAGCACAAGTGATTCTGGGGGGAGAATGTTTGTGGCAGGGCCTTTCAGAGCCTCTTGCAAGCATTCTCCCATGCTAGCAGAGCCTCCCTCCATCTCACATCTCAATGTCCTGAGCATTTTCAACGCTGCTTGCTGGGGTTCACTTTCAGTTGTCCATCTGAGCTGACCTGCATCTCCGCCCACCCACTGATCACACTCCCATGCAGCAGCTGTGCAAGAGGCTCCTTTCACTTTCGATTTCAGAAACATGGTGGTTGTTCAGTGTGTTTTCAGCTCCCCCATTCTTTGCCCTCTCCCAGTCACCCATGTCCTTTCTCCCATCACTGTTGACCTCCCCTGGCATCACCTTCCCCCTCCCCACCGTCACCTACCAAGCAGAACTCTTTTCTTTCCAGGATGTCCAGGTGAACATGCACGCTCCCTATCTTCCTGAGATTCCCATCATTATCCACATTGACCTGCCTGACCTCCTCCTTCCCACCCACATGGTGCATGTCTGCCTCCGAGTCCCCACCAACCACCCTCGCAGACTCCTTCACCCCTCTGAACTCCTTTCTCCCCCACCAGACTCCTTCCCCCTCTGAACTTCCTCCCACCCGGCCTCCTTCCTTCCTCTGACCGCCTTCCTCCCCTGGACCCTTGCCCCACCTTCAAGGTCCTGCCCTCCCTCCGAACATCTTCCCCCATCCGAACCCCAATCCTTACACATCCCCCCCCTTACACCTATCCTCTTAGCTGTTGCATTCTCCCGGTTACACCCTCTTCTCCCCGTGCTCCCTCCTCCCCTCCTAAATGCACCCACCCCGACACCACCATTACGTCTTCCCAACTTCACCCCCCATGACACCATTGTTTCCCCCTCCCAACCTCACTACCCCACTGCCACCTGACACCATCATTCCACCCTTCTCAACTTCACCCCCCACCCCCAACATCATCAGTTCCTCCCCCACCCAACATCACCACCCCCAGAACACCTTCCTCTCCAAGTCAAACCTAAACCTTCCACTCCATCCCCTCGGCGATCAACCGCAGCAGCTCATAGCCAAGACCCTGATGTCCGAAGCAGACCCCAGACATCAACGGTGGCTTTCCACCTTCCATGAGCTGCTTTTCAGCACAGCCATGTCCATGTGATGCATGTGTTGCTCCAAGGTCCAGTTGCTGTTGGGCTCCAGCATCTTCTGTTCCTCTGATGTCCGCGATGTGAGCAAGGCCCTAACAGTAAGTCCCGACTTCTGCATGTCACACTCGCCAAGATGTGTTCTGGACAGGTGTGTTTTCCCGCTGGCGTGCCTGGGTGATCCAGCATAGGGGGCTGATTCCTGCGAGCAGGGCATATAATTATATGCAGATGTATTAATATTACATTCCTGACATATGATGATGTGAGAGGCAGCCGCCATTAGCAGGTGGAGTGGACAATTGCACACTGGTTTCACGACTTCATTAAACCAATGTTTGGCCTTCACGCCATGTTGTTCCCTCAAGCCTGCCATGACGTCCAATGCCAATGGGTACAGAAAATTCCAGCCTTTGACTTGAAAGATAATAAATAATCTGAACGGTTAAAGTCAAGTCTCCGAAAGGTAAAGCCCTTAGTCCAAATTTGATGCCTGTTGATAAGTTCTTGAATTTGCAAGATACCTGTGTCCCTTGCTGTGTTATCTCATGTCACTCATGTCGCACTAGAAACCTGTTATAAAAAATACAAAAAACAAAATCCAACGTGGTTCTATGTAGGAGCCCAATGTGTTAATATGTCCAATCATATCTGTCAATTTAGAAACTTAAAATCTAGTAATGTCCAATATACATTTAGTAGTACTAAAGTTGTGTGGTGAATTAAACAAAATCAACTGCCAGTAGAAAGGGTTAAGTCCACTGCTTGTGGGTGGGGGGTGCGGAGGGGAAGTTGTGGAGGAAACTTGGCATGCAATTGCATCACTTTACATTATATTTTTAAACTCTTTCCTGAACAAAAAACCAAATTCCATTTTAAACTCAGAAAATGCAAAAAAAAAAACTCAGGTCTAACAGCTCTGAAGAAGAGTCATAAAGACTTGAAATGTTAACTCTGTTTTTTTTCCCTCCAATGATGCTGTTAGACCTGCTGAGTTTTTTCAGCATTTTCTGTTTTTGTTTCATATTTCCAGCATCGGCAGCGTTTTGTTTTTATCCATTTTATCCAATTAAGGGCTGCTGGGAGTCACAGCCTGTCCTGACAGGCAATGGGTGCTAGGCAGGGTACACCCAGGATGGGACACCAGTCCATCACAGGGCACACAATCACATGCACACTAAGGGTCAATTTAACTATAGCCAATCCAGCATGTCTTTGATGGGGGGAGGGAACAGGAGCGCCCAGTAGAAACCCATGCAGACACGGAGAGAACATGCAAACTCCACACAGACAGACACCTGAAGTCAGAATCGAACACAGATCCCTGGAGGTGTGAGGCACCAGTGCTAACCACTGCCATGCTCTCCACCCCATTTTAAACTTGTTTTATTAAATTAATTTGTTATCTTTTCTTCAACTTTGCTGAAATGTAAATTAAATTCCAATTATTTCAAAACCTTTTAACATTTTGTGAGACGTTTCTCACCCAAGATTTATTTTTGGTACAACCAGAATTTCAAGTTAAAGATATCTCTCTTGTTTATCCATTTTTCTTTTTAAAAAAAAATCAAGTTCTAATGTTAACTATTAAACCAAATTTGAATGAAACAGTCATTAAAACTTGTCTTTAACTTGAATTTTAGCAGTTCCTCTTTAACCTTGGGACAAATGTTTTGAAAAGTTCAAACTGGATTTCTGCCAAATTACTTCAAGACTCCAATCTTATCTTTATATTTTGGGAAACAAATTGGAGAGCCCTTTCACAGCTGCATGAGCATGTTTTAATTCGTGCAAATATCCTGCTTTAACAATGACTTGTTGATGTTTTGAATGTATGGTACGTGTCAGTAGTTCTTGAACTTCCTTTTGGGTTGTTGCAAGTGCGGCTTTGCTTAAGGGACATTGATTTTCCCATCTACCCCATGTCCTTTGGGATACTATTGCTCATCGGTGGCTGGCTAGCTTCTGCTTCTCTGCCCTGTGTCTCTTCAACTGGGTGAGATATCTCCCTCACTATCTTATTGTCTGTTTGGGAATTCTCCTGGTCCCCCTCTAAATCTGGAGAGAAGGTTTCCGCAAGCCAAACTTCAGGCAACTTTTCCTCAGCCTTTATCTTGACTGGTTTAACCATTTGACTTTCTTCAGGCTCTTCAGCTAAGTGGGGCATCTCCCTCATTGTCTCACTGCCTGCTTTGGAACTTCCCTGGTCCCTGTTTAATTCTGAAAAGAAAGTGTCCGACGACCTGATTTCTGGGTCACTCCCTTCATCTTTTTAAAATTCGAACTGGTCTCCTTGACCTCTTTTAATTCTACTGGTCTGATTTCGGTCCCGTTAACACCTTTGCGTTCTATCATGATCCCTTTTAACTTGGCTAGCCTGGACTCAGCTTCTTTTTCCTCAAGGACCTTCTGACCCACTTCAACCCTCATGAGTTCCAGTGTTTTGTCTAGTTTTTTTTTCTTGTATAGCATGCTCTATTGTGTGCCTCCTGTTCCCAGTGTAATTGATTGTGTTGGAAAGCAATGCTCTCCTGCCAGCCATCACTTCTCTTTCACAACTTATTGGCCCATTCCCTTAACTTCTTGTACTTTTTATTCAGCTCTAAGGCAAACGCATGTGCACCATAGACTGACTTATTCCAGACCTTTTTTCAATTTAATCTTTTCTTTCTGAATCTCTTTAGAAAGCCTATCAAAGAAACACTAGGAAATGTGGAAGATTGCCCAGGTATGTCCTGTACAAAAAAAGCAGGACGACTCCAACCCGGCCAATTACTACCCTGTCAGTCTACCCTCCATCATCAGTAAAGTAATGGAAGGGGTCATCAACAGTGCTATCAATCGGCACTTGCTTAGCAATAACCTGCTCACTGACGCCCAGTTTGGGTTTGCCAGGGCCACTCAGCTCCTGACCTCATTACAGCCTTGGTCCAAACATGTGAAAAAGAGCTGAACTCCAAAGGTGAGGTGAGAGTGACTGCCCTTGATATCAAGGCACCATTTGACAGAGTGTGGCATCAAGGAGCCCTAGCAAAACTGGAGTCAATGGGAATCAGGGGGAAAACTCTCCGCTGGTTGGAGTCATACCTAGCACAAAGGAAGATGGTTGTGGTTGTTGGAGGTCAATCATCTCAGTTCCAGGGCATCACTGCAGGAGTTCCTTTGGGTAGTGTCTTCAGCCCAACCATCTTCAGCTGCTTCATCAATGACCTTCCTTCCATCATAAGATCAGAAGTGAGGATGTTCGCTGATGATTGCACAATGTTCAGCATCATTCACGCCTCCTCAGATACTGAAGCAGTCCATACCAAATACAGCAAGACCTGGACAATATCCAGGCTTGGGCTGACAAGTGGCAAGTAACATTCAACACACACAAGTGCCAGGCAATGACCATCTCCAACAAGAGAGAATCCAACTATTGCCCTTGACATTCAATAACATTACCATCACTGAATCCCCCACTATCAACATCCATCGACCAGAAACCGAACTGGACTAGCTATATAAGTACTATGGCTCCAAGAGCAGGTCAGAGGCTAGGAATCCTGCAGCAAGTAACTCACCTCCTGACACCCCAAAGCCTGTCCACCAAGTACAAGGCACAAGTCAGGAGTGTGATGGAATATTCTCCACTTGCCTGGATGAGTGCAGCTCCAACAGCCCTCAAGAAGCTTGACACCATCGAGGACAAAGCAGCCCGCTTGATTAGCGCCCCTTCCACAAACAAACATTCACTCCCTCCATCACCACCCAACAGCGACAGCAGAGGTAGCATAGTGGAGTTGTCACTGGATGAGTACTCCAGACACCCAGGGTAATGCTCTGGGTAATGCTCTGACCTGGGTTCAAATCCCACATAACAGATGGTGAAAATTTGAATTCAATAAAAAAAACCTGGAATTAAAAGTCCAATTTGTGGATTGTCATAAATGCCCATTGGGTTCTCTCTCTCTCTCACTGCCCTTTAAGGAAGGAAATCTGCTGTCCTTACCCGGTCTGGCCTGTATGTGACTCCAGACGCACAGCACAGCAATGTGGTTGACTGAAATGACATGGGCAATAAATGCTGGCCCAGCCAGTGATGCCCCATGTATGAATAAAACAAAAGATGTGCTCATCAAGGCTCCTTAGACAGCACCTTCCAAACCCATGACTGCTCCCATTTAGTAGACACATGGGAACACCACCACCTGAAAGCTCCCTTCCAAGCCACTCACTATCCTGACTTGGAAATATATTGCCATTCCTTCACTATCACTGGAACTCCCTCCCTAACAGCCCTGAGGGTGTATCCACACCACATGGACTGCAGCAATTCAGGAAGGCAGCTCACCACCACCTTCTCAAGGGCAAATAGGGATGGGAAATAAATGCTGGCCTAGCCAGCGAAGCCCATATCCAATAAATGAATAAAAATAACTCCATTGCACTCGTCTATAGCTCCCAGGATATCTTGCCCCAAGTGTTCCTGTTTTATCAGTCATTCCCTAGCATATGCCAATGTCATTGTGACTCCTGGCTTCATTTAATAACTACTCCACATGCCTTTAACTACAACCTAAGTCTGTGGCTTCTCAAATTTCATGCCAATGATAATTTGATGATGGTGAATCCCACTCCTGACACCAGTCTGTAAGATTTTGGCTACAGGAGTCACAGATACCTAAGATAGGCAATCGAGTATTCGTAAGTAATTTTAAACTAGTTTATTAAGTTGATTAAGAAGCAGTAGTTGAGATACAATGCATTAGCTAAATAAACAGGAAAAGTATACTGTTATGATTCCAGTTGATGTTACTACTGGACAAGCCAAATCCCAGGGTGAAACCCAGCTTGATAGATCTTAACTTTTATTTTTTGTTTAGATACATGGAGAGTGGCTACTGAATAGAGCCACAGGAGTCAGCTGATGAACATTTAACAAAAGAATGAAACATTTATTAAACAAGAAAAGAGGAACTATGTTACAATACTCCTTTATCCACAACTATACCTTCACAGATACATACAGATTTGTAAGGTTAACACAAAAGTTACAAAAGCTATCTTATACTCTAATGTTCACAGTAAGTACACAGTCCATGTAAATCAACAGGCGATGAGATCAGGCACATCGCACTCTGAAACCAAGTGACAGATACCACCCCAAACAGATGCTATGGATCTCTGCTCAACTCCCCTCCCGCGTGTCACACCGTGAGCCAACCGGTCTCACTGAACTCTGTCTTTCACATTAGGGTTTCCAATCTCCACTGCAAGAATTCGCTTTGGAATCTTCTCCCAAACCAACACTTTCTCTCAAATGCCTTCCACAAGGGTCCACCTCCAGGGTTTTGAACTCTCCTTCCAATGTTCCTCTCCCCTGGGTCACCACATGCATTCAAGCTTTCTTCCACACACTCTCACTGACTCAGCCATGTCAACAGAACACCACTGCTTCACATGCCCACAATAAAGAGTTACAGACCTTCAGCTGTCTCCTTGGACCTTCCTCTCTGCACCTTACTTCCACAGAATAGGCCCTTTTCCAGATTCCTGTCCTTTTGACTGGAAGGTCTTATTGGGCCCTTTCCTGTTCCACTCCTCTGGATTTGGGACTTTCTTTTGTAGTTTCTGGAACCTTCTTCTGCAGTTTCTTCTCCTGTCCAGCTTCCCGTGGTAGCTGGCTTCAACTTCAGCTTGGGACTTGCTATCTGTCCCTGTGCTGTTCAGCCTCTCTGGAATCCTGGCTTCAACAGCAGTTTTGGTTTGGTGCTCGCTATCTGTCCCTCCTATGCTGCAACTGTTTCCAACTGAACTCAAAATGCTTTTTCTTAATTTTCTGTGGCCTGAATTTTTCACTCATTGGGTGCACGTGATCGGCGGGCCCACAGGCAGGCAGGAATCAGGCCCCTGACTGCGATCGGCCCCCAGCCGCTATTTCACATTGGCTGGTCAATTAACGGCCAGCCAGCGTGAAAGGCGCGCTGAGAAAGGCTCAGCACTGCCATTGGGGGCGGGAAGAAGGTGGGTGCCGACATCACCGCGGGTGCTGGTGAGCGCTTCCAGTGAGCTCTCTGAAGGCAGACGGCTGCCTCAGGGAGCTGCAGACCTCCACAGAATAGACAAAACAATAAAAGTGCTGCAAGGTATGTCCATGCAGCACAATCAAGCACCTGAAAGCTTATCTCATAAAAAAAACAGCCCCCAGACATCTCTTTTTATTTTATTTCCCCACCGAGATTTCATCCCGCCCTGGATCGAGGTTTGAGCAAAAATGTAAAGGCCGCCTGGCCGATTGATCCATCCGCCAACCGTAAAAGTGGATGGGCCAGGAAAAATCACTTTCAATTGCTTAATTGCCCGCTTAATTGTCAATGGGCGCGCTTCAACTGCCATGTGCACCCGCTGAGCGAGATATCACTTCGGGGCGCACATCCAATGTCATCTCGCGTTATTTAGTGACCAGATGGGATGGGCGCAACCCACCCACGGGATGTAAAATTTTGGCCTCTGTCTCTGTGCATGTGTGGATGGGTCTCCCTCTCTGGACCCCTGTTGCTGGGCAACAGCACAGTTTTTTCTACTCTTGTTTGCTTTAACTCTCCTTCAAGAGTTGTAAAAATCTCATTAGAAATGCAAGTATACAAACAGGGCTTTAGACCTGCTGTCCATACTCAAAAATGAAACTAGGTCCCAGGTTTCACCTTTTAACACACAAATAGAAAAAAAAATATATAAATTGAACTTAAACTTAAAGATATACCTTATTCCTAGCACACCCAAACACATGCATGACTACTCCTATTTCCTAACATTACAGTGGAGAGTGGTTCTGATTCCAGAGGACAAATGGACCATTGGCACAGGGTTTGTAGATCTCAGTAGCTGTGATGACAACATTCTGCTCCCTAGCCAATGTGCAAGGGTAACTTTTCCCTCAGTCTTCCGCGCTCTTTCCTGGTCCAACTTCCATTTGAAGAATGGACTGCCACCTGATGAGGACTGCCCCCTATCCCCAAGCACTGATTAATGTACTTCATTTCTAGGGGCTGATAGTCTACTCTATGTCAACCTCTTATTTGAACCTTTCTAAATAAATACCCAAGATGTCAGGATGGTCACCTCCCCAATATCCATCACTTTTTAGTTTTCCTCATGCTGAGGGTCATTTGCTAGCCCTTACCAGACACTCATAGATAAAAGGGTACACAAGGTACTGTCCTATCGACTTAAGGAAGTCAACATGGAAGCCTGAATCAACAGACCTCGGCATTTCTAGGGGATGTTTGTGTTTTTTCAGAAGGAGAAAGAAAACAGTTTATCTGTCAAGGCGATCTTATGCTTTGCCTACCATAAGAATTCTATGCAATACTAATAAATACCATTTCTTAAAGGTCCCTATTTCTTACAATACTTGAAACAAATAAAAAAAATACAGGTCTAACAATGCAGAAAGAGCAGGGGAGTGAGACTAATTCAAAGAACAGACATAGGCTTCCTTCTGTGCTGTATAATTGTATGATACCATGGCTTACTTTTCTTTGGGTATTCACCTATGAGGCCCACATTTTTACTTCTGGAGCTCAGTGCACCTCAACCCATTTGGTTTGGATAGTCTAGGGGTCACATCTGAACTAGGCTAATTCTAAGCTAGGGGCTCCTGATAATATTTGCTTTCCAATGGGTGGATGGAGGTTCTCATTGAGATTGGGGCAGACAGTTAGACAGGAATCACAAACCAAGGAATATTGGTCCCTAATTAAGTACATACAGAACATTTAACAAACAGTGTGTGACCAACATTCTGGGTGGAGGTGGGGAGGAGTTGGGGGAGGCGGTTACCTTATGTAAATGAAGTGCCCTCCCACTGACCCATGAACTTGATTCTAAGTCTTGCAGAATCCATGCAAAAGCAGTGAAGTCACAATTGTGCCGACACATAAATTGTGCTTTAGATACTAAGGAACATGTTGGGCCTGGTTTTCTTGCCTTCTTTTCTCACACCTGGGTGCAAAGTCAGTGTAATGTATCAGCAGTGCACTGCACCCACTTGAAGGGAGCTCAGCAGTACTTCTGGGTCGGGCTTACTAAAGCACAACAGGCATGCACTGGGACACACACACATAAAGGGGAAGCTTGAGTGATGCTCCAGACTTTGAACCGTGCAACAGCTTAAAGATGTCAACGTTTTGAAAAGGTGGGGAGCCATGCAACATGTCTTAGTGTTGCACCAAGACAAAAACATATCCTTTTCTCTCCACTGATGTAACAAGGTTAAACCGCAGCCATTTTTCTCTGCTATTTTTGCCCTTAAAATTGGTGCACTCAGGCACAAAGCAGAGGAACATCAGTTGATAGTGTTATTGAGTTAAATATTTAGAATCATAGAATGGTTACAGCACAGAGAAGGCCATTCAGTCCTTTGAGTCCATGCCAGCTCACTGCAAGAGCAATTCAGCTAGTCCCACTCCCTGGTCCTCTGTTTAACCCTGCAATTTTTTTTCTTTATCCAATTCTCTTTTGAAAGCCCCAGTTGCCTCCACCATATGCAATGCATTCTAGATCCTAACCACTCATCCCAAAAAAAGCTTTTCCTCACATTGCCTTCAGTCCTTCTACCATTCACCTGAATTGACGCCTTCTAGTTGTTGAGCCTTCCGCCAATGGGTACAGTTTCTCTTTATCTACACTGCCTAGACCCCTCTGATTCTGAATACCTCTGCCAAATCTCCTTTCAACCTTCTCTTCTTTAAGGAAAATAACTTCAGCTTCTCCATTGCATCCATGTAACTGAAGTCTTTCATCCCTACCCTCTCCAGCAGCTTCACATTCTTCCTAAACCGCGGTGCTCAGAATTGGACACAATACCCCAGTTGATGCCAATCCAGTGTTTTATTAAGGTTCACCATAACTTCCTTGCTCTTATACTCTCTGTCTATATTTATATAGTTCAATATCCTGTCTATCTTTTAATCACTTTCTCAACCTATCTTGCCACCTGCAATGATATGTGCACATATGCCGCAATGTTTTGGTGTTCCTGCACTCCCTTTAGAATAATATCATATGGTTTATATTGCCTCTCCTTGCTCTTCTAACCAAAATGCATCACTTCACACTGTTCTGCATTAACTTTCAACTGCCATGTGCCTGCCCATTCCACCTATGTCCTCTTGAACTATACCACTATTCTTCTCATAATTCACAGGTGCAATGTCTCAAAAACAGCAACCTTGGGACCGAAGCCTTGCCAGACTTCAGATCTTGCCGGATTTCAGGTCGGATGGTTCTGGACTAGGGCTGTTCGGGTCAAGCCGGGTCAGGTAGGGTCAAGGGTCACTCGGAGCATGGGAATAGACTGATGCACAAGCAGCGAAGGGGATAATTTGTCAAGGGCCACATGGTACCAATGTTGTGCATAGCTGAATTGCTCAGGTAAGTTTTCTTTTTATTTTACTCAGTTAAAATTGATGCATGGCACATTCTAAGATGTCCGGTTGTCAGACAACTCCAATCTTTGGACAGCAAGATTTGAGAGACTACTGTGCTACCAAGTTTTTTTATCTGCAAATTTTGAAAGTGTGTCCCGCGCACCCAAGTCTAAATCATTTACATAAATCAAGAAAAGCAGCATTCCTACCGCTGAACCTCATTATATACCTTCCTCCGATCCGAGAAAACAACCCTTCATCATTACTCTCTGCTTCCTGTCACCCAGTCAACACTGTATCCATGCTGCCACTTTCCTTTTTATTTCACGAGCTTCAACTTTTCTCAAAAGTCTATTATGTGAAATTTTATTAAACACCTTTTGGAAGTCCACATCACCCTCTTCAGCCCTCTCCATTACCTCCAAGTTAAACATGATTTGTCTTTGAGAAATTCATGCTGGCTTCCCTTAATTAACCCACAGTTATCTTAGTGATTGTTAATTTTGTCCTGGGTTTTTGTTTCAATGGGCTGGTTTTTATGGGGATCCATGGCCCCTGAGCCCCCGGCAAAAAGAGTTCGTAGGGAGCCCCCCCGCCAGGGAAAGAACAGTTGCACCGCTGTCATTTAGTGGTCATTTGACTATTCGTCTGGAGGCGCGATTTCTGCCTTTAAGGGGCAGGAATTCCCGCTTCAGAGACCTGCCCACCATTTGGATGGCCAGCAGCCCTGTTGTCCCAGCAGCTGAGGAAGCAGTTGCCACTGCTGGGCTTACAGGCAGTCCCCAGTAGAGTTCATTGCTGAGCTGGACACTAAGGTAAGTAGAGGGATTTACTGGGATCAGACTGGCAGATCCAGGTGAGGAGGGGATTACAGGTGAGAGTGGGGGCTGCAGGGAGGATGAGCAAACTGACCATGGCACCGTGGTACAGGAAGCCATTCAAGTGGAGGTGGTAAATAGAAATATAATGGTATTAGGGGACAGTACATTCAAGGGGATAGACACAATTCTCTGAGTCCCTAATCCCTGTAATCCTAAACACTGTAATCTGAGGGGGATGGGGTGACCAGGTTTGAGAGGACAAGGGTGAAGGGTAAGGAGGGGGAAGTGTGATCTTGGGAACAGGGGTGCATCCAGTGGGCATATTGGTCCCCCCACCTTGCCCAACATCAATCTACACAGGTAAAGCTGTCAGGCTTCCCACATGGTGTGGGCCTCTCCCCACTTAAGGTAAAATAGGGCAAGTTGTGACCCTTTAGTGGCTATTAATTGGCCACTTAAGGTCCTCGATAGGCCCAAGTGTGGGCGGGCCACCCTACGTCTCCACTGCCCTCCATAAAATTTTGTACAGGTCAGGGGTAGGTGGGTAGGCAATAGGAAGGCTATGCACTGGATTTTATGACCTTCCTTCCTTCAAACTGGCTAGTGGTTGAGTGTAAAACCCAGTGCAATATTTCTGCAGCTACAAATCTTCTCAATCACAACCTTACCTCCACCTTTGATGTCCTTTTCACCATTAAAGACATCCCACTCAATCACCCTGGGCATCTCCCGGGTACCACCCTCATCTCCGTTCCCTTAAGTTCAAAGGATACAGCCATGAACATTTATGCCAGGCAACTGGTTTAAACATTTATAGACAGATCCAACCAGACCACATAAAGCACTTAACAAAAACAGAATTACCTGGAAAAACTCAGCAGGTCTGGCAGCATCGGTGGAGAAGAGTCGACGTTTCGAGTCCACATGACCCTTCAACAGAACACATAAAGCACTTATCAGTTTTGAATGCAAAAGCAAAATACTGCAGATGCTGGAAATCTGAAATAAAAACAAAAACTGCTGGAAATACTTAGCATAAGCAAGCACGAAGAGAACAGCTCATCACTGAGTGCAGCAAGACACAGGCTGTGAACTTGGGAATTTGGTGCAGTGAGGGAAGAGGTGCTGTTCTGACCTTTTATATAAAAGGGAGTGGGTTGAGAGAGGGAGCCAGTATTTGAGAGCTGAAGCCTGGAAGCATTAATTAGGCGAATTAGACAGGTGAACCATTTTTAAGTTTCATTTTGCTGTCTAATTGGGCTGCTGTAGTTTGAACTGGTACTTGGAAGATTTAAGTATTGCATTAAATTTCCAACTTAACTAGTTAAGCAACTTGATATAACTACAAATAATCATTGGGTGTTATTTCTAAACTTAATTATTTAAATTAAGCACAGTAAAGATGGCTGGGCAGAAGATGTGTTGCAGCTTCGGCATTAGGAACTGATGGACACCAGTGTGATCCACAGCAACTACATCTGCAGTTAATATTGGCTCAGAGTTGATGAGCTAGAGTCCAAACTTCGCACACTGTGATGCCTCAGGGCGGGGGAAAGTTACCTTGACACTTTGTTCCAGAAGGCAGTCACGTCCATTAGGCTAGGGTCTTCTGATTTGGTCCATGACCAGGGACAGGAGGGTGTTACTGTAGGTGAGGCAGGTATGGGTGTCAAGAAATCAAAGTGGGGAAGCCTCAGTCTTTGCAATTTTTCAACAGGTTTAAAGTTCTTGCAGCTTATATGGATGAGTGGGGACTGCAGGATGGATGAGCAAACTTAACATAGTACAGGAAGCCATTCAAGTAGGGGTAGTAAATAGAAGTGTAATGGTAATAGGGGACAGTATAGTCAGGGGGATAGTGCATGGAATAGTGCATAGGACAGTATAGTGCATGGTAAAATCGGGCAAAGTCAGCAGTGCATGGTAAAATCGGGCAAAGTCAGCATGGTTTCATCAAGGGGAGGTCATGCCTGACAAATCTGTTTGAATTCTTTGAGGAGGTAACGAGTAGGTTAGACAAAGGAGAGCCAATGGATGTTATCTCCTTGGACTTCCAGAAGGCCTTTGGCAAGGTGTCGCACAGGAGGCTGCTCATTAAGATAAGAGCCCATGGTGTTAGAGGCAAGGTACTAGCATGGAAAGAAGATTGGCTGTCTGGCAGGAGGCAGAGAGTGGGGATAAGGGGGTCCTTCTCAGGATGGCGGCCGGTGACTAGTGGAGTTCCGCAGGGGTCAGTGTTGGGACCACAACTTTTCAGTTTATACATTAATAATCTAGATGAAGGAACTGACGGCATCCTGGCTAAGTTTGCAAATGATACAAAGATAGGTGGAGGGACAGGTAGTATTGAGGAGGTGGGGAGGCTGCAGAAGGATTTGGACAGGTTAGGAGAATGGGCAAAGGAGTGGCAGATGGAATACAACTTGGGGAAGTGTGAGGTCATGCACTTTGGTAGGAAGAATAGAGGCATAGACTGTTTTCTAAATGGGGAGAGAATTCAGAAATCTGGAGTGCAAAGGGACTTGGGAGTCCTAGTCCAGGATTCTCTTAAGGTTAACTTGCAGATTGAGTCGGTAGTTAGGAAGGCAAATGCAATGTTGGCATTTATTTCGAGAGGACTAGAATATAAAAGCAGGGATGTGCTGCTGAGGCTTTATAAGGCTCTGATCAGACCACATTTAGAATATTGTGAGCAATTTTGGGCCCCGTATCTCAGGAAGGATGTACTGGCCTTGGAGAGGGTCCAGAGGAGGTTCACGAGAATGATCCCAGGAATGAAAGGCTTAACATATGAGGAACGTTTGAGGACTCTGGGTCTATACTCGATGGAGTTTAGAAGGATGAGGGGGGATCTGATTGAAACTTACCGAATACTGAAAGGCCTGGATAGAGTGGACGTGGGGAAGATGTTTCCATTAGTAGGAGAGACTAGGACCCGAGGGCACAGCCTCAG
The DNA here is from genome assembly GCF_964194155.1 of Cetorhinus maximus. Taxonomy (NCBI): domain Eukaryota; kingdom Metazoa; phylum Chordata; class Chondrichthyes; order Lamniformes; family Cetorhinidae; genus Cetorhinus; species Cetorhinus maximus. The sequence goes on along the minus strand of NC_135879.1, from coordinate 102,385,800 downwards.
AGTAAAGGGAAGACCTTTTAGAACAGAGATGAGGAGAAACTTCTTTAGCCAGAGAGTGGTGAATCTATGGAATTCATTGCCACAGAAGGCTGTGGAAGCCAGGTCATTGAGTGTAATTAAAACCGAGATATATAGGTTCTTGATTGGTAAGGGGATCAAAGGTTACGGGGAGAAGGCGGGAGAATGGGGTTGAGAAACTTATCAGCCATGATTGAATGGCGGAGCAGACTTGATGGGCCGAATGGCCTAATTTCTGCTCCTATGTCTTATGGTCTTATGGGGATAGACACAATTCTCTGCAGCCGAGGGCATGAGTCCAGATGGCTGTGTTACCTGACTGGTGCCAGGGTTTGGGACATCTGCTCAGGGCTGGAGAGAAACGTGCAGTGGAAGGGGGAGTATACAGTTGTCGCGTGGATATTTGATAACAGGACACTTGGAAAATATCAACAGGATTAGACAAAGTCAACATGGATTCATGAATGGAAAATCATATTTGACAAACCTACTGGAATTGTTTGAGGACATAACTAGCAGAATAGATAAGGGAGAACCAGTGATGTGGTGCTGTCTGTGAAGCCTGGCGCTGATGACTGCGAGTGCTGACCGAAGCAAGGTCAACAAACAAACCTCGAAGTCCCGAGTGAAGTGCAGCTCGCCAGGTGCACGTCACTTATGTACAGTTGTGAAATATGTCGGCGTGCAATCATACCGATGTGCCCGGATGACCCAACGTGCGGGGACGATTCCAGCAGGCAGGGATTATAACTATATGTAGATGTATCAAAATGATGTTCCTGATTTCTGGCGGTGGGAAATGCCGCCCGCCATTGCTGGGTCGAGCAGATGATAGCGAACTGATTTCACAATGTCATGAAACCAATTTTTGGCCTTCCAGCCATATTATCCACTCATGCCTGCCATGGCACCCGACACCAATTGGAATGGAACATTCTGGACATAGTTTCAAGGTAATGAAGACTGAGACCTAAATTTTCAAGTGTATTTGACATTTCAGGTGGACAGGAAGATAGGAAAAGACGGTATGGTAGCTCTGTTAATTAAGGATTACATTAATATAAAAGATCAAGATGTAGAATCAGTTTGGGTAGAGATATGAAATAGCAAAGGTAAGAAATCACTTGTGGGAGTAGGTTTTGGGCCCCCTAACAGTAGCGACACTGTAGGATGGAACATGCAGGAAGAAATAATGGGGGCTTGTAAGATAGGTATGGCAATAATCATGAGTGATTTTAATCTTCATATAGATTGGATGATTCAGATTGGCAAAAGTAGCCTGGAAGATGAGTTCATTAAGTGTATTTGGGACAATTTTTTAGAGAAGGGCATTCTAGTGCCAAGCAGGGAGCAGACTATTTTAGACATGTTAATGCGTAATAAAACAGGATTAATTAATGATCTCATAGTAAAGGTACCATCCAGGCAATAGTGACCATAACATGATAGAACATTCAGTTTGAGGGTGACAAGTGTGGGTCTAAGACTAGTATCTTAAACTTAAATAAAGGCAACTCCAAGAGTATGAAGAAAAAGTTGGCTGAAGTGAAGTGTGAAAATGGGTTATAAGGAAAGACAGTAGAAGAACAGTGGTAAACATTCAAGAAGATATTTCATAACTGTCAGCAAAGATATATTCCATTTAGAAAGAAAGACTGTCTGAGAAGGATGCACCATCTGTAGCTAACTAAGGATGTCAAGGATAATATGAAATTGAAAGAAAAAGCATACAATCTTGCGAAGAATAGTGGTAAGTCAGAAGATTGGACAGATTTTAGAAACTAGCAGAGTGACAAAAAAAATAAGCAGGGGGAAATTAGAGTATGAGAGAAAGCTATATGGAAATATAAAAACAGATAGGGCTGAATTTTGTCATCGGCGAGCAGGGGGTGGGGCCCGCTCGCCGACGCGTAAAATGACGCTGGATGACGTCGGGCGGAACCCCCAATGTCACCGTGCCCCATTTAAATTTTCAGGAAGGCGGATCCGCAGCAAAATCAGCTGTGGGCCCGCCAACCTGTCAATGGCCAATTGAGGCCATTGACAGGTTCACTAAAACAATTAAAGGACCTGCCCATCCAACCTTAAGGTTGGTGGGCAGGCCAGGAGCCCCAGCGGGGAATAGAAAAAACATGAAACCTCGTCCACCGGCGGGATGAGGTTTCATGTGTGGATTTAAAAAGTTTAATAAAGTTTTAGTGAAATTTATGAACCTGTCCCATCTTGTTAAGGATTTTTTTTTCCTATTTTTAATGTTTTCACAACTGTCACCGATCTCCCTGAGGCAGCACTTTGCCTCAGGGAGATGTGCGCTCTTTCGTGCGCATGCGTGAAAGAGCACACTCTCACTTCTGGGGAATTCCACCCCCCCCCCCCCCCGACCCCTGCCACCACCCGCACAGGAAGCGCATAGCGCTTCCCGCCGTGCGTCACACTGGGTGGGCCTTAATTGGCCCGCCCACTTAAAATGGCAGCGGGGCCCGCTTCTCCGGCGGGGATCGGTTCCCCGCCTGCCGGAGATTGAGTCGGGCCCGCCCGCCCGCCCAGTAGGCAGAAAATTCTGCCGTAAGAGTTTCTACACATATTTAAAAAGGATAACAGTAACTAAAGTAAATGTTGGTCCCTTAGAGGATGAGACTGCGGAATTAATAATGGGAAACAAGGAGATGGCAGAAGCATTGAACAGGTATTTTTTGTCTTCACCATAGAAGGTACAAATAGCATCCCAAGAATAGTTGAAAATCAAGAGGTAAAAGAGAAGGAGGAACTTAAAACAATCTCAATCATTAGGGAAAAAGTATCGGGAAAGCTATTAGAACTAAAGGCTGACAAGTCCCTTGGACCTGATGGCTTTCATTCTAGGGCCCTAAAAAAAGTGGCTATAGAGATAGTAGATGCATGGGTTGTGATCTTCCAAAATTCTCCAGATTCTAGGAAGGTCCCAGCAGATTGGAAAATTTCAAATGTATCACCTCTATTCAAAAAAGTAGGGAGACAGAAAACTCTAACGTCTGTCATAGGGAAAATACTAATATCCATTATTAAGAAGGTTATAGCAGGATGCTTAGAAAATCAAATTGGATCAGAAAGAGTCAATATAGTTTTGTGAAAGGGAAATCATGTTTGACTAATTTATTAGAGTTCTTTGAGGAAGTACCAAGCAACGTGGATAAAGTGGAACCTGTAGATGTGGTGTACCTGGATTTCCAAAAGGTATTCAATAAGGTGCCACATCAAAGGTTACTTCAAAAAATCAGAGTGCATGTGTAAGAGGTAATGTATCAGCATGGATAGAGGATTGATTAGCTAACAAGAAGCAGAGAGTAGGGATGAATGGGTCATTTTCAGGTTAGCAAGCTGTTACTAGTGGAGTGCCACAGGGATCAGTGCTGGGGCCTCAACTATTTACACTCTATATCAATGACTTGGATGAAGGGACTGAATGTATGGTAGCTAAGTTTGCTGATGACATAAAGATAGGTGGGAAAATAAGCTGTCAAGAGGACATATAGTCTACAAAGGGATTGAGATAAGTTTATTATGTGGGTAAAAACATGGCAGATGGAGTAAAATGAAGGAAGTATGAACTTATCCACTTTGGCAGGAAGAATAGAAAAGCAGTATATTATTAAAATGGAAAGAAACTGCAGAACTCTACATTACAGAGGGATCTGGGTGTCCTGGTACAGGAATCACAAAAAGTTAGTATTCATGTGCAGTAAATGATTAGGAAGGCAAATGGATGTTGGCATTTATTGCAAGGGAGATTGAATATAAAAGTAAGGAAGTTTTGTTACAGTTGTACAGAGCATTGGTGAGATGACGTCTGGAGTACTGTGTACAGTTTTGGGCTAATTACTTAAGGAAGGATATAATTTTGAGCCTGATTGATTATCTTAAATTGGTTGTTAGTGTAATCCTTAACACACTTGATATTGTTCAGCAAATGCTGCCCAATCGCAAATCCACTAACAACAAAATTTAAGATTATCAGTCAGGCTCGCAATGTAGCTCACTTACACATGCTGCAAGTACATATGTTCATATGCATGGATCTGTCCTCTGCAGACAAAAGAAATATGTCCAGACATTGCACCTTTTTGATTAAACAAAAGCAAGGGGGGACAATAGCTCCTTGATGCATTTGCCATGGCAACATATCAACCAATCAGAGCTGACTTGTCAACCCCCTTTCTGACGCAGGATAAATTGTTGTTCTCTTCGAAATTTGCCATTCTTGCATCTATCCAGATGAATGAAAAATGAAGCGCTTCAACAGCATGTCTCTTTTTTCAGTAATGCCTCAAATCATAACACGAAGGGTAGAATTTCAATTGAAATCCACATGGAATAAGTTGAAGCCAGAGACAGTTGCTAATGAGGGAAATGTTGCTGTGGAAGCAGGTTTTTTAGATGCCTAATCAAATATGAGAAGGCAAATAGAAAGCAGTGAAGGTGAACGAGTTAGGAGAGACAAAGGGAGATCCCATTGGAGATAAGAATAGAACTTCTCCAAGGTAGGCATTCCTAGAAGAGAAGTAGCACTGAATTAAACACTAATAAAAAAGCAAAAACTGTGGATGCTGGAAACAATGTTCTGCTTATCTCGACCAAAACAGTTTGCTATCCCTGGATCATTCTGGAATGTAAAGGTAACTCCTGGCTTCTCTTATCCACTATAAAACATCTTCTTAAACCCCTTCTCCCATATTCCTCTACCCTCACCTCCAACAAGTACAAAGTACTCACGGATCTCTTTCCCATTAAGATTGAGATCATCCATTCAGCTGCCTTGGCCATTGCCCTCTCTCCCCCTCGCCCACCAGGCAAACCTTCCCTAATTTTTCCCCTACCCTAACCCTGAACTCACACCTTTCGTTAGTTTGTCTCCTATCTCCCATCATGCCGGCTCCAAGCTCATCTTATTCATGAGATCGACCTCCTACACCTTGACCTTATACCTACCAAACTGACTACCCAATCTCCTTCCTGATGCCCATGTTAGATAATATTGCTAGCGATTCCCTCTCCTCAGGACTGTCTTCCTTCTTTTCAAGTGTGTCATCATCACGCCTCTCCTCATCAAAACTACCCTTGATCTTTCTATCCTTGCAAACTACCACCCCATCTTCAATCTCCCTTTACACTCAAAAGTCCTTGAACGTATTGCCATCTTTAAGCTCTGTGCCCATCTTTCCTGACACTCGATGTTTGAATCTTTTCATTCGGGTTTCCATTCCTGCCACAGTACTGAATATGTCCTTATCAAAGTCACATATCCTATGTCATTGCGACCATGGTAAACTAACACTCCTCATCATTCTCAACCTGTCTGCAGCCTTTGATGTAGTTGATCACATCCTCCTCCAACTCCACTGCTTTGTTGTCTAGTTGGATGGCACCTCACTGGCCTGGTTCCATTCTTATTTATCTAGTAGCCAGAGAATCAGCTGTAATGCCTTCTATCCCCATACTGCGCCATTGCTTCTGTGGTCTCTCAAGGATCTATCTTTGGTTCCCTCCTATTTTTCAACCACATGTTGCCCCTTGACACCTCATCTGAAAGCACAATGTTCAGGTTCCACAGATACACTGATGACTCCCAACTCTAACTCACCACCGCTTCTTCCAACTCTTCCAGTGTTTCCAGATTGTCAGACTGCTTGTCTGACATCCAGTGATGGATCAGCCCCCAGAAGTTCCTCCAACTAAATATTGGAAAAAAACAAATCATTGTCCAATCGCCTGCAGCTGAAACAGACTGTTCACAACCTTAGTGTCGTATTTGACCCTGAGTTGAGCGTCTGACCACATATCTGCTCCATTGCCAAGGCCACTTACTTCAACCACCACAAATTACCTGGCTCCATCCCTGCCTGAGGCTGTGTGCTGCTGAAACCCTTATCCATGCCTTTGTTATCTCTAGATTTGACTATCCCAATATCCTCCTGGCCAGACTGTCACCTCCACTCTAAATAAACTTGAGCTCATCCAAAATCATACTGTTTGTTTTCCTAATTCACACATTTCCTGTTCACCCATTAACCCTGTGCTTGCTAACCTATGCACCCAGTCCAGCAATGGATCAATTTTTAAAATTCACATTCTTGTGTTAAAATATCTCCATGGCCTTGGCCCTCCCTTCTCAGTAACTTCCTCCTGTCCTAGAACCACCCAAGATATCTCTGCTCCTCGAATTCTGGCCTCTTGAACATCCTCCAGTGGCAGATATACCTTCAGCTGATTAGGCCCTAAGAAAAGGGATTCCCTCCCGAAACCTCTTTGCCTTTCTATCTCCCTTTCCTCATTTAAGATGGTCCTTAAAATCTACCTCTGTCCTAATATCTCCTTATGTGGCTCGGTCTCAAATTTTGTTCAATAATGCTTCTATGAAGGGCTTTGGCATGTTTAACTACATTAAAAGAGCTGCATAAATTGCAAGTTGTTGCTGTGATATCCCTGTCCCTATGTAACAAGATAAAACTGCAATATCCAAAAGGGTTGAAGAAACAATGGATTGATTGGCAGTCTGCCAGTGCTCATTACATGACGATGTGTGTCCCACCTCCAGAACAAACGTAGATTCCCCCTCCCCCCCCACCGCCCCTGTATCCCTACTCCTCAAAGTTTACGCTATTTAAACTTAAAACAAATCAAAGTAGCAGAAAAATTTAAACAAAGGGAGGCTTTATTTTAAGAAGGAGCATAAACAAACACCAAATGGACACTGTGCAAGCATGTGTATTTGGAAGTCTGGTTTTAGCACATGATTTTGGTCCTAATTGCTTATTCCCATAATTTGAACTTTCCTGGAGGCTCTAAGACAGAGACACCTACAATTTTAGTACTCTTGCATTTATTAGGAATAATTTTCATAGAGCAGTATATGTGGGTGCCACTCACACACTTCCATTGACACTGCAGAATAGACTGGCAGACACACAGAGGGGTGTTTCAAGAGAGTAGGTTCTTGGACTTGGCACTGAAGGTCCTGGTTGAGAAGGTCCAGAGGCAAAGGGATGTCCTATATCCACACAGAGGAAGGAGTCCATCTTGCCTCTATCCTGCAGCAGTTGCTGCTGCTCTGCTCTGCCTGGCCTCATGTGCTCCTCTCATTCCTCTTGTAGGCCAAAGGGAAATGCCTATGGCTACAAATTCCCTTTTCTCTTGGTGACTCCTATAAGGTCCAACAAAGTAGAGTAGCACAGCAATTATCCTTTTTAAGTGAAGTCCTCAGAAAACTTCGGAATAAATGTTTATGATGGACTGTTGGTGAAGTCCTTACAAAATATCTTATAAAGTCTCCAGAAGTGTTCACGAGTCCTCTTCAAAGCCTCAGCAGCGAGTGATATACTTTTAAAGTAGTGCTTGAAATTTCCTGTAATGATGATCTGTAGCCAATCAACTAGTCTCTGTTAGGAAAGGATATTAATTCAAGTGCTAACCACCAAAATGCTGTGCAGCTTTTTTAATAAGTGCCAGCTGAACAATGATAGTGACCATCAACTGCTTAACAATGTTCCTGGGGTGGGTTTCAACTACTTTACTGAGATGGTGTCTTGCACTAAACCTGTTCTAAACCAACATTTCTCAAGATTTCATCTTGGCCATGGAGCCTTTTCAGAGAGTAAACTATCTGGAGAAAATCATTCCAGGGATGTTATTTTGAAATAAGTTGAAGGAGCAACAAGAGAGGGGAAATGATAAGTATCATGTGAAAAAGAGATGAGGACGAACAAGAACATTGTAAACTTTGCTGGAAATACATTATTAACTTGGTTCTGGGGACATGGGATTTGTGCCACAGAATTGGGGAGGTTATGGTGGTGAAGCAGCAGCAGCTCTGAACAAACTCACAACCTTTATTTTTCCTAAAAGTGTGAGTTTACTTTAATGAAGTTTTGCAGTGTTAAGATTAATCCCATAGCTTCAGAGCTGTTAACATTTTGGGGTTGGGGAGGGGACTTGTTGGGGGTTCTGTGAGACCTAAGAAGCACAGGATTATCTTGAATTGCTGGTAATCCAAAGAATAATTATGCAATTTCGATCGGTTCAGCTGTTGAATTCTCTGATCTCAGCTCGATGACACAAGGGGCACTGTAATTAAACTCAAGTGGGCTATGGAAAGAAAATATCAATCAATGTTTCTGCTTCTGACTAGACCCTCTGACAAAGTAGATGTGTGGAGACATCAGGTGATAACTGGGTCAGACCCAGCTGTGATGCCACCTAAGGTTGAATAACCCATGAGCAATCACTGACCATGATCACTCATGAAGATCAGCAAGGAGGTTGGCATCTGTAAAATCACACAGTATCAACAGATTTAGGAAAACAGATTGGGGAATGACATAAAGGCATGAATTTTCCCAGGGCTGTGGAGGAACAATTGGGGGTGGGGATGGAAATTTCGATGGATTCACATCACCTTGGCTCTGCAACATGTTCCTGCTTTTCTCAGAGCAGTTCTGCTGTTCCCAGCAGTGCCAACTACCTGCCCAGCTGAGTACCTAATAGGGCAATCAGTCCCCATTCTGGCAATGGATTGAAAGTTTCCCAATGTTGCACAGCTCTCCCCCACCCCACATCACCCTCCATCCTCTACCACCCCAAACTCTTACTCCTCGCCACACCTCCCTCGACACCCCACACCCCCCAACCACCTCCCCACCGTATCAGGGGCCTAGCTGTGCAGCGGACGTGGCTCCAGAGCAGGAAGTCCGAGATGTAAAACATTTAAGGCTTCTCATTAATTTGCCTTAGGTAAGCACAATGCTCAGATCTCCCCAAACAAAAGACATGCTAGTGCTGCAGCCATGACATGGGGCAGGATTTTCCCCTCGTTGGGTGGGCACGGCGGGTGGGCCCGGGAGCAACCGTGAAATGGTCTGCTGCCTGCGATCGGGCCCCAACCGCAATTTCACACTGGCTGACCAATTAACAGCCAGTCAGCGTGAAACGCGCACTGAGAGCCTCAGCGCTGCGGGGGTAGGAGCACCAGCACTGAAGTGCACGGGGGTGCACTCACTGAAAGCTCCCTGAAGGCACAGATCTGCGACAGGCAGCTGAAGAATTTCAAAATGAAAAATTAAGATTTCACAAATAATATAAACATGTCCCCACATATGACTCAGTCACATGAAGAGGGGCATGAAAAATGAGTTTAAAAAGTTTAATTTTTTTTATTCACTGTTGGAAACCTCATCCTGCCCATGGATGAGGTTTTGCAAAAAATGCAAATGCCACTTGGCTTATTCGCCTGCCCGCCAACTGTAAGGTTAGATTGACAGTGAAAAATTCGACTTAATTAGCTGCTTAAGGGCCTTAATAGGCGAACAGGGTGCGCTGCCGACTCTCACGCATTCCCGCCAACCAAAATATCGCGCAGTGTTTCACACGCGGGCGTGTCGGGCACGCACCTGCATGCCAAGCTGAAAATCCTGTCCATGGAGACTCATGTCTCCGCTAATGCTGTACATGCTGCAATGGCACCTGCTCCCATACTGAAAGTGCCTCCTTTGCACTGCTGCTGCTGCTGCTGCTGATGGCCAAGCATTTCAGACTGCGTGGCGGCCAGTGGCCCTATCCAAAGCTGGAACCCATCCCTAATTGGGCAGGAGTCCCGGAGACACCTCTTAATTGATCGGGGAGATCATGCTTGACATCTCGCCAAGGAGATTTCCGAGTTCCTGACTTGTAATTCATCTCGACATCGGGATCACAGTGCACCCGGAAAAATTCAGCCCACAAAGATAGCTTTTGAATTCTTACTTGATTCATTCTTTTCTGAACATCTGATCAAAACTTTTGCTCAACCAAATTAGTCTTGGCATCAAAGATACTGGCGGTAACATGCTTGACCACTGAAAGCAAGAATGGATTTCTTCGTTTTTGGAAAAAACTTAAAATCCAGTATTCAAGATGAAAATGTTATCTAAAACTCTATTCCTAGGAGTACTCAATCCTTTTTTTAGTCAAAAAGAACTGAAGCAAATCAAATTAGACTAACAAGCCTTTTTCTCATGATGGAGCAGACACAATGAAACTATGAATGATAATGAGAGAAAAAGAACTGAGAATAGCAGTCATGTGACATTGTTATCTTGTGCAGGACGGAAAACATTATGTGGTTCCAGCTCTAATGTTCTGAAAGAGACAGGCCTCCCTCTGATTATTTTCCAGTTGGCCTGGCAACCCATATGTGGAATGCAAAGAATAAAGAAAAAAAAAGCTTTAACAACTCATCACCACTATTTTGTGTTCTTTGGGCTCGCTTTCCAACAGATTATGTGATGTGTCAAAGGATACAGACTACTAGGTGATAATTAATTTGCTGGTTATTGTTTTTTTCACTATAGTTAATTATCACATTCCCAAGTAGTTAAAAGTATCACTTTCAACTCTTTGAATGAGTAGAAGAATACAGGAACAGGTGTAGGCCTTTCAGCCTCTGGAACCTGTTCAGTTAGATAATGGCTGATATGTACTTAACTCCATTTACCTGACTTTGATTCTTATTCCTTGATACCCTTACCAGATAAGAATCAAATCAAAAAATCTGTTGGCATCAGACTTGTCAATTGACCCAGCATGAACAGTTTGGAGTTGAGAGTTCTAGATTTCCTTTTGAGTAAAAAGATGCTTACTAATTTCACTTCTGAATAGCCTAGCTCCAACCTTCAGATTGTGCTCCCTTGTCCTGGATTCCTCAATCTGAGGCAATAGCTTCTCTATAGCTATTCAATGTATTCCTTTCATCAAATGCCTAAATTAGATCACCCCTTAATATTCTAAGCACGAGGGTTTCGAGGACTTGACTCAGTGGAGCTCTCATCTAAGAGCTACAATGTTGTGAGCTCAAAGTCCCACTCCACTGTCTTGACAAAACCATCCAGGCTGAGGTATCAGTGCAGTACCGAGGGGATCCTACATTGTTGAAGGTGTCATCTTTTGAATAAGATCATAAACTGAGGCTTTGTCTGCCCTCTCAGTTGGATATAAAAGATCCCATGAAACTATTTGAAAAGGAGCAGGGGAGGTTTTCCCAGTATCCTGGGTTATATTTATCCTTCAACCAACATTACTAGAATAAATTATTTGATTATTAATTTTGTTGGAACTTATTATGCGCAATTTGGCTGCCATGTTTCACATATTGCAACAGTGATTACACTTCAAAGGTACTTCATTGGTTGTAAAGCATTGGGACTTCATGAGCACTTCAAAGATATTTCCTTCTTCATCTTTAATCACCTCTCTCCTTTTAAATGTTCTTTCACTTTTTGCGCAGTTTTAGAATCCTTTATTTTCCTATTTGTTCTTCCTATCCACATTTTACCTTTCCTATATTTGTTCTTTCTGTCTAGATTTTCCTCTATTTTATTTTATTTTTTGCATTATCCCAGGGATGGTTATACACTTCTTTTTAAAGTCACATTTTAATTTCTCTACTTATCCAAGGAACCTTAGTTTTTACTGTACTTTTTTGCTCATTTTGGATATATGTCCAGTCTATACCCTAACCATCTGCTGCTTGAAAGATTTCCACTGTTTGTCCATTGTCTTATCTATTTATTTCAGGATCATTCCCTTCTCATATCTGTGAAATTTGCTTTTTTTAAATCAAATACCTTAATTGTTGAATGTTCCCCTCCTTCTTAATTTTGATATCAAACTTAATTGCGAAATGGCTTCTGATTCTTGGATGTACCCCTAATTTTACATCACCTAATTACTCCAATTCATTTGCTACAACTGAATTCAGACTTGGCTCCTTTCTAATTAGTGTAGAAACATACTGATCGAGAAAATAGGTCCAGACACATTGATTCCCATTGATTTGTACCTGCATTTAGGCTTTGCAGGCATCCTGGACAGATGCCTAAAACAGATTTTATGTCTTAGATGCTTAGATAGCTAAATTTGTAGATGACACCAAAATAGGTGGGAAAGTAAGTTGCAATGAAGAAATAAGAAATTTACAAATTGATATGGACAAGTTAGGTGAATGGGCCATAATTTGGCAGATGGAGTTTAACGTAGATAAGTGTGAGGTTATCCATTTTGGTCAGAAGAATATAAAGGCGACTTATTATTTAAATGGCGAGAAACTTCAGAATGCTTCAGTGCAGAGGGATCTGGGTGTCCTTGTACATGAATCGCTGAAAGCTAGTATGCAGGTACAGCAGGTAATAAGGAAGGCAAATGGAATTTTGGAATTTATTGCTAAAGGAATAGAGTATAAAAATAGGGAAGTGTTGTTGCAACTGTACAAGGCATTGGTGAGAATGCATCTGGAGTACTGTACACAGTTTTGGTCCCCTTACTTGCGGAAGGATAGGAAGGATGTAGTTGCACTGGAGGCGGTTCAGAGGAGGTTCACTAGATTGATTCCAGAGGCTTGTCTTATGAGGAGAAATTGAGCAGTTTAGGCCTATACTCGCTAGAGTTTAGAAGGACGAGAGGAGATCTAATTGAGGTATATAAGATGCTATAGGAGATAGACAAAGTAGACATGGAGCGGATGTTTCCCCTTGTGGGGCATTCTAGAATGAGAGGCCATAGTTTTAGGCTAACGGGTGGTAGATTTAAATCAGGGATGAGGAGGAATTACTTTTCTCAAAGGACCGTGAATCTGTGGAATTTACTACCTCAGAGTGCAGTGGATGCCGGGACGCTGAATAACTTTAAGAGGAGATAGACAGATTTTAAATTAGTAATGGGTTTAAAGGTTATGGGGCGAGGACGTGAAATTGGAATTGAGGCTGAAATGAGATCAGCCATGATCGTAATAAATGGTGGGGCAGGCTCAAGAGGCTGAATTGCCTCCTCCCGCTCCTAGTTCTTATGTTCATATGCAGGACATAAAGCCTATTTTAGGCCCCCTTGTAGAAATTAGCCTTGATTGAGTAGAGCAAGAATCGGGCCTACTCTGTTTGGAATTCTTAAGTGAACACTATGGTCTTAAAAAGACTTTGGAAGCAGAGAGAATATGAGTGCTCCTCTGACTCCACCGTCCTCTTGATCGCTCCCCCCCCCCCCCCCCCCCACCAGTGCCATTTTAACATCCATGGTTGCCAATTGTGATTACATGTATCCCTGGAGGTTTCATGCATGACTTGCCCCATGCTCCAGCCATTAGTCTGCAACACATCCATCCTTGCGATGCACTGCCCTGCTATGCCAACTGGAAAGCAAAAAGACTCATTACCCAATTGGATGATGCTTGACTGTCAGCTAAACAGCCTTCTTTCCCCCCATTTTCAATATTTTTATATATGGTAAATAGAAATTCAAAGAAAATTATATTTATTTAAAAAGTTTTTGTTAATGGCCTGATGATTTTTCCCAAGTGTTGCACCCAGCAGTATCCTATAGAAAGATCTTCAATTCCTGCAGACTCCAGGCCAATCCTAGAGGGTTGGCAACCCTATTAACACCCCTCCTAGGACTGGCTTTCAGGCTGCTGCTGATGTAACGGGCCTATATTCTTCTTGTTGAAAAGATATTTGAGCTGACTAAGGAAACAAGGCAGATGCCAGCAATTATTATGTGGCTAGAGGACCAATTTTGGTTTCGCCCTTTAGCCTCCCTATTGAGACATGCACTATTGGATCCAAAAATGGCCATTACCAATTCCCAACTCATTCGATGAACCATTTCCTCCTTTATCAGTTACATTCCTTTTATCCTATTCTATCTTTGAATAATTAACCACCCATCATCATGGCCTGGTTTTCTTGCATTTTTTTTCTAATCTGTCAACATTTTCCCTATCTCTTTCCTACTTTTTGACAGTCTATAATAAGCTCCCAATGGATTAACAGTTATCTTTTTACTCCTCAGCTCAAAATAAATAGATAACCTTTTCACCACCCCTTATCTCCTCTTTACCATTCTAATGTTGTAATGGAACCATTGATTAATATGGGCAACTAGGGATGGGCATTAAATGCTGGCCCAGCCAGCGAAGCCCACATCCCGTGGATGAATAAATAAAAATGTCACTCTTTGTCTTTGCCTACACAGTTGGGTAATTTTCATTAGGGTAATTGTTTGGACCGATGCTATTAATGCAGTTGCATGTTATACATCTCTCCAGATTTTAATTTTCATTGAAATCATAGAAATGAAAGTGGGGATAATTGTATAATGAATGTCTGAATCAATGGCTAGAATTTTCCAGCCCCTCACACTGGCAGGATCTCCCGGTCCCACCAATGTGAGTGGAGATTTCAATGCCTTGCCGGCTCCAACGCGGGGGAACCCGCCATGCGGGACGGGTGTTGGGGAGGGTGCTGGAAAACTCAGGTACACTAACAGCCAAAGTCAAAATGACCACATATTTGTTCTGAATAGTTTGTAATCAAGAATATTTAGCTCATAGTCCTGGCCTGATCTAAGCCATATCTCTGTTAGATAAGAAGTAGGAGCAGAAGTAGGCCATATAGCCCCTTGGGCCTGCTCTGCCATTCAATAGAATCCTGATTGAACTTCCCAAGTCCTTTGATTCCCTTGCTACCCAAAAACCAACTGACCTCTGTCCACTTGAATATACTCACCGACTGAATATCCACAGCCCTCTGGGGTAGAGAATTCAAACGATTCACAACCTTCTGAGTAAAGAAATTTCTCCTCTTGTCAGTCCCAAATGGCTAACGCATTTTTTAAGACTATGAACCCTAGTTCTAGATTCGTCAGCCAGGAAAAATGGCCTCTCAACAGTTACACTATCAAGCTGTTTCAATATATTTTAATGCGATCACCTCTCATTCTTCGAAACTCCCTTCAATATATTTTGTGCATTACGTAGGTAGAGCTGCATCCTGTCAGTTGGTAACCTTACTCTATTTAATCCCTCCTGCTCTGATGTGTTCTTTATGACAAAAATGAAGAGGCATATTTAAATGAGTTAGTAATGATGTGGTGCTGCCATACACCCTATTTTTCATCATTACTGCTGAATATAAATTGCAGATCCATTTGAAAAAAAAATTGCATTGCTAAGCACTGCCAAAAAGGCTGAAGTAAATCTAAAGAATCTATCAGGTGCTCTTAAAAGACCTGGAGGGTGAAGTTGATCTTTGGTGGCAGCACAAAATAGGCAATAGAGAATCAGCAGCTTGTTTGCACGCACTCCTTCCACCCCTGCCCCCGCGCCCCCCCCAACCCGATTATCTTTTTTATTGCCTTTGACTCACTAAAATCTGCTTTGTGCTCCAGCTGAAGAAACCAATTTCACCCTCTTATTTCTTTTCTTCAATGGTTTTAAATTTTGGCTCTATTTTTTCACTACTCACCGCTGCTTTGTCATTTCTCTTTGTGCATTCTGCGGACGGTCTTGCATTTCCCCCTCCTGCCTATTCTAAAGAGGTATCACATGTCTTTCCCATTAGTAATACCCCTGGAACTTGTTATCAATCATGGTGCCAACTGGCTATCATCTTCTGCACCTTGTCAGAGTCCACCCTGGCACCTTCACACATGGCTGCTGCTCTTCGTTAAAGTGCAAGACCTGTGTGAACTGCATTCTGAGACTCTTCAGGTGAGGGTGACATTTCCTGGCCCTCGGTTAACCAACATTTTCTTCTCCCCTTTCACCTTACCATCTGCTGCTCACTTATGTACCACGTATCATCCAATCTGCTCCTCTCTGCCTCATTCTCTAATTTGCTGCCAGGTAGATGTCTTTGAAGTTTATTTTTGTGAGGGAGAAAAAGTGAGTGATGGAGTGCACTCTAACATGTTGACAGGCTTGGATGAATAGGAACCTGCTTCTTGTTCCCTCTCTGTTTCTGGCAGTCCATAACGCATGCTTCAGGAAGAGAATGAGGAGAAGAGCTTAGAATGGGTTGCTGCACGGAGTTGAGTCACATTAACGGGAGGCAGTGGCGTAGTGGTATTGTCACTTTTATTTTATTCAGTCACGGGATGTGGGCTTCGCTGGCTGGGCCATCATTTATTGCCCATTTGTTGCCCTTGAGAAGGTAGTGGTGAGCTGCCTTCTTGAGCCGCTGCAGTCCATGTGGTATAGGTACACCCACAGTGCTGTTAGGAAGGGAGTTCCAGGATTTTGACCCAGCGACAGTGAAGGAACGGCAATATATTTCCAAGTCAGGATGATGAGTGGCTTGGAGGGGAACTTCCAGGTGGCGATGTTCCCATCTGTCTGCTGCCCTTGTCCTTCTAGATAGTAGTGATCATGGGTTTGGAAGGTGCTGTCGAAGGAGCCTTGGTGAATTCCTGCAGTCCATGTAGCTTCTTGAGTGTTGTGGGAGCTGCACTCATCCAGGCAAGTTGACTAGTACTCCCAAGGTAATTCCCTGGGGACCCGGGTTTGAATCCCACAATGGCAGATGGTGAAATATGAATTCAATGAAAAATCTGGAAATAAAAGTTTGATGATGAACATGGAACCATTGTTGATTGTTCTAAAAACCCATCTGGTTCACTAAGGTTCTTTAGGGAAGAAAATCTGCTGCCCTTACCTGGTCTGGTCTACATGTGACTTCAGACCCACAATAATGTGGTTGGCTCTGAAATGACCTAGCAAGCCATTCAGTTCTCAAGGGCGATTAGGGATGGGCAATAAATGCTGGCCCAGCCAGCGACGCCCACATCCCGTGAACGAATTTTTAAAAAGTAATTGTTAGTTTACATGATCTGTTTTCTTAACAGATAATGCATGATGAATGAATGAAATATAAGTGGAGCAGAAAATAGCACCTCCTTTCAGACATCCCTGGTTTCCAACTCCCTCTTCTGCTTCCTATTACAGAAGGCTCTAAGTCTTCTTCCTTATTAGGAATGAGAGGGCTGAGGGGAGTGTTCCACCATCCATTGCTCCTCTGGCCTTATGGATGTTCTTCTCTTCAAAAATAATGTAATAAATGAGAACAATCTCCAGTTCATATGAAACACCATGCAACTTATTGTTTTTTTATTAATTCACAGGATGTGGGCTTCACTGGTTGGGCCAGCATTTATTGCCCATCCCTAATTGCCATTGAGAAGGTGGTGGTGAGCTGCCTTCTTGAACTGCTGCAGTCCATGTGGTGTGCGTACACCCACAGTGCTGTTAGAGAGGGAGTTCCAGGATTTTGACCCAGCAACAGTGAAGGAATGGCAATATATTTCCAAGTCAGGATGGTGAGTGACTTGGAGGGGAAATTCCAGGTGATGGTGTTTCTATCTATCTGCTGCCCTTGTCCTTCTAGATGGTCGTGGGTGTGGAAAGTGCTGTCCAAGGAGCCTTGGATAGGTCCTGCAGTGCTTGTAGATGGTACACACTGCTGCCACTGTGTCTCAGTGGTGGAGGGAGTGAATGTTTGTGGATGTGGTGCCAATCAAACCGGCTGCTTTGTCCTGGATGTTGTCAAGCTTCTTGAGTGTTGTGGGAGCTGCATTCATCCAGGTAAGTGGAAAGTATTCCATTGCACTGCTGACTTGTGCCTTGTAGATGGTGGACAGTCTTTGGGGAGTCAGGAGGTGGGTTACTCGTTGCAGGATTCCTGGCCTCTGACCTGCTCTTGTAACCACAGTATTTATATGGCTAGTCCAGTTCAGTTTATGCGTGCATGCATATTAGGTGTTAAAGGTGATAACGTGTGCGAATAAAGCGTGTGAGGCTTTCAGTGGGTAGAAAGATGTATGGATGTCAGTGTTGTGGAGAAAGCTGTGGGTCTAATGGGTTCTACAATATCTCTGGGACATAACTGGTGAGGTCTTTAAGACAGTGAGAGTTATCTCTCATACGATGTGACTGCTTCTTCTACCTTGACAGACCTGTATTGCCGTGCATATGGTCATGAAGTTGGCAACACATGACATGGACATACTCTGCAGTGCTACTTTCCTTGCCAAACACCATCACGAACGTCCAAACAAGGACTTTGTCATTTGTCTTACTTCAGCTATGAGCACTTTAATGTTACAGCCTTTAATCTGCTGTCTCTCATTTGTTCTGCAAAATGTTCAGATATCTTCCTTTCAAGATCTGTTAGAAACCCTGGAGTTTGTTGTGCTGCCTGTTTGAGCTGCTCTAGGCTTTTAAATCCTCCAATAGCATAGAAGTTTCCACCCCTACAATGACAAGCCTGAATTGAGCACTGTGCCTGTCAGAAAAAGAAAGACTTGAATTTATATAGCACTTTTCATAGCCATTGGATGTCTCAAAGCGCTTTACAGTCAAAAAGGTGCTTTTGAAGTGTATTCACTGTTGTAACATAGGAAACATGACAGTCAATTTGTACACAGCAAACCCCCAAACAGCAATATGATGGTGACCAGATAGTCTGCTTTTTTGTGATGTTGATTGAGGAATGAATATTGGTCAACACACCTGGGATAACTCCCCTATTCTTCTTCAAAACAGTGCTACAGAATCTTTTACATCCACCTGAGAAGGCAGATGGAACCTTGATTTCATGTCTCATCTGAAAGATAGAACATCCACAGTGCAGTACCCCCTCAGTACTGTACTGCAGCATAAGGCTTGATTTTTGTACTCAAGTCCTGGTGTGGGACTTGAACCTGGAGACTCAGAGGCAACAGTGCTACCAACTGAGCCATGGCTGACATTCACCGTAGGAAGTTATGCAAATTCAGTCTGAGTAAAAAATCTAGGGACATCTCTCAAAGGTGCCTCAGCTCCAGCGCCCATTGGAAATGGGCAAACAAAGCTGTAAATATACTCCATGAAAAACAAAGTATCAACACTCAATCATTAACATAAACCTGCATCACATTTGGAGGCCTAGTGGGGCTCCTGAAAGTTTTGCATAAGAGCTGGTTTTGGATAAATTCTGATGAAAGGGTACTGGGGGCCATCCTGGCTGACCACACGTGATCTTGCTCTGGTCAGCTCATTACATATGCATCCATGAGGAGCACAGTGAATCTCATGGTGTGACAGGCAGGGAGTTGCTGTCCCCACAGCTACATCATGGGGTTGAAGGTCCGGACACCATATTTAAGAGAGGGACAGCCTCCCTCCCTCCCACTTAGTCTGCTTTCCTGGCCCAACATCGGCTCCACCTTTTCACCCTACCCCACCTTCCAGCCTTCGCGCAGCTTATGCTACCGGCTCCCGACATGAGTCAAGTTGTGAGTGGTCCCCAAGAACGCGAAAGTAGCATGTACTCACCTCAAAGTTGTGGAAGAAGCAAAGCGTGCCACTTATGTGCAGTCATGAAAGAGAACACTCTAACTGGCAGGGAACTTAATTTGGAGGGGCAGCTTAATTCTAGCAAGGTGGCCTTTTAATGAGCTTGCATAACATGCTAATACATGTAAATGGAGTTCCCGACATTGTTCATCGGGCAGCTTGACCCCGCCTTCAAAGGCTCAAGAATAGAAGTCTTACAGTTCATCCTGACGTCAGAAAATGGATTTTTGGCCTCACACCAAATTAAGCTCTCCCGTCTGTCACACTTCCCACTGCTGGCGGGACTGGAAGATTCCACCCATTAATTCAGTTTCTCTCCACAGATGCTGCCTGATCTATTGAGTTTCTGGAATTTTTTTTTTTTGTTTTTATTTTGTATTAACGTAGTCCCACTTCCTGTTCTCCTGTTTTTCTAACAAGGAGATTTTGTGCCTTAGGAGTCAGGTAAGATATTGATCTAAGAACTTCACACCTAACTCTCTGACCATCACTCACCTGAGTCTCATTTCCTGGCACATCTGATCAGGAATCTACCTGACCATTTCCCATGAAGAGTGACATGATCTGCTCCCACCTCACAGCCGACACCATTCACATTAGAAGAAGTGTCATGGTAGATTAATCCATATAATCCAAAAAATATCGGGTATCAAGCAGTGAATCCCAGGGAATGAAGATACTATTCAAAACTGCCTCTCTTGGTTTAAGATGTCAGTTAGATGTTGTAATAGGAGTTACTGCTGCCTACAACATCATCCTCCAATTATCATATTCAACTATAACGCTTTTCCAATTTGTTTCTTCATAATTTTCCCACATCAATCAAAATTAAGCTTTTGAAGCAGTACTGTAAGGCCGACAGAGCTGAACAGTGAAACAAAAATTAAAATAGCTGGAAAAACTCAGCAAGTCTGACAGCATCTGCAGAGAGGGATACGGTTAACATTTCGAGTCCTTATGACTTTCATCAGAACCGATGAAGAGTTCTGATGAAGAGTCATACGGACTCGGAACGTTAACTGTATCCCTCTCCGCAGATGCTGTCAGACCTGCTGAGTTTTTCCAGTTATTTTTATTTTTGTTTCAGATTTCCAGCATCCGCAGTATTTTGCTTTTATCTTAGAGCGGAACAGTGGGTGGAATCATCCCAGATTTGCACTAAGGGCGGTAGCTGGCAGGTAAAACGATGGCCACAATGATGGCTTTTCACATTGTATCGTCCCAAATCCATTGCATTAATTTTGCATTCCCGGGAAACACACCATTTCCATGGTGGCAGGCTCTCATTCACCCGCCATGCCATTGCCACGCAATCACCTCGCCGCTTCATCACACCAGGCACCATATTTAAGGTCCAGTCACGTGCACACATCTCAGTATTTCCAGCCCATGACTACTGCAGGGAAGATGTCCACAAAAAGCAAAAAGACTGCAGCCCCAAGGTTTAATGACGCATCACTGGAATGCCATTTGGACACCATGGAGGCCCGCTGCGATGTTCTCTACCCACCCACCCCCCGGCCGCAGGATGGGCAGGGGCATGACCAATTCAGCTTGGGAGGTGATGGAAGCAGTGGTCAGCGCCAATGCCTTTCAAAAGATAACAGCCACCCAGTGCCGCAAGAGGATGAATGATCTCCTCCATTCCGCCAGGGTAAGTCACTCTTCTCACACTCTCAACTCGCACACTCACAAACCCATCACACACCCACAGGGCCCTCACTCACTGCCAGTTCAAGGGACATCACCATTCACTCCCTCACACACACCTTGATTATCCTCATCTCGTCCATGGGGCCACTCACCACCCACACATGTCAGGCATACTTATCATCTGGCCTGTCAGGCGTCCTGCTTACACTCTCTCCATCTCTATTCATGCAGGACAAGCTAGCACACATCAACAGGGAGAGATCACAGACTGTTGGAGGAATTCCTGAAATCAAGGCCCTAACAGACTTTGAAAACAGAGCCATCCAGCTGGCCAGCAACAATCAGGACCGTTCCTGTGCTGATGGTGAGGTCAGCGCTGCTCTATCAAGTGAGGATCCAGCAGTACAACATCCATCAGACAACCATGCTGTGAGTGATATGTCCTCTTTCACAGGCCACTGCCATGCGATAATTATCTCTCCTTGCTCCCGCAGGCAGATCTGGGAAACAGCCGACAGAGTCCATGACCCAGGGGCACCAATCAAGCCCCGAAGAAACCTCTGAAGAGGAATCTGGAGGCACCCTCCTTGAGGTCCCGTCACAGCGCTCACCCACACCCTCCACCAGCGCAGAGACACACACCTTGGTGGGACCTAGCTTTACGGTAGCTCGGAATCACAATCTGGTTAGCACATCACACCGCCTGATCCACAGCAGGCGGAGGCAGGGACTTCCCAGGTATCCAGCACGCGGAGGACTGCTGGGAGCCTGAAAGTTGCTGAGTCTGAGTCAGATGATGAACCTCTGGACTCGGTTATGTCACAGTTGCTGGAGCTGCAAAGGAAAGCTTGGGAACATCAGGAAGGGATGTCCACTTGTCAGGAAGATATAGTAATTCTCATAACATAATTAGAACTTATTGCAAAATAGAGTAATACTGGGATGTGTTAATGTGTCTATATATGTGTGTGTGTGTGTGTTTGCGTGTGTGAGTGATTTAACTGAATTAGAGACAGCTAGTCTGAGTGCTTTGATGTAAGAAGAGGTTAGGTTTGAAATGTTAATTAGGTAAACATGAGGAAGTTTAGAAACATAGGTGTCAAGGGAATATTTGCATTTTTAAATAAACCAGGCTAAATTGTCTTCAAAAGAGGGACTGAAATGTGTCATCTGGCCAGGTGAAGTTTAGAAAGAATGTATTTATTTTTCCCAAAGATTACTGGTAAAACTTAGTGCTCTAGGAGGGTTTTATTATCAAGTGGATAAAGTCCAAAAACATAGTGAGACAATGGCCAGAATTTTTAGCTGAGC
Source organism: Cetorhinus maximus (assembly GCF_964194155.1). Classification (NCBI taxonomy): domain Eukaryota; kingdom Metazoa; phylum Chordata; class Chondrichthyes; order Lamniformes; family Cetorhinidae; genus Cetorhinus; species Cetorhinus maximus. Next base: position 102,363,653 of record NC_135879.1, on the reverse strand, counting down.
GGGTGGGCGCATGCCCGACCCACTCGAGCTTAAAATGATGCGTGATGACATCGGGCAGACGTCCCAATGTCATCACGCATTCGGGCGATATTTCGGTCAGCGGGTACACGCGAATGTTGGCACACGTCCGCCGACAATTAAAAAGCTGGTGAAGGCCATTAAATTAATAATTAAATGGAAATATTCGCCGCCCGTCCAACCTTATGCTTGTCAGGCAGGCGAATCAGCCAGGTGGCCTTTGGATTTTTAATGAAACCTCATCCACGGGTGGGATGAGGTTTCCAGCAGTAATTAAAAATAAAATAAAAATGTTCGAATCTCATTTATAACATGCCGCCGCTCATGTGACAGAGTCACATGAGGTGACATGCTTTTAGCATTTTAAAATTCTTTATTTGTGTTTTTAAAAGTTTTCGGCTCTCTGAGGCAGCTCTGTGGCTTCAGGGAGCTTTCAGTGCACACAATAGCGTGCATGCATGAACTTTTGCGCTCGCCCTCCTCCCGCCCCCACCCAGCCAGCGCATCATGCAATTCACATTGGCTGGCTGTTAATTGGCCAGCAAGCATGAAATCAAGGACGGGACCCAACTGTGGGCATCGGACGGCTTTACGACTGCTCCCGGGCCTGCACGTTGCGCCCACCCAACGAGGTAAAAATCCTGCCCAATGGGCCTTTGCATTCAAAGAGGAAAATATGCGTAAAGGAGAGAAGACTGTTTGTCAGGGAAGGCAATTTTAAGATCTTACAAGTGTGAAAAAGCCTTCAGCATCTATGCCTCAAGCTACTGCCTTCAAAGGACTGAAGTCAAGAAAATTCACTTTGAATTTGACTTGTTCAGAGTATCATATTTCTGTAACAAAAACAGAATTACCTGGAAATACTCAGCAGGTCTGGCAGCATCGGTGGAGAAGAAAAGAGTCGACGTTTCGAGTCATCACGACCCTTCAACAGAACTGAGTATAGTTAGAAGAGGGGTGAAATATAAGCTGGTTTAAGTTGGGCAGGGGGAGAGAGAAGTTGAGGGGGTGGGGTGGTTGTAGAGACAAGCAAGCAGTGATAGGAGCAACTAATCAAAAGATGTCACAGACAAAAGGATCAAAGAGGTGTTGAAGGTGGTGATATTATCTAAGAAAATGTGCTAATTAAGAATGGATGGCAGGACACTCAAGGTACAGCTCTAGTGGGGGTGGGGTGGAAAGACTGACAAGGTATTAGTTGTAGATTTTAAAATAATGGAAATAGGTGGCAAAAGAAAAATCTATATAAATTATTGAAAAAAACAAAAGGGAGGGGGAAGAAACGGGGTGGGGGTGGTGGGAGGGAGTTTAAGATCTAAAGTTGTTGAATTCAATATTCAGCCCGGAAGGCTGTAAAGTGCCTAGTCGGAAGATAAGGTGCTGTTCCTCCAGTTTGCGTTGGGCTTCACTGGAACAATGCAGCAAGCCAAGGACAGACATGTGGGCAAGAGAGCAGGGTGGAGTGTTAAAATGGCAAGCGACAGGGAGGTTTGGGTCATTCTTGCGGACAGACCGCAGGTGTTCTGCAAAGCGGTCGCCCAGTTTGCGTTTGGTCTCTCCAATGTAGAGGAGACCGCATTGGGAGCGACGAATGCAGTAGACTAAGTTAGGGGAAATGCAAGTGAAATGCTGCTTCACTTGAAAGGAGTGTTTGGGCCCTTGGACGGTGAGGAGAGAGGAAGTGAAGGGGCAGGTGTTGCATCTTCTGCGTGGGCATGGGGAGGTGCCATAGGTGGGGGTTGAGGAGTAGGGGGTGATGGAGGAGTGGACCAGGGTGTCCCGGAGGGAACGATCCCTACGGAATGCCGCCAGTGGGGTGAAGGGAAGATGTGTTTGGTGGTGGCATCATGCTGGAGTTGGCGGAAATGGTGGAGGATGATCCTTTGAATGCGGAGGCTGGTGGGGTGATAAGTGAGGACAAGGGGAACCCTATCATGTTTCTGGGAGGGAGGAGCTTGTAATCCACCAATATCCATTACAAACCTACCGACTCCCACAGCTACCTGGACTACAGCTCCTCACACCCCACTTCCTGTAAGGACTCCATCCCATTCTCTCAGTTACTTCGCCTCCGTCGCATCTGCCTTGATGATGCTACCTTCAAAAACAGTTCCTCTGACATGTCCTCCTTCTTCCTTAACCGAGGTTTTCCACCCACGGTCGTTGACAGGGCCCTCAACCGTGTCCGGCCCATCTCCCGTACATCCGCCCTCACACCTTCCTCTCCCTCCCAGGGATTTGAACAGCTCAAAATTTACCATCAGCTGTGTCATAACACACTGCACCCCTCAGATTGCAAGGCATGATGGAGGAGTCCGTCCGCCTTCAGGCTGAGGTGATAGCGCCGGCACTGCAATGCACCAAAGTCAGCACTAATAGAATGGTGGCCACTATGGAGACCCTGGTCCAGGATGTCGCTCCTGCACTGCTGCGCAGGCTCAACTCCATCGCTGGTGCTTTTGTTGGCCTCCAGCAGTGTATATGTGAGAGGAGTGCAAGGCAGTTCAATCTGACTCTCAAGGAGTCAGCCAGGGGCCCTTGGGCACCCATAGGGAGGAGGATGAGCTGGTGTACCTCTGGGGCCATCCATCCAGGTGGCCCTGTGAGTGAATTGCCCAACCGAATCCCCTCTTCCTTTGACCTTGGCAGATCCAGCTCCACAGGCTGAGGAGAGTGTCACCGCCACAGAGCAGGACCCTGAAAGCAGGCTGGGGCCCTCCAGGTCTCGACCCTCCAGAGGACACAAGCCAAGGTCATCACAGACAGTCATTAGGCTGTCTCCACCTCCGCTGTGGATGTTCAGGGTGCACCAAGACATAGCGGCAGGGTTAGGAAAGTTAAGAAGATGTAGTTTTACAGCTTGTACACAAGGGTTAATTATTTGTACATATTGTTCACTATTGTCAATAAGTTCCCAGGAATGTCTCCGTGCCTATGGCTCCTTGTTCTGATGAGCAGCGTTCGTATCACTCAGATGTGAAACCCTTCTGCACAAGATAAAGGCAGGTGTCTCAGTCCAGGGCCTCTCCCGTGTGCTTTGTGCAGCCTCCAGACCAAAGTGATGGTCCAGCCTCACACTCCCTGGACAAATTACTGATGCCTGCACCTCGATTGTGCTTGACATTGCTGCTAGAGTGTTGTGGGCAGGCACCACAGAGTTCCATTATTCTCTCTGTGTGCTCTCAGCACCTTTAAGGTGGGGCTGGCCCCCATCTCATCAGCATCTGTGACCAGTGACTCCGTGCTCCTGAAGGGGTGAGATGCTCTTAAAGTTTCATGGCCGCATCTCTATGATATGACCCTGATCACAGAGCACAAGTGCACTGCCCTCAGCCAGACATGAGTTCTCATAGGCAAGGTGAAGATCTATGGAGTGTCCTCACTGCATGTCGTCATCATCCTCCTGCAATCGAGTGACTATTAGGGCCTCCATTGTGTCTCCATGACAGGAACCTTATCACAGAGGGTATGTGCATTCCATAAGCCAGACTGGACTCAAGCGTTCATAGATGCAATGTGCGGTCTATGGTGTCTCTTCACTGCTTGTCGTCATCATCCTCCACTACTCTGGCAGCTATGAGGGGCTCCTGAATGCGCCTGCCACATCTGGCCAGTGTGAGAGCCTCATCCCCATCATTGTCACCTCCGAGGACCTCCTCACCTTCATCCCATCAGTAAACTCCTCATCGGAGGAGCCTCCAGCTCCTCCTCAGCCAGCTCCACTCCCCATTGCAGTGCCAGGTTGTAAAGGGCGCAGCAGACAATGACGATGTGTGGCACCCTCTGCGGACTATATTGCAGGGCTCCACCTGACCAGTCCAGGCGCTGGAACCTCATTTTCAGTATCCCGATGGTTTTCTCCACAAGTTGCGAGTTGCAGCATGAACCTCATTATACCTTCACTCTGCTGCAGTCTGAGGCCGCACATGGGTGTCATCAGCCACGTCCTCTGTGGGTAGCACTTGTCCCCAAGGAGCCATCTCTGCAGCTTCTATGGACCCTGGGAAACTTCAGGGATCTGTGACTGACTGAGAATGTAGGAGTCATGCACACTCCCTGGAGACTGGGCGCACATCTTCAGGATGCGTTTGTGGTGGTCACACACCAGTTGCACATTCAGCGAATGGAATCCCTTACGATTGACATAGTTGACGTGTGTTGCAATGGAGATCTGAGCGCCACGTGTGTGCAGTCAATGGCATCCTACACCTTTGGGAAAGCAGAGATCTGGGCAAATCCAATCACTCTTACATCCTGGCTTTCCTGGTCCCGGGCGAAATGCCCTTGCGAAGATGGCATCCGTGACCTCATGGATGCATTTGTGGGTGGAGGATTGTGATATCCCACAGAGGTCACCTTTGGAGCCCTGAAAGGAGCCACTGGTCGAAAAGTTGAGCACTGCCGTCACTTTCACAGTCACTGGCATTGGATACTCTCCATGTCCCTGTGGCGCCAAATCCTGCAGTAGTTGGCTGATGTGACCGACCAGTTCCCTAGACATGCGCAGTCTTCAGTGACACTGGTTCTCAGTCATCTGCAGGAATGAAAGATGGCGTCTATAGACCCTGGATCTAGCTAGGCGCTGACCTGCGATGGCTCGCTGTGACTGTTCGGCCGCGTAGGTGGAAGCCCCAGCCACCCCTTCTTCCTGAGGGTGCTGCTCCTCCCTCTGTGCAGCCAGGAGCCTCAATCACTCTCTCCTCTGTCGTCTTTGCTCCCTGTTACCCACAAAGCATACAGCTAGTTCACCAGGCTCCATGCTCCTGAGGCACTTCCCTGCAGGATGAAAGAGAGAGATGCATGGGTTAGCATAGCTGTGCTAAAAACCTGTCCTGGTTAAGTCTGAAGGCTCCTTAACGTTAGCTGGAGAGTGCTGTCCACCACTTGGATGGCAAGAGATTAGTGCTCTGCATGGCTGTCTGAAACCCCACCCTCCTCTGACCCACTCCACCCCACCAATTGGCAGCAGCTTTGCCCACTGGACTGCATGCTGTGCTCTCAGCTCAGGCGCAGGCATTTTCCTAACCCGCACTGTAAGGCTGCACTGTTAGCTTGAACCATGGGGGAGACTGGTCCAAACCGGAATGATGACATTGCAAGGGGCTGTGAGCCCCTCCACCAATGACTGCTCCATGGCCAGTTTTAGCAAGGAGATTGTACAACATGCCCAGACGTCCAACTGTTCTGCAGCCAACTAAAATGCTGATTTAAAAACAAAAAGCTAAAAGCTAAAAGTTACTGCGGATGCTGGAAATCCAAAACAAAAACAGAATTACCTGGAAAAACTCAGCAGGTCTGGCAGCATCGGTGGAGAAGAAATCAGTTAACGTTTCGAGTCCTCATGACCCTTCAGCAGAACTGAGTATAGTTAGGAGAAAAGTGAAATATAAGCTGGTCTAAGGTGGGGGGGCGGGGGGAGAGAGAGAAGTTGAGGGTGTGGTGATTGTGGAGATAAGCAAGCAGTGATAGGAGCAGATAATCAAAAGATGTCACAGACAAAAGGATCAAAGAGGTGTTGAAGGTGGTGATATTGTCTAAGAAAAGTGTTAATTAAGAATGGAAGACAGGATACTCAAGGTACAGCTCTAGTGGGGTGGGGTGGAAAGACTAACAAAGTTTTAGTTTTAGATTTAAAAATAATGGAAATAGGTGGGAAAAGAAGAATCTATATAAATTATTGAAAAAAAAGGGAGGGGGGAGAAACGGGGTGGGGATGGGGGGAGGGGGAGTTTAAGATCTAAAGTTGTTGAATTCAATATTCAGCCCGAAAGGCTGTAAAGTGCCTAGTCGGAAGATGAGGTGCTGTTCCTCCAGTTTGCGTTGGGCTTCATTGGAACAATGCAGCAAGCCAAGGACAGACATGTGGGCAAGAGAACAGGGTGGGGTGTTAAAATGGCAAGCGACAGGGAGGTTTGGGTCTTTCTTGCGGACAGACCGCAGGTGTTCTGCAAAGCGGTCGCCCAGTTTGCATTTGGTCTCTCCAATGTAGAGGAGACCACATTGGGAGCAACGAATGCAGTAGACTAAGTTAGGGGAAATGCAAGTGAAATGCTGCTTCACTTGAAAGGAGTGTTTGGGCCCTTGGACGGTGAGGAGAGAGGAAGTGAAGGGGCAGGTGTTGCATCTTAAAAGAAAGACCCAAACCTCCCTATCGCTTGCCATTTTAACACTCCACCCTGTTCTCTTGCCCACATGTCTGTCCTTGGCTTGCTGCATTGTTCCAGTGAAGCCCAACGCAAACTGGAGGAACAGCACCTCATCTTCCGACTAGGCACTTTACAGCCTTCCGGGCTGAATATTGAATTCAACAACTTTAGATCTTAAACTCCCCCTCCCCCCATCCCCACCCCGTTTCTCCCCCCTCCCTTTTTTTTCAATAATTTATATAGATTCTTCTTTTCCCACCTATTTCCATTATTTTTAAATCTAAAACTAAAACTTTGTTAGTCTTTCCACCCCACCCCACTAGAGCTGTACCTTGAGTATCCTGTCTTCCATTCTTAATTAGCACTTTTCTTAGACAATATCACCACCTTCAACACCTCTTTGATCCTTTTGTCTGTGACATCTTTTGATTATCTGCTCCTATCACTGCTTGCTTATCTCCACAATCACCACACCCACAACTTCTCTCTCCCCCCGCCCCCCCACCTTAGACCAGCTTATATTTCACTTTTCTCCTAACTATACTCAGTTCTGCCGAAAGGTCATGAAGACTCGAAACGTTAACTGATTTCTTCTCCACCGATGCTGCCAGACCTGCTGAGTTTTTCCAGGTAATTCTGTTTTTGTTTAAAATGCTGATTAGTTTGCAGCCAGCGGGGAGAAGCTCTGGTGGGACTTTGATGCCTCTGCGTTGCTTGAATGGGCAGATAAGCTAGCAGCCTGCCCCCAATAATATCAATGTGGCTGCGCCTGAACTGTCTCAGCTGCAGAGGAATGGTCTCTTTATACAGGTGTCCCTAATGCGTGGCCACTTCCCTCGTCCACTACTCCCCCAACTCACCTGCACGTGCTTGTGCGCTACCTTCAACCACAGGGCAGCCCTTGCCCCTCACCCCCTTCTACCAAGTCACCTCAACCGTAGGCAGCCCACGCTCACCCCACCCCAACAACGCGCCTCAACCTTGAAGTCCAACAGGTGACCCAGGTGAGCACTCTACAATGTTACTTTGCACTCACCTCCGAGTATCCCTTATAGTGCAACCTGCCAAATGCATGCCTTTGAAATGCTGTTGTGAGACACATCGGCGTGATATGGGTGGATGATCCATCGGAAGCGAGGGGACAATTCCAACGGGCTGGCCTTATAATGATATGCTGATGTATTACAACAAGGTTCCCGACGTCCAATGGCGGCAAGCACAGCCCGCTATTAGTGGGCGGAGTGGATGATTGCAAACTGGTTTCATGATGTTGTGAAACTGATTTTTGGCCTTCTCGCCATGTTGTTCACTCACACCACCAAACACGCCCGATGCCTGCGGGCATGAAAAATCCCAGCCATTGTCAACATAAAGCAGCTACCATCTATAGCTTGCATACATGCCAAGCTGAAAAACCTTGGGCAGAATTTTGCCATCAGCGAGCAGGGGTGGGGCCCACTCGCCGATACGTAAAATGAAGCAGGATGATGTCGGATGGAACTCCCGACGTCATCCCACCCCATTTAAATTTTCAGGAAGGCGGGGGCGCAGCAAAATCAGCTGCGGACCCGCCGACCTGTCAATGGCCAATTGAGGTCATTGACAGGATCAATTATACAATTAAAGGACCTGCCCGTCCAACCTTAAGGTTGGCGAGAGGCCAGGAGCCCTAGCGGAGAATAGGAAAAACATGAAACCTCATCCACTGGCGGGATGAGGTTTCACGTAGGGTTTTAAAAAGTTTAATAAACTTATTATGTAAATTATGAACATGTCCCATCTTATGTGACATTGTCACATGAGGGGGACATGTTAGGGAATTTTTCTTTTTCTATTTTTCATATTTTAAAAAGCGTAAGTGATCTCCCTGAGGCAGCACTTAGCCTCAGGGAGATGAATGAGCTCTTTCATGCTTCCCGCAGGCGTCACGCTGGGCGGGCCTTAATTGGCCCACCCACATAAAATGGCGGCAGGGCCCACTTCTCCGGCAGGGATCAGCTCCCCGCCCACCAGAGATTGGGTCGGGCCCACCCGCCCGACAGGCAGAAGATTCTACCCTTTGAAAAACTGTCAATCCATTTTTTAAAAAAATGATACGGCCTCAACAAGCTGACAAACCAGAAAACACCACAGAGCTGAAAAACAGCTGAGGCAGCTGTCCCTCAACTCGAGGATGACATCTAATCATGGTCGGGGATTTCCACCATAGATCTTCATGTGGCTGGACAGGCTGATTCTCGACCGCCAGATCTTTGGGCACACGGGCCAGGATGCTCCACGAGACAGTGAAACCTCGAGGGCAGGATATGCTTCCTTTTCTTCCCCTCTCTGCCATCGCTCTGCCTCATCATTAAGGCGTTGTGAACTCAAAGTGTGATGCAGCTTGATGGACAAGTTGTCACCATTTTGAATAACTGGTAGCAAACTTCTCCCAGTCATTAATGTCAATGCTGTCACACTTCAAAGAGAGTTTCAGAGTGTTGGAAGTGTATTCTTTGTCCTTCCCTGGGACACTGGCCATTTGAGAGTTGAGAAAGCAGGACCTGGAGGGAGAGATGCTTTGTGGCCACCTGCACACAGTGTCCAGTCCATCGAAGTTAATTTCTGCAGGAGTCTTGCATGACTGCTTGTGGAGCTGGCTTCAAGAAGGACTCTTGCATTTGTTTGACGTTCCTGTCATTGAATCAGGGGAATGCGGTGAAGGCATTGCTAATGGAATTTCACTTGTGCACTTATGTATCGCTGATAAACAGTCCAGCTCTCAATACAGTAACAGGAATCTGGTGATGACAACTTCCCTGTACACTAGGGTTTTTGTTGACTTGAGAAGGTCTTTGTTGTCAAACACTTGCCGCTGTAGTCTGTAGAAGGCTGAGCAGGCACATCTGGTCCAGTGTTAGTTGGCCCTCCCCATCAATGATGGTCTTTTGAGAGAGGCAGTCAAGGCGGGAAGTGCTCAACATATTTCAGAGTCTCTCCTTCAGATATGCGGGAGGTGGAATATTTAAGTGACCAGGTGTGGTTATCATATGAGTTTTGTTTTGACAACATTCAAGGACAAACTGACTTTCTTGAATTCAGATTTGAAGAGATTGACTTGCAAATCTGGTGCAGAGTAGACAATGACACTGCTGTCATCTAAAAGCTGTAGATCATGGGTGTCCATGGTGGTCAGTTGAGTTTTGGCACAGAGGCAACTGAGGTTAAAGAGTTTTCCATCTAGGTGCTATTTAATACTGACATCAGAGGGCAGTAGATCTTTGATGATGTAAATATCCACTATCAGGTAGATTATAAGTAGTATGGGGCTATCACACAGCCTTGCTTAACCCGGGTCTGGATTTTGCAGTCATTAGTTTCAAATCTCCAACTCAAGACAGTTGCAGTCATATCATCATGAAGCAATTCCAAAATTGTGATGAAGTTTCTTGGATATCTTTGGAGTACAATCCACTGAGTCACGTGATTTAGTAAGTTAAATTCTTTGACCAGGTGGATGAATGCAATGAAGAGTTCTTCCTGGTATTGTTCTTGATATTCAAGTGTGGCATCAAGGAGCTCGAGAAAAACTGGAGTCAATGGAAATCAGGGGAAAAACTCTCCGCTGGTTGGAGCCATACCAAACACAAAGGAAGATATTTGAGGTTGTTGGAGGTCAATCATCTCAGCTCCGGCACATCACTGTAGGAGTTCCTCAGAGTAGTATCCTAGGTCCAACCATCTTCAACTGCTTCAACGACCTTCCCTCCATCATAAGGTCAGAAGTGGGGATGTTTGTTGATGATTGCACAATGTTCAGCACCGTTCACGACTCCTCAGATACTGAAGCAGTCTGTGTTCATATGCAGCAAGGCCTGGACAACATTCTGGCTTGGGCTAATAAGTGGCAAGTAACATTCACGCCACACAAGTACCAGGCAATGACTATCTCCAGCAAGAGAGATTCCAACCACCTCCCCTTGACATTCAATGGCATTACCATCATGAAATCCCCACTGTCAACATCCTGGGAGTTACCATTGACCAGAAACTGATCTGGACCAGCTATATAAATACTGTGGCTACAAGAGCAGGTCCAAGGCTGGGAACTCTGTGGCGAGTAACTTACCTCCTGACTCGCGAAAGCCTGTCCACCATCTCCAGGCACAAGTTAGGAGTGTGATGGAATACTCCCCACTTACCTGGAAGAGTACAGCTCCAACAACACTCAAGCTCAAGGCCATCTAGGACAAAGCAGCTCACTTGATTGGCACTCCATCCACCAGCTTAAACATTCACTCCCTCACCACTGGTGCACAGTAGCAGCAGTGTGTACCATCTATAAGATGCACTGCAGCAACTCACTAAGGCTCCTTCAACAGCACCTTCCAAACCTGCAACCTCAACCACCCAGAAGTACAAGGGCAGCAGATGCATGGGAATACCACCACCTGCAAGTTCCCCTCCAAGCCACACATCATCCTGACACCGTTTCTTCAATGTCATTGGGTCAAAACCTGGAACTCCCTTCCTAACAGCACTGTGAGTGTACCTACAGCACATGGACTGCAGCGGTTCAAGAAGATAGCTCATTACCACCTCCTCAAGGGCAATTAGGGATAGGCAATGAATGAGCCAACATCCCATGAAAGAATTTATAAAAAAGATTGTCTGGCGATAAAGAACATGTCAGCGGTTCCTCTGGAATGTCTAGAGCCACACTGAGATGATTTCCTCAGCCACAAGAAGCTAAGCTGCCCAGTGCAATTCATGCATCTCCTTTTGTGCAGCTGCTTGACTAGGCATTCCCAGGTTCACAGCCCTGTCCCCATCACCAATTCTCTATTGACACAGGACTTGGCAGTTGGACCCTGGTAGAAATCTGCAAGACTTTGTTTGACGTAGGGGCCTTGGGGGTACCATCATTGTTCACATGATATTGACAGGTGGTTGGGCAGGTTTTGATGATGTGTTGAACCACGATGACTGGGAACAGCTTGCCAGTGTAACCTACTTCTGCTATTGTAGTCGGTGTCACACACAGACAACCTTCGCCTGTTCTGCCGTTGAGCACTTTTTGGACCACACTTTGTCTGACACCTGCCCCGACCTTGCCGCCATGGGTAGTCTTACCAGGAGCAAGGAGCTCCTGACAGCATCACTGGGATCATCAAAATGCACAAGCCTCACCACCACGTCAAAGTGGCAATCCACAGAGGGTAAACAGCTGAATGAAGTTCTGATGAAAGGTCACAGACCTGAATGTTCATTCTGTTTTTCTCTCTGCAGATATTGCCTGACCTAATGAGTATTTCCAGTGCTTTTTGTTTTTACCTGATTTCTACTATCTGCAGTATTTTGCATTTGTGATTGTGCTTTGTGCCTCGGTAAAGGCCTATGACCAAGGTCACTGCTTCAAGACAAAAACAACAACTTGTATTTACATAACGTCTTCATTGTCCAAAAACCTCCCAGGGCATTTCACAGTCAAAAATCAACAGAAGTAAATACTGAGCCCAAGAAAAGGTTATTAGAAATGGTGACTAAAAGCTTGGGTCAAGAAGTGCAATGTTAAGGAGGGCCTTAAAGGAGGAAAAGGAGGTGCAAAGGTGAAAGAGCTTCTTAAAGGAGTTCCGTTGCATTGGGCTTAGGTAGCTGAAGCTACCAATGATGAAACAAAGGAAGGGGGTGTTGCAGAAAGCAAGAGAATAAATTAAATTCATAACTTATGGCTCTAAAAATTCATGGTGATCCCAGCATACTCTGACTGTAACTTTGGTGAGAATCCACTACAAAATAGCCAGAAACTAGGTTTTCTTATATTGGCCCAACTCAAACATGGCCAATATTGTAAGAAGATTGGGCTTGGGGCAGGGGCTGTCTACTTTAGAAGTTCCCACGGTGTGAACCTTCACTTGGACCCAGATTATGGTTGGCAGAGGCATACAAGGTCAGTCCAGGCTTAAATTCCTGTCAACTGACAGTTGGGGCAACACCTGGAAATCAGGACTGGCATTGAGACTTGAACAACATAAGAAGAGCACTTTTAAAAAATTATATTGAACCCCCAAACAAACATCCCAGAACCATTTTCTTCAGCAAAAACCTAAAGCAAAAATGCCTTTATGTTCTTAATTAACTTATAATAATAAAACTACAGCCCAGAATTTCCTTGTTCTCATTAATGTCAAATTTACATTTAAAGTTACACTGCTTTGTACATCAACCTTGCCAATGGGAACTTATGCTTAAATTTCCAGTTGAGCTCATTTGCCTCCATTGCAATGCAAAAACCAGCATAAGACATTGCCACCAAGAGTGGTAATAGCATGAGTGTAAAAGGTTGTCTGAGGTCTTCTGTCATGGCATCTCACCCTGTACCTTTGTGTTCTCTTCCTCATCTACTAGTATACAGAGCAAAAGTATGCCCAATCAGAGGCTGACAGCTCTCAAGCACTGGCTGTGCCAACCTGGGTACTGCAGTAAAGCACTCGGGGGTTGAGGAAGGGTTCAGCGATGGATCAGAACTTTATAAGTGTTTGGCGTGTCGGGGAGGAGGTTTGGCAGAGGGGGTGATGTCCAGGATTTGAGAGGCCATGGTAGGGGAGGGGAACCACAGGTGGGGTGCTCCGATGGGCCAAGAAAGCCCGTTAAAGAGGGAACCCCCACCACCACTGCTACCACCAGCCCATGCAATGAAACCTGTTGGGTTTGGGGAGTCAACCCAGGGGAAGAACGACTGCACTGCAGTCATTTAATGGCTGATTAATTGTCAACAGTTTGGAGGAGGGATTTCAGCCCCTCCGGAACTGCAGCTATCTAGCACTGGCAGTGCCACTGGGAGCAGTGGCCATTGCTGGTACTGCGTTCAGGGCTTGAGTAGACATTCAGCACTGGATCGGGACTTGGTAGGTGTTTGGGGTCTCACTGGGGCCATGCTGGCAGGCCCCAGGGGGAGAGGTGGGGAGTTTGGGGTTTGAGATGCCATCAAGTAGGGCAACCTGGAGGGGTAACATCTTGGGAGGGGGGGATGTTCTTCAGTGTGCCCAGGGTGCTCATTAAGGAGAGACCCATCCCTGCCTGCCACCAGTCCACACAGGGAAAACTGCTGGGCTGGGCACTTGGCATGGGTAGTGGTGAGATGAGGCTATTAAGTGCTCATTTAAGGGCCTCAACTAGCCAACTGGTGGATGGGCTGCCTGATGCCAACCCCACACTCCAACCAACCACAAATAAAATGTGAGGGGCAGATGCAAGTGGGTAGGTGGCAGACAGGCCATTTCCAAATTTTACATACCCCCCCACCCAACCAACTACCGCCCGCCCCCTCCCCCCTCCCCCCCCCACCATCAAACCCACTGGCAGAGGAGTGTAAAGTTCAGTCCTATTTTTGTTCTTTTCTGCTTTTTCAAATGTTAAGTTTTCAAGAATTTGCTCTCAAGTACATATGCTTTTGGAATTCACGTTGCCTTCTATTGCACAGTAACATGTGGGAGGTACATCAAAAGGTCCTGGATGTATATATCTGAGGACACATGTTTAGAAGTCAGAGCAACTTATCCCTGAGATTGGTTGGGTCCAAAGAACCCTGTTGGTTCAGGTCTCTGTTCTTGTTTGGACTCAAATGGGTAACCAATGGCATATTTCTCCTCTTGCACTACATGTATAGGCTGGAACATTACATTCTCTGTGGAGTCAGGGTGGCAGGTGGTGGGGGGACATGAAATTGAGTGCCATGCCAGTGGGGCAGTGCCCGTAACCCATCCACCCACCCTGATCCTGCAGGTATTTTATCTGCAGCAGGGGAGGCATCAGGTGTCCCACTCGCCTGTGGGCCAATTGAGGCCCTCAAGTGGTCAATTAGTCAGGCTTGCCCCTGACTTTTACATCTAGATTCAGCCGATAGAAGTACATTGAATTTACAGCAGAAGCAAGCCATTCGGCCCAACTGGTCTCTAGCAGTGTTCATGTTTCACATGAATCTTGTCTAAACTTACCTTATTCCACCCTATCAGCATTTATTTCTATCTGTTTCTCCCTCATGCACTTACCTAGCTTTCCCTCCAACCCTTCCGTGTGGTAACCTTGTGGTGTGGGGTTATGCCCTCTGCGTGCCTCCCTCCCGCCACCCAGGAAGGAACCCCAGACTAATTGGTATTTCAACAGGGATGGTGAAACATCCCTAATTTTGTTTGAATACCTTCCGAAGATCTTTCAGCCACATATGCATGTGAGGATGTCTGCAGTCTCCCACAGTGGGGGAGTGTAGGTAGCAGGGAAAGTTAGGCAAACCCTTAAGCTTAAATCCAAGAGTCATGCATCATGGCCACTCATAATCTTTGTAAGCTCCTGGACCACTGTTCAGAATAGTTGGGATCAGGATTGGGGGGATGGCGAGACATGACCAGATCACTTGTTTCTTCTGCTGCAACCTCTTCAACAATCTCACCCCACATAAATTCCTCTTCATTACTACAAGAATTAGTTAACAATTCTATTGCCTGATTTTCTGAGGTTGTTATCTTATTACTCAAATCCTTACAGGTAATTATGATCACAGTTTAACAAAACAACCAGTATTTACTAAAATATAAAGATGTCTCTAACCTTGTGAAATTCAGAACATGTTATCCTGGCTGAAAATGACACTGTTTACTGGGAAGTCCAATGTATAAAGAAAGGAAGCTGTTAACAAAAATAAAAATGAGTAGGGGGAATATAATTGCTGTAGCTATATGTTCGATTTCAGAAGTAGGTCAATGCCAATCTATGCCTGAAGGAGCTTCGATTTCCAGCTACAAACGGCACTCACAGACTCAGAAGGACAGTTTATAATTGAAAATGATGTAGTGGTTAGTGATTGTCTAATTACAGCAAGATAAAAATTTGTATTTAACTTTGATGCTACTACATTCTATACCCTCACAGGTTACTGCATTATTTTTTCTTCTGTTGCTGGAATAATTTATGTACTCCCTTCTTTAGTCTCCTTATTTCCGCTGCCTTTCTAAGCTCCAAACATCATCCAAGGGGGTGAAATAGTCTGAACTGAAGACTTTACTGTCAACTCCCCTGCATGTTGACCGATTCAAGCTATCGATGAACATTTTAACAAACTTCCACTCCTGAACTGGCAGTGCAAAATCATTAAATCCAGATAAATGAAGAAGGATAGATTCCCTACGTGGTATTTTTTTTTGGAAAGAAGTCCCACCATTGCACAAAACACTGTAGTGAGTACACTAGTAATTATTCAGAATAGTTAAAGCAGTAAATAGCTGAGTCACACAGGCCAGGAGGATCCCAGATTTGATCCTGGCTGTACTTATTTACACCATTGCATTAGGATTGCTTACAAATGGCATTGGTGCTCCTGAGTTGCTAAGGTGAAAATTAGTTGAGGTACCAACTCCTGAGGATCAGGTTTAGCTCTGCAATTAAAACCTGTCAATGTTTCTGGAAGAACTTTGTTCCAATGTAACCACTATTTGTTTTCCTCTGGCCACCACTTCTGGTGAAATCGCAAGCGTATTCTTTTAGAAGACTTTCACAATGTTTTTCATAATAGGAAAACTTTCCAGTATCTTTACAATGTCACTAAACCTTCCAACCAGAGGAAGTCCACCCCTAGCCTTCAGACAGTTGCAATATGATTTTCTTCTAAGACATCCTCCTCACCCCTGGGGCCTAAAGTTACATTTTGCACAAGGTAGCAGGTTAATTCTAACTGAAAAAAATTGAAGCAGATTATTCAGGCTTTATTTTCTGTATCCCTAAATAAATTCCTGTCTGTTGAATCTTGAGGGGATTGCTTATTTTTAAATCACATTTTCATCTCCCAGCAAATGTTTCTTGCTTTCAGACTTGCACCAAAATAGTAATAAGTTACAGATAGAAATCTTGGTTCATGCTTTTGGTTTGCCTTTTATTATTTCTCCTCAATATTGCAAAGTATACTGACTGATATAAATGCCTGCTGCAGGGCTGTTTCCATTGAGGTCATTCAGTTGCAAATTGTGAACTGTGCCCCCTGCCTCTTTTATGGTACTAAATGGGAGTAAAATCAATGAAAAAATTCAGATGATTCAGCTCCCATTCGTCATCGCAAACCTAAGGAAGCAGAAGAATCGAATGATTGGCTTTAACCATTTGTAGAGAAGACGTAACTTTGTCAACTGTCTTAGAGTGCAGAATGAGAGGATCTCATTATTTTAATTCGCATAAGTAACACAACGTTTTAAAGTAGGTCATGTAAAACCATTTCAGTTGCATTTAGAGCAGAAGCAGGAGAACAGAAGGAGGTAGCTGGGTCAATGACAGCCATGAGCTTTTGGTTTCCACTGTCATTCCTTTTTAGCCAACTAAAAAGAGGAAACACAGAATCTACAGAGCAAATCTGAACTTAGAAAAGTTAGCACCAAAATTGATCTGGTGCTGAAATTAGTCCTTGCTAGTCATGCAAACATGAGCTCATATTGGATCTGGAGCTCATTTTATGCTGCATCTGAGCATGGTACAAAATAGGCTGCCAATCTGCTATGATCCAGTTTTACACTACACACTGGCAAAGCTCAACTTTTTCCCCTATGTATTATGCATAGATAAAACTTATCTTTCTACTTGTCCATGTAGGAAACCATCAATGGTGCAATTTATGAATAGGATGTAAATTTAAACATATCAAGAAAATCAGATGTTTTAGGCCTAAAATAGGTGCAAGTTTATTCATTGACCCATGAATAAATAAAGGCTCTGTCTAAACATTTCATGGAAGTGCATTGGAAACCTGTAAAGGCTAAAAAATATTTTCTTATTAGTGGTTGATCTTATCTTGATTTGAGCTCCTTTACTGTAACGATGTTTCAACCAAAGTTACGAAGTGACATTTTCCATAACAGACTTCATTAAGTTTCAACTATGAGTGAGCTTAAAGGAGTAAGAAGTATACAATAATTTATTTGACGAGGATAACACACAGAATGTTTTTTACAGGGGTTTAAATGGTTAATCATGAGGACAGGTTGTATATACTTGCCTTGCATTTTCTTAAATTTAGAAGGCTGATGGATGACTTAATCGAGGAGTTATAAATGATTAAATAATTTGACAGGGCAGATTCCTCTGGTGAAGGAATCTGGAAGAGGAGGTCATAACCCTAAAATTAGACGTAGGTGAGTTAGGATTGAAGTCAGGAAGCAATTTTTCACACAAAGGCCAGTGGAATCCTGGAAGTCAACCCAGCACTACCACCAACCCTCAACCCCAGCCAAAAGGCTGTGGACATTGGGTTAATTAAAGGGTTATGGATCAAAACCAGTAGGTGGGATTTGAAGTACAGATCAGCCATGAGCTGATTGATTGACACCACAAGCTGAAAGGGCTGAATGGCCTAACCCTGGATTGTCGGAAACATTTCATCGACACTAAAAATAACTTTTCAAAAGGCAAACAGTTCAATAATTATCATTGACTTTAAATATTTTTTGAACATTAGAATATTTGCTTTTAAATGGTGGCTATTGATGACACCACCAGGAGAAAAGACTTGCAGAAAATTTCAATGAGCTGAATAGCATGAGGGAGCTGCTTCAGTACACACACAAGTAAAATTATGCAACGAGAGATGTGTTCTGGTTTAATGACTATCTTCACCAATATTAATTCAGTTTTCACACTTAACTGCCTCAATAATGCCACTATGGGAAGTCTCCTGGTGAGTACAGTAATCATAAAGAGTAGTCAGCACAGTTCTAAAAGCAAGAGGTCATGTTTTATGAGTCTACTACAATTCTTGGAGGAAGCAACTAAATTTGACAAAGGATACTCAACAGACATGACTTAATTAAATTTTCAGCTAGATAATATGAATGTAAAGCTAATGAAGAAGATTGTGACTTATAAAATTAACAGCAAATTAAAACTGACAACAATAAAAAGCAGGAGATGATTAGAAAGTGAAAAAAGCTCTTGGAATAAGTCACAAATAAGTTTTCTGTAGATGTCAGTTTGGGCCCTCTTTGGTTTATATGGTTGAAAAATGATATAGAAAAATTTACTTCATGTATCATATTATAAAAAATGCTGGGCTGAATTTTCCCACCGTCAGGGGCAAAGTTGAAGGGCGCGCGCGCACAGGCGCGTTTCCAATCGGCGCCCCCAATCGGGGGTGTGGCGCTATTTTACGTGGGCGGGCCAATTAAGGCCCACCCAGCGTGACGTCCACACAGAAGCGCTATGCACTTCCTGTGCGGTTGGAGGTGGGGGGGTGGGGGTGGAATCCCAAAATCGAGAATGCACTCTTTCGTGCATGTGCAGCCTCAGGGAGATCAGCTCTAAATGTTAAAAACCTAAAAATAGAAAAATAAAACTTCCCTAACATGTCCCCTCATGTGACAATGTCACATGAGTTGGGACATGTCCATAATTTTTACAAAATCTTTATTAAAATTTTTTAAAACCCACATGAAACCCCATCCCGCCTGTGGATGAGGTTTCATGCTTTTTCTAATTTGCACTGGGGCTCCTGGCCTGCCTGCTAACCTTAAGGTTGGATGGGCAGGTCCTTTAATTACTCAATTGACTCTGTCAATGGCCTCAATTGGGCATTGACAGGTCGGCGGGCGCACAGCTGATTTCGCTGAGCTCCTGCCTACCTGAAAATTTAAATGGGGCGCGGTGACGTCGGGAGCTCCGCCCGACGTCACCCCGCGTCATTTTACGTGTCGGCGAGTGGGCTCCGCCCCCGCTCGCCGATGTGTAAAATCCAGCCCACTATGTGACCAGACAGCAAGTATAAGGCAGCTTCATAGGGGTCTGAGCAACATAAGTAGATAGACTAAGAAATGGAAGATAGGGTTGAATGTGGATCAAGGGGGGTAGGTTTATATACATTGTAAAAGAAAGAATGAAATGTGTGTAAATGATAAGGAAAACATTATGGCCTAGTTTTGTGGTCAGCAGTGAAGTGATGGCTTTCGTAGCTGAGCTCAAAAAAGCTGTCTCTGTGGTGTGGATTTCCCCTTCCCCCTTCCCCTGGTACCAAGTCAAAGGGGTTGCTTGGCATCCTGGAGCAGTGATGTCATTTAAGCAGGATAAGCAGGCAATCACATTGAAGCACTCTCATAGCCAGCAAACCAGGAAATAAAATGCAATGGATTTTTAATTTTTCATGAAACATTTTACAGGAAACAAAATAAATGATTGGGACATACACATGCAATTAAGTAGAGAGTGAAATAACATGAACTTTATAAAAATATTTTATTTAAAAAATGTATTTTTTATCATATTGTAAAAGATTAACATTTTATAAACATAAAATTATTTTTTCAGGGACAGTGAAGCTGGTCAGCAGGAATTATGATTTTTAAAATCCAGTTACACATCATTGAACAATTTCAAGAGTTTGCACACTGCAACTAACAGCATAAAAGGGCAATTTTTTATCTATTCAGTGAGTTCTACTTGACTAAGGCCATGGTTTACCAGGCAGCAGTGATCCCTGTGCCTTTATATGTTTCAGAGACATAGGCAACCCACAAGAGGCACCTCGAAACAGTGAAGAAGCACCGCCAGTGGTTCCTTTGCAAGATCCTCCAAATCCAGTGGCAAGAAAGTTGGTTCAACAGCAGCGTCCTCTCCCAAGGCAACTTGCCCAGCATCAAGGCACTAATCACTCTAAATCAGCTCTGCTGGCTGGAACATACAAACATATGAAAAAGGAACAGGAATAGGCCATTCGGCCCCTCAAGCCTGCTCCGCCATTCAATAGGATCATGGCTGGTCTGATAGTAACCTTAAATCTACATTCCGCTTACCCCTGAAAACCTCTCACCCCCTTGTTAATCAAGAATCTATTCACCTCTGTCTTAAAAAATTCAAAGACTTTGCCTCCACTGCCTTTTCGGGAAGGGAGTTCCAAAGACTCACGACCCTCTGAGAGAAAAAGTTTTGCTTCATCTCTATTTTAAATGGGTGACCCCTTATTTTTAAACAGTGACCCCTAGTTGTAGATTCTTCCACAAGAGGAAACATCCTCTCTGCATCCACCCTGTCAAGACCCCTCAGGATCTTATATGTTTCAATCAAGTCGCCTCTTACTCTTCTAAACTCCAGCAGATACTTGCCTAGCCTGTCCAACCTTTCCTCATAAGACAACCTGCCCATTCCAGGTATTAGTCTGGTAAACCTTCTCTGAACTGCTTCCAATGCATTTACATCCTTCCTTAAATTTGGTGACTAATATGTATACAGTACTTCAGATGTGGTCGTAATCGTGCTCTGTGTAGCTGAAGCATAACTTCCCTACTTTAGTTTTCCATTCCCCTCACAATAAATGATAACATTCTATTAGCTTTCCTAATTACTTGCTGTACCTGCATATTAACCTTTTGTGATTCATGCACTAAGACACTCAGATCCCTCTGCATCTCAGAGCTCTGCAATCTTTCACCATTTTAGATAATATGCTTCTCTTTTATTCTTCCTGCCAAATGGACAATTCCACATTTCCCTACATTATACTCCATTTGCCAGATCTTTGCCTACTCACTTAATCTAGCTATATCTTTTTGTAGCCTCCTTATGTCCTCTCCACAACTTACTTTCCTACATTTCTTTGTGTCATCAGCAAATTTGGCAAACATCCCATCCATCCCTTCATCCAAATCATTTATATAAATTGTAAACAGTTGAGGTCCCAGCACTGATCCCTGTGGCACACCACTTGTTACATCTTGCCAACCTAAAATAAATCATTTATGCCTACTCTCTGCTTTCTGTTAGCCAGCCAATCTTATATCCATACCAATATGTTACCCCTATACCATGGGCTTTTATTTTATGCAATAACTTCTGATGTGTGTTTTTGCAACTGCTTCTCTATTGACCTATCCATTAACCTACTTTGCCAATTTACTTTAGCCAGCTCTGCTTTCATGCTCTCATAATTGCGCTGATTTAAGTTTAAAAACATGGTCTCGGACCCACTCCTCTCTCTCTCAAACTGTATGTAAAATTCAATCAGTTTACCAGTTGAAGTCCCACTTTGAACAAAATTCCCAATTATAGTCACTCAGTCTTTGTCTCACCCAGGCGAATTCACCCTCACTGCCCATGCGCCCTTCATTTGTATCATTTGCATATCTGACAACAGACTCCCGAAAATTCCCTACTTGGAAATTGGTGGCAGCAGAAGATTCTCAGGAGGACAGCGAAAACGCTTTAGGAAAAGAAACCAAAACTTCCATAACCTGGAAGATGATGATAAGTTTGAGCACATAGTAGACATAGGAAACATACAACTACATGAAATGGCTGGATGCAACAGTTCCAAGAGAAAATAACTCCACACAACGATTCAAATCAGGAAGAGGCTGAGAAATAAGCCCACAACCATAAATCTAAAGTTGAAACTTGATATTGTTATATTATTCCAAATCGATTTAGGAACTTTATGTTCATGTGTATGTATACATGAGAACCCAGAGTGCCACATCACTCATTACTGTGCTGCAGTCTTTTTATCGAACTAACAATGGCTGGGATTTAGTTCTAGTGACGGGGGTCCCCCCACAACCTGTTGGAGAACTGTTGGGACCACCACATCACTTCTGTGGGGGAGGCCTGAAGCTATTAAGTGCCCATAGACACTTAACAGGCCAGCGTCAGACCTTCCATGCAGTCAAGCCCCTAGTAGGTGGGAATCCCACCCTGAGAGCCAATCAAAAGTGGGAGCTCTCCGTTACTGGCAGTGCCACTGGAAGGGGGAGGGGGTAAGAGAGTCAGGGGCATGGGCGTGGGCAGGGGAGTGTCTTTCAGCAGCACCACATCTCTTACTGATGTCGGGTCCCTCGATCAACCACTGTGTGCCTATCAAAGAGGGACCTCTGTCTATGAGACCATAGCCTTCAGGACACAAGGGAGAGCTGTGCGAGTCCCATTAAATCTCAGAGCCGCCACTGAATTCCCGTGGGCTCAGAGATAATTCGTGTCAAATAGCTCGTTATGAGTGCAATTGCTTTCCAGTTGTCAGCAGGCAGGGTTCCCTCACCAGCCCCTTCCTGCCCCCAACTTAATTGGGGACAGCTTTCCCAATGCCAGGAATCCAATGCGATTACTCCCGCCCAGTTCTCCTGGCCCCCTGCCATCATGCCCACTGCGAGTGGCTCAATTAAATTTCCGATCATTGTATCAGTTCACAGTACATGGTGTGATCTGTGAAATACATTCAACGAAACGCCCAGCATTTTGGCTCAAATTTTTGCCAAGATGGATCAACTCAGGAGCCCTTTAAAAATGGCAGGCAGAACCAGGTTCCAAGATTCCCACCCCTATTCCCATTTCCGGTAATTTTCGCACTGCAATATAAGTGTGTGGATAGCTCTCCCACACTCAACCCTCCTGCCTTTGCCAGCTCCATTGTGGGGGTGGGTTGTCAAACTCCCAGCACAATTTTTGTGGAGCTGGACCCTTCTGTAAAAACACATACTTCACGGCACCTCAGAGAAGTCATGAATCACGGGGGAACTCTAGTCCAAAGTGGGGAACCAAAAAACCCAGTCACATGCTCTGGAATTCTTTCATTGACAGGCTCTGAAATACAATTAGAAAATCAGTTCTTTCAGTTTCAATAGTTAGATGCTGTATTGCAAGTTAGAAATGTTTTTGTTGCAGTGATTGATTATAGAACTCTGTCCTGCAAAATTGAGCTGACCATGAAATTCACCAGCATTGTGTAAGTATTGAGATACATTAGAGTGCAGAGAAAAGTGCTATTTTGCATTAAAAACTGAAGAAACAATTGCTTGGGAACTCTTAAGTGTCATGATCTGAAATTATTTAAATTCCCAACCCTTCAAAATTAAACTAAAAACAGTCTGCAGCTTTCGCATTTTTATGTAATTTTTATGCCTCCCATATTGGATTGGACTTCACTGGTCACAAGTTCACTGTTCCATTCTGAATGGGTCATTATGACCAAGCAATTCAATAAACTTTGCTAGCATTTCAATGAATTAAAAGGAGATATTTTAATTGCACAAAATAATTATTCCCAGAGATTATTTACAGATACATTTGAAAAACTCATTGATTTTCACATTATTCTACTATGTGCGCTGACCCAGATTCATAGAATTTATTAAATACATGCCTTTACATATATAAAAGTTTAAATATTTGATGTATCTTGCAAGTTCCAAATATTTTTAAGGCAATGAATATTGTGACAATGTACTTCAAAAATTCCCCTTTCATCACTGTTCATTCCTAACATGTGATCATTTCACACCAGAGACCTTGAATGTCATGCTCACACCTTTGTTTTTCTCAGTTTCATAGGGGAGAATTTTCTCCTCATCGGGGGGTTGAGCGGGAGCGAGCACGGGCGGGCGCGCAGCCGATCACCGCCTGCGGTCGGCTGCACATCGCCATTTTGCGTTGGCGGGCCAATTACCACCCGCCCAGCGTGATGCGTAGCTGGAAGCGCTGAGCGCTCCCTGTGCGGGTGGGGGGAGGAGGGAGAGTCGGGGCCTACGTTCTTTCATGCACATGCATGAAAGAATGCAGAAATCTCCCTGAGGCACAGAGCTGCCTCAGGGAGATTAGTTTAAGTTCTGAAAATTTTAATAAAGAAAAAAAAATTTAAGACATGTCCCCTCATGTGAAAGTGTTACATGAGCTGGGACATGTCAATGAGTTTTAATAAAAAATGTTATTCAATTTATAAAGCCTTCATGAAACCTCATCCCGCCCGTGGATGAGGTTTCATGATAAACGTGAAGGCCGCCTGGGCCTTACGGTTGGACAGGCAGCCCAAACAACCAGCTTAATTAGATTATTAATGGCCTTAATAGGTCTTTGGCAGTTCGGCAGGCGTGCAGCCGACTCTGGTGCGTACCCACCGAACTGAAGATTGGAATAACGCACGGTGACATCAGGACACATGCCCGACGTCACCATACATCATTATACACCCGCCACCCCGCATGCCGACCAGAAGATTCAGGCCATAAATACAGGTGGAATAATTCTCCCACAGTGCTATATATTGTAAACACAAGCTTATAAAGGTGAGAAAGGATTTTTGAAGGCCTGTGGGGTTGGGGACCAGAGGCGGGTGTGTCGGAATCAGGCACTGCCAGTTGGTGTGCCAATTTGCTGGGACCATCCCGCCCCCAAGCCATTAAGAAGACAGATAACCAATTGAAGTAATTAAGGCCCGTCTCCTGTGCCAACTGGGATTTTGCATTTACAGGCGGGCCCCACGTTGCAAACGAAACACAGCCAATGAGAGGTAGTGGCCTCAGGTGGTAGACAGGGTGTCGGGCAGTACTTTATCCCACTAGTGGCCCCCTCCACATCCACCATGGTCGTTGACTCAGAGCTGCAGCTGCGTGTTCCTCCAGCTGTTCATAAATGGCAGAGTACAACAGTCTAAGCTTGCAAAACCCAAAACAAAATGTCTGCTGTTAGATGTGATTCTGCAAGTTAGCAGCACTTGCTGAACATTTCTGAGTGCACAAAGAGCTACACTAACAACCAATTTAAGATAATCAGTTGAGGTCATATTGTGGCTCATTTATGCTTGCCAGAAACACCATACATTCATACACAGGGACCTATTCTCTGCAAACAAAAGGAATATGTTCAAGTCCTGCACCTTTTTGAATTACTTGGAAGCATAGGGAGCCTATAGTTCCCTGTTGCTTTCTCCATGGTAATGCCTCAACCAATCAGAATTGTTTTGCCAACCACAGTACCCCCTTTCTCCTGTGATTGTTGGGATTATTTGAAATTTGGTATTCTTGCATTTCTCCTGATGCGTGCAAGATGAAAAAGTTTGGCAACATGTCTCTCTTTTCAGTAACATTGAAGTTTTTTTATTCTTTAAGGGATGTGGGTGTCATTAGCAAGGCCAGCATTTGTTGCCCATCGCTCATTAGCCTTGAACTGATGACTTGCTAAGCCATTTCAGATAGCAGCTAAGAGTCAACCACATTGTTGTGCATCTTGAGTCACTTGTAGGCCAGGCCGGGTAAGGACAATGGATTTCCTTCTCTAAAGGGCACTAGTGAGCCAGATGAGGTTTTACAACAATCAGTGATAGTTGCCATGGTCGCCATTACTAAATTCCAGATTTATTAGTTGAGTTTAAATTCCACCAGCTGCTATGGTGAGATTTGACTCCATGTTCTCAGAGTGTTAACTTGGACTAATAAAGACAGAAAGTGCTGGAAAAACTCAGCAGGCCTGGCAACACCTATGGAGAGAGAAACAGTTAACATTACGAGTCCAATATGACTTCTTCACAACTCAATGTTAACTGTTTCTCTCTCCACAGATGATGACAGACCTGCTGAGTTTTTCCAGCACTTTTTGTTTTCATTTCAGACCTCCAGCATTTGAAGTATTTTGCTTTTATCCTGTGGGTTACCAGTCCAGTGATATTACTACTATGCCACCATCTCCCCATGCAACCTGGACTGTCAAGTGACAATTAAAAACTGCTAAAATTTGAAGCATGCAGTCTGATAAAATATTTTAATGATGGACCTCCTTCTGGAGAGGAGGACTAAATGCCCAAACTGCCTCCATTCAAACTGAAAGTGCATTAAGGGGCAGTTCCGATTTTTGGAATTTTAATTTCTCTCCTGACATTCTCCCACCTGTGTTATCATTAACCCCAAAAGTCTGAAAATTAAAACTTGGTGACAGTGCCATAAGATATGGGACTTAGTGGTAAAACCTGTTGGTACTAAAAGATGGGAAACTGAATGGTCGAACTGTCATCTGTGTCAGAGGCAGGAAGCTGCGGTGTAAGTATCAGTAAGACTGAACAGTAAAACCAGGTGTCACTGTCAAACAGGACACTTATTATGAATAACAGGAAATATGGTCCAGATATTCGGCCCTGCATCTGGAGGGGCTTCCCCTCTGATCTGAGGAGCCTGCCTGCTTGGCCCCTCTGAATTATTATTTTAAACTTACCTCTCCCAGGGCACCTCTGTGTTGCGGTGCCCTCTTGACCTCCTACCTGCGCGCACCTCTCCTGCTGGGGCTGCTGAGGTTCCAGAGCTCATGTCTCTCTGACCGAGCCTGCAGCTTTGGGTACTTGCCCCGCTGGCCTTAATTAGATGATGAGCTTGGAGGCAGCCAATGAGGAGGCCACCCCTGAGAATACCACTGAGTCTGTCTCACTGTCAGCAATTGTGGCCTTGGGACCCCTATTTAATCCTGACATTGGGATTGCAAAGCCCTCGGCAAAATTCAGCCCTAAGACTCTACCACATAGGGTGAAATGTCACACATCAGCTATAATAGGAAGAGATGGTGTGTTCCCCTCTCTGGGAAACTTTTGTAGCAACCCACAATTTAATAGATTTATTGAAATCAATGTCACAATTTGCTCCGTGGGATTTGAACCCCTGGCCTTTAGGCTGTAGTAGGCTCCTGCACCTTTACTTACTTGCAGTTGGGTTTTAGTGATATTTAAAGCATCGTGGCTGCAGGGGAAGTTTTGCAAAGCTGACGAGGTGAAAATATATAAAGTGGAAATCATCAGTTGAAAGGCTAGTATGAATTTTGGTAAGCACCTTTTATAAGTATGAATTATAAAATGGAGCTAGTAGGGAACAATTGCAATCACAGATATTTATTTATTTTTAGTTTGCTGGAGGAAGGGAGTGCTGATTTCTCAAAGGGTTCGCATTTTGTTTAAATTTTAGATGAAGGGAAGTGAGCGCATTGATATGTATTTAGTCTTATGCCAGCAGTGGCAGAGAAATCCTCATTTCAAAGGGCCTGGATGATACAAAATGAAGCCAGGGATTATTTTTCACGGCCGAGAAATATTTATTTTTCAGGCTGGCGGCAGGGGTCTTCATCAACTAATTTATTTATCTGCAACTTAGCAACTGTGGGAAATCTTCATTTCGAAACCCTGTCGTGTAAAAATAAAATGAAGGAAAATAACTTTGGGGAGAAATTTCTGCCTGTCGGTTGGGCTGGTCGGGAACGGGTGCGGAGCCGATCGCCACCCGTGATCAGCTCCGCGCCGCCATTTTACGCGGATGGGCCAACTAAGGCCTGCCCAGCGTGATTTGCGGCTCCCAAGGACAGTAGGAGGGGGTGTGCGGGCAACGGCGGGACTGCAGTGACCGGCGGGTCCAAGGGCAACCCAGCAGCCTGTTTAAAAACCGCACAGGCAGCCTTCCAAAGGTGGATGGCCAGCAAAAGAGCTCCTGAGAGCGCTACTGGTGAGCAGACCAGACAGGAGGGCAGGTCGGTGGGGCACTATGCCCCTCGCTTCTCAAATGAGTGCCTTGTTGCCCTCGTCAAGGAAGTGGCAGCACAGCGTGAAATCCTCGTGCCGAAGGATGGGAGGGGGAGGTCCCCCCCACATGACGAAACGTGCCTGGGAGGAGGTGGCAGAAAGGGTCAACTCCCACGATGTGGTGAGACGCACCTGGGTGCAGTGTTGCAAGCGGTTCAACAACCTCTTGCGATCGGGAAGGGTGAGAACCGTGTTGGCACTGGTCACTTAGCACAACTTAGCACTGAGGGTGGCCCCGCTGCTCACACCACCCACCAGCCCGCCACCCACCCCCTGCCCCCCCCGCCACCAACTCTAAATGTAGTTACTGCATTGAATCATTCACGGCATGTGGCCTTCGCTGGGTGGGCCAGCACTTATTGCCCATGCCTTGTTGCCTCTGAGAGGGTGGTGCTGAGCTGGGTTCTGTATCAACCGCATGTGGTGCAGGTACACCCACAGTGCTGTTTTGGGGGCGACCTCAAGGATCTGTACCTAGGCGCAGTGCTGGAACACCGAAACATGTCAAAGCCAGGCTGCTGACTGACTGGGAAGGGAACTTGCAGGTGGCGGGATGGCCATCCATCTGCTGCCCTTGGCGTTCTAGGTGGTAGTGCTTCCTTGCTTTGGAAGGTCATACAGTGTGGGTGGCAAATGTGATGGAGGCAGCATCTGGGCAAGGGGGTCAGCCCTGGATGCTTGGAGTGAGTATATGGCAGCTCCAGGGTCACGAATCGGATGAGCCCTGCAATGTTTCACTCAGGTGGGGGTGGCAGAGCTGCAATGGGAATCCAGGTACAGGGTGGACTAATCAATGCTCCTCTCTCCTTTCAGAAGACCGCAAACAATAATGCTAAACAGATGCAGACTGGCGGAGGGCGGGCACAATTGTTCATTCTCACTGGATATGAGCTGGAGGCTTTCGAGCTGGAGAGGCGCCATGTGCCCAGGTCTACTGGCAGCGATGAGGTTGGGGTGCCAGGTGGAGGTAAGAGTGCCGTGCACTGAGGTCACAATGTCTGTTGTTGCAACCATTCCGCTGTTGACTGTTTAGTAAATTTTGCATCCAACACGGATTTCCCATTGATAATGGAAGGAGGATGTATCCTGATCCAGGTGCCAGGCATTCACATTAACAGTGTAACTACTTCAACTAATGAAATGTCCTTGTTCTTCCTTTCAGCCTCACTGGAGCATGCCCGGACTCAGGAGGCAGAGGGCACGCCACTGGCACCTCAGGACCCTGAAGATATACACGCACCAGCTTCACACCCTTTCAGCCAGGCAGGCAAAAGTGCAGATACCAGCACCTCGGTGGGGATAAGATCATTGGCTAGTATCTCAGTGCACAGCAGTGAGGGCCCTTCATACTCGCCTGTGGTGCAGGCAGAGGCAGAGAGTGCCCAGGGTGCCGGCAGTCGGAGGACTGCTGGGGACCAGGAACATGCTCAGTCGGTGGCTGATGATGAGCCTCTGGAGTCGTCCCTGAGGCAGCAGATGCTGGAAATCCAGCAGGGTGCGCGGGAGGATCTGGCAGAGATACTTGAGGGAATGCGTGCCATGGTCTCCATGATGGAGTAATGCATGCAGAGCATCAGCAATGCAGTGATCCTCATTGCCGAGCGCATTGCCTCCTCCATGGAGAGAGTGGTGACTCTCATGGAGAGGCTCCTCCAGGATCAGAATCAGGGCTTCCTGGGGATGCACTTGGACCTGCAAGCCCTCACACCAGCAATGACCTCAGCTGGTCAGTGTCAGAGTGGGAGATGGATTGGGCACCCAGTATCCCAGCGAGGTGCCCATCCATCAATGGTGAGCAGGGAGGTCTGAAGCGACCTCACGTTGGCGCACGAGCTGCCTGTCGTCTCAGCGGCCTCCTCTCAGGGCGCTCCAGATGATGGCAGCAGCTCCTCCACCCCTCTGCCAGTGACCATAGAATCCAATGAAGCTGCGGCAACTGGGGAGATGCCAGCCGTGCCACTGGCCGCTCCCTCCCAGGCGGGGCCATCTCAGGCTCCACGGGCCAGAGGACATCTGCCAAGGTAATCAAGGCCCATAGGACAGCAGATTGAGCAGGCTGTCTCCAATGCTAGTGTCAGCGAGGGGGGAGCACCGAGACGTAGCACCCGAAAACATAAGCGCAAGGCACCTTAGGCACAACACCAGATTATCACTGGTGATTTTCTGCTGCCCCAGTATTAGTTGATTATAATTCGGTGTGCAGCTCAATACCTGTAAATGAAGTTTCTTTTCTCTTTTGTTTTGTAAATTTATTAAATGCTTTGGTTGTGAACAAGGCTCAGGGTGATTCCTTACTTCTGCAGATGGACGGGAACCCATGATGTTTTGAGTGGCTTGTTTGACATTGAGCTTTATTGAGAAGGCACATAGTTAATGTTCCTAACCAGGCAGGTGTTGCTCTCAGGTATCGAGTATGGAGCCTGCAGCCCAGCCATGTATTGGAGGTCCATCTTTGGTAGGTTAGCTGAAGGTTCATTGGATTAAAGCCTCCTGGGTGTCCCTGCCTCCCTGGAGGTTGCCCGGGTCAGTGCCTACCCCCTCAGCATTCTCCTGTGTGTGCTCATCCTCGGACTCACTGCTGGACTCGTTGTGTGAGGCTGAAGCATCTGCATCTTCTTCCTTCACTGTGTTCCCCCCTTTCCAGTGCCAGATTGTGGAGAGCGCAGCATGCAACCACTAACAGTGATACACAATCTGGAGGGTACTGGAGTGCACCCCCTGAACGGCACAGGCATCGGAAGCGCATCTTGAGAAGACCGATGGTTCTCTCCACCATAGCCCTTGTGGTGCCGTGGCTCCTATTATACCGCTGCTCAGCCTCTGTTCCTGGATGGTGGAGAGGTGTCATGAGCCACCTTCTGAGGGGATAGCCCTTGTCACCCAGCAGCCATCCATCCAGCCGGGCTGGAGTACTGAAGACCCCCGGCAGCTGGGAGTGTCTGAGGATGTAGGCGTCGTGGGAGCTGCCTGGTTACCTTGCACAGACTTGTAGAATCAGCATCCTGTGATCACACACTATCTGCACGTTCATGGAGTGGAAGCCCTTCCTGTTGACAAAGGCACCGGGCTCACCTGCTGGCGCCTTGATGGCCACATGTGCACAGCCTATTGCACCCTGGACGTGGGGGAAGCCAGCAATGGCCGTGAAGCCTCTGGCTCGCTCCGCCTGGCTGGCCTCATCTGAGCGATAGTGAATGAAAGTGAATGACGCCTGAACAGAGCGTCTGTCACCAGCTTGACACAACTGTGGACAGCTGAGTGGGAGACACCGCAAAGATCATCCTCCGACCCCTGGAAGGAGCCAGAAGCATAGAAGTTGAGGACAGCCGTGAATTTCAATGCCACTGGCATGGGCTGCCCACCCACACAGTTGGAGCTGATCTCAGGGCCTATCGTCTGACAAATGGAGGTCACTGTCTCCCTTGAGAGACGGAGCCCCCTTTGGCACTGCACCTCAAACATATTGAGGTAGCTGCTTTGCTGCCTGTAAATCCTGGCAGCAGGATAGTGGTGTCTTCTGCAGCCTCTTCCACCTTGGACTTCCTGTTGGCCCTGTGCCCCTTGTGCCCGTGTCTCTCCTCCCAAAGGTGGCTCCCCTGGAGGCTGAATATGGACTCGTGGCCTCCTCCCCCTTCTGGTCCTCCCTTCCTTCTCAGAGGAGGTGCCTCCTGTGGAGAACACAAGTCCCATTCCCAGGGTAAGGGAAGGCTTCCTGAAATCAGCAAGGCCCCAAGAATGATGTTTACACCAGAGTCCTGACCTGAAGCCTGTTATTCCTGTACAAGCAGCTCTGAAGAGATTTGAAGTTCTCCTGTTCACACAAGCAAGTAGGAGTAAGTTTAAAAATTAAATGTCTACTAAATACCACTTGTGAGCCCACTCACCCCTCTTATCCCGCCCATGGATGAGGTTTTTAAAAATGTGGCCTACCTGCCTGCCTGATGAGCCCATGCGACACTCTGAAGATTGCACGGGCTCTAAAAAATCTCCGTCTATAATGCCTCAAGGGCCTTAAATGGCCCGTTAATTAATGGCGGGCGCACATTGGGTCTCATAGCACGCCCGCCCACCGGAATATCGCAATGGCGCACAGTGACGTCGGAACGTACGCCCGACATCACTGCTCGTCATTTTACACGTTGGCGTGTTGGGCTCGCCCCCACACACTGGCATGAAAATTCTGGCCTTTATTTTTAAAGGCTGAAAGTGCAAACCTTAAGAAGTGAAGTTAGGAAAGGCCAGCAGAAGAGTGCTGCATAACAAGCATTACAGTGTCACTCATTAAAAACAATAGAAGATTATGTTGCAACTACACCTGATGCTTGACTTCTGGGCATTATTACTTCCCAGTGTTTACCTGGATTTGGGGGGTTTGGTATCTTATTTATCGCTCTGTTTGATGCAACACGCTAGGTAACAGTGCCACTGCAGGAACAAGCAAAGAAGCTCTTGCCATACTGATTTTAGAGACAATGGTATTATCCTACAAACCAAATAAATGCAGCAGACATTCGGAGATGCCAGCTGCAGTTTAATTGGTTAAGTTAAAAGGTCTTGAAACATTCAAGCTTCAGTTTGGAGACCGGAACACACAATCTAGGCGGGTACTCCAATGCGGGACTGAGAGTCATTTTTAGATGAGATGTTAAACCAAGGTCCCTTCTGCTCTGTCAATGTATGCAAAGGTCCCATGGCCCTATTTGAAGAAGAGCAAGGGAATTCTTCTAGGCCATCATTTATACATCATCACTAAAACAGATTTATTTATTTATTTCATTGCAGTTTGTGGGACATTTCAAGTTGGCTGCAATAGGTTTCTTACAAATGTGGCTACATTTAAAAAAAGTATTTCACTGGGGGGTTGTGAAAGATACCATATAAATGCAATTCTATCTATTAACATTGCAACAGGCTAGATAAATAGAGCACAGCAATTAGCTGCAAGTCTTTTACAGGAGAAATCATATATATGATTTATATATTTTATAAATAAGGTATCTTATAATTAATGAGAAACAAGTTGTGATATTTAATCAAACAAGATTACATTTTTTTCATAAATAGTTGTCCTTCCCTAAACTGAGGGTGATGATTGATGCTGGACTGAGATAAAATGGGCAATAGCAACCCCATGATACCTCACCCAAGTACCTATTCTTAACCAAAAGCAAAATGCTGCAATGGGAAATTTGAAATAAAAAGAGAAAATGCTGAAAATACTCAGCAGGTCACACAGTATCTGTATAGAGAGAAACAGAGTAAATGGACAGAATTTCCCCAGCCCCTTGGTGATGGGTTTGAGGGAAGCAGGCTGAGTCTGCAACTCAGCAGGTTGGAGAAGGCAAGCTCATAGCAGATTCATTGAAGACTAAAACCGACTTGATATGAGCAGTAGAAAGGGTGAAACCAGCAAGCCTGTGGTCAGCCACAGTGAAAGGCTTGCACTGGTGGACGAAGTTCCTTCAGCTGAAACTCACTGATTCCCTTGGGGACAGCAAATTTGTATCTATTCTTAATATTTGAGCTTGACCAGGCTTTTTGCCCATGACAGTGGAAAGCGCACAGGGGAAGCAGGGCTTATCCTTGTTTGTTGTCTGCACACTTCTGCCCCTGCATGGTGGGACAATGGAAACCTTGGCAGATTTTATTTTCTTTCGCCAGCTTAAAAGGCTGCTCACAGATAATAGATTTTCCTGTTCTATGTAGCTCAATACACCAGCATGTTTACTCATTATTGAAGCCCCCAAGGTTGCATTTTACCTCTTAAGCCATTAGGGCTGTTGAGCTATTGTTACTCTTCCCCCAATATATTTAGGCACTTTAAAGAGAGATTCAATCCTTTGAAATGGGAAAGAAAATCAAATCCTTTAATAGTCAATCAGTTCAAATATATGTATATGAATTTTCATATTCGGCACTTGTCATTTCCTTCCAAGATTAGGATAATGATAAGAAAAGTTAATTATCACTTAATTAACAAGGTGTTACATTTACTACTGTAAGTATTTCATGCAAATCTAATTTCTATCAGAGCCAATTTTGTGAAACCACTTCAAACCTGTTCTGGTAGTTCTTGTGCTGTGAAGGAAGAACAGATTCATTTCAGGCAGCGTCTCTGGTGACATGCTTAAAATTAAACCCTGACCTTTTCCTATCACATTTAATTAGCTTCCGTGTACCTACCCTCTGGCTCTTTAGACATTATCTAAATACATTCGCTTTTTTAACTAAGGATTATGCTGAGATCAGATTCCCCTTGACTTTAATTCTCTGATTCACAGGGACTGGAGCACTGATCTATGATGTTCCATTCTTTGGAATTTGTGCTGTCAAGTTTAGTGCTCTGATCTCTATATGCAGATTGATTTGATATATTATAAGACATCAAGCAACTGTGTATATTTTTTCCTATCATTATCTAAGCTGAAACATGACATTGTGTAACAGGTACAAATTTTGGAACCACTATCATACATGATAAGAACCTGGTAATTTAGCTGTGTGGTAATAATGTATGACCACTTAACACTTATTATTTTAAACAGATGAACACTTCAGTTGCAAAGCAATTTTATGAGTGCATTATGTGCTTGTACAATAATATTGCACAGTATAATGTTTAGCTACAGTATCTCCAGCACTGCCCTTATTGCCTTAAGTTGGGCTTGCTCATCTCCAACTTGCATTTCTGCACCAATTTTTAATGTAGCAAATGTCCCAAAACACTTCACAGAAGAGAAAATAGATATCAAGTAGAATGGAAAGAGTTAGGAGAGATGATCATTAATTTTAATAGGCAAAAATATTGTTGGGAGTGTTCATCTGAAATTCCAATGATGCCAGCCTGCAAAGATCCATCCTGATAGCACAATTTGCTAACATTCCTGTTTTGTTGCGTGGTAATGGTTTAGACAGAGTTTGGGGATTGTCTAGTCTCCCAAAAGTATGCTGCTTGAGTTCATGGTCTTTTTAACCAGAACTATTTATTTACAGAGTGTTTTTACACATTTTGACCTCCACATGAGGTAAGAGCTTCTGCTCCCTTCCAAATCTCTCTTACTTCTCAGCCATGTGATCTGACATCATACATGAGTATCACGTATGCTTCTGGTGTTAACCCTTTACTCTACATCTCCCCCCAAGTCTTTATCCCCATCATATTTACATCCTCAAACATCTCCCCTCAAAGTCTCAGACTTCACAGGGTTAGTCTCCGAAATGCCTTGACCAATCTCCCTTATCTTGTTCTGATCTCCTTTTGAGGTCAAGGATATTCAGTGCTCTCCCTTCTGTTGGTGTGAATGTTTTTCTCATGAATTGGTGTAAAGCTTGCAGTAGGACTTTCCTCTTCAGGATCTAAGTGCTAAGCCCAAGTTTCCATTGGCTTTCTTTACAAGGACATTAAAGCACTGTTGTTTCTCCTTATGACAACCTGGCCTGTCTCAACCCTGTACAATCTTGGTTGTGGAGTTTTTTCAGTGATTGTACCTTCCCTCTGGTTGTCTTGGATCTATGCTCTCTTCCCAGGCTTCAGTACTGGAACTCACGTGCTCTATGCCTGTGATTAAAGTTCCAAAACAAAAACAGAATTACCTGGAAAAACTCAGCAGGTCTGGCAGCATCGGTGGAGAAGAAAACAGCTGACGTTTCGGGTCCACATGACCCTTCAAAGTTCAAAGCCTGGTTGTGTCTCTCTTCTTCCTCATATTGTACTATCATCTTATGGTCATTTGTGGTGACATTGGGTTTGAATTTTTGTGTCAGAGATGGAAGCTGTGTTCTCAATCACCTACCCATTAGTAACTCTGATGGTGAGAAACCATTCTGTAGTGGTAAGGATTGATAACTCAGAAGAGCTAGATTAAGGTCTTTGTTTTTCTTTAGTGGTTTGTACACCTTACTCAGCCTCTCTATTTGGGTGAGGATAGTGATAGAATTGGTTACATAAACAAAGCCATATTCATTTGCAAAATTTTGCAATTGCTCATTTGCAAGTCGCAGCCCTTTGTCAGAAACTACAATGGTCGGAGTGCCAAGCACTGAATAAATTCTCTTGACAACTGCATCCACCATAATACTATGCAATTGATTTACTTCAATCCAACATGAACAATAATAATGATAAGGAAGGTATTCCCCCTAAATTCAAATAAGTCCATACCTAGGTGCTCCCACGACCTTGCTAGAAAAGAAAGAGGTATTAGTGGTTCCTTTTGTTCCTGGTTGTTTATGGCACAAGTAACACAGTTAGAAACCAGTTCTTCCATAGACCAAGCAATACCTGGCCACCAGAAAGATTGTTGCACCCTTGCACAACACTTTGTAATTCCTAAATGTCCTTGATGAAGTTTTAGGAGAATATCATGCTGAAGGGTTCTTGGTGTGACTAACCTCTCATTGAAGACTAGTAAGTCATCAATGACAGTGAGGTTCTTACGCTGTTCAAAACATTGATGTAGCATTGGATTTCTGGGGATATAGTCTGGCCATCCTTCTAGACAATATTCTCAGGTTAAAAGATATTCTTCATTCTGTTTCTGGGCTTGCTTTATTTCCTGCAATTTTCTTGTAGCGACTAGTAAGTGCTGAGTGATTAAGGATTATATGCTTTAACCTCCTTGAAGAAGTCTAAATTCTCTTGTCCAGTTCCTTCTGATAGTATTTGTGACAGTGTACCCACTGTTGTTTGACATTTTCCTTGCACATACTCTGTACATGGAGTCATATCTCATCAATCTTAATCTGAACCGTTGGGTTCTGGGCGGCATCTTTGCAAGTTCTTTCATGTTCAGTAGGGTGACTCATGATTTATGATTTGTTTTGATTTTGAAATGCAATCCCATAACAGTCTAAAAAATTTTCACATGCCCATGTTGCTTCCAAAGCTTCTTTTTCTACTGTGGCATTTCGTTGTCCTGTTTCTGTCAATGACCTAGAGGCTTAATAGACTGGTCTATGCTTGCCATATTTTTGCACTTGAAATAGCAGTGCCCCAAAACCTCAGGCAGAATTTTGCCCTTGTCGGGCAGGGTCAGCGAGGGTGGGTGGGGGTGATCAGAAGCCAACCCCACCCATGATCGAGGCCGGAAGGTGATTCCATGCTGGCTGGCCAATTAAGGCCCACATAGCGTGAACTCCGGGGTGGGGGCAGGTGCCTGTTGAGTCCAATGTTGACCCGGCGGCCAATTCGAAAGCGATTCCCCAGGGAGGCTGCCTGCATGCCGTTGCAGCAGCGACATGGCTGTGACTCAGGAAGGAAAATCCATGCGGGAGGTGAAGTCGGCGGGGCAGTTGACCCCACATTTCTCCGATGAGTGCCTTGCTGCCCTCCTGGAGGAGCTGGCTGCCAGAAGGGACACCCTTGTCCCCAGAGACGGGAGGAGGAGGCCACTGCACATCACCAAGAAGGCAGCCTGGTTGAGCAGCCACGACATGGTGTGGTGCATCTGGCTCCAGTGCCGGAAGCGCTTCAATGGCCTGCTGTGCTCAGGAAGGACGAGTACCATGTTGGCATGGGTAAGCATGGAGAACAATTAAGGGCTTGCCAACCCCCGTGGACCTCAGGGGTGTTAGAGTGTAAGTGGCATCTGTCAATGACACCTGAGTTGGCCGAGGAGGTGAGCCCTGGCTGCTTGGACAGAGTGCCTTGCAGCTTGAGGGCCATGAATCGGATGTGCCATGTGAGGTGGTCCTCAGGTGGGATTGGCTAGGCTGCAATAGTGCTGCAGGTAGAGAATGGACTAATCAATGCTCCTCGATCTGTTCAGGAGAAGACATCCCATAACAGCATAGAGAGGTCATGGACTGGCGGGGGCCCCCCACACCACCTCATCCATACCTGCTATGAGCAGGAGGCCTTGGAGCTGGAGAGGCGCCATGCACCTCGGTCAACCAGCCACAGTGAGGTTGGGGTGTCAGACGAAGGTAAGAGTGCAGTGCACAGAGGTGAGAATTTCAGCTTGTGCAACCATTCCCATGTAGTCTCGTCATTGATGAGAGCCTTGAACCAGGAGTCCCCATTGATAATTGAAAGATGAGGGGCACCATGATGCAGATCTCCATTGTCTCACCAGGGTGCCTGGCATGCACAGTGACAGTGTGATGACTAACTAATGATATGTTCTTCTTCTCCCTTTTAGGTTCAGCAGCAGGCGTTCGCATTAAGGACCCTGAAGGCCGACCCCTGACCCCGGAGGACCACTATGGTCCCCACACACCTGCGTCACACCCGCTCTCTCAATCAGGCGCCAGTGCAGATACCAGCACCTCGGTGGGCATTAGGTCACCATCTAGTATCTCAGTGCACATTGGTGAGGGCACTTCACACTCACTTGAGGTGCAGGCAGAGGTAGAGAGTGCCCAGGGCGCTGGCAGTCGGAGGACTGCTGGAGACCATGATGATGCTCAGTCAAAGGCAAATGATGGGCCTCTGGAGTCGTCCATTAGGCAGCAGATGTTGGGCATCCAGCGGGTTGTGCGGGAGGATCTGGCGGAAATCCACGAGGATCTGCATGTCATGGTCTCCGTTTTGGAGGAGCCCCTGTGGAGCATGAGCACTGCGTTGACTCTCTTGGCCGAGCACAATGCCTCCTCCATGGAGAGATTGGTGATAGGGGAGGCGATGGTGTTGTGGTATTGTGACTGGACTGGTGATCTGGAGACCCAGGGTAATGCTCTGGGGACCCAGGTTCGATTTCTGCCACGGCAGATGGTGGAATTTGAATTCAATTTTTAAAAAATCTGGAATTAAATGTCCAATGATGACCATGAAACCATTGTCAATTGTAAAACCCCATCTGGTTCACTAATGTCCTTTAGGGAAGGAAATCTGCCATCCTTACCTGGTCTGGCCTACATGTGACTCCAGACCAACAGCAATGTGGTTGACTCTTAAATGCCCTCTGAACAAGGGCAATTTAGGGATGGGCAAAAAATGCTAGCCTTGCCAGCAATGGCCACATCCCATGAACAAATTAAAAAAAAACTCTCATGGAGAGGCAGATCCAGGGACAGAATCATAGGCCCCTGGGGTTGCGCTCAGACCTGCAAGCCCTCACACAGGCACTGACCTCACCTGGTCAGTGTCCATGTGTAAGATGGATGAGGCACCCAGTATCCCAGCTAGGTGCCCATCCATCAA
Organism: Cetorhinus maximus; assembly: GCF_964194155.1. Taxonomy (NCBI): domain Eukaryota; kingdom Metazoa; phylum Chordata; class Chondrichthyes; order Lamniformes; family Cetorhinidae; genus Cetorhinus; species Cetorhinus maximus. The sequence continues at coordinate 102,325,036 of NC_135879.1, read as the reverse complement.
TGCTGGGCAGGGAGGTCCAGAGCGACCTCACGTTGGTGCATGAGCTGCCTGTCATCTCTGTGGGCTCCTCTCAGGGCACTCTTGAAAATAGGAGCAGCTCCCCCATCCCTCTGCCAGCCACCGTGATATCTGATGAGGCTGCAGTGATTGGGGAGATGCCAGCCATTGCACTGGCCTCGCCCTCTCTGGCAGGGCCAGCACAGGCTCCACTGGCCAGAGGATGACCGCCAAAGTCATCAAGGACAACAAGACAACAGAGTCAGCAGGATGTCTCCAATGCCGGTGCCAGTGACAGGGGGAAGCACCTGGGTGTAGCACCCATAAACGTCAGTTTAAAGCACCATAAGCACAAGACGGGCTGGTCACGGGTGATATTTTGTTCCCCCCTTTTCCTTTTTGTTTTTTAATGGTGTGACACCAACATCGGTTAATGTTCAGTTCAGGAATCTGTGAGTTCCAACATTAAGTGACATTTGATTTTGTGTTATTAGCCTGAGTATGCTTCATTTGTTCTGCAGGTGCAGGGTAGGCCAGTATTTAATGATGGACGTGGATCTCTTGAAACTTTATTGCACAGGCACTGGGTCTATCTTGGTGGCCAAGGAAATGCTCCTCTCTGGGATTGAGGATGGAGCCTGCAGCCCTGGCATGAGGTGGTAGTTCTTATTTGGTAGCCTAGCTGAAGGAGCATTGGATCAATGTGTCCCTGTGTCCCTGCCACCCTGGAGGCTACTCATGTCAGTGTCCATGACCTCAGCATTCTCCTCACCTCGGACTCACTACTGAACTCATCATCTGGGGCCTGTGCAGCTGCATCAACACCCTTTTCCACTGCTGGGTCCCCCCTTGCCTGTGTCAGATTGCGGAGAGCGCAGCATGCAACCACTATCAGTGACACACGCTCTGGGGGGTATTGCAGTGCTACCCCCCTGAACGGTCCAAGCATGGGAAACGCATCTTGAGAAGGCCAATGGTTCTCTCTACCACCGCCCTTTTGGAGGTGTGGCTCCTGTTGTACTCCTGCTCTGCCTCTGCTCTTGGGTGGCAGAGAGGCATCATGAGCCACCTTTTCAAGGAATAGCCCTTGTCATCCAGCAGCCATCCATCCAGTTGGGCCGGAGTACTGAAAAGCCTTGGCACCTGGGAGTGTCTGAGGATGTAGGCGTCATGGGAGCTGCCTGGGTACCTTGTGCAGACTTGTAGAATCAGCATCCTGTGATCACACACTATCTGCATGTTCATGGAGTGGAAGCCCTTCCTGTTGACGAAGGCACCGGGCTCACCTGCTGGTGCCTTGATGGCCACATTTGTGCAGTCTATTGCACCCTGGATGCGGGGGAACCCAGCAATCGCTGCAAAGCATCTGGCTCATTCCCCCTGGCTGGCCTCGTCTATGTGGAAATGAATGAAAGTCAATGCACGCCTGAACAGAGCTTCTATCAGCAGTTTGACGCACTGTGGACAGCTGATTTGGAGACTCCACATAGATCCCCCACTGAACCCTGGAAAGAACCAGAGGCATAGAAGTTGAGGGTGACTGTGACCTTCAGAGCCACGGGCATGGGGTGTCCACCCACAGTTACAGTCGGAGCTTATCTCAGGCCTGATCATCTGACAAAGGGAGTTAACAGTCTCCTTTGAGAGGCGGACCCTCCTTCGGCATTGCACCTCAGACATATTGAGGTAGCTGCATCGCCGCCTGTGAACCGTGGCAGCAGGATAGTGGCGTCTTCTGTGGCCCCTTCCACCTTGGACTTCCTGTTGGCCCTGTGCCCCTTGTGCCTGCGCCTCTCCTCCCACAGGCCCCCCCCACCCCATCCACCCCCCCGGAAGCTGCATTGGGGCACCCGGCCTCCTCTCCCTCCGGCCCTCTCATCCTCCTCTGAGGAGGTACCACCAGCAGAAACCACAAACCCCATTACCAGGATAATGAAAGGCTGTCTGATACCTGGAAGGGCCCACACAGTCTGAATCCTCCAATGAGTCCTGAAATTAAGCCTAGAAATGCTCAGAATGCAGCTCTGAAGCAAGATGAAGCTGTCCAGTTCAAATAAGCAACCAGCAGCACACAATCTCCAAAACTCCTCACTACTCACATTGACAATACTGCTGCCCCTTCTTATCCCACCCACGGATGAGCTTTTGCAAATTGTGACCTGCCCGCCTGTCTGTTTTGCCCGTGCGACGGCCAAAAAATCACACGGGCAACGCTAAATCGTCGGCAATTGGGGTGTCAAGGGCCTTAACCGGCCTCTTAATTAATGGTGGTCACCACCGACCGAAACATATGTGAGAGTGCGTGTTGACGCCGAGACACTCAACTGATGTCAACGCATGTCATTTCACGCTCGAGCGGGTCGGGCACGTGCTCACCTGCCGAGGTGAAAATTGTGCCCCGGTAGACGACAAATCTGCTATGGTTAGTAATTCTGGGTAGTAATATGCCAAGATTTCAGAAGAGATTAAAAGTTGCTTAATCAATTCGAAAGCATTTTACTGGTCCATATTCCAGCATCACTGTTGACCCTGTCTCAAGTTGTCTCAAGGACACGTTGACCTCTGCTAAATTTGAGGGGAACTTACCTAATTGTTTCACCATCTCTAGGAATCTCTAAAGCTCAGCTATGTTCCTGGGTTGGAGAAATTCTCTTATGATGTTCATTTTTTGCGAATCTACAGCGATTCCAGTGGTGTGTACTCTGTGACCTTGAACCTTAATCATGGGTTTGACAAGCTCACATTTTTCATTCAGCTTTAGGGCTGCATCCTTTAAGGTTCCCAGGACAGCTTTGACCCTGCAATCATGTTCCTGTCTCATGAATCCATGAATGAGTATATCATCTATATGGCATATTGCTCCTTCCATGTCCTCTGAAGTGTTGAACATGGTTCTCTGGAAAATTTCTGGAGTAGGTACGATTTCAAAGAGCAATTTATTGAAACAGAAATGGCTGAACAGCATTATAAAGGTGGTCAGCAATCTGCATTCTTTTTCCAGAGGCAACTGCCAAAATCCACTGTTCACATCCAATTTGGTGTCACAAAACGATCATTTTTTCATAATATTATCATAGGCTTATGGGTATGAGTGTGGATGGTTCTGTCTGTGTTACTGATTTAATTAGACTAGACACTTAGACTACAAGATTGAAATTATCAAGAGTTAGGTGTAAAGCAGGCTTTTGAAATGGGGATTGATAAGCTAGGATGAAGGCTCCACAGTTAGGGAGTGAATGAAATTTTTAGATAAGTGGAGGGGTTATTTGATTTTCAAAGGGATGGTAGAATATTTACAACAAACAAGATAAGTGAGGCAAAGCAATACGTCAAAGCAATACGTCAAAGCAATACGTTTATTTTTCCCAGAAGTACTGACCATAATGATGACATGAAAGCTTTTTATATTATGGGACAAGTAAATTTCCAAAGACAAAGAACATTGGGGATTTTACACATTAAAGAGAGAGAAATATATATAAAGAAGGATGGAAGGCTACGTGGGAGTGTGGCCATGTAAAATCTTAAAGGCACAGCAGGTGAAACAGCCTTGGGGAAAAACCTCTAGCCACTTGTGCAGAATTCTGTTATGTCCAATAACTAAAGTTGTGTTAAAAGCCTTTGAATTCCATTGTCGAGCGGGTGTGTGTGGTAGCCTTGCTGGATTGCTTACTTAAATTACAAATCTATTTTGGCCTGTTGCCTTAAAGGCGGTGTGTATTTGGGAGTCAGGTTAATTAGGAGCTTTGGGATTTGATATAATATCGAGTAACTGTAACGTTAAGTATGTGTTTGAATTCTTTTCCTTTGTAATAAATGTTTTAATTTAATTTTTAAAATCTCCAAAGGTGTTAGTGGACTCATTACTTCTGAAATCGGTGCACAAATCTTCTCGTAATAAATGCAAATCGCAAAACTGTTGTGATAGCGTGGCTAAGTTTCTCTCATGGATTTGATCCATCTGGCATGTACCACCTGCTGCATCATAACATTTGGTAAATAAATTGCTCTTTGTCAGTTTTACTAGGCTCTTGTCCAATGAGGCCATTGGGTGGATCTCACATTCTACTGCTTTGCTGAGCTGAGTTAAATCGATGCAGATTTTTTTATAGAGCATTTACTTTTGGAACCATAACCATACTTGAACACCATTTTGTTGGCATGGTAACAAGTGAGATAACCTCTTTTCTATTTCAACCTTGACTTTCTCCAAGAGTGGATGAAGGACTTTCCTCAGTAGAAAGAGGCAAATTGGTTTAACATCACCTCATAGGGTGATATTGTATCGGGTCTTTAATTTTCCTAGCTCTGTAAACAATTTTGGGAATTTGCTTCAGAATGCAATACTGTAATTCTCATCTGCAACTTTGTCCACCATCCAGATTAATTTCAGTTTTAGGCATGACTTTCTGTTTAGTAGAGAGCATCGTGGAGAGATTGTTGATAAACTAATACGTTCTTTTGCCTAGCATTTGTTTTCTTCTGTTAAATTTAGTCCTCTCATTTATTAAATTCTGAAATAAAAGTTGAAAGCTTGCACACTTTCTTCAGAAGTAGCTGAAGTCTTATCAATTCCTGCCCGACTATCAAGTTGTCAGTGATAATTCCTACAGCATATAGTGGGATACTGGCCTAATTTTTTCATGTAACCCCCGAAGCAGTTCTGTACCTGGTGAACCTTTTCCTTGAGCTTTCCCAGTTCTGGGCCTGCTGTGGACCTTCCACACTCTTAAATGGTTCTGGGAATGTTAGAGCGGATTCCATGCTTCTGCTGAGCCCTGGAATTGTTCCTGCATTTGATTTCACTTCTCTGCTGCTGCTTGCTGTTTTGGGCCTTTACTCACTGCTGCCTACTCCCCAGGTCTGTATCACAGCTTGCCTCTGCTGCTCCCACGATGTTCCAATGTCTTGATGAGTTTTGGATTTTTTTTCATTTGTACTTCCTTTGAAGTTCTCTTCTCTTGCCAGCCCTATAGCTTTTTACATTCTTTGCTGTGTCTTTAACTCGCTGTCACCATGTTTTTGTGTGGTAGTGGCTCAGACAGAGTTTGGGGGTTGTCTGGTCTCCCAAAAGTATGCTGCTCAAGGCCATAGCATTTTTAACCAGAACTATTCATCTACAGCAAGTATTTACACATTTGGGCCTCCACACAAGGTAAAAGCTTCTGCTTTCTTCAAGATCTCTCTTACTTCCCAGTCATGTGATCTGACATCTTCCACTTCTGATGTTAACCCTTTACTCTATAATTACCCTTATTAAGTCAACTGATAAGACTCAGCCAATGGATAATCAAATTTATTCAGTGATTATTCACAGTTCTAGAGCTTTGACTGTGGTCATGGGAACATCTTGGCATAATGTACTCTTAGCTTAAATGTAGCTCTTAAAAAGTTAAATTCATAGAGCAGGAAGAACTAGGAGCTGTGGATTGAGACTCAAGCAAAGATATTTGAACAAGAATAATTTAGACAGTGGGAGTTAATTTTGAGATTCCAGGGAACTTTGACACCTATTTGGAAGATGTTTCTATTCATGTGATGCTGAAACTACATTCTTGGAAGTAGGAACAAGTTTGATTGGCAGGCCTAGTGGTGAAACAGGAGAAAAGGACACTGAGCAATGAGTCAGCTCATTAGGTCTGAAGAGGAATCTTGGCTTAGTGAGGGAAAACTCTTAAACCCAGGAATGGTCAGTATCTAGAGACTGACATGAGGAAATTAAGTAAGCCCATTAATTTTGTTTTTGCTCTTGAACTGGGTTCTGTAGCTATTTTAATCCAATTAAGATTTTTGGTCACATCTGTTACTCTCATTAGCTGTATCTAAAATAAAGCAGCTCAATGATTAGTACCTGGCCTCAGTTTCATTAAGGAAAGATTACAGAAGTGCAATTGAAGGCTCACGTGATCGATGCTAATGGGGTTGATTTTAATTCTCGGCATGAATGTAGCCTAGTGAGCAGTCCGCCAGGCTGGCGCTCGCACTGGTGAGGCCCAGCCGATCTCATTGACATACTGCTGGCTGACTTTCTGACAAACAGCAAGCAAATTGGCGGGAAGTGGATCCCAGCCATTTAAACTGGAGGTCGGCACTGGAACTAGAAAGAACACTTCCCAGAACACAAAGGTGAGTGATGAGGAGAGTTGGGGAGGCCAGGATAAGGAAGAGATCGCAGTCATGAAAGTGAGAGGGAAGATCCTGGGCAGTGGAGGCCAAAGATTTCTTTTAGCACCCTTGCTGCTCCTGGCCCACAACAAACTACAGAAAATGTTGAATGACTTACCTCAGTCTGTCTCTTCTGGAACTGGATCAACTTCCTGATCGGTTTGTCTTGGGGCCTGACCAAACCTTTGGCTGGTATTCCACAATTGTATAATAAAACACTCAGCATACTGCTAAATCTACCTAAAATTCACTCTCTAAAACATCTTCCATGTTTAGCCAAGATTATTAATAAAACCTTGACCCTCCTTAGTTTTTAAACCTGCAGATGTTTCCTGGCACCTGACCTCTTTTTTTTGTTAGGGTAAGACATGGAGCTCAATGTGAATGCTCCTCTTCTAACCACCTTCCCATACCAGGCAAACATTAGCTGCTTTGTGCTGGCACTAATGGAGATGGCTATGTGCTGCTGTGAATCCAGTTACCATTAATTATAGAGGTAGAAACAAGACAGCAAAGTGAACATTTTCATAATAGCAACACAGGCTTAATCCAACTGTAATATCCATAGTTCATACATTCAGCATCACTGGCAGGTGTAAAGAACACTGCAGTGTCAGTACAATCCAGTCATAATAAATTGCAATTCTATGATGTATTCCCTCTTTGTTAAATTCGATTAATTGGATCACTGTGGAATTATTGCGAACTAAATGCAATGTGATAAAGCAGTTATTTTCTTAAAGGTGGCCATTAAACTTAATTATGAAGCTTTCACATTAGAACTTCCCAGGATGAAAAGGAAATCTCAAACAGCTGGAGAGTTTTTTTTTCTGACAACATTTCCTGTCATCCTGTTCCTTGCATTGTATTATTTCCATTGTACTGGAACTTTATAAAATGAAAAAGGACAGCTAATCACAGAAGATTCAGCCTGCAGGAAAACCTGGTGACCTTCAGCACCACATCAAATTTTAAACATCTTGATTCATCTAAATGGTAAAATGAAATTTAAAAAGAAAGCTTTTAGAACGAAAAGCTAGAGGCAAAGACAGACTAATTTCCATCTCTTAATATCAAGATTGTCTCTAACTGTGCAGTCCTGCATTCCCACCTGTGTTGTATTTAATTGCCTGAGATCTGTAGATATAATGTAGAGAATAAAGTATAAAAGATAATCACCATATTCCTTCTATTTGATGGAAAATAATATGCTGTGAGAGATATGATTAGAATGTGACTTATTACCAACTCAATGATTAAGACTGACAAATAGCTTTCTAATTTTGAGTAACACCATGGAAGATGCTTTGGTGAGAACCTACAGTTCTTCTTCTAACAATTTTGTAATTGAAATTTCACGCAGATTAGAAGTAATTAGTTTCATTTTAGATTGCTCTCAGTTTAGTCTGTGTACAGTCTAGTCAGTTAAAGTGTCTAACTGATTTTCTACAAGTTTTCACCATTTATCTGGCTATGCTCTGAAAGGGACTAAAATAAGCAGGCCTTCATGAAAATCCAATTTGTTCAGAATAATGCTATTTTATACTTACACGAAGAAAGTATGGCTCAGAAATAATAGGTGTAAATTTTATCTGTTAGCATTTCTAGTGTGGGGTGTTGCTCAACAGGACAGACCAGGAAAAATCAGGCATGGAGATCAGTGTTAAGTTTAAGTAGCCAGAGTTTTTGGACATTTAAAGCAATAACCCCAAAATTGGGAGGGTCATCAGCTGCTAATTGCTCAATCTGCAGTCCTGTAAAGAGAAGTTCCGCATCAGAAGTATAACTCACTACAACACTTATAAATGCTAAAAGGAATGAAGTGATAAATTGACCAGTTGAGACTGATTAATTATCACTCTACCTGACGACTGCAGAATGTGGATTTGGTACTATATATTGTAAGATCCATTTGATGCATTTGCTGAGGTCAGTCCTGTAGTGCAGGTAGGCACCACATCCCATTAGTTTTAGCATATTGCTTTTGATGTTTTGTGACAGATGTAATCGAGTACGTAATTGAGATACAAATGGGGTCAGAGCTAGATACAGCATGGTTGAGGGCGATAAGACAATGGAAAGCATGCACAATGTATCTGCATTGTCATGGACAAAAGAGTATCCAGTTGCTTTATTCAGTACAAGCTTGAAATATTTGAATACATGTTATCCATATTTCCAACAGCATTTAAACCCATAAACACAAGTGTGTGGAGAAGCTTTACAACATACAGCTGAGGGCATTAATTGTTGTGAATAGTCAAAAATACTTGCCACTCGCTTAATATTAATTACTGTATGATTTGATCTTCAATGTTAAGTCTTAAGGAAACTGCTTCTATTTGAAATTATTCATGAAGGTTTCACTTATCCATTGTTGTCATTAATAGCTGTGTCTGTGTAAAGATATTTAATAGTTTAAGAACATAAGAAATAGAAACAGGAATAGGTCACACAGTTTCTCAAGCCTGCTCCACTATTGAATATGATCATGGCTAATCTTTGGTCTCAACTGAACTTCCCCACCCAATCCCCAAATTCCTTAATTCCCTGAATGATCAAAAATCTGTCTATGCCAGTCTTGGGTATACTCAACAATTGAGCATCCACATCCCTCTGGGGTAGAGGATTCCAAAGATTCACAACTCTCTGAGTGAAGAAATTTCTTCTCATCTCAGTCCTAAATTATGAGTTTTTTAACCTGAGGTTATGCCCCATGTTCTAGGTTGCCCAGCCAGGGGAAACAATCTCAGTGTCTACCCTATCAAACCCGTTCAGAATCTTATATGTTTCAATGAAATCACCTCTCACTCTTCTAAACGCCACAGAGCATAGGCCCAATTTACTCAGCCTCCCATCATAGGACAACCCTCTCATCCCGGGAAACAACCTAGTGAACCTTCGCTCTAACGCTTCCAAGGCAAATGTATTATTTATTTGATATAGAGACCTAAACTGTACACAGTATGCCAGGTGTGGTCGCACCTAAACCCTATATAATTGTAGCAAGACTTCCTTACTCTTGTATTCTAACCTTCTTGCAAAAAAGGCCAACATGCCATTTACCTCCCTAGTTGCTTGTTGTACCTGTATACAAACTTCCTGTCCTCCTTGTGTGAATACATCACCCAAGTCTCTCTGAATATCAATATTTAAAAGTTTCACATCTTTTTTTTAAAAAAAATCTGTTTTGCTATTATTACTACCAAATTAGAGGGTTACGAGGAGGTGGGAGCTGCCTGCAGAGCGTGAGCAGAAAAAGCAGTTGGCAACTATGATGGAGCCTGCTGCTGCCTTGCAGAAATGAGGAAGCAAGACATCAGAGAGCCAACAGCCCAACTGTGTTCAAAAATGGCTGTATGACCAAATGAGAGGTAATGAACACAATCCGGCTCAAGATCCCCAAGTCCTGACATTTTCCACCTCATTAAAACAAACCTTCCACTTCGCCCAGCATCAAACCTTGCATCTGTGCATGAAGGTTCACCAGACTGTTCAGGTTTGTTGAGTTCTATATTAAAAATCTTTTCTCGCCTTCCCCAGCCCGCTAACAGGTCATTAATTGGAGGTGGGCAGGTTCCCCACTCCCTCCCACCTTTATTTTGAAAATTGGAGCCCATTCCAGAGACGTTGGATACAAAAACACCCTCCGGGAACGTGACATTTAAATTGTGCCCGCACCCATTCCTGACCCCATTGGCAATTGAAAATGCAGCCTCCAATTTCTGGTATATAAACTGCACTGAGCTTTCAGACTCCACATTGACCAAAGCACACCAACCCCACCTCCTCCCCCCACCACAACGTTGTTTGTTTTTTGGGGAAATTGACAATTCAGTGTTCGCTAAGATAAATACACAAGATAAATTCCACAATCAGTCAGTGGAATCAAATATTCCCCCCAGAAGGCCCACCTGGCGTTTCAAGCAAGAAAAGCCTTAGGCAAGAAATTGGGCTTGTTATTGGCCATTTTCTGGGGATTCAGTGGCCTTAGAGCTCCAAAGTTGGATCCATGACATGCATGCACACTTGGGGGCAGACAAATTGTGCAGGCTGCCATATTTATGCAGACGTTACCATGCACCTAGAGAACATCTACCAGAAGAATGCATAACAGTCAGCTTGTCATGTCAATAATGCTGATTTGATGCCAGTGGTGCCATTCTGGGACCCAACACTCTAGCAAATGCCCTGTCTTAACCTCACACAGCTGTGCATGCGTTTAAGAGCAGGAAGGGCCCCCTTTCAACATTACCTAAAGGGACTACCTGTTTACAGGCTGACTTCCTCTGATTTTTGCTTTCTGTAGTTGTTTCATGTTGTAAAAGTTGATAGGAAATGTGTGTGGCTGGTGCTAAAGGACCTTTTACTGACTTCAAGGCTTCTGCGCAAACCAATTGCTCCCAGACATGGATGCACTGGTATTCATCCCCCTTGGAATACAGCATGACCGGGAGAATGAAGCAGGACCAGCTGCTGAACGAGGGAAAAGGCACGGGGGAAGGGCCATCACCAGGAGGCCTATCCACATAGGGCGTTCAAGAACATCCTGAATTCACCTGAACCTCAGCGAGGAACAATGTGTCAGACATCTGCGGATATCGTCGCTGAAATATGCCACCTCCTGCAGCCAGAACTGCAACCTCAGCAGGTCAAGTTGTTAACTTGTGACAATGAACTTTTATGCATCTGTCTGTAGCTCAAGGTATATTTGAAACATCTCGCAGTTTGTTGTCCACTGTTGCCTAAGTGGCATCACTGGGTCTCTCTATTCAAAGAGAGCTATTTCATTATCTCTTGCCAGGAACAGGCAGATGGAGTGAGTATTGCGATTTCCCCTCTACCCTATACCAGAACCAAAAGGGTGTTCCACCTTCTCAACATTGATGTGTAACCATAGGCAGTGAATCATGCAAGTCGATGCCCAGAGCCCTGGCAGCAGGCATGATATCTTCGTTCTGTGATAGCCCGCTCTGCCATCTGTATTTGAGACATCACAGCAAACCAAAGTGTGGCTACTGGTCAGCCAGAGCTACCGCTGATGTCATACCTGATCATTTCGGTGCACAGCCCCTGCCTGACGCACAACATGCATGCAATGAAAGCTGTGCTGTTACACTCAATATGATAGAGCAGACTAATGATATGCTAAAACAACAGGCTGAATTTACATGCCCCCAGGAGTGAGTGGGCGCCTAAATCGGCAGTGCACAGCCATATTTAAATGAATAATTAAGGGTCAATTAGACTTGTTATCAAGCCAATTGATCCTTTTAATATGCTGTCCCTGGCATAAAACGTTTGGTGTGGTCAGCAGGGCGGGAGCGGGAAGACTAATTTTTTAACTCAAATGCTTAAAAGGCAAGAAGGAAGGGGGGTGGGTACCACTCTTCGGGGGCTGCCCTTTGCTGATTGTGAGGTGGCCCCACCTCCCCTTAGGTCAAACCCCTCCCTCCCTACCCACGCTCTCCCTTAAACCCACCCTCCCACCCACCCTTCTCTGGCTCAAGACCTCGGACTTACTTGCTTTGGGGATCCATGGGCCTTGGTCTTCTTATTCCATAGTCCCAGCAGCAGCCACTGACACCTTCCTGGCCCAGTGAGGGGCAGAAACCCCATTCGGCTCTCGTAAATTCACCCTGCAGCACTTTATGGCTGCAGTGCCGGTCGGTGGAACATGTTGACTCGCTGCTGATGTTGTTTCCGGGTGAGGCCTTTGCCCCTGAATTATTCAGCCAATACTTTTGCTGCCAGGTGCACTTTGGGGAGCAATGCAATATTTGGGAGTGCATTGTCAAGGTTCATGGTGATTTATTGCATGCTGCACAACCTCACCATCTTGAGAGGATAGTCCTGTTCACCAGCTACAGACTGAGCACTGGGAAAGAGAGAAAGGGGACGAGTATGAGGGAAGACAAAGAGGGAGGAGGCAAACCTTTCTAGACAAGTCGTCCATGAAGAACTCATCCGAGTGTGAAGCCAGAAATCATTCATCAATAATCTGACATCTTACCTTTCCTCTGTCACTGACCATTACAGTGCCTGCTTGGCCACAATGCAAAACTAAAAGTTACCACAAAATAAAACTTTCAAACAAATTTATAAATGGAATCATGTCATATTGCATTCAAAAATAAACTAACTACCCTGTGCATTCCCAGACTGCCTGTCTTCTGTGTGCCTTTGTCTGTCCTTGTGCTCCTACACAGTGCTACAGCAGTGACTGCAGCATGGTTGGTACAAGGCTGCAGATTTTCAATGCGGGGACGATTGCAAATAACCTTGGAGGATATCCTAGAGCAGTCCTGGCCTCAAAGCCCTAGTTGCAGACTATACCATCTCAGCATGGTGTTATGACACAACAGTTGGTAATGGCTAGATTGTTTAAATCCCAGGGGGAAACTTGAACAACTGTCATAACCTATATTTTCAATTGGTATGTTTGAGATGCAGCTCTGAATTCAGGAATAAGACCACTGAGCCTCGAGGTTTTTTAGAGAAACTAAATTGAACATTTATTAATTTAACAACAAATTAAACGCATACACATATCTATAAATTACTACCATGCTAACTTTTAAACAATTCCCCAAATTAGTCACTCCCAGGTAAATCTTCACCAAGGCAACAGTAACCCATAGACTTTAAACAGACACCAGGCAAAGCACATTTGACCTTATGAACTCAAAATGAGGTTCCTTTCAATTTGGTTCTTTTGTAGATACGGTTGTAGGCTTAGAAGCTGGTTAGATCTTAAATGCCTCTGCCTTACACACACAAACTTCTTTCTGTTTATACCTAGCTTTTCCTTTGAATGTAAATTTTCCATTGCGTTGCTAGGTTTTTAATTTTACCTCTTCTAACAATAATATCCTTTCATTTCACCAATTCTATTAGTAAAATAAGCACATTGCTTGACATATCCAAGCTAGGTGCAAGATTTTACCAATTCTTTTGAATGGTTTATTCAACAAATGCAAATTTATACTTTACCTCCTCCTCCTTATGTTTATCTAATTAACATCTCAAAACTACTATACAACAAAGCACCCAGACTAGCTGGCTTTAATCCAGTTAAGACACATACAAACACACACATGGACACACACATAGACACAGACCCTACTACAATTCCAATTTAACGATAATTTCCAATAACATTATAGACATTAATATCTCTTCATGACAATGGCCAGCAGAAATCTAGGCAGCCTGGCTTGCAGATAACAGCAAGGGCACTGGCAGAGGGGGGACGGTGGAAGGGTGAATGCCATCGTCCTGAGAGAAGACAGCAAACCCGTGCTGCATGGAGCCACTGTCAACCCTTTGGAATGTTCCCTCAACAACCCTTGTAAGCTGCTGCAGAACAGATTCCTGGACCACTGTAATACCCTGCAAGCCCCTTTGAACACTGATATCCATAGCCAAGGTGGCAGTTAGCTGACCTTGCACTACAGTAGCATGAGCTTCCACTACGGCACTCAGACATTTGGTGGCTGCTGTTTGTTGTGCAATGGAAATCGAAACATTGGTCATCAGACACTGCACAATAGTTGGGTCCACAACAGTGGGAATGGAGTTGGCCACCACTTCCATGCAGGAGGAGCTGGCCTGAAAATTCAGAGCAAGTACCGGTGCCAAGCTGATGTTGGTGTTATAATTATGAGGTTTAGAAGATTATTATATTTTGGAACTTTAACTTTAAATTTAGCGTAAATGATGGGGGTCATTTGACCTGTTCTGAAGCCTGCTTGACAATAAGCCTGGGTAGTTTAATTGTTAGAGATCCAAGGAAGGCTTAGATTGATTTACTGAGAAGAAGGTGCAAGGCATTTACATGAGGAGACAATGGCAGCAGTTGCAGAGTTTACAATGCGTAGACTCTTAGGGCAGAATCGTCTGGCCCTGTTGGCAGCAGGTGCAAGGTGGGCATGAGTGGACAATACGTTGAGAAGGCCAAAAATCGGTTTCATGCCATTGTGAAACCAGTTTGCGATTGCCCACTCCACCCGTCAATGGTGGGCTATCTTTCCCACCGCTGCACATCAGCAACATAATTTCAATACTTTAGACTCATTATAAGCCCTGCTCACCGGAATCATCCCCCCACATCAAATTTACCACCCATGTCAGTGTGACTTCAGAACAGTGTGCTTCACGACTGCCCTTAAAAGGCATGCACCTGCCGAGCTGAACTTTGAGGGGAACCCGGAGGTGAGTGCACACAGCTTCACATGGTGCTCACAAGCATTGCCCATAGGACATCAAGGAAGAGGCGCCGGGCATTCAGAGGGGGGCATAAGCAAGTTGTTTTTTATTGGCTGGCTTTCGGTGCAGTACCAGGTCTAGGGCTCTAGTATGCATGAGGCCAGCGGAGTGCGGGGAGGGGGTGTGGTTTGGAAGGTGGGGGGTTGGCATCAAGGCAGCATGGGCTGAAGGAAGTAGACATGCGGTTGGAGGGTGAGGGAAGTGGTCAGGCACTTGGAAAAGCTTGTCAAAAGTGAGCATTCTTCTGCAGCTGAGACCATTCAGCTGCAGCTACATTGACATGCTTGGAGTTGGGCCTCTGAAGCTTTTCTGCCCACTTAGGCAACGCCAAAGCATGAATGCACCACCAAATGCTCCAGAACCTTTCACCCCTCGGGCACAGACTGCAAATTAACGTGTGTTTTAGGGGGCAGCAGAACAATTAGCCGACCGGGCAAGTTGTACAATCCCCTTGTGAAAGGTGGACATGGCGCAGTCACTGGTGGAGGGGCTCACAGCCCCTTGTAATGTCTTTATTAAGATTTGGACCAGCATCCATTATGGTTCAAGCAAACAGTGCAGCCTTACAGTGTGGGTTAGGAGAATGCCTGTGCCTGAGCTGAGGGCACAGCATGCAGTCCAGTGGGCAAAGCTGCTGCCAATTGGTCAGGTGGAGTGGGGCGGAGGTGGGTGGGGTTTTGGACAGCCATAAGGTGCACTACATACTGGCCATCCAAGTGGTGGCCAACACTCTCTAGCATGCATGAAGCGATGTATCCTGCAGCTATCTAAGGATTCCAGGAGATTCGCCCTGGAATGACCATGGGAAGAATAATCATCAGATCAGGCTTTACTGCTGCTGCTGGAATTAGGAAACACTCTGAAATCTGAGGAAAGCACCTACAAATGGTCACTTGAAGTTACTGCTCAGTGCAATGGGGATATGGGAATTCATTGGAAGCTGGGAGCAGCTGTGGGTTGCCTGCTATAAGGACTATAGTCCTGTGGAGGGTGCAAAGTCTGGTAAGTATAAAAGGGAAATGTTCCTCTCTGTACTTTAAAGTATAACAACAAGAAAATAGTGTTTTTTCAATAATGCTTTTAGTTATTTGTTACAGTAGAAGATTTAAAACGTGAAATCTTGCTGTGTCTTCTTTCAGCTAGTTCAGTTGAAAGTTATTGGTCTCTACAGAGATTGTAGCGCTAGACTGCTCCATGCTCCTTGACAATGACATCAGGCTTTCTTGGAGGCTTCCCAATGCACCAAGCATTTCAGTGTGTGTACGCATTACTGTTCTCCTGCACTCTGCCCCCATCAAAACCTTCACCTGAGTCCTCTGCAGTGAAATCTGTGTGTGACCTAACCCTCCAGGGAATTGACACCTGCTCTATTCTTGCCCCTGACCTGGCTGCTGTCCACCCTCACCCTGTGTCTCACATGAGCAGATCCTGTCTCTAATCTACCCCTAAGACATGTGCAAGGTCAATATCTGAGCTTGTGGCTGCAAGCATGAAGTCAAATGATGGTGCTCTCTCTTCATCATCACTCTCTTGGTGTTCTTTCATTACCTGGCCAGGTTCTTGGGTATCTGATTGGAAAAAGGCAAAAGGGAAAGGCTGAGGCGGTTGGTGGGGGTTGAGGGTTGAGGTGGGGCTATCGGTGGAGGAAGTAAGAGCTGTTTGTTTACTCCATCTGCAACTTGTATGTCAAGAGAGAGGTGGGATGAGGAGGATGCAGGATGTAGAAGCAGGATTATGTATGAGGATACCATAATCTTCTATTGTTTCAACCTCACAGCTGAATAAGCTGAGCAATAGCAGTTCCATTGAATACTTTGTGGCATTGACAAATTTGAAAGAATCTGTGCATGAGGCAAAGAGTGTGTGGGCGTAAGAACTTTAATTGAGAAAAACTAGATCACTGACAGATCTGAAAATGATGGGAGAACTGAACCCATATTTGGAAGATATCATTGAATATAGACAAATGTAGCAGGATGTACTTGATTGGAGGAAACATGAAGCATGTGTACACTCTGTAGGATTGTGTGTAAAAAGGCTGCTGAGCAGAAGGGTGTTCTCGTGCACAAGTCATTGAAGGTTCATCACCAGAGCTGCGAGGCTATTACAAAAGCTTGTATTGCCAGGGTTATTAAATGCAAAATAAAAATACAATTCTGTTTCCACCAGGCTTGTGTCCACCTCTAGCAATCTAATGGTATTCACCACCCAGACTATCCATGAAGGGTGACAATTTGGAACTGGTAGCCATTAAGACATACCCCACTATCAAACACAGCTACTGAGGGGAAAATAGGGGAAGAAAATAAAAATGAGAATATGAGAGAACTATTAGTTGTCTGGAATGTTGGTACATTTTCGAATTTACTATTACTTTGTCAATATTGCACTTTCTGGCAAATATAGCATAGATCTAAAAAAATTCTCTAAAGTTCTCTTCATGGAAAGTGCAACAGTGCATTTTTTTTAGTAACTTACAGAATCACATTTGCTCTGATTCAATTAAATGGCCATTGACTATGGAGGAAAGCATTCACTCTCTCATTGTATTATGTTATTAAAACAAAAATTCCTCCCCTATTTCAGTATCCCAAGTTGTTCGGATTTTTGCAATGCCTCAGAACTTTAACTGAAATAACAGTGCAATACTTAATTTGTTGTCAAAGGATGCTTGCCTAAAAGCAGCTTCCAACAAGAATATTGTGCAAGCTAAAAATAGCATTAATACAATTCAAAAAGATATAGTCCTTGCATGGTTCACTGCCATTAATTACAGAGGGCCAATGGAAATGAGAGAGAAAAACAATTAGACAAGGCTCTGTGCAGTAGTGTGTGGGAAGGAGGGTATGAGTTTCACTGCTGTAAACTAAACTAAATACTTTAATTTTGGATTGGTGAGGCTCAGAGAGCTTAAGGCTTGAAATAGTCCATTGTGCATGCTGCTGCTCTAACATGAACTACATTTAAAAGTTTCCAAAAGTAAAATGCCATCCAAAATGTTTAACTGCAAAATGCCAACTTTTCATTGAAAAACTCTTTTTTATTCTTGCACGGGTTGTGGGCATCGCTGGCTAGGCCAGCATTTTGTTGCCCATCCCTAATTGCCCTTGAGGAGTTGGTGGTGATCCGCTGCAGTCCATGTGGTGTGTACACCCAGAGTGCTCTTTGGAAGAGAGTTCCAGGATTTTGACCCAGCAACAGTGAAGGAACAGCGATATAGTTCCAAGTCAGGATGGTGTACAGCTTGGAGGGGAACTTGCAGCTGGTGGTGTTCCCTTGTATCTGCTGCCTTTGTCATTTATTTAATCTATGAACCAAAAAAGGCAAGAATAAAAACAACAAGCTAAAGTGTAATTTTAATTTGTTCCACCTAAATGAAAATGCTTTTATATTTGTAATATTATATCAGTAAGTTTGCATTCATTTTATTTTGTTATGGAGAGCATTAGGTTGTTTTATTTCCTCTCCAGTTCCCTAACATGCAGCATCAATTAGCTAGGTGGGCAACCTGCCCCAAAGCTTCTGCACTTCTGGGTTAGCCACTGTGAGGTGGGTTTTCTCTTGTCTCCTCATGTCTA
This sequence comes from Cetorhinus maximus, assembly GCF_964194155.1. Lineage (NCBI taxonomy): Eukaryota > Metazoa > Chordata > Chondrichthyes > Lamniformes > Cetorhinidae > Cetorhinus > Cetorhinus maximus. The sequence continues at coordinate 102,307,028 of NC_135879.1, read as the reverse complement.
CTTGACAGATCCTCATTGTGGGGCATGAGAGACCGCCAATTAGTGGATTTAGGAGATTAAGTCTCTTTTTCATATTCTGTCATGCTTACGCCCTGTGCCACTGTGCCTGCATTAAATCTATTCTAATTTTTAGCTCTTTAAGGTTAACAAAGATCTATTATATTTATGATCCAAAATAGGAAAGTTGTTATACATGACAGTTCTCTAAAACATTCTGCACATCTACTAAACAGATAAAAGACCCAGAACACATTATACACTGCAACCTCTCCAGTCTGGGAATGCTTAGGACCAAGCCATTTCTGGATTTTGAAATTTTCTGGATTCTGGACATTAGAATGCCTCACTACAAGTGTGTGAACAGGACTTAAATATGTACCTGAGACATAAAACATGCCAAAACTACTGTTAAAACATGAAAGTGAGTGTTTTCAAATCCAATTATTTGAAAATATGGGTTGATGCATTAATGCGCATGGATCCAGAATAAAATTGAACATTATCAACAGTAAGCAATCCACTCCTTTATAAATATTCTTTCAGGCTTTTAAATCCCAAAGCATTCATAGCATGCATTCAAGACATTTGCAGTTATTTCAAGTTCTTATCTGTACTCTCGGTGCTTCCCAAACTATTTTCTAATGTGCCCCATTTTAACACACACACACATGCAGAGGGGAGAACTTTCTCCCTGTCAGGGGTGCTGAGCGGGAGCAGGCGGCGGTGGGCACACAGCCAATCACCGCCCGGAATCAGCTGCGAACCGCCATTTTACATGGGCTGGTCAATTAAGGCCCGCCCAGCGTGACGTGCACCTGGAAGCACTGAGCGCTCCCTGTGCGGCAGGAGGGAGGAGGCTGAGTCGGGGCCTGTGTAGTGCCTGTGCGCATGCACGTGAAATAGCACAGAAATCTCCCTGAGGCACAGAGCTGCCTCCGGGAGTTTAATTTCATTGTGAAAAAGTCAATAAAAGATTTTTTTTTAATTATTCGGACATGTCCCCTCATGTGACAGTGTCACATGAGCTGGGACTTGTCTAAGAATTTTATTAAAATTTTTTATTAAAGTTTAAAGACCTTCATGAAACTTCATCCCGCCCGTGGATGAGGTTTCATGAAAAATGCGAAGGCCGCCCGGGCTCTTCGCCTGCCTTACGGATGGACGGGCAGCCCTGTTAATTGTTTTAATTGCTATTTAAATGACCTTAATAAGTCTTTGACAGTTCGGCGGGCGCGCACCGGAGTTGACTGCGTGCCCGCTGAACTGAAGATCTGAGACACACGGTGACGTCGGGACAAGCGCCCGACATCATTGTGCATCATTTTACGCGTTGGCCCAAACTCCCATTGCCTGCGATTCAGAATCACTAGCCCAGGGTAAGGAGCCTATACAATAGGCAGACTGGAGCAGAAATGTAGCACAGTTTGAAGCCTCCACACACATTCCCAGCTCAACTGCATGACCTCCCGATTTTTCCAACACACCAGAAACATTAATCAGCCACTGAGGTCCACTTGTCAGTGATTTGTTGCTGCACCACAAGCGGCAAGTCTATCATTTGAGGGGCCAACTGAAAAAAAGTCTGGACAACAGGTGTTTGTGGATTTTGGAATTCCAGACTGGAGAGGCTACAGTGTACCAACAAAGCAACAATGAAGTTTTGAACAAACTCAGTTCAAAATTCAGAGTTTCGTGTTGACATGTTGGCCATTGAATTGTGTTTTTTTGCTCTTTCATGGGATGTGGGCATTGCTGGCTAGACCAGCATTTATTGCCCATCCCTAATTGCCCTTGAGAAGGTGGGCATGAGCCACCTGCTTGAACTGCTGAGGTTTATGTGGTGTAGCTACATCTATAGCATGGTTAGGGAGGGAGTTCCAGGATTTTGGCCCAGCGATAGTGAAGGAACAGTAATATAGTTCCAAGTCAGGATGGTGGCTTGGAGGGGAATCTATGGTGGTGTTCCAATGCATCTGCTGCCCTTGTCCATCTAGGTGGTAGTGGTTGCAGGTTTGGAAGGTGCTATTGAAGGAGCCTGGGGGATTGCTGGAGTGCATCTTGGTACACACTGCTGCCACTGTGTATCAGTGGTGAAGGGGGTGAACTTTGAAGATGGTGGATGAGGTGCCAGTCAAGCAGGCTGCTTTGTCCTTGAGTGTTTTTGGAGCTGCACTCATCCAGGCAAGTGGAGATTATTCCATCAGACTTCTGACTTGTGCCTTTTAGATGGTGGACAGGTTTTGGGGAGTCAGGAGGTGAGTTGCTTTCCACAGGATTCCCAGCTTCTGACCTGCTCTTGTAGCCACAGTATTTATATGGCTGGTCCAGTTCAGCTCAGTTTCTAGTTAATGATAACCCACAGGCTGTTGATAGTGGGGAATTCAGTGATGATAATGCCATTGAATGTCATGGGGAGATGGTTAGATTGTCTCTTGTTGGAGATGGTCATTGCCATTGAATGTCAAGGGGCGATGGTTGTATTCTCTCTTGGAGATGGTCATTGCCTGGCATTTTTGTGGTGTGAATGTTACTTGCCACTTGTCAGCCCAAGCCTGAATGTTGTCCAGGTCTTTCTGTGAATGGACACAGACTGCTTCAGTATCTGAGGAGTCATGAATGGTGCTGAACATTGTGCAATCATCAGTGAATATCGCCACTTCTGACCTTATGATGGAAGGAAGGTCATTGATAAAGTAGCTAAAGATGGTTGCGACTGGGATACTACCCTGAGTAGCTCCTGCAGTGATGTCCTGGGACTGAGATGATTGTCTTTGTGTTGGGTGTGATTCCAACCAGTGGAACATTTTCCCCCAATTCTCATAGACTCCAGTTTTGCAAGAACTCTTTGATGCCTTGATGTCAAGGGCAGTCACTCTCACTTCACCTCTTGAGTCCAAATTTTTTGTCTGTATTTGGACCATAGCTGTAATGAGGTCAGGAGTTGGCCCTGGTGGAACCCAAACAGATCATCAGTGAGCAAGTTATTTCTGAGTAACTGCCACTTGATAGCACTGCCAACGACCCCTTCCATCACTTTACTGATGATCGAGAATAGACTGATGGGGCAGTAATTGGTCAGGTTGGATTTGTTGTGCTTTTTGTGGACAGAACAAACCTGGGCAATTTTCCACATAGCTGGGTAGATGCCAATGTTGTAGCTGTACTGGAACAGCTTGGCTAGAGGCGTGGCAAGTCCTGGAGCACAAGTCTTCATTGCTATTGCCAGTATATTGTCAGGACCCATAACCTTTGCAGTATCCAGTGCCATCTCTTGATATGCCATTTCTTGATATCATGTGGAGTGAATTGAATTGGCTGAAGACTGGCATCTGTAATGCTGGGGGCCTCCAGAGGAGGCCAAGATAGATCATCCATTTGGCACTTCTGGCTAAAGATGGTTGTAAATGCTTCAGCCTTAACTTTTGCACTGATGTGCTGGGCTCCTCCATCATTGAGTTTGGGAATATTTGTGGAGCCTCCTCCTCCAGTGAGTTGTTTAATTGTTCACCACCATTCACGACTGGATGTGGCAGGACTTTAGAGCTTAAATCTGATCTGTTGGTTGTGGAATCGCTTAGATCTGTCTATTGTTTATGCTGTTTGGCATACAAGTAATCCTGTGTTGCAGCTTCAGCAGATTGACAGCTCACTGGCATGCCCTCCTGCACTCTTCATTGATCCCCTGGCTTGGTGGTAATGGTAGAGTGGAGTATATGCCGGGCCATGAAGTTTCACATTGTGGTTGTATAGAATTCTGCTGCTGATGGACCACAGCACCTCATGGTTGCCCAGTTTTGAGTTGCTAGATCGGCTTGAAATCTATCCCAGTTACACGGTGATAGTATTACACAACACGATGGAGGGTATCTTCAATGTAGTTATGACCAGGATGGGAGAAGTGCACAGTTTATCTAGCCCCACTACCCCACAATTCACACCATTAGTTTAAATGCTTAATTCACTGACCAAAATGGCTAATTATTTACCTTTGCTACTGTTAGACCCAGAATAAAAGAAACTTTAACCGGACTTCTCTCAATAAACTCAGATTGATTGATTTATTATAAAACACAACTTTTTTAAAAGAAGTTACAAGAACTGGTTAACACACGATTGTAATCTGGAAGCATAACTATCTATCCCTTTTAAAGCACCCCAACTTTAAAAAGGACAACAGATGTCTGCAGAGATGGGCTTTGGAGAATGGACTTTAGCAAAAAGAAAGGATAAATTTCACAGGGTTTTGGTGCTGTTGATCTGGAGGTCCCTGAAGTGAGGACAGATCACTAGTCCCAGGAGATGCCTGGAGGTTCACACCAGTGGAGCTTCAGTATGGAGGAGATTATAGAGCTGGATCAATTCTTCTTCTCTAAGCTTTTCAGGTTTCCATATGCAAACAAGTTATACTCAGATGAGGACTCTCTGGCTGCAGGTTGACAAACGCACATGGAATTCCAGGCGAGGCAGGGAGAGAACAAGTTTGGGCAGCCTTTCTTCTCAGCTTATTCCCCAAAACTGCATTCAAAAACAACAGGTTTGAAACTTAAAGCTCCTCTATCAGGTGATTTCCAGTAAACCTTGTAAAGGCCTTTGCCTTTAAACCAATTTTTTTTTACAACAATTAAAATAATTGCAGTTAAAACAAACAGCTCCCCCCCTCTTCAAGGACCATGCTGATCAGGTAGCTGAAATCATGTGATTTCCGAGAAAAGGCATGCTTGCTGACAGTCCAAGGTGAACTTATGACCTGTTTAAAAAAATCCAATAATGCAACACCTTTCCACATTTTAAAAGAAAATATAGTTTTTAACAATGTGAAGATGGGACTTTGTCTCCACAAGGTGGTCATCCCTACCAATACTGTCATGGACTGATGCATCTGTGGAATCAATTAGGTTTTTCCCTCCTGTAGGTTTCCTCACCTTCTGCCACCGTCCCAGTCTAGCAGTTATGTCATCTAGGAATTGGCCAGCTTTGTCTGTAGTGGTGCTACTGAGCCACTCTTGGTGATGGGCATCAAAATCCCCCAGCCAGAGTACATTCTGTGCCCTTGACAGTGTCAGTGATTCCTCCAATTGGTGTTCAACATGGATTCATCAGCTGAGCCGGGGGCTGGTGGGGGGTGATTGTGGCAGTAGGTGTTAACCAGCAGGAGGTTCACTTTCCCAGGTGACTTCTCGGGATCTGGAGTCAATGCTGAGGGCTCCCAGAGCTATTCCCTCCCAACTGTATACCACTGTACTGCCACCTCTGCTGGTGGGGCATGACAAACCCAGGGATGGTGATGGTGATTATCAATAAGGTATGATTCTGTGAGATAGTCTATGTCAGGCTGTTGCTTGACTAGTCTATAGAACAGCTCGTCCTATTTTGGCACAAGCCCCCAGATATTAGTAAGGAGGACTTTGCACAGTCGACAGGACTGGATGTATCATTGTCGTTTCCAGTGTCTAAGACGATGGCAGGCGGTCCGTCCAGTTTCACTCTTTTTTTAAACTTTGTAGTGGTTTGATACAACTGAATGGCTTGCTAGGCAATTTCAAAGGACATTTCAACCACATTGCTGTGGGTTTGGAGTCAGACGTAGGCCAGATCACATAAGATCAGCAAATTTCCCTCCTAAAGAGGTACTAATGAAACATATGTGTTTTTACAACAATTGACAATGGTTTCATGGTCGGTCACTGTCATAGTTTTTAATTCCAGATATATTAATTGAATTTAAATTCCACCAGCTACAGTGGTGGGATTTAAACCCATGGCCCCCAGAGCATTAGCCTAGGCCTCTGGATTACTAGTCTGGTGACGCTACCACCAAACCACCATCTCCCCCTATTATTATCCTCTGCGTGGGGGTGAAATGATTTTTATAGTTAAATTCACCCTTGCTTAGAGCCTATATTCAAATTAAGATAGCCTGCATTTCAAAATGCATAACATTTTCCAACTAAACCCTCAACTTTTTGGTTAACTAAATATCAGAGGCTGCTGGACAAAGGAACTGTTAGAGATTAACAATTGACAGGATTTGATATTCCTGAAACAACTCAAATAATAATATGGAGCAGTAATCAGGGACTCAGATGATCTTGCAGTTCATAAATTCTTATTTGAAATCCCACGATCCCATTACAAGTGTCTGATACATTATCCATGTCAATCATTCATGTTCCTGTCAGGTTTGTGTCTTTTATTGTCACCACCATTAACATGCTTTGTCATTCACTCATGGTGGTGTAGCCCAGGGGGACTGTATCACACAACAGGAAAACAAGGTGAGAAAAAGTTATTTTTTTCTGTGTGTTACTAGAACAACTGTTATGGCTGTATATATTATTAGGCTGGCTCAATTGCTTTACAATTAGAAATACCCACTGAATAATGCAGTGAACAGTGTTTCTTTTTTAGCCTGCCCTCAGGGTAACCTTGTAAAGTGTGTCAGTATAAAGCTCTCTTAGCTGCAATGTAATGCAAATAATATTGGTTGAGATATGTTCCAAGCTGGCGTTTGGGACATGGGAACATAGTTTCAGTTCTAATGATATTTAAATACTGTCCTGCTGTATTGTTGATAAAATGCCTTCTCCTGACTGATATTGCAAAATTACAATGTGTTGCCCCAGGTGATGTCATCAAAAACAGTGTCAATTCACGGCTTATTTAAAATCTACAGAAAAGCAAAGAAAAGGTTGAAACAAGCATTTAGAATGATAAATTTCCCTCAGAACATTCAGATTTATATGAAGTACATAAATATATCCTCTCCACACATATCCATGTATAAAATGTTAATGTATAACTGGACATGTAAGAAAACATCTTTTAATGATATGGTACAAAGATTCCAGCATAGATAATCATAGATTCAATGTAACAATTCCTTTAAGCATACACTGAGTCTAAACTAATATTAAATGCAGTGATTTGTGACCTTTTAATCATTCTTCTTGCTGAGACACAATAGTCTTGTTGCATGTCTGAACATTCTTAATGCTTTGATTATGAATCAGGTACGCTCTCACTTTTCCAAAGAACTTTTTTTAGCTTACCCTTTCATTTTGAATTTGCTTTGTTTGTTCACAAAGGCCTGAATTTTACCCTCGGTGGGCACATGCAATCAACGGGCCCGCAACTAGTTGGGAAATGGGCCACCGCCCCCGATCAGCTCCCGATCAGCCCCCGACCACAATTTCTCGCTGGCTGGCCGATTAAGGCCCGCCCAGCGTGAAACGTGTCTTCCCAATGGTTGGAAAGGGCCAGACAGGGCCAGGAGCCCATCGGCCGCCGGGTCCAATGGCGACCTGGTGGACGGTTGAAAAACGGCCCAGGCAGCTTGAAGACTGCCAGGGAAGAACATATTTGCAGCGTTCTGAAGACCGAAGTTATGACCTCAAGTGCAGCTGGACACGCCAGGCGGGAGGGCAGGTCGGGTGGGTACTCGGCCCCCCAGCTTTTAGACGAGTGCCTAGCAGTCCTCCTGGAGGAGGTGGCTGCCAGGAGGGGCACCCTTGTTCCCAGAGATAGAAGGAGGAGGCAACTGCACCTGACAAAAAGAGCTTGGGAGGAGGCGGCAGCGCAGGTCAGCAGCCACGACGTTGTGCGGCGCACATGGATGCAGTGCCGCAAATGGTTTAATGACCTGCTGCGGCCGGGAAGGGTGAGTACCATGTTGGCATGGATCAGTGTATTGAAGTGTAAAGGTCTGGCCGTCCTCCCGTGGAGCTCAAGAGTGTTAGAGTCTGAGTTCCAACTGTCAATGATGCTGGAGCTGGCCAAGGGGGTGAGCCCTGGCTGCTTAGACTGAGTGCCCTGTAGCTCGAGGGCCATGACTCAGATGTGCCCTGCAAGGTGTTCCTCAGGTGGGGTTGGCCAGGCTGCAGTGGCGCTGCAGGTAGAGAATGGACGAATCACTGCTCCTCTGTCCTTTCAGGAGAAGACGACCCATAACAGCATTGAGAGGTCACGGACAGGCAGAGGCCCCCCAAACCCACTAATCCTCACCAGATAGGAGCAGGACGGCCTTGAGCTGGAGAGGCGCTACTCACCTTGGTCAACCTGCCGCGGAGAGTCTGGGGTGTCAGGCGAAGGTAAGAGTGCAGTGCACAGAGGTGAGAGTTTTGGACGGCGCAAACATTCATCTGTAGTCTCATCATTGATGGGACCCTCAAAACTGGATTCCCCTTTGACCATTGAAAGACGATGGCACCATGATGCAGATCTCCTTTGTCTCGCCAGGGTGCCTGGCATGCACAGTGACAGTTTGATGATTTAAACTAATGACATGTTGTTGTTCTCCCTTAGATTCACCAGCACGCACTCAAACACAGGACCCTGAAAAGCCACCCCCGACGCCAAAGGACTGCCAGGCTTCATATGCACCTGCGTCACACCCAGTCTCTGAACCAGGCACCAGCGCAGATGCCAGCACCTCGGTGGGCGTTAGATCGTCGGCTAGAATGTCGGAGCACAGTGGTGAGGGCAATTCACACTCACTTGAGGAGCAGGCAAAGGCAGAGAGTGCCCAGGGCGCCAGCATTTGGAGGGCTGCTGGAGACCAGGACGATGCTCACTTGAAGGCAGATGATGGGCCTCTGGAGTCATCCATTAGGCGGCAGATGCTGGATGTCCAGCGGGATGGGCAGGAGGATCTGGCAGAGATCCATAAGGGTATGCATGCAATGGCCCCTGTTGAGGAGTCCATGCGGAGCATAAGCACTATATTGACCATCATGGCCAAGAACACTGCCTCCTCCATTAGGAGAGTGGCCACTCTCATGGAGGGGCAGCTCCAGGGACAGAATCAGGGGTTCTTGGGGTTGTGCTTGGACCTGCAAGCCCTCACATAGCTACTGACCTCAGGTGGTCAATGCCAGTGTGGGAGATGGATGAGGCACCCAGTATCCCAGCTAGGCACCCGTCCATCAAGGGCGAGCAGGGAGGTCCACAGCGACCTCACATTGGCTCACGAGCTGCTTGTCATCTCTGCGGGGTCCTCTCAGGCCCTCTGGATGACGGCAGCAGCTCCTCCATCCCTCTGCCAGTGACCGTGGTATCTGTTGAGGCTGTGATGACTGGGGAGATGCCAGCCGTGGCACTGGCCGCTCCCTCCCAGGCAGGACCAGCACAGGCTCCACAGGCCAGAGGACGGCCGCCAAGGTCACCAAGGTCAACAAGACACCCGAGTCAGCAGGCTGCCCCCAATGCCAGTGCCTGAGATAGGGGTGGGCACCAAGATGTAGCACTTGCAAACATAAGTTTAAGGCACCATGAGCACAAGAGAGACTGGTCACGGGTGATCTTCTGTTGTTTAATGTTTTGCTTATGTTTACTGGTCTGGTAGTGAAGACTAGAGAAGGCTATGTTAATTTGTTTGCATTGTCGAAATGAGGTAAATTTTGTTTTTGTTGTAATGAGTGTGCTTCACCTTTTTAGTTTTTCAGTGTAGGGTACGGCAGTATGTAATGCTGGACGTGAGTGGTTCTAAACTTTATTACACAGGCACTGAGTGGACTTTGGGTTCAAATGAAAGGGTCATTTCATACATCCAGGTTTGAGGCGGCAGCCCTGGCATGAGGTGGGAGCAGATCTTTGACAGCCTAGCTGAAGGAGCGTTGGATCAAGGCATCCCTGGTGTCCCTGACTCCCTGAAGGATGTAGAGGTCTGCCTCCACACCCTCAGCATTCTCTTCACCATGCTCCTCTCCTGACCCACTACTGGATTCATCCTCTGTGGCTTGTGGAGCTGCATCAAGATCCACTTCCTCCAGTGGGACCACCTTGACAGTGCCAGATCGTGGAGAGTGCAGCATGCAACCACTATCAGTGACACCCGCTCTGGGGGGTATTGTAGTGCAGCCCCTGAGCAGCCCAGGCATTGAAAGCACATCTTGCGAGGACCCATGGTCCTATCAATCACCGCCTTTGTGGAAGCATGGCTCCTGTTATGCCGCCGCTCTGCCTCTGTTCTTGGGTGGCAGAGAAGCATCATGAGCCACCTCTTCAATGGTTAGACCTTGTCACCCAGCAGCCATCCATCCAGCCAGGCTGGAGCATTGAATAGCGTTGGCACCTGGGAATGTCTCAGGATGTAAGCGTCACGGGAGCCACCAGGGTACCTTGCACAGACTTGCAGAATCTGCATCCTGTGGTCACAAAGTATCTGTACATTCATGGTGTGGGATCCCTCCCTGTTGATGAGGGCACCCGGCTGACCCACTGGTGCCTCAATGGCCACATTTGTGCAGTTGATGGCACCCTGGATGCGGGGGAACCCAGCAATCGCTGCAAAGCCTCTGGCTCACTCGGCCTGGCTGGCCTCATCCATACGGAAATGAATAAATGTCATTACCCGCCTGAACAGAGCTTCTGTCACCAGCTTGACGCAACTGTGGACAGCTGATTGTGAGACTCCACACAGATCCCCCACTGATCCCTGGAAAGAGCCAGAGGCATAGAAGGTAAGGGCCACTGTGACCTTCAGAGCTACTGGCATGGGCTGCCCACCCACACAGTCGGAGCTTATCTCAGGCCCAATTATCTGACAGATATAGTTGACTGTCTCCCTGGAGAGGCAGAGCCTCCTTCGGCACTGCACCTCGGACATATTGAGGTAGCTGCATCGCCGCCTGTAAACCCTGGCAGCAGGATAGTGGCGTCTTCTGCAGCCCCTAATGCCTTGGACTACTTGTTGGTCCTGTCCCCCATGTGCCTGCACCCCTCCTCCCACAGGTCACTCCCCTGGAAGCTGCATTGGGACCCCTTGTCTCCTCTCCCTTCTGCCCCTCTCTCCCTCCTCAGAGGAGGTGCCATCAGCGGAGGCCCCAATCCCCATTATTAGGGTAAAGGAAGGCTGTCTGATACCTGAAAGGGTCCACATGGTCAAAATCCTCCGGGGGCCTTGGAGACACCAATGAGTCCTGAAATGAAGCCTGGAAATGCTAAGAATGAAGCTCAGAACAGGGATGAAGCTGTCAAGTTCAAATAAGCAACCAGCAGCAAACTATCTCCTAAACTCCTCAACACTCACACGGGCAATGCTGCTGACCCTTTTTATCCCGCCCTTGGATGACATTTTGCAAATGTCTTGGATGAGATTTTGCAAATGTGGGCTGCCCCTCTGCCTGTTTTGCGCATGCAATGAGCACAATATCGCACGGGCAATGTAAAATCGGGTTCAGTTGGGTTTTTAATGGCCTTAAGTGTCCTTTTAATTGATGGCGGGTGCGGCTCTGACACCTGTGCAACCTGACGACCTGAAGATTCTGTGCGTGCAGGATGACACCGGGATGCTCGTCCGATGTCTTTTCGCATTATTTTACCAATCAAGCCAGGCACGTGCCCACCCGCGAGGCGTAGAATTCTGCCCAAAACTTTAAACGACAAGGGCAAAGGAGTGAGCTAAATGCTGGAACCTGTACTTGTGTTTATACAATCTATACATATTGCAGCCCTGGTGTGAATTTAGTTTCCTTCATCCGGCACGTTTTTAGGTCTCTTTGGCTTACAAATCAAGCTGGGGCAGGCAAACAACCCATCAATAAGCCTCTAACAAAGATATTTTTGATGTTAGCACAGCAAGTAGAGATTCCAGGTTTCTTCCTCTCCTATGGGCAAATGCTTAACCACAAATGTGTTTTTTCCCTTGATGGTGTGGTGAGTTTGGGTGTCACCATGTAGAAAATCATAAACTGAACTCCACAACCTATCACTCTTCATCATTTGAGTTCAATCCAACAAAAAAGAAAATTATGATGTTAAAGTAAAGCATAAAACTATTGGATTGGGAAGCATCAAGACCCACATTCTGCCCAGTGATCTGGAAGTGAGGAAGAACCCATTGGAATCAGGGCCCACCTGAACTTCCCGGTTTGGGTCATAATTAACAGCCCCAGTACAGCCTCTGTTGTTGTTGGGTTGTCTTGGAAGATATAGGGAGCCTTACTCTTAGCAAGAGATCTGGCTGGAGTCAAAATTCCTTTTTGAAAGTAACTTTTATTTACAGTACTCAATTACGTACAGGATTACAAAGCATGAGGACAGACCACTACTCATCTCAGGTTCTCCTCATTCTCTTCTGTATGACATTATTACATAGACCCTTACACTCATGCTCAGTAGCTATTGTTAGAATAGTATTACAGTTAACCCTTTACTTCACACAGCCAACCTATTAGTTGCCTCCTTCCTGCTCACCCACTGTTGTGAGTGGTGGCCGAGTTGGTACTATTGATAGAGTTGATCAGCAGACACTTCTTGGGTGGAAACTTTAAGTTTCTTTACAAAGTACCCAGCAGCAACTACATGTGTGCTTTCACCTCCAACTCTATCTCTACACTACTGACTACTGAGGTAGCCCGCGCTACTCTCCTATTGGTTACTAAAGATCATGTGATCTTCCTTAACAAGTATTATTCTTAAAGGTACATTATACACTAAATAAAACCATAATTACTACACCCACATTCCTTCCTCTTTCTCAAATGTCTCTTTGTACTCCAAAGACAGGGAAGCAACTTCCCGCCTTCACCCTTGTAAAGGATTTCATGCAGGCAATATGTCAATGAAACCTGAGGCCCAATTTTGAGTGAGCCTCAAGCCACTGGCAATTGGCGCACAACACCAATTTCAAGTTAAAAAAAAACCTCTATGAGCTCCAGCAGACAAAATTCAATAATTTTTACACTTGTTTAACAAATGCCATTTCGAAATCTCTGGAGTGTAGCAGGTGACCTCAACTCTCCTCTGTCAGGACATACTGCTTGATGAACCATCAGTTATCACTTTATGCAGCATCTCCTTCATTCACTTCTTCATTTGCATCACATAAGACAGACAAGTTGGCATGGAAGCCTGACAACTATTTGCTAAGTAATATAACTGAGTTTTGTTCTGGCGTGTCTTGGTATTAGAGTCCAGTGAGAAACTCCTACTGTTTCCAAGTGCATGTGCCAGTATTTCTCTTGTCGAGGATTCTGAGCAGCAAACAAGTAGAGCTGCCATCTGGCTGATTCTCAGACACCTTACTGACATCACACTGAGATAAGCTTCATCCACATGGTTACAGTAGCAGTGTGGACACCACAGAAAAAATCTTTGAACGAAGAACAGATTTACATTTCTACAGTGTTTTCATGACCACCAGATGTCTCAAAGTGCTTTATAGCCAATGAAGTACCTTTGAAGTGCAGTCACTGTGATAATGTGGGATGTATTTATTTAAAACAGACCTTAAAGTTTGTGAAAATGTTTGGACAATTAATCCAATTTTTTTTCTGAGTCTGTAATAACCACACTGGGCAGAAAACCTGCTTTGGAATATGTACCATGCAACAGAGCATTAAAGTTAATTATATCTCAGGTACCCAACAACTAATGCTTCCCCTTATTGTCAGTTCATATATATGCCACCTATGATATCAATAAAAGCATTTACTGGTTTGAATAAAATGAGCAGAGCTGCAAAGATGCAGCAAGATTCTTATTAAAAAACCTACATGGAAATCTGAACAAATTTGTCCTGCCAGCATAGACCTTTGCGTGTCAAAAGCACAGACAGGGAATTTGGATGCAGGGGTCAGCAGGTTTAACAGCATACTTAGTCCATTCAAATAACAAAAATAATGGATGGAAAATCCTTCGGAGGTTACTGCACTTTATATTCAAATTACTTAAATACACCCCAATAAGTGAAGTTCCACATCAATAAATTGTTAAATTAGCCTCTTATTTTCTTCCTCATTTATCATTGCTTCAGTTTCTACATGTGAATAAGATCAGACTGCTAGCAGATTGCAACTACTGCAGGAAAGTGTCCCTTTAAGCATTTTTACTGACAGCAACTTTTCAAGAGTCACTCAATTTCTCACACTCTCAGAAGCTGGAAGTTTGATATCAACAGCATTGTTACCTTGAGGGATGACATTGTACCACTGGTCCGAGATCGGCAATCATTGTATAGGCTACCTAGTCAGGCAATCCAATAAACCGCCTCTAACTATCCCACTGCCAACAAGTTATGTTATACATGCATTAGATGTGGCACTAAGAAGTCCTATGGCAAAGTGGTAGTGTCCCTACCTTGGGACCTAGTGCTTTAGATTCAAATCCCACACCAGGACTCTTTAGTCATAGAAAGTATGTTCATAATGTGGTTCAATGCACTGGTAAGTAGCCCAGGACTCCTTGCACTTAGAGGGAAAGAAAATTGTGTGTGAAGGTATGTTTTTAAAAAATTAGATGTGATACAGTGAAGGTTCACTGAATTGTCCCTGGGATGAGGTGGTTGTCCTTTAAGAGGTCGAGTAAATTGAGCCTTTATTCTCTGCAGTTTAGGAGAATAAGAGGTGATCTCATTGAAACATACAAGATTCTGAAGAGGCTTGACAGTCAATGAGGCGTGGAGACTCTGTGCCTTATCCAAAATGGCGGTGAGACCCTGAATGCAGAAGTCTAGTCCACACTTCCAGCAGATCTTATTTTTGTGGGGGATGGGGGGAGAAGGTGGGTGAGATGTGATTCACACATGGGGGAAACCCAAACCCAGCAGGGCCATTTGAACTTGTTATGATCATATGAGCAGGGGTGAAATGACTGCCCCTATTCAACCACTCCAGGTCTGACTGTAACAGGGTTTTTTTCTGAATTTAGAGAGGATGTGCTTTGCCTATACTGCAAGAGTCCCACTATTTACACTTTCAAATTATAAAGAATTAGTCAGACAGGTTTTCTGAGTTTAAACAAAGAACATGATAATTTTATTGAAACTATTTCCAGAATTAAAAAAAAACTAGATAAATCGCAATCACCAAATGCTTAATGACTTTTTTTACAGATCGTGAAGAAGATAAAGGAATATACAGTTAGCTGTTCTTTGGCTGGTCTGGATGCAGTGATGCCACATTGAGGCCATTTTGTTCCGTTGTCTTCTTGGGCCTAATTGTATGCCGCAAATCTCCACATTTTATTCCCAAAAGACCTCTGTTTGCAGTGGATTTCTCATCATCAGGATGGTTACTTTGCAAATTCAGGCACAATGCTTTCAAGAGAGAGGGAGTGCTATGACACAGCAGTTGGTAAAGGCTGAGTTATTTAAAATCCCAGAGAGAAACTTTAAACACCTGTCATAACCTATATCTTCAATTGGTATGTTTGAGAAACAGCTCTGAATTCAGGAATAAAAATCACCAGACCTCCAGAGGTTTTTTTTATATAAATTAGATTAAGCATTTATTAATTTAACAACAAATTTAAACACATACACATGGTTTACAAATTACTACCATAATAACTATTAAACAAATCCCCAAATTAATCACTCCCAGGTAATCTTCACCAAGGCAACAATAACCCATAGACTTAAACAGACCAGGCAAAGCACATTTTATCTTATGAATTCAAAATGAGATTCCTTTCAATTTTGTTTCCTTTGCAGACACAGTGGTAGGGCTTACAGGCTTAGATCTTCTATGCCTCTGGCTTCCACACACAAAACTCTTCTGTATATACCTAGCCTTCCCTTTGAATGCAAATTCTCATTATATCACCAGGCCCATTGAACTCCACCTCTTCTAGCAATTTTACTAGTAATATAAACAGGCATCTCCTAGCTAGGTGCAAGATTTCAGCCCCAGTCTTTGAATGGTTTATTCAACAAAATGCAAATATACCCTCTACCTTACTGCTTACATCTCAAAACTACTATACATTAAAGCACCCAAACCAGCTGGCTTTAATCCAATTAAGACACACACACTCACAGGCACAGATTCCACTACAAGTCCAATTTAAAGTAATTTCCAATAATATTATATGCATTAATATCCTAATGACATACACCTCCCAATCGAAAAATGAACCATCATAATTCTAAAAGGTGGCTTCATTTTTTAATAACCCACCTCACACTATCTCCTATACTTACTACACTAACAGATGCATGCATTAACATAACAATATATATATACACAAGTCCTTGGTATCAACATAAGTCACTCCAGTTCAGTGTCCAGGTTTTTAAAAAATGTCCAATGTTCCTTTAAGCTTCAAACTCTTGATAACGCACATGCGAACAGATTCTCTCTATCAGCAAAATGTATAATCTATAGATTAAATGGTTGTAATAATAGACTCCATCTGAAAAGTCTTGCACTTTTGCCTCGAAATTTGTCCAAAAACTTCAAAGGATTGTGGTCTCAATTGTTTCCGATGAATTGTTGGCAACATGAATTTCAAAATGCTGCAACGCTAACACCAAACCCAAGGTCTCTTTTTCGATCATTGAATATCTTCTCTGTTGTACATTCAGCTTCTGTGAAAAATTACCGATTGGTTTTTCAATTCCAGTGTAATCTTCTTGTAACAGTACATCCCCAATACCTATATTACTTGCATCAATGGCCAACTTGAATTGTTTGGCATAATTAGGGGTACTTCCAAAACTAGCATCTTGGTTAATACAGTTTTCAAACTATCAAATGAATTTTGACACTCCAGTGTCCATTGAAACTTCTTGTTCTTTCTTCATAGCTCAGTCAGTGGACCAACCACACTGCTAAAATTTGGTACAAATTTCCAGTGAAACCCACTCATGCCCAGAAATCTCAAAACATCTTGGTTTGTTGTAGGCACTGGGAAATCCACAATATCCTTGACTTTAGCATCTTCTTGGAGCCACCTTACCATGTCCAATGGTATGACCTAGGTACATAACTTGAACTTTTGCAAATACACTTTAGCCATGTTCATCACCAAATTAGCTTTTTGTAATCGAGAAAATAATCCTTCCAGATGCTGTAAATGCTCCTCCCACATAGGACTGAAAACTATTGGATCATCAATATAAACGGCACAATTGCTTACACCTACAATTACTCATTTGTCAGTCTTTGAAATGTTGCAGTTGCATTTTTCATACCAAATGGTATAAATTTATACTGATATAGTCCACTAGATGTTACAAAAGCCAATATCCCCCTTGCTCTCTCTAACAATGGTACCTGACAATATCCTTTTAGCAAGTCAATCTTTGTGATAAATTTTGATTATCCCACTTTCTCAATGCAATCTTCCAACCATGTTACAGGATATGAATCAGCTTTTGTCACAGCATTCACCTTTCAATAGTCTACACACAATCGTTGTGTTCCATCTGGTACCAGCACAAAAGGCGAACTCTAGTTACTGCAACTAAACTCAATGATACCATTTTGAAGCATGAAATCAATTCCTTTTTCTACTTGTGATAACTTTGCCAGATTTAATCTATAAGGATGTTGCCTTATTGAAGATGAGGGCTGTACCGAGATATCATGTATAGCTAAATGTGTCTTTCCTAATTTATTCCCACAAATAGCCTTGTGTGACTGCAATAGCTTTTCCAAATCATTTTGACACTTGCTCGGAAGGTAACTCAATATTTCATTTAAATTTTCAAGCACCCCCTCATTATCCAATTTGATTAGAGGAAAATCAATTTCAGAGTCCTGCACCTCTACCTCTTTCTCATCATCCACCATCACTAATATCTCTTTTTGTTCCTCTTCCCTGTCAAAGAACTTTTTAAGCATATTTACACGACACGCCCTCTGCTTCTTTCTTCTATCTGGAGTATTTATTAAATAATTTACTTTACTCAATTTCTTTTCAATCCTGTAAGGCCCACTAAATCTTGCACTTAATGAATCACCTAGTACTAGTAACAAAATTAGTACTTTCTCTCCAGAAACAAAACAGCAAGCTTTAGATTTCTTTTCTGCCTTCACTTTCATCACTTGCTGTGATATCTTTAAATGTTCCCCAGCCAACTCACATGCTCTATTCAATTGTTCCCTGAAATTTGATACATAACCCAACAGAATAGTTTCTGAATTTTGACCCACCAATTTCTCATAACCTCCTGACCATAAACTAGTTCAAAAAGGCTAAAACCAGTCAATGCATAAGGAGCACCTCTAATAGCAAACAAGAATGGAATTCCTGTATCTCAACCTGGTGGATAATCCTGACAGTACGCTTTCATCATAGTTTTTAAAGTTTGATGCCATCTTTCCAAAGCTCCTTGTGACTCTGGATGGTAAGCTGTTGACTTAAACTGTTTTATCCCCAAACTGTTCATTACTTCCTTAAACAGCTGTAAGGTGAAACTTAACACCTGATCTGATTGTATTTCCTTGGGAAAACTGTACATTGTAAAAAATTTGATTAACTCCTCCACAATCTTCTTAGTTGTAATATTTCTTAAAGGTATTGCTTCAGGAAACCTGGTAGACACATCCATTATTGTTAGTAAGTACTGATTTCCACTTTTAATCTTAGGGAGGTGTCCTACACAATCAATCATGACCCTAGTAAAAGGTTCTTCAAATGCTGGTATTGGGATTAAAGGTGCCAGCTTAAACACTGCTTGTGGTTTCCCTGTTACTTGACATGTATAGCAGGTTCTAAAGAATTTGACTACATCCCTATGCAATCCTGACCTCGCCAAAAAAATACCTCTGTAACCTTTCCTGTGTTTTCTTAATTTCTAAATGTCGCCCCATTGGAATTTCATAAGCAATCCTCAGAAACTCATTTCTATACTTTTATGGGGTAACAATCTGATGTACCTCACTCACTGAAACATGATCTGGCCTCCAGTTTCTCATTAAAATATCTCCCTGAAGGTATTAACACACTGGAATACATTTTGCTTCTGTTTCTGAATAAGCTTTCTGATTTTTTGTTTATCCATTCATGGGATGCGGGCTTCACTGGCTTGGCCAGCATTTATTGTCCATACCTAGTTGCCCTTATGAAGGTTATGGTGAGCTTCCTTATTGAACTGCTGCAGTCCACATGGTGTAGGTACACCCACAATGCTGTTAGGAAGGGAGTTCCAGGATTTTGACAAGGCGACACTGAAGGAACGGCAATATATTTCCAAGTCAGGATGATGAGTGGCTTGGAGGGGAGCTTGCAGGTGGTGGTGTTTCCATCTATTTGCTGCCCGTATCCTTCTAGATGGTAGTGGTCGTGGGTTTGGAAAGTGCTGTCGAAGGAGCTCTGGTGAATTCCTGCAATGAATCTTATAGATGGTATGCACTGCTACTACTGTGTGTTGGTGGTAGAGGGAGTGAATTGTTTGTGGGTGTGGTGCCAATCAAGCGGGCGGCTTTGTCCTGGATGGTGTCAAGCTTCTTGAGTGTTGTGGGAGCTGTATTCATTCAGGCAGGCAGGGAGTATTCCATCACACTCCTGACTTGTGCTTTGTAGATGGTGGACAGGCTTTGGGGAGTCAGGAGGTGAGTTACTCATCACACAATTCCAAGCCTCTGACCTGCTCTTGTAGCCACAATATTTATATGGCTAATCCAGTTCAATGTCTGGTCAATGATAACCCCCAGGATGTTGATAGTGGGGGATTCAGCGATGGTAATGCCTTTGAACATCAAGGGGCAATGGTTGGATTCTCTCGTGTTGGAGATGGTCATTGCCTGACACTTGTGTGGCACGAATGTTACTTACCACTTGCCAGCCCAAGCCTGGATATTGTCCAGGTCTTGCTGCATTTGGACATGGACTGCTTCAATATCTGAGGATCCACAAATGGTGCTGAACATCGTGCAATCATCAGCGAACATCTCCACTTCTGACCTTATGATGGAAGGAAGGTCATTGATGAAATAGCTGAAGTTGATTGGGCTGAGGACACTACCCTGAGGAACTCCTGCGATGATGTCCTGGAGCTGAGCTGACTGAACTTCAACAACCACAACCATCTTCCTTTGTGCTAGGTATGACTCCAACCAACAGAGAATTTTCCCCCTGATTCCCATTGACTCCAGTTTTGCTAGGGCTCCTTGATGCCACACAGTCAAATGTGACCTAGGTATCAAGGGCAGTCACTCTCACTCACCTCGGGAGTTCAACTCTTCTGTCCATGTTTGAACCAAAGCTTTAATATGGTCAGGAGCTAAGTGGCCCTGACGGAACCCAAACTGGGTGTCAGTGAGCAGGTTAGTGCTAAGCAAATGCCACTTAATAGCACTGTTGATAACCCCTTCCATCATTTTACTGATGATCAAGAGTAGACTGATGGTGTGGTAGTTGGCCGGGTTGGATTTGCCCTGCTTTTTGTTTACAGGACATACCTGGGCAATTTTCCACATTGCCAGGTAGATGTCAGTGTTGTAGTTGTACCAGAACAGCTTGGCTAGGGGCGCGGCAAGTTCTGGAGCACAACTCTTCAGTACTATTGCTGGAATTTTGTCAGGGCCCATAGCCTTTTCAGTATCCAGTGCCTTCAGCTGCTTCTTGATATCACATGGAGTGAATTGAATTGGTTGCAGACTGGCATCTGTGATGCTGGGAGCCTCCAGAGGAGGCCGAGATGGATCATTCATTCGGCACCTCTGGCTGAAGATTGTGGCAAATGCTTCAGCCTTATCTTTTGCACTGATGTGCTGGGCTCCTCCACCATTGAGGATGGGGATATTTGTGGAGACTCCTCCATCAGTGAGTTGTTTAATTGTTCCACCACCATTCACAACTGGATGTGACAGGATGCAGAGCTTAGATCTGATCCGTTGGTTGTGGGATCGCTTAACCCTATCACTTGCTGCTTATGCTGTTTGGCACGCAAGTGGTCCTATGTTATAGCTTCACCAGGTTGACTCCTCATTTTTAGGTCTGCCTGGTGCTGCTCCTGGCATGCCCTCCTGCACTCTTCATTGAACCAGGGTTGATCCCCTGGCTTGATGGTAACGGTAGAGTGGGGGATATGCTAGCCCATGAGGTTACAGTTTGTGTTCGAGTACAATTCTGCTGCTGCTGATGGCCACAGTGCCTCATTGATGCCCAGTCATGAGTTGCTAGATCTGTTCTAAATCTATCCCATCTAGCAGGGTGGTAGTGCCACACAATATGATGGAGGGTATCCTCAATGTGAAGGCAGGACTTTGTCTCCACAAACCTGTGCGGCGGTCACTACTACTGATACTGTCATGGACAGATTCATCTGCGGCAGGCAGGTTGGTGAGGATGAGGTCAAGTATGTTTTTCCCTCTTGTGGATTCCCTCACCACCTGCCGCAGACCCAGTCTAGCAGCTATGTCATTTAGGCCAGCTCAGTCAGTAGTGGTGCTACCAAGCCACTCTTGGTGATAAACATTGAGGTCCCCACCCAGAGTACATTCTGTGCCCTTGCCACCCTCAGTGCTTCTTCCAAGTGGTGTTCAACATGGAGGAGCATCATCTGAGGGAGGGCGGTACGTGGGACTCAGCAGGAGGTTTCCTTGCCCACACTTGACCTGATGCCATGAAACTTCACGGGGTCCGAATTCGATGTTGATGACTTCCAGGGCAACTCTCCCCTGACTGTATACCACTGTGCCGCCACCTCTGCTGGCCTGTCCTGCCTGTGGGACAGGATGTACCCAGGGATGGTGAAGGTGGTGTTTGGGACATTATCTGTAAGATATGATTCCATGAAGATGTCCATGTCAGGCTGTTGCTTGACCAGTCTATGAGACAGCTCTTCCACTTTTGACACTAGCCTCCAGATGTTAGTAAGGAGGACTTTGCAGGGTCGACAAGGCTGGGATTGCCGATGTCGTTTCCAGTGCCTTCGTGGATGCCGGGTTGTCCGTCTGGTTTCATTCCTTTTTTTGTGACTTTGTTACAACTGAGTGGCTTGCTAGGCCATTTCAGAGGGCATTTAAGAGTCAACCACATTGCTGTGGGTCTGGAGTCACGTGTAGGCTAGACCAGGCAAGGACAATAGATTTCCTGCACTAAATGACATTAGTGAACCAGATGGGATTTTACAACAATCGACAATGGTTCCATTGTCATTGTTAGACTTTTAATTCCAGATTTTTATTGAATTCAAATTCCACCATCTGCTGTGGCAGGATTCGAACCCGGGTCCCCCAAGCATTACCCTGGGTCCCTGGATCACTAGTCCAATGACAATACCACCTCTCTTACTCATCGCCTCCCCGCAAATAAGGCTGGCGGGCAGGCCAGGAGCCCCAGGGGGCTTCTGATAATACATGAAACCTCATCCACTGGTGGGATGAGGTTTCATGTCCACTTTAAAAATCTTAAATAAACTTTATGTGACATTTATTAACATGTCCCATCTCGTGTGACAATGTCACATGAGGGGGACATGTTAATTTTTTTTCATTTTTCTATTTTGACACCTTGAAGCACTGTCAGTGATCTCCCTGAGACAGCACTTAGTCTCAGGAAGCAGTGCGCTCTTTCGCGCGCATATGCGAAAGAGCGCACTTTGACAGTTGGGAAATCCCTCCCCCCCCACACAGGAAGCGCATAGCGCTTCCCATCAGGCAGACTGCTGGGCAGGCCTTAATTGACCCGCCCACTTAAACTGGCGGTGGGGCCCGCTTCGGTGGCGGAGTTCGGCTGCCCACCCGCCACTGAACTAGTGGGCCCCTCCCGCCAACCTAGGGCAAAATTCTGCCTCTAATCTCTGATCTCTCTAACTTGATAAACAGTTCTTAAAGTCCTGTTGGCTGTCTATTCCAGAGAAATTTGATTAAGCCATGTTTGTTGTAGTCTTTGTATTTATTTTAGAACAGGAAATTGCGTTTTGATGTCTTATCTCAGAAACTTTTGAAAAGTTTCAGGATAGGGTAAAGCCACAGGAGATGGGGTCTTCCATGCTGCTCAGGGGATTTGAGTGTCTGTTCCTTTTCATCCCATTTGGTGGAATGCAAGTTTGACTTTTGAAGCTGGTTGGCAGTCCTCCATTGTCTTAATAGGGTTAGTTTATTTTTTAAAAATCCAATCAGAAATAGAAGTATTAGAAATTATATGAATAGTTTTTTTTAAAAAGCACGTCTTCGTAACAAGCTCAGTGCTAAGTTTAAACAAGATCTTATTTTCACTGGAATGAGGTCCATTTCCCAGATTGTGACTTACAATTTTTAAGAGTAGACGTGAATGCATGTAAAAGGTAGATAAGGTCTGTGGAACCGTCAAGCTGTCAAATTAGTTAAATCCCCTGCTTTTTAACTTTTGAAAACTAACCAGTCTGCTGTGCCTCCCAATTGAAAAAATTTGGTGCTTGCAATTTCAACAGCATTTGCCAACATAAGCCTGAGGGCTATCATTATAACATTATTACTGCTTAACTGTTTCTACAACTTATCATTATAACAATGTGGAAGGGGGGGGATTGTAAGTTTGCAATTTGATTGATAGCTCCAAGAGGTTATTAAGGAATTAGCTGTGTTTGATATGGGGCTATGAATACAAATGTCTGTTTTTATTAGGGATTAAATATGTGAAGGGATTTAAATGCATTGAACGAGCATTTAACAATGAGAATTTATAAAAGAAATATACATATATATAGTGAAGTCTGTAATAGATAATTGGAGCTTTATTTCACCTCAGCATGGTTCATGAAGTCTACCCATGGGGGAGACTGAGAGAGGCATAGGTTGGCATGGAAGGACTGAGGGGTTATGGGGTGGACAGGGGCATAGTTTGGCATGGATGGGGTATCGGGATTGGGGGAGGGGTGGCGTTAGGGGGTGGGAGGTGTGAGGGCTAGAGGGCCTAATTACTTTTATTACAACTGAGACAAAGCCCCAGAGCACCAAGGCTGATCTTCAACCAGATCGCCTCAGGACTCAGCAGCTCATGGCTGCCTGTGAACTGTTTCCCCAGATGACAGGCCCAACTCCAGAATGCACCTACCCCCTTGGAATTTTAATGGAATGGACAATTCGAGGTTGTTTCTCTCGAAGCAGGTTCGGCGAGTCGGAATAGTTCTTTACTCCGCATACCTGCCTCAGGAGCAAAAATCCAGACCTGAGAGGTTGACAGGGAAATCGAGAACATGCGAGAACTGTCTCAGGATAAGTGACTGATCACTTAGGTCTGAGATGAAGAAAAATTTCTTCACTGAAAGGGATGTGGATCTTTGGAATTCTCTATCCCAGAAGGTTTAGATGCTGCATTGTTGAATATATTAAAGACTGAGATAGGCAGGCTTTCCATCTCTCAGGAATCAAGGGATATGGTGAATGGATGGGAAAATGGAGTTGAAGCCATGATTGTATTGAATGGTGGAGCAGCGTTGACAGGCTACATGGTCTACTCCTGTTCTTATTTCTTATGTTCTCATGTTCTTAGATCTGGAAACTTCAGACCTTCCCTAAGCCAGCCATCTTTGTTTTATACCTCCAACTCATGCACTGACATTAAAATAAGCATAAATAGTGACAAAACTACTCAACTGTTGGAGTGACTGTATTCCAACAATATTAAGCCTGTTGAGCTAAAATAAATATTTAAAATATCTTTACTTATCTATTTTTAATGCTCTTAAATTCCAACACTTGTTTCAAAGGTGGAAGCAACATCAAAATAAATTAATTCTCTTTGGCAAAAGCTGTTGCTTCAGTCAATCGAGAGTAGAACTCTAACAACTTGCTTTGATGTGCATTTTTCTTTCCTCAGACAGAGACTGGCTATTGCTAGCCTAGTTATCTCATTCACCATGTACCAATGTTTGCATGTCTAATGGCAGGCAAATAATTGATTATTCTGTGATGGTTCCAACACTGAAAATTATTACCAGTAGCCAGAGCCTAGTAAGCAGAGTATTCTACACATTTCAAATTATTCATGCATGGAGTTATGTTTCTTTTCTCCCAAAATCCTGAAGAGTGAAAGTGGTACCTATGACTGGACAAGTAATTTCTGAGGAGGACATAAACATAACCAATCATTATTATTTTATTCAGTATATCACTGTAGGGCACCTACACTCTATTTCTCATCTTCATCAGTGACCCATTGGATGCACTAAAAGTGATGTGTTCTTCATTGATAACTTGTACAGTGCAGATTTTTCCTCAACATTTTTGTCGGTTCAAGACCAATCTCCTGTGGTCAGAAACCTCCTGAAAGATGGAATAAAGCACATTTTATGTCAATGTTTAGCAATATGAAATGTTAATGAAATATACATACACAGGTTAATTAATATACGAAAAGCAAATGATACAGCAAGATACTGATATTTTAAAATGCTGAATTTAGATATAGTCCCTACTGTGTAAAAATACCCTTTTAAAATCACATTTCCTCGCATCATCTTCCAAACAGCTGAGCTGCTTGTGGAAGCACGATAGGTGCCAGAAGTTTACCAAGGTTATAGCGATGAGGCCCAAGCATTTGCAATCCCAAGTCTCCCTCTTCAAGTAAAGGAGTTGCTCCCAATGCTCACATAGCACCTCATAACTGGCCAAAGCTTATTTCTATGTGTTTATCTTCAGATTGGCACAGCAACTGGGTCACAACCTCAACAGTGTTTAGATGAAAACATTGGGATTTAATGCAACCACAAAATCAAACTGTACAATAAGCAACACAAAATGGCCATACCCACATGGGAATGGGCTCTCAGCCACAAGAGGACGATATATAATGGTGCGATCACTTCCTTTTTCTCTTTCCGCACATCAAATTTCCTTCTTGTGTTAATTAAAAATTCCATAAAAAGCTGTATATGTCCTATCAGCTTCTTCACATCAAAATGAAATCTCAATTGAACATAGGTGTTAAAATAATGCAATATCATAAATGTAAGAAATAAAAATGTCCTTGCAAAAGGCAATCAAAACAAACACATTGGAATCACAACAAACAGTATGCATGCTGGGCATGCAAACATATTTCACAGGGATGGACTACCCCCCAGCCACTGGGCTTTATTCTGCCCCCAAATATTAACGTTAATTTTGAAGTATAAAATCTGCTAGATGCTTCAGGAGGAGAATCTGTTGAGTTGAGCACCTCAAAGCAGACACCTAGGAAACAGGGCTAGTAGTATATGTAGATGGCTGGATAGGTATGCTAAATCTGCTGCCAAAGGACCAGGAACCTGGGCTGGAGGCTGCAAGGCTGGATCACATGACTGCAGGAAACCAGGGGCCTGCGCTGGGGACTGCAACACAGGACTAGGCAATAAAGATTATGGCTTTGGATCAGGTATCCGCGTCCCCACACCAGGGGCACTCAGGGATCTGTCCTGAACTCAATGATTCAGGCAGGATCAGGGGACCCACCATAGGCTGTGGAACTTGCACAGTTGATCCTGTTGTTGACAAGACTGGAATTGTAAACTCAGTCGTTATGTTAGTGTTTGCAGGAATGGGCTGGATGTCTGGTGGAGCCATAGCTGGAAGCAGAGCAGATCACAGAGTCAGTGCAGCAGGAGGGGGCCTTAGGGCATTAGATCTCTTAACTAAATAAGTTGTGCTATGTAGCTGAGAACCGATGAACTTATGAATATTGCACTAGCAATCATCGATTGAGGTAACGAAGTAGCACTGGACGGCCTGTGACCTGTTGCGTGAAGGTAGACCAGATCACCAACATCAACTGAGGTGAATGTTTTTTTTGCATCCTTGGTGGGAGGGGGATGTGGGGGAGGGGTGGAGAGTAGTAGTAAGGACTCCTAGACATTACATGGAATGATTATGCATTTTCTGGAGGGTGCAAGGGGCTCATTGCGCCAAACAACAACTGAAACATCCCATGCAATGGTAGTAACCTGGAGGTAGCATCTGACATCATGAATGTCGGTAAGCTTCTTTGAAGGGTGGTTGCCTTGCAAAACGTGGGCATGCGTGCGATGAAGGTGGGGACATTCAGGCTGGATAGCTAGCCATGTTGGCATTCTGGTGAAAGGGAGTTCTGTCACAATGTCATGAATGGATATCCGGTGGAATGTGAGGTCTCGTGCTTGCAGAAATAGAGTTGGCACATGGGGACCTCTCAGTTAGGCATATTGTGGCTTGCAAAATCCAATAGGATATTCACATATCCAGCCAGGTGCCTGACAGAGGTGTTGTAGCGATTGATTGTGGAAAGGGAGGTAGCGACATGTGGACTGGTAGAAAATTCTCTCCTGCACAATTTCTCAGCAGCCTGCTCACAAGGTTTGCTGTCTGTGAGGAGACAAGGACGTTGTTTGGACTGCACAATATACGGGCTGAAGTGCTTGATGGAAGCTGTGATAGACAAAGCTTCAATTTCACATGGAAACCAGGCGATTTGACAAAGAGGCAGTTTTGCACTGAAAAAAGCCCAGCAAATTTGAGTCTATTGCCATGGTTCACTTAAAGGGTGGGTGCGAGGCCATGCTTCTTAACTGTCTGTGACAGTCCAGAGCTGATCATCTGGCTGAGGAAGGGTAATGGTTTTAACAGATGAAAGAGCAGATTGTGCCATTTGGAAGCTTGTCCAGAGATCGTGTCCACTTTGATCCTTTTGTTGGTTTACATCCAGCGTCCAAAGAGGTTGTGTACAAAGCACACTGAGGGAGGACTCTAAAAAGCATCTTATCAACTCCAATGAAAGAGTTCATGCCAGAAATCTTCTCTGGTGGAAAGTCGGTAGAGAAGGTGGCCACATGGTGTGGGCTAGCTTGCAAGGTGCATTTGGACCGAATTCAGCATGTAGACGCATTGCTTGTTATGAAGAATTTCTTCTGTTACCACCACAGTAGAGGTCATCTGCAAGCTTGATGACTATGCCCTCCAATGGAAGATCACCCAGGGAATGTATTGTCAATTCCTCAAGGGCAATTTCTGATCCAGGCATGTGATGGCTGATCGACTGTATACTCAAACACCTGTGTAGGGTGTGATCACTCCACAGTGCTTCATGGAAGATCACGCTAATGGAATCTGGTAAAAGGCATTGGTCAGACCTGTTGCAATGATGTGTTACCACTGGGCAATCTTGCGTAAAGTTGAGTCAACATCTGTCATGAGTGAAGGTTGCAGCTTACTGTAGTGCCCAACCTCAGAGAACGTTTTCACAAATTGAAATCCCCATTTGATTTCTATATGAGAAATGATATGTTAAGGTACTCCACAGTGATCCCCACATCTTCAGATCAAGCAAAAGCTCCAAGGCCTTCAAGGTAATTTTGTTGCAAATTGCCCTTGCAATTTTCCAACAGGTTTGAGGTTCTTTCAGCTTGTATGGGTGAGAGCGGAGACTTCAGAATGGATGGGCAAGTTGACTATCGTGGTACAGGGAGGCATTCAAGTGGGGGAAGTAAACAGCAGTGTAGTGGTAGTCGGGGACAGTATAGTTCCCAGTATATCAACATCTCTTTAGGAATAAGGTCCACTGAGATGACCATAAAGTTTCTAAAATAAAAGAAGCTGCTGTTATAGCAGATGGTGACAAACTATCCCACAGACTTATAAGTGGCAGCAAGCCTTTGTTTTCTAAAGCACAGAGGCTGGAGAGATAAAATACATTATGATGAACAGCACATTAGTTACAATGAGAAAGATAACAGATGTGAAAAAAATAGAGGCTCCTCAGAGCTGCAAAAAAAGACCATGTGGAGGATAAGTATGATTGAAGGGTGCTAACATGTCATTTTTGCCAAAAGAGGAGCCATGTGAAGGCAGATCGCAGAAAATTAAAACACAAAATGGTTGCATTTGTGAGCATGCATGGCATGACTACAGAAAATGTTGCACTAGTAGATGGCGCTCGTGATGAACCAATATGTATGTATTTGCTATTGGTAAAAATCAAATAATAGAGGATTATAAGGATTTTGTACTCATGGGTGAGAATTCCACATCTTTGTCCGGTGAAGCAGGCAAACAGATAAATATTCTAAAAGGTACAGGGTTAGCTCAATCACTGATGGTAGTAGTGACACAAAACTCCCTCCAGGAGACATGCAATTTAGGAATATATCGATTAAGGATATTAATGGAGGTTGTTTAACTGCTCTGTTGTATAAAGTTAATTTAAAATGTGGTTTAATTTCTGGTATTGTAACTGTGGGCATTGGGTCTAAGTTGCTTATTAATGCTATTGATTTCACACGAGGAAATTACCTTGCTGGAGGTAAAGGGCAGAATTTTCCATTCCCACTGGCACAGGGGCGTGTTCGGTGGTGTGAGCGGGCAATATGTCGAGAAGGCCAAAAGTTGGTTTCAAGATGTCATGAAACCAGTTTGCGATCATCCGCTCAGCCCGTCAATGATGGGCTGTGTTCCCCACCATCAGACATCGGGAACCTCATTGTAATACATCTACATATCATTATAAGGTCAGCCCACTGGAATCATCCCCCTCGCTGGATCGTTCATCCACATCGGTGTGATTGCACGCCAGTGCAGAACATGTCTTGACAAGTGTGATGTGCAGAAGTCAGGACTTACCGCCAGGGCCTTGCTCACATTGCAGACATCCGAGGAGCAGAAGATGCTGGAGCCCAACAGCAATGGGATCCTGGAGGAACGTCCATGGCATGCTGGGTGGATTCTCATGAACGTGGCTCCGCTGTGAAGCAGCTCACATAAGGTGGAAAGTCACCGTTGAGGGTCTGCTCACAACAGATGATGGTTAAGGGAGTGTAGAGGAAGGTCCAGCTGTGTTTGGGAGAGGAAGATGTATCAGGGGGTTGGAGAGGAATGTCTAGGGTTGACTGGGTGAGGAAAAGGTATCAGGATGGGGTGAGGGAGGGGGAAGGAGTAAAGCTGGAGGAAGAAGTAAGGGTGTCCGAAGGAGTCAGGAAGGGGGGAGGACTAAGCGGGGCTCAAGTTGGGGGGGTGGACAAAGGAGGGTGGGGAGAGTCCAGGGGGTGGGGAGGACTCAGGGGTGGTGGGGGCCAGGGGGGAGGGAGGAGTTCCAAGGAGGGAAGGGGTTCCAAGGGGCGGAGGGGTTACGGGGTGGGGGGTGGGGGGCAGGGAAGGTGTCCAGAGGGGGGAATATCCAGGTGAATGTGCAAGGGAGGTCTCTGATGAATCGATGACTGCCTCCTGAGGAGTGAACTGAGGCTAGGGATGGAACGAGGAAATGGTGAGAACGACTGACGGCAGAGTGAGATGGTAGGGTGGGAGGGTGAGGGTTCAACAGTGGCAGTAGAAGGGACATTGAGGGTGGTTGATAGGGACTCGAAGGCATACACAGACCCTGGGGATGGAAAGGAGGAGGCTGGGGAGGTGGAAGTGGATGGGGGTGGGATTTTCGGGAACGTGCATGTTCACCTGGACATCCCTGAAGAAAAAGGGTTGTGGTTGGTAGGTCATGGAGGGGAGGTGGAAGGTAATGCTGGGGGGTGGGCGGGGGGACCAACTGTGATGGGGGAAAGGAAATGGGTGACTTGGGGAGGGGAAAAGATGGGGGAGAACATGAAAGACTGAATTCAGACCATGCTGCTCAAATCGAGAGTGAAACAAGAGTCATGGTGGGCGAGGTCAGGTGCTGCATGAGAGAATGATCATTGGGCAGGCGGAGACACTGGTCTGCTCAGGTGGACAACTGAAAGCAAACCCCAGCAGGTAGCATTGAAAATGCTCAGGACATTGAGATTAGTGTGACATGTGAAGGATCCGTGTGTGTGGGAGAGTGCTTGCACGAGGCTCTGAAAGGCCCTGCCACACACACACTTCTCCCTCCAGAATCACTGTGTCCAGCTGCTCTCTCTGTGGTGACAGAGGATGAGGGTGAGGGGCTCACAGGAAAAGCACTCAGAGGGAGAGCACAGCATCATGAGATTCCTGAGTGGATGACCCAGGAGTGCCCAGCTGCCACTCCTCCTCCCTTCAGTGCCCGGGGGCCCTGCTTTGACCCCTTGAGGGGAAGGAGCACATGCAGGGATGTTGAGGTGCCCCATTTCCCTCTTATAATGCCACTGCAGGAACTCACCCATGGCTCCTGCGATGGAGTGCAGGTTTGCATGCATCTCCACATTCTGCTGGACCAGAGTCTCCATGGCATCTGCCATCCTCCTCATGGAGACCTCCATACACGCACATGCGGGCACCACTTCACCAGAGAGCAGGCGGACACACTCCTCTGACTCACGTGCCGCTATATTGAGGGCTTCCAGCAACTCTGTGTGATGTTCCCACACCTTTTGTTGATTCTCCACAATGAGTTGGAAATCCAGGGACTCATCACCTGAATCAGTCCTCACAGATGCCTCTTCCCCAGCAGTCCTCCAAGCGCCAGGGAGCTCGGCTGAACCTGCCTCCTCCTGCTGCAGACACGTGTCCGTGCAGTGACCACCAGATTATGAACCCGAGCCTGCTCTAGATCTAGGTTCCACCAAGGTGTTTGGCTCTGTGCTGGTGAAATGTGTGGGTAAGCTCTGTGACGGGTCTTCCAGGCTGCTTATTTCCAGCTCTTCAATGGAGAAGGTATCCTCTTGGCTGGGAGTGAGGACATGGATGGAGCTGAGGGTGGCTGAGTATGTTGGTCGCTTGGCGTATTGCTTTGAAGAAGAAATTGACTGCCAATAATTCGTGCATGTCAGTACATTTAAAAGCAGGAGAGAGAGCACTCACATGTGCATTGAGAGAGGGATGAAGTGATGCCGATCTTCATGAAGGTGTTCACCGTCAACCTCACCATTACTGCAGGCGCAATCCACGTCCTCACCCGCACACTCCTCAAAGTGAGTGAGGGGTCTAATGTGGGCCACTCCACTCCGCAGTCTGGGGCCTCTCCCTGCTGATCGTGATGCAGCTGTCCATCCTGAGGCCAGAGCGGCGGTGGGGGACATCTTGGCCGGCCTCCACGGCGTTCAAAAGGCACTCAAGGGACGCGTCACTGAAGAGGGGCTGCAGTCCTTTTGCTTTTTGGAGCCATCCTGACTTCTGTGCAGCAGTCGTGGGCCCGAAGCACTGAGAGGTGTGCCCACGGCTACACTTTAAATGTGGCACACGGCGTGATGAAGCGGCGAGATGATGGCCTGGTGGACGAATGAGAGCCCGCCCGCCATTGAAACAGTGTGTTTCCAAGCAATTCGTAATGAATGAGGCAGATTTGGGACAATACGGCGTGAGAACCACCACTGCAGCTGGCGGGTAAGATATTGTTTTACCCGCCCGCTACTGCACTTAGTGCAAATCTGGGACTATTCCACGCAAAGCCTTACCATCTCCACAGAGGTCAAAGAAGTCCTGTGAACTGGCAAAAGTTGAAAATATATCAAATAAATCAAGTGGCATACATAAATCCATTACTAATGTACCTCTATTGTGAAAATTACAGTTCCAACCAAAGACGAGTCCAAAGAGTCAAAATTTCAGATTTCTGAGATTAAAAAGAATACTGGAACATCAGATTGACAACAAAGAGTTAATAGTAGCCAAAAATTAATGAAGCTGTCTGAATTAAACCTGCTGGTAGAACCTAGGCAGTAGGTGGTAAAGCAAACAGCTGCATCACTCAAGGTTGATAGAGGAACAAAGGAAGAAAATGCTTTAAAACAAAATGACTTAGCTGTGCCTAATGCTGATACAGTGGAGCTATAAGGAAGAATTTGGGTTCTGGAATGGAAAATCTGAGGGAGGCAATGGCGTAGTGGTAGTGGTATTGTCGCTAGACTAGTAATCCAGAGACCCGGGGTAATGCTCTGGGGACCTGGGTTTGAATCCCACCATAGCAGATGGCGGAATTTGAGTTCAATTAAAAGTCTAATGATGACCATGAAACCATTGTCAATTGCTGTAAAAACCCATCTGGTTCACTAATGTCCCTGAGGGAAGGAAATCTGCTGTCCTTACCTGGTCTGGCCTATATGTGACTCCGGACCCAGAGGACTGTGGTTGACTCTTAAATATCCCTTAAACAAGGGCAATTTGAGATGGGTGATAAATGCTTTCCTAGCCAGCGACGCCCACATCCCATGAATGAATTAAAAAAATCAAAACTTCAGGATGATGAAACTGCTCCTCTTTTGAGAGAGGAGTTGAGTAAAGTTCATGCTGAATGGAGAAAACAATTTAAAATAATGGTGCACTGGATAGAAAAGAGTATCAGCTATTCTTGACTGATCATCGGCATGACCTTAAAGAGATTCTTAAAGCAGTGAAGGAGAACTGTAATCAGGCATTTAAACAGGAGGAGGACAATTCAGCTGTTTGTCTGGCTGAAACCTTCTGTATAACTTAAACATTAAAAAATTTACAGCCATGAAAGAGAATGGAGATCCAGAGTTAAAGCCTGAACAAGCTGGTTCAAAGATTGTGCTTAAAAGTTAACACCCTAATGACAATGCTGTCTTTTCTTCTAAAGAAGAACAAAGGGAAATGCTGAAGCCAGGTGCTGGGAGGAACTATGACAGCAGATTTCAGCTTGATTTACAATTTACAACTAATGGAATTTGAAAATCACAATGATTGTCAGAAAGTAACAGTGTGTTTCTTGTAAAAGTTCTACAAACAGACACAAAAACTGTACAAACTGTGCAAAGTGAGAAGTGTGATATTCTCTGATGCAAAATGGAAAGTGAAGCCACGAGCAATGAAGTGAATTATCATTTATGAGAGAACCTTAAAAACTTATACAAGACAGTCTGTAAATCTTAATTGTCACATGTGATTGGTGGTAATGGGTTAATCCATGTAAGAGTGTTGATGTGGATTGGGTAATGGTGAAATTAAACAAGGAAGCAAATATTACTTGTTTGAATGTAGTAAGTTGGTATTTATAATGTTATATTTTGATTGTGTTGTTGAAAAAACATCACTTCAGTTTTGATTTTTAATCTTTTAGGGGGAGATGTTTCAAATATGAAGTTAATAAGATTATGATGTTTTGGGACTGTCTCTTTAATTTAAGGTAAAGCGGTGAAATGAAGGGGGTCATGTGACTTGCTCTGAATTCTGCCTGACAAAAAGTCTGAATGGATTGGTGGTTAAAGGAGAGGAAGGTACAAAATGTTCACATCTGTAGACAATGGCAAGTCCATCTGCGCTGACTGTGAGTTGACTGGCGGTCTCCAAGTCTCACAGCAAGGTGTTAGGAATATCAGGTTTGATAAACAGCTGTGCTTTAAATTCTTCTCACTTTACTCACTCTTCCAGAACCGCTTCATCCAATTCAGGGTCGCGGGGAGTCAGAGCCTATCCCAACAGGTAATGGAATCTAGGCGGGGCACACCCAGGTCGGACGCCAGTCCATCACAGGGCACACACTCACACACACACACACACTGGGGGACAATTTACCATAGTCAATCCACCTAACCAGCACCTCTTTGGATGGTGGGAGGAAACCAGAGCACCCAACGGAAACCCACACAGACACGGGGGAGAATGTGAAAATTCCACACAGATAGATACACGAGATTAGGATTGACCCAGGTCCCTGGAGTTGTGAGGCAGCAGCACTAACCACTGCACCATCATGCCGCCCCTGTACTTTAAACTGTCCATTTAATTCTAAGCTAAAATGGAATTGGGGAACTAGAATATAGCTAATTAGCATTTTTACCTGGATACAAGGCCCATGTAATTCAGATTCTTGCAGACTGCCTTGCCTCTGTGAGTTTTAGGTGTACCGTAGAAAAAAATCTAACCCAATACTACAATGGCTTGCTATGGACTCTTCCCTCAAAGCCCATCCCCATAGTGACATGAATCACATGAGCCTTTTATCCAGGTAAAAATGCTAATTAGCTACATTCTAGGCCTCCAACTCAGGTTTAGCTTGGTTCCAGGTGAATAAACTGTCCACATAAGGGATAGCATAAAGTATGACCATGGTGGGGAATTTTCAATCATTTGCGAAGTTAAATGAGGGAAATTTTCCTGTAATCTAGAGTTTAATATTTAAGTTTAAGTTAATAGTGTTTAGTTAATATTGTTTTTGGTTGTTTATTACAGTTAAAGTCTTAAAACCTGAAATTTTGTCATGTGATCCTTCCAGTCAGTTATTGGAAATTCAAATGTCTTTTTAAAAGTTATTGATCTCTATGGGGTTCATAACAACTTACACCAAGCCCATTCACCCATTCCCCCTGTTCTTGATGATCTATATTGGCTACCAGTTAACTAATGCCTCAATTTTAAAACTCTCATTGCTTTCAAACCTCTCCATTGCCTTTCCCCTCCCTATTTCTGTAATTTCCTCCAGCCCTAGAACCCTCTAAGATATTTACTCATCTAATTCTGGAACCCAAATATTTAGAGGCATGAGGGAAATTCTGGGGAAGTACAGTAGAGATATGTAATAATCTCAGGATTTTTTACTCTTTGCTGTCCCTAGGAACAGAGTATTCACCAGGCAAAACAGGGAGGAAAATTCCCCCTCTTAGGTCCTGTCTCTCTTCTTGCTTCCTCCTATGCAAGCATACATACAGCCACATGAACATAAACTACGGCCCCTAACATCTGAGCTCCAGGACGTCATAACTGGGAGTACCCCCAACCCCATCCTCCCAATCCACCCACTCCCCCCACCCCTTCCCCGGAAGTCCCCAGGTAAGGATTGTACGGCAATTGCCCGGGAAGTTCAAATTTCCATTGGGCAATTGCTCTGCAATGGGAACCACCTGAAACTATGGGAAAGATTCTCCCTCCGTTGGGAGGGAAGTGCAGGAGCGGGCATGGGCAGGCGCACCTCCAATCGGCACCCCCAATCGGGGGCGTGCCGCCATTTTATGTGGGAGGGCCAATTAAGGCCCGCCCAGCGTGACATCTGCCAGGAAGCACTATGCTCTCCCTGTGTGGGCGGGGAGGGGAAATTCCCTCAGCCAGGAGCTAAGTGCTGCCTCAGGGAGATCGGCGCCAAATTTAAAAATGATAAAGAAACAATATCAAAATTGCCCTGACATGTCCCCTCTTGTGACGCTGTCACATGAGTTGGGGCATGTCCATCACTTTTACTGAAACTTTTATCAAATATTTTAAAACCCTCATGAAACCTCATCCCACCCATGGATGAGGTGTTATGCTTTTTCTTAAACCCGCTGGGGCTCCCAGCCTGCCCGCCAATCCTAAGATTGGACGGGCAGGTCCATTAATGATGTTAAGTACTTTTTAAATGGCCTCAATAGGCCGTTGACAGGTCAGCAGGCGCACAGCTGATTCGGCTGCGCCCCCGCCAACTTGAAAATGGAAATGACGCAGAGTGATTTCGGGAGTTCCGCCCGACGTCACCCCGCATCATTTTACACATCGGCGAGTGGGCTCCGCCCCCGTTCACTGAAGAGAAGATCCTCCCCTGTGATATAAATTGCAAACTTTGGATGGTTCCAACTATCTTACATTAATAGTTACCCAGTAAAAGTTGGAAGAATTAAAACCACTTCTAACTTTTGGGTAACTATAGTACTGACTCCCGACCCCTAATGGAACTCCCCCTAGCCCCCAACACCCCATGGGACTACCCCCTACCCCACCATTGACCCCCCACAGGACCCCATGACTACCCCCTGACCCCCATGAGACCCCCTGAACCTCCCCGACCCCACCATGGGACCCCTACGACTAACCTTTCCCTGGCTTCTGAAAGCGGCTGGACCTTTAAACTTACCTGCTTTACAGCATATGGTTACTGGTATTGTGGGTGTGGTCAGTGGGGCCCTGGTGTCTGCTGAGATCTTTGAAAGATTTTCTTTCATCTTGTACCACCATCATCATGAAATATTGAATCTGGAGCACAACAAAATCAACCACTATCGTTTACCCTGACCTGGAAATCAGTCATTTGAAAGTGGGTATTAACAATTTACTTTTACATGTATCCTCTTTTCTAGTCTGTTCCTGTCCTTCTGATGTCCTGTAAATGTTGTCTGATGAATTAATGGACAATAACCCACTTTTCAAAAAAATAAAACGTTCAATTATGACAAAATAAGGTCCTAAAAATAAATGTGCAAAAATATAAATGTTAATTTTTTTGTTTAAAAATGCTTGAGGCTATTATTACAACAAAAATACATGTGTGCACAGCAGCAAGTCACTGGGGTTCCTTCGACAGCACCTTCAAACCCGTGACCACTACCATCTAGAAGGACGAGGGCAGCAGTTGGATAGGAACACCACCCCCTGGAAGTTCCCCTCCAAGTCATTCACCACCCTGACTTGGAAATATATCGCTGTCCCTTCATTGTCACTGGGTCAAAATCCTGGAAGTCCCTGCCTAACAGCACTGTGGGTGTACTTACACCACAGGGAATGCAGCAGTTAAGAAGACAGCTCACCACCACCTTCTCAAGGCCAAATCGGGAGGGGCAACAAATGCTGTCCTAACCAGCAACACCCACATCCCATGAACGAATAAAAAAAACAATAAAAGGTGCTTTAGCATATTTTGTACATTCAAGTGCCTCAAAATTTTCTTTTTGTCTATTATATAACTGAGTTTATTCCACATCTTTAATATGAGCTGAGGTTTTATCTTATTACTTGTTGTGCATTCATTTGAGATCAGCCTAATGTAATTTGAATGGAAATTTTGTCCTGTTCTCTGCTGCACAATAACAAGCAGCAACAGAATAAACTGATGCCAATTAAACTCAACTTTAGAGCTACTTTGTGTTTGTGCCATTGTGCAATAAAATTAATCCATGCACCTTAATGTCTGCTCAGAGTAAAATAATTTAAGAACTTTATGGACATTGATTAGCTGGCAAATGGTCTATTTTTTGGTAGTGCTCTTTTCTCATTCTAATGATTACATCTGGCACATTCTTTGAGCTTATTTAAAATGCAACCAGCATTGCTAATCTAAGTAAAGTATCTACAAATGCCATTAAAGCCATGTGGTTTAATTAGATCTTTGTTCTCTTTTTGGTGAGTGGTTTGAATGTATGTTCCGATCATTCATTGAAAAGCGTGAAATGCACATTAATCACAAGACCACAGAAGTGATAAATAGTCACATTTTCCCCAGAATGAACAAATGTTGGTGTGGCTATTTTATTTACGGTAATTGTTCTAGTTTGGTTTAATTGTTGTTATTAAAGGAGCAGGAAGAACCTTTTCAGTTTTAAATGCTTTCAGTGCAAAATAATTTCCTCTTTTTTTTATTCATCTACAGGATGTGGGCTTCGCTGGTTGGGCCAGCGTTCATTGCTAGTTCCCGTTGAGAAGGTAGTGGTGAGCTGCCTTCTTGACTCGCTGCAGTCCATGTGGTGTAGGTACACCCACAGTGCGGTTAGGAAGGGAGTTCCAGGATTTTGACCCAGCGACAGTGAAGGAACAGCGATATATTTCCAAGTCAGGATGGTGACTGACTTGGAGGGGAACTTCCAGGTGATATTGTTCCCATCTATCTGCTGCCCTTGTCCTTCTAGCTGGTGGTGGTCGTGGGCTTGGAAGGGGGTATCGCAGGAGCCTTGGAGAATTCCTGTAATGCATCTTGTAGATGGTGCACACTGCTGCTACTGTGCGTCAGCGGTGGAGGGAGTGAATGTTTGTGGATGTGGTGCTAATCAAGCGGGCTGCTTTGTCCTGGACGGTGTCAAGCTTCTTGAGTGTTGTGGGAGCTGCACTCATCCATCACACTTCTGATTTGTGCCTTGTAGATGGCGGGCAGGCTTTGGGGAGTCAGGAGGTGAGTTACTCACCGCACAATTCCTAGCCTCTGACCTGTTTTTGCAGCCGCAGTATTTATATGGCTAGTCCAGTTCAGTTTCCGGTCAATGGTAATGCCCAGGATGTTGATAGCGGGGGATTCAGTGATGGTAATGCCATTGAATATCAAGGGGCAATGATTGGATTATCTCTTGTTGGAGATGGTCATTGCCTGGCACTTGTGTGGCACGAATGTTACATGCCACTTGCCAGCCCAAGCCTGGATATTGTCCAGGTCTTGCTCCATTTGGACATGGACTGCTTCAGTATCTGAGGAGTCACAAATGGTGCTGAACATCATGCAATCATCAGCGAACATCCCCACTTCTGACCTTATGATGGAAAGATGGTCATTGATGAAGCAGCTGAAGATGTTGGGCCAAGGACAATACCCTGAGGAACTCCTGCAGTGATGTCCTGGAGCTGAGATGACCTCCAACAACCACAACCATCTTCCTTTGTGTTAGTTATGACTCCAACCAGCGGAGAATTTTCCCCTGATTCCCATTGACTCCAGTTTTGCTAGGGCTCCTTGATGCCACACGGTCAAATGCTGCCTTGATGTCAAGGGCAGTCACTCTCACCTCACCTTGGGAGCTCAGCTCTTTTGTCCATGTTTGAACCAAGGCTGTAATGAGGTCAGGAGCTGAGTGGCCCTGGTGGAACCCAAGCTGGGCGTCAGTAAGCAGGTTATTGCTAAGCAAGCGCCGTTTGATAGCACTGTTGATGACCCCTTCCATTACTTTACTGATGATGGAGAGTAGACTGATGGGGCAGTAATTGGCCGGGTTGGATTTGACCTGTTTTTTGTGTGCAGGATGTACCTGGGCAAGTTTCCACATAGCTGGGTAGATGCCAGTGTTGTAGCTGTACTGGAACAGCTTGGCTAAGGGTGCGGCATCTCTAAATATAAATCTTTTTAATGATCTCATTTGTTAAGATGATTTTTCAGCGAGGTTATCAGCTAGTACCCAAAGGAGAGCTGTTGAGCAGATTTAAATGAGGTCCAAAATATACAGAGCTGTGTTCAGCCATAGGCCATGTTACAGAGAATTTATACTAACAGTGCAGGATTTGACCTGTTTTTTGTGTGCAGGACGTACCTGGGCAAGTTTCCACATAGCTGGGTAGATGCCAGTGTTGTAGCTGTACTGGAACAGCTTAGCTAGGGGTGCGGCATCTCTAAATATAAATTTTTTAAATGATCTCATTTGTTAAGATGATTTTTCAGCGAGGTTATCAGCCAGTACCCAAAGGAGAGCTGTTGAGCAGATTTAAATGAGGTCCAAAATATACAGAGCTGTGTTCAGCCATAGGCCATGTTACAGAGAATTTATACTAACAGTGCAGGATTGAATAAGCCCTTTCATTTCTGAAGGCAAATCCGGAGATATCATATCTAGCTGGCACTCGGTTAAGGAATAAATATCATTTCTAGACCAGAATCTAGGACTGAAAAAAAAATGCCAAAAATAACGCAAGCATTGAGGCTACCTCAAGTGTGGGGGCTGTAGTCTAATTGCGAAATTCTCCTGTGATTCTGTTAAGATTAATTTCCTGATTATGACTTCCAGCTAGGAGCAATGCTCACAGGGATTACAAGTTGGAAAATTCTGGATCCCCACTCACTAATTTTACATGCATTAATTTAGACGAACAGAAAACTAGGTACCTGATTGGAGAATCAGAACCATTAAGGTAGATTTACACACCGTTGCTCCAGTGGAATCTCTGTTTTTCTAGTGCAGAAGTCATGAAAAGGAACAGAGTTCCATTCTTCTGCATTTACATCGTCCCAGGATTTCCAGGCTTTCCTGGGGAGGCTGGCCTGTGACTACAGAAGATGCAAGCCCTTGGCTCCAATGCTTATGAGGGAGGAAGGGGCACAGGTAGCCTGCCATTTCATTTCCTGTAAGACTATTAGCTGGGACCCTCAGCCCCGAGTGGCCCAAAACTCATGGTAATGTGGTGTGTTTCCAAACCCCCCCATTGAGCTGGAGAATCTTCAGGGAGCCTGGAAGCTGGTTAAAAATTCAAAGGTAAGTCATTTTCTCATAGTTTAACCCTCTTCCCCACTCAAAACTTGAAATTTAGAAACTCTCAAAGCAACATCTTAAAAAATGTTGCCCCCACTGAGCAAATGGGTTGCAGAACCTTATTGCTGACCAACCACATTACTCATTCATACAACCATAACCGCACCTCCACATACTAACTGAGCTTGGTGTACTGTCCCACCCAAAGGTCAACACTTCTATACCAAAAAGCAATTCCTTAGTACTACACCAGATTACATGTATGAGACCTGGAGTGGAGCTTGAACTCACAAATATTCTACCGGAACATTCTGAAGCTCCTCAATTTGAACAGAGGAATATGCAGGTTTGTAAACTGGTCAGTTTGCTCAGCCCCAGGGGTCACCATCAAAATAACAAATTTCACTGCCTATATTCCTCAGTTGCTTTTCTTGAAAATTGTCTGTTCCGTTCCTTGTTAAAATTGCTGTTATTAATCATGATTGCTTTGTCATGTAGTCCATTCCAATCATTTAACACCTTCTGTCCACTTAAATTTTCCCGATCATTTTATTATTATAATACACACACAGACCAGATCAACAACTCCCAGACCATCAAATACAAATGAGTGGCTTTCACACATTCTATCAGTTCCTTCATCTTAACAAAGAAACCCTTGCCTTAAGCCCAGTCACACAGTATATCCCATGGACAAAATTTTCTCTTTAGCGTGTGGGGGCGGGCCCCGCACGCCAATGCGTAAAATGACACATGGTGACATCGGGCGTGTTTCATTCCGGTCTTTCATTCGGTGGGCGCGCACTGGAGGCGGCTGCACACCCGCCGAACTGTCAAAGGCCTGTTAAAGCCATTAATAAACCAATTAACTGAATTGACAGGGCTGCCCGTCCAACTTTAAGGTTGGCGGGCAGGTGAAGAGCCCAAGCGGCCTTCACATTTTGCATGAAACCTCATCCACGGGCGGGGTGAGGTTTCATGAAGGTTTTATTAAATGAATAAAAAAAATTTTGACACTTCATAAACATGTCCCAGCTCATGTGATATTTTTACATGAGGTGACATGTCTGAGTAATTTTTATCTTTCCTTTTTTTCAAACTTTCAATTTGAACTTTATCTCCCTGAGGTAGCTCTGTGCCTCAGGGAGATTTCTGCACTCTTTCACGCACATGCACTCTTTCACTCTCCCTCCGCCCACACAGGTAGCGCTGAGTGCTTCCAGGTGCACGTCACGCTGGGTGGGTCTTAATTGGCCTACCCATGTAAAATGGCGGCATGCAGCCGATCGCTGGCAGCGATTGGCTCTGCTCCTGCCCGCAGCCGCTCCCGACCAGCCCACCCAACAGGCAGAAGACTCTGCTCCATGTTCAACACAGAGCTGTTTTAATTCAGTGTGCTAATCCCACAAACAGCTCAGGACAATTAAGATAGGCAGTTAGTGTGAACCATCATTTCCACATGTTTCTGTAATCTGTCCTCATAAAACTCAGGTGACTGATACTTGGTAAGGACAACTTTTTCAGATCCACAATATTCTTCCTATAATATGGTGACAGGAACTGCACACAGTTCTACAAACGCAGATGAAACAAAATTCCGTAAGTGGCTCAGTATCACACTCTGTAATTTATGTTCTATTCCACGTTGTATGTAACTCTGTATTTGCTTTAACTAGCTTTGCCGCACATGCTGCAGACAGTTTCAACATGTGTTCCAATACTCTTAAATCACTTCCTATGCTGCATTCTGTCGTGATGGCCGTGACCTCTGGAGGTTGATTGTTCGGAGAAACATTGGAGGAGCAGGAGCAAAAAGCTCAGCTGGCCGAGAAGAGGGCCCAGAGCAAACACAGGGCAGTGAATCCTGCACCTTCTCAGTCCACTGTCTTCCTCTGCAACAAATGGGGCAGGGACTACATGCCAGAGTGGGGCTACTGAGCAATGCCAGATGATGTTTAACACAGAATTGACCACAATGGTAAGAACCATCATCTCACGAGATGCAAGGCTGCCAAGAGATCCTGTAGACAAAGACCATTTTGGTTATAGTTTCCAGTGCTTATTCTTCTTCCTAGTGTCAACATTTTGTACTTCTTGACCAGGACACAGTCATCATGCCATCAGTAAACAACAGTTTATAAATCCATTCTTGGAAGAGGAAGAAACTCTGGGAAGGGGTAACATTGACACCCATGGCTGCTGACCCTGCTGAGAAAGCTTTCCAGCACAGGAGGTTCTTTGTCTGGAAGCCTGAATTTCTGTTTGCTGTTCCTTGAACAGCAACTCCATCAAGAGGAATAGTATGCTGTACATCTTTGGCATAAATGAATCAGTATACATAAAATGGGAATGATTGTGTATGATGCTTGAAAGCATATCCCCCAGAGGCTTTGGTGAGTCTCAACTTGATTGCCACATGCTACAATAAATAGGTACAGAAATAAGAAAATGCGCTCACCTGCACCTTCCTTCAAATACTACCAAACCCCTTTCTCATTTACAGGTGAGTAACTGTGCTGACTTAGTGAGAAGCCTTCCTTTAACTCAGACAATGTTTTTATTGCAGATTGATCCTCACTCCCAAGGGAGGTCACCCTCCTTTGGGTGCCTCCTGTCAAAAGAGGTCTTATTGCTGAACAACCACATTGCTCGTTCATACAACCACTACCAGACCTCCACAGAAATACCAACTGAGCTTGATTTACTGTCCCATCCAAAAAGCAATTCCTTGGTACTACACCATATTACATGTTTGAGACCTGGAGTGGAGCTTGAACTCACAAATATTCTACCTGAACACTCTGAAGCTCCTCAATTTGAACAGAGGAATATGTAGGATTGTAAACTGGTCAGTTTGCTCAGCCCCAAGGGTCACCATCAAAATACAAAGTTCACTGCCTATATTCCTCAGCTTGAAGAGAAACATTTCTCCACTTTATCAATTTCTCACTTGTTTCCATCTCCAATTCAACTTTGTCTTTAATAGATTGCTGCAGCCCTTTGAGAGCTGTATCTTACCATATTTCTAAGCTCTCTGGGCAAGCTCCACTCATTTTTTCTTACCATCAGAAAATCAAGGCTAACATTTTCAGCTGCATATAGTGACACCACTGTTCTCAGCTAGAATGGAGATGTTTGGATAGTTTCTTTCACCAATCACACCTGGAGACCCCACTGTTTTGAGTGACTGGGATTGATTTTATGCACATAGTTTGTGTGCAACTAGCCTCCACTCACTGCACTTTGCTGGAGGAATAGTCAATTTATATTGGGTGGAATTTTCCATTACGGAGAATAAGTTCAGTGATGGGAGCAAAAGTCGGAGTGACTTCATCTGGAGAGTGGGGTGGCTGAACACGCGAGATATTAAGCTGTTTAACTCATTAATTATGCAGCCGTGAGGAGCACATCGAATCTCATGACGTGGCGGGCAGGAAGTGGCCCACCTCGTAGGCTCCAACGCTGGGTGCCACATTTGAACGGCACCAGGACAGCCATTCACTCTTCCACTCTACTCCTTGGCTCCCCCCAGAACACCCCCAAAACAACCTCAGCAGTCCTGGCTTAAATCCCTCCCCTGTGCCCAGCCTTGGCACAGCATGTGTGACAGGTAGCCAATATCTCTCAGTGATGGTGTGAAAGAAAGGTGAAAGGAGCGTCTACTGACCTGAAAGCCCAGGAAGATGTCAACCTCGCCAGGTGAATGCCACTTATGTACAGTCGCGAAACAGAATGTTCTAAATTCCCGCTGACAGGGTGCTAAATTTGGAGGGGGGGGACAAGATTCCGGTGTGTTAGGCTTTCAATGAGCATTCATGAAATACAAATGGGATTCCCAACATAGATGAGCAGATAGATGATTAACCCACCATGCAAGTCAGGAGAACAAGATTCCAAACTAATTTCCCAACATCAGGAAGCTGATTTTTGGCCTCCTGCCAAAACTTACTCCCCTGCCCGCCACAATTCCCACTGCTGGTGGG
Organism: Cetorhinus maximus; assembly: GCF_964194155.1. NCBI lineage: Eukaryota > Metazoa > Chordata > Chondrichthyes > Lamniformes > Cetorhinidae > Cetorhinus > Cetorhinus maximus. Next base: position 102,262,637 of record NC_135879.1, on the reverse strand, counting down.
AGCATAAAATTCCGCCCATTGTGTAACTGTATTCTAGCGCATTTTGCTATGCAAATCACTATGCATTTATCAGGAGAAGTTGCTGCAGCTTTGGGCATCTATTCATTTCAGATTTTATTAAATAGATTCAGAAAATAGACTGTGTTTGCCTAGTGAATAAGCTTTGTTTGTTGTAAAATATATTGGTCTGAACCTTCTAAGGATCGGCAACCACTGTCAAATTGCCACTCTGCTCCTACTTTCTTACCCAATGCTGGAGCTCCACATTTCTGGCCTAGACAGATGGACCGGGCCTCTTCAGAAATACGGAGTGTACCTGTTCTCGGAGCCTGTCCTCTTGGAGCAGGATCACTGGGGAGAAACTAAGCCACACCCCCTTTTTACAGTACTAGCGGACGTAACCTGGTAAGTCTTCATTCACCAGCACACTGAAAATCTTTGGGAATTTTAAGAGCTTCTTAAGAGCTTTTCAGTGTGTAAGTGAATGAGTGCGAGTGAGGTAAGTGGGTAAGTGGGTGGGGCGAGTAGGCTGGCAGGTGGCAGAGGACAGGTTGCCAGCTAGTTAGGTTGGCAGGGTGGCATGGTGTTAGTAGTAAGTGGAAGGGTGGTAGGTTTCAAGTGGTATGTGGCAGAGTGGGTAGGATTGCAAGGTGGTTGCTGGCAGGGTGGGTAGAGTGGCAGATGGTAGGTGGCAGGGTGTGTAGAGTGGCAGAGTGACTAGGGTGGCAGAATGGTAGGTGGCAGAATGATATTGGTGGGTAGAGTGGTGAGGTTAGGTCAGGTCAGGTCAGGGGCAGTCAGAGCATTGTAGGAGAGCCGGGAAGTCGGATGAAGTTGGAAGATCCGTGGAGGGAGTCGGGATGTCAGGGAGTCGGAGTGTCAGGAGAGTCGAACAGAAGTTCAGGGAGGAGTCAGAGAGTCACGGAGGAGTGGAAGGGTCAGGGGTGGAGGGGCGTTGGAGGGTCGAGAGGAAGTCAGAGGGTTGGATGAGGAGTCGGTGTTGATGTTTCATTAGCAGCATTGCAAACTCTTTTCCAACACCTGTAACTTAAGTTAGAAACTAAGGGCCTCTGACCACAGCTGACATGTATTTTGAGGATGTTTCTGGGTGATGTTGGACCATAAGAAATGTTATTCACACCCAAAAACCTTGAGTCATTTTGTTCTGAAATTCAACTATTTAAATATTAATATTCAAATTGTCAGCATTCCTTTGTCTGGCATTTCCCCAGAGGCTTTAAGCTATTATTTTAAGCCAGTTGCAAAGCTCTGTTAAAATAGTAGACAAAAGAATTTCATATGAAAGTGTTAAGAATTCATACCTCAATATTTGAAATGTCTACTTTCCAGCCTTTTGTTTTCATGGTTCTCTTGCTTTCCTCTCTGAATGACTGATCTACATGAACTCTTGTTGGTTGCTATTTTTACTTTAAATTTTGTTTCGGTAATCCTCTCCCTTTAATTTGATCTGAATGGTAAACATGCTCTTTTTTGAATTTGCCTTGGTGCTTTTGTGCAAAATGACAATAAAGTTTGCCAAACATTGAATACACTTTTCTTTGAAAGTCAATTCAGATGATGCCAGCCAACTCACACTCAGTGCTGGCTGGATAGAGACAGCCTCAGAACAAGTACTAAGGACAAATATTGAAGTTAGATTAGGGGGGGATTTTAACTCTCCCACAATGGTGGGAAAGTAGCAGGGAAGCAGTAAAAAACGAGCTGCTGATTATACGCCTCATAGCTCATTTTAACCCTGCTCATTTTGGCAGCAGTTGAGGCAAGAGGGGAAAGCAAGACGGAGCTGTGGAAATAAATATTTTGAAATTGGGTTTTTCAGATGTTGGTGTATGAATGTTTATCATGTTCATATTAAATTATTTTGTCCATTATTTTAATTAGAGCTGCCAACACCATCTACAAAAATAGCAAACAAAGAGATTCTATGCATGTACGTTAAGGATTTGTATATTAGTATTGAAACACTTGGGTATTGGCAAGAGTCTGATTAATAACTTTCAGTAGGGATTCCATGATGTACCTTTCTGAGCTCTGTATCCCTGCACTCTAGTTAAGGTAAAAGAACTTCCTGATTGGGACTAGAAGTGACAGGAAGCTTGGGCCTCAACTTCCTTAGGAGCCTGTAATGTAGGAATGGTGTATTAGTTTGTCATTTTAATATAATTTTCATTCAATATTCCTTCTTTTTTATATCCCATCCACCATTTACCTCTTACCTGCTGAATTTGTTTGTCTGTTTTTGTTTCCACATGATTGTCACGTGTTTCCAAGTTTTAAACTTGATTCTTTTATATATGAATTTTCCAAGGTAAGTCACACTGCAAATCAGCCTTTGGCCTGCAAATATGTTTCTTGAATAAAATACAATTATTATTATTCTTAGTATCATTATTACCCCCACTACCAGCCATTAAGTCCCTGCAACTGCAAACATTTCCCCATTCCCTAACCTCCCCTTCTGAATTTACCATGCTACTGTCAGCCTTATCTTGTTGCTAGTGTTTGGCCTCTGGCCATCTTTCACACCCCACCCCCCCCACTCCAACCACCACCACCCCCACCTTCAGCTTTCTGCCATAAACAGGAAAAGAGCTGACCAGTGGCATTTAAAAGCAGCCGAGCAGTTACAATCTGCTAGGCCTCCCTTGAAGTCTCCTTTACATGCAGGTTTGGCATTCACTTCCACCAGCTTCCTGTCTGATGTTAAAATACAGCCTATGGTAGCAATGTGGGAGAGACTGGAATAAAGCACAGCAACTGAAAGAGCACACTGTTAAATGGTTTCAGGAGAAAGCCAGGTTTTCAGAACTGCCTGATCCATCATAACAGGAAGGTGGCAGTCATTCCACTTGATTGAGATATGTGCTTCAAAATCCTAATATTAAGAGACTCTAAAAGGATTTCACTATGTGATAGTATTCATGTTAAATTCCATCAGCAATTAACTTGTTCACTAATATTACAGAGAATAACTTCACTCCATTAGTATTACAGGGTACTTTTACAAATATACACTTTCAGTGCAGAACTTTACCAGCAGAGAACACATATGAAGAATTTAGACACAGTTGCCAGTGAGTATGAGGGATATCCGAACATTGTTTCCAGGACTGTCACTAACCTGTAACCGGTTGGGCCTATGCCCATTGAAGTTCAGAAGAACGAGATCCTGAGGGAACCTGATAGGGTGGAAACCAGGAGGACGTTTCCACTTATAGGAGAGACTAGAACTAGGGGGCACAGTTTAAGAATAAGAGGTCTACCATTTAAGATGGAGATGAGGAGAAATTGTTTCTCTCAGGGGATTGTTATTCTGTGGAATTCTCTTCCCCAGAAAGCAGTGGAAGCTGGGCTATTGAATTTATACAAGGCTGAGTTAGATTTTTGATAGACAAGGGAGTCAAGGGTTATGGGGGGCCGATGGCAAAGTAGAGTTGAGACCACAACCAGGTCAGCCATGATTGTAAGCGATTCCGTCCCGTCCCCCCTTACAATAGTTCTTGACTCCAGGAATTATATGAACAAAATGCACATGACACAGGGTTTGGCTTAACCTCAGATTTGTTTGTTTATTGAGCTCACAAAATTCCCCCAGTGCAAACCCCTCTGTGATTTGACCAGAATTAACAACAATACCTCAGTACAAACCCTGATACAAGGTTGACTAAAATTTACAAAACAACTCACAACACAATCTTCTCGACAATTTGACTGAAACCTACAATCACCCACACAGCTGGTCATTCCCAGTGTTAACTGTAGGCCTGGATTTGGAGATGACCGGTCTCCATCCTCCTTCTTCTCACTGCAGTGCCTGCTGTCTGATGTCGTCCTCTCTTATGATGGTTCATATCCAACTCTCACAGGCACAGATCCCGTTCCCAATCTGTTGAGTCGTCCAGTGCTTAGCACCTCTTTGCCTTGGTTCATTCCATGCCCTTGTCTAGACAGCACTGTACAGACATAGTCAATTCTTCTGCTGTTTACACAGCTGAAAACAATGTAATTCTTTGGCAAACTCTCCTTTGCCTCCACCAATCACTGGCCCTATATCCAGCTTCACCTGTCCAACCACCCCCCCCCCGCCCACCGCCCCCCCCCCCCCCCACCCCCTCCCCTTAAACAGCTTATATTTCACCACATTTCTATTTCTCTTTAGTTCTGATGAAGAGGACTCAAAACTCTGTCTTCCTCTCCACAGATGCTGTCAGACCTGCTGAGTTTTTCCAGCAATTTTTCTTTTTGTTTTGGATTTCCAGCATCCGCAGTATTTTGCTTTTATAGAAAACAATGTAATCCCTCCCTATAGTGAGGGATACCTGGCTCCAAGGTTGACTAAGGTGTGAACGTTCCTTCCATTCCTGACAGGAACTAATTGTGCTATGTAATAGCAGTTGCCCTGTACCAACGTCCATGATAATGGCTCTCTCTGCCTCTTCATGAGCTAAAGTTTCAGTTAGCTCAGCCCTCTGTGAGTTACAGTTAACCCCTTAGCGCCTGTACAGTTCACATCTGTGTGTGGTCTTAAGGCTTAGCTACTTTATATTCTTACAGCTCGGGCGTCATGTCCTTCATAATCTAATTGAATGGTGCAGCAGGCTCGAAGGGCTGAAGGGCCTGCACCTGCTCCTAAACCCTGTGTTTCTATACCTCATCTCCTCTGGAGAACTTCCCACCTCATTTTCCCCCAACCCTGAACTCTACTTTGTTCCCAAAATCTACAAACAGGACTGTCCTGGTATACCCTTCATTTCAGCCTGTTCCTGCCCCACTGAATTTATTTCTTCCTATCTTGACTCTATTTTTTCTCCCTTGTCCAGTGTTTTCCCACCTCCATCTGTGATTTTTCTGTTGCCCTACATCATTTCAACGTTTTCAGTTTCCTGGCCCTTACCACCTCCTTTTCGCTATAGACATCCAATCTCTCAACTCCTCCATCCCCCACCAGGAGGGTCTGAAGGCTCTCTGCTTCTTCCTTCAACAGAGGCCCAACCAGTCCCCTTCACCACTGCCCTCCTCTGCCTAGCTGAACTTTTTCTTTCATTGAATAATTTCTCTTTCAGCTTGTCTCACTTCTTCCAAATGAAAGGTGTTGCTATGGGTACCCACATGGGCCCTAGTTATGCCTGTATTTTTGTGAGGTATGTGGAACATTCCTTGTTCCAGTCCTACTTGACCCCTCTCCCCCAACTCTTCCTAGGGTACACTAATAACTGTATCAGTGCCGCTTCATGCTCTCGTCCAAAACTGGGAAAATTCATCAATTTTGCATCCAATTTCCACAATTCTCTCACCTTCACCTGCTCCATTACCAACATTTCCCTTCTTCAACTTCTTTGTCTCACTTTCTGGTGATAGGCTATCAAATAATATTCACTGCAAACCCATGGATTCCCACAGCTACCTCAACTAGATTTCCTTATACCCTGCTTTCAGTAAGGACTCCATTCCATTCTCCCAGATCCTCTGTCTCCCTTGCAGCTGTTCTGATGATGCTTCCTTCCACAATGGTGCTTCTGACATGTCTTCCTTTTCCCTCAACCGTGGGTTCCTTCCACTGTGGTTAACATGGTCCTCAACTGTGTCCGACCCATTTAACACTTCTCCTCTCATCCCCATCCCCTTCCTCCCAGATGCACGTTAGGGTCCCCTCAACCTCACTTTCTATTCCATCAGCCTCCACATTCAAAGGATCATCCTCCAATGTTTCCACCTCCTCCAGCATGATGCCAGCACCAAACACATCTTCCCCTCCTCTCCCTGTGGGCATTTCGAAGGCACTGTTCCCTGCACAACACCCTGATCCATTCCTTAATCACCCCCAACAGCTCATCCCCTTCCCATGGCACCTGTCCATGCAGTCGCAGGAGGTGTAATGCTGGACCTTTTACCTCCTCTCTCTTCACTATCCAAAGCTCCAAACCCTCCTTCCAAGCAGTAACTGACTTGTACTTCTTTCAGTTTAGTATACAGTATTAGCTATTCGCAAATGCAGATTGGGTCCACAAGCATGACACCAGACCTTCTGGTTGCTTGTCATTTTAATTCACCACCTTGCTTTGATGCTCACATTTCTGTCCTAGGCCTGCTGTGTTCCAGTGAAGCACAATGCAAGCTTGAGAATCAGCACTTAATCTACTGATTAGGCATTTTACAGCCTTCTGGACTCAAAGTTCAAGAACTTCAGGCCATGAACTCGGTCCTCCATTTTTTTTTGCCAAATGCCAGTCTGTGTCTTGTTTTCATGTTTAATCTTTCAGACAGAGCTGTTCATTATCCAACCTACTCCGGACCAATGCTTTGCTTCTTTACTACAACCATTACCACTCCTTTTTCCTTTGACCCATGACATCTTTATTAATTAACTCTCTTTCCCTCTGCTCTATCCCAGGTCTTCCCTATTGTTCTTCCTCCACTTCCTTCCTTTCAAAGGCATAAAACTCATCACATCCCTTCAGGTCCAAAGAAGAGTCATATTCTACTCAAAATGTTAAATGTTTCTTTCTCCAGAAATGCTGCCAGACCTGCTGAACTTTTCCAATGCTTTCTGTTTTTATTGCTGAGAGATATATTGTCCATTAAAACTTACCTTTTAAATAAAGCATAGTTACATTTCTATTCTCTTGCTGAAAAAAAAATCCTGATCTTACTGCTGGATTTACTATTTATTTATATACTCTTTGTGCATTGGGATGAATAATTTTAATTGCTTCAGGGTGTCCAAGATGAGGTTTATGGGCCTGCTCTCTCTTCATCTTTTAATTTCCCAGGATGGGAAAGGCTGCTACTTTGATCAATCAGGGTCATCGATCTGAAACATTGGGCAGAATTTTGCCCTCGGATGGCATGCGGGCCCCACCGGCTTGGCGGTGGGCAGACAGCTGACCCCTGCCACCGAAACGGGGCCCGCCGCTATTTTGAGTGGGCGGGCCAATTAAGGCCCGCCCAGCGGGCTGCCCAACAGGAAGCGTTATGTGCCTCCTGTGCGGGGGAGGGAGGGATTCGTCATCTTTCAAAGTGCGCTCTTTCGCACATGCGTGCCAAAGAGCACACTGCTCCCTGAGGCAAAGTCCTGTCTCAGGGAGATTCGTGGGAGGTAAGTAAAGTCTAAAAATAGAAAATTATTAAAATTATTAACATCTCCCCCTCATGTGACAATGTCACATGAGATGGGACATGTTAATAATAAACACTTAAGATTTATTAAAATTTTTTTAAAAACGGACATGAAACCTCATCCCGCCAGTGGATGAAGTTTCATGAATAATCTGGAGCCCGCTGTGGCTCCTGGCCTGCCCGCCAGCCTTAAGCAGGGCAGCGCAGGGTCTTTAATTATCTTAACTAGCCTGTCAATGGCCTTAATTGGCCATTGACTGGTCAGCAGGGGGACAGCTGATAGCGCTGTCCACCCGCCTTCCTAAAAATTTAAAGGGACCGGGATGACGTCAGGTGTAGGTACACCCACAGTGCTGTTAGGAAGGGAGTTCCAGGATTTTGGCCCAGCGACAGTGAAAGAACAGCGATATATTTCCAAGTCAGGATGGTGTGTGACTTGGAGGGGGAATTCCAGGTAGTGGTGTTTCTATAAAAACAAAAAGCTAAAAGCTACTGCGGATGCTGGAAATCCAAAACAAAAACAGAATTACCTGGAAAACTTTAGATCTTAAACTCCCCCCCCCCCCCATCCCCACCCCGTTTCTCCTCCCCCCCCCTTTTTTTTTCAATAATTTATATAGATTCTTCTTTCCCCACCTATTTCCATTATTTTTAAATCTAAAACTAAAACCTTGTTAGTCTTTTCCACCCCACCCCCACTAGAGCTGTACTTTGAGTGTCCTGTCTTCTATTCTTGATTAGCACTTTTCTTAGACAAATATCACCACCTTCAACACCTCTTTGATCCTTTTGTCTGTGACATCTTTTGATTATTTGCTCCTATCATGGCTTGCTTATCTCCACAATCACCACACCCTCAACTTCTCTCTTCCCCCCCCCCCCCGCCCCCCCCACCTCCCCCCCCCACCTTAAACCAGCTTATATTTCTCCTTTCTCCTAACTATGCTTCAGTTCTGCCGAAGGGCCGTGAAGGCTCGAAACGTTAACTGATTTCTTCTCCACCGATGCTGCCAGACCTGCTGAGTTTTTCCAGGTAGTGGTGTTTCTATGCTCCTGCTGCCCTTGTCCTTCTGGGTCGTAGAGTTTGTGGGTTTAGAAGGTGCTGTCAAAGGAGGCCTGGTGAGTTGCTGCAGTGCATCTTGTAGATGGTACACACTTCTGCCACTGTGCAATGGTTTGGAGGGAGTGATTGTTTAAGATGGGGGATGGGGTGCCAATCAAGCAGGCTGCTTTGTCTTGCATAGTGTCAAGTTTCTTGAGTATTGTAGGAGCTGCACTGATCCAGGCAAGTGGGGAGTATTCCATCACACTCCTGACTTGTGCCTTGTAGATGGTGGACAGGCTTTGGGGAGTCAGGAGGTGAGTTACTTGCCGCAGGATTCCCAGAGTTGAGCAATGCAACATCTAACAGATGACATTTATCTGAAGACACTAAAGGGACAGGACTGTACAATAGAGCCCTCTTTATCAGAAATAGTGGCTCAGAATCCCAACAATATGCTTAATAGTTATCTTTGTACTTATATCTGCTTTCATGTACCTGAGATCTACAACTGTCTGTGGTTTGGTGCAAAGATGTCATGAGCCATTGCTGCAGGGAGTCCTCTTATCCTTGTTAGGGGGAATACAGTAAGAATTTATTGAAAGGGAATTACTTTGAATCTCCAGGCAGACAGTGCCATCAAGTACATCAACAGTTAAGGGTTACCAGATGAGCTTCACGCATCCTTAGGGCCTGCAATCACCAGAGAGACCTTGGGAACTAGGCTGGAGATGGAGGATGAAAACAAAATAGATTAAGTGTGCTCTTCAACGGATAAGGGAAGGACAGATGGTCCCAGCTTAGATAGGGTGCGAAGGCTCTGCCTGGGTGAAGGATGTACCTAGAACCAGAGATATTTGTTTAATGTCACCTATATAGTGACAAGATTGGCATCTGAACAATGTTCTTGTACGTGATCAGTGATGTATAAATAAACTGTAAACTTGTAATTTGGTAGAGTGCTACCTCAAGCTGCTTTGAGGTGGTTCTCTCCTTGCAATTACTCGAATAAACGATCGTGACCTGTACCTGGGCCTCCTGTGGTTCGTTTGTCAAAGATACCACAAGACTATTAATAGGCAACCATCCAATCTGCTTGGCTTTACAAATAATGGTCACACTGAAGATTGTTTTAAAATGAAGGAGACCTGATTGCTCACCTTCTGTGCCCTCTTTTTCTATTCTTCCTAGTTCTCTTCAATGAATGATATGATGTGCAAGTAATATGCAGACTTCAATGCCCATGGTCTTGAAAGTATTAAAAATTGTTATACTCATGAAGCTGGTTAACTTTTACTAAGTGAAAATGGCCAGCAGGCAGATCTGCAAAGTTGATTATAAATCAAGTGAGGGCTTTACACAATGGTGCAAATTGGACTTTGATAACAGTTATGTATCCACATTAACAGCTCACTAATGCTGCTGGGTAGATTCAGCACAAAAATGTCAGCCAACCAATTAATGTTGGGGGTGAAATGTATGCTTTACTGGGGGCCTGATATATATGAGTGGGATATATGATTGTGCAGATGTTTTGTTAACCCTATGCAAAAATGTGATACATTCAGTCCCATCCCCGTAGGGCCTTCAGATAAATGTCATTCATGTAAGAAAGACTCCCCAACCCTCCCATAAAGACAGAAAGTGAGATTCTCAAAATGGGAACCCCATATACAAATTCCAAGACCCACCACATACAACAAACTCCTAAAAGCGGAAAGTGAGATCCTTTGGCACACAAAATGAAAGACCCCTTGTCATGTTTGAAAGGAAGGATATGGGAAAAATGCAAATTATTTTTAACATAAAAGGAAAATGCTGCAGGCTGGAAATCTGAACTAAAAACAGAAAATGCTGGAAATACTTAGCAGGCCAGGCTGCATCTGTGGAGAGAGAAACTGAGCTCATTCCAACTGTTTGTGTGGAATGTATAATTTTATCCTGTCTGCTGTAGAGTGATTCAAATTCCCTTCGATGTGTTATTGATCCTGTCATTGTCAGCTGGGAAAGCTAGAGTTCACAGTGCTGTTGTGATGGCTGAGGAGTGTGCAGATCATGTGAGAATTGTGATATGGCAGAATGCAAAAAGTGGGGCTATATTATTTTTATGAAGATCCCGTTATCTGGCGTTCGGCAATTGCGATTATAGCTTTTCTTGTCTGGTCAAATGAAAGACTTTGTATTCTCATTAGTGGGTTAGTTGCTCCATTGGAATTTTATGGGCAGGATTTTTAGCCTCGTCGGGCAGGCGGGCCTGGCAACAGTCACAAAGCCGACTGCTGCTCGCAATTGGGCCTCGGCATCGATTTCGCACTGCTGGCTAATTAACGGCCAACCAGCGTGAATCTCATGCTGCAACGCTCAGCGCTGCCAGAATGGGGGCAGGAGGAGGGCGAGCATGGACATTTGCGCACGCGTGCGGGCGTGCGCACTGAAAGCTCCCTGAGGCACAGATCTGCCTCAGGGAGCTGAAGATATTTAGAAATGCAAATAAAGATTTTACAAATGGTAGAAACATGTTATAATATGGACATGTTATAAATGATATTTCAACATTTTTATTTTATTTTTAATTCCTGTTGGAAACCTTATCCCACCCATGGATGCGTTTTCATAAAAAATCCAAAGGCCACCTGGCCAATTCGCCTGCCTGCCAACCATAAGGTTGGACAGGCAGTGAAAAATTGCATTCAATTGTGACTTTAATGGCCTTAATGGGCCTGTTAGTTGTTGGCAGGCGCGCTGCTGACTCCGGTGCGCACCCGCCAACCAAAATATCAGGCGGTGACATCGAGACGCTTGCCTGACATCATCGCGCGCCATTTTATGCTCGAGTGGGTCGGACGCACTCAGTGAAAAATCCTGCCCTATGTTTTTTTTCCCTCCTAGAAGTAACTAAAATTCCTTTAATTCGGAATGAAGGGACCAGAACCAAGGCTACAACTTTAGGGAGGAACGTTCATTAAAATAGGAAATGCAAAACAAGAAATGTAAATACTCATTGGCCACTGGATCTCAGGTGGCATTACTATAGCCAGAAGTTAGGAAGAATTTGCCAGTCAATAAGCCAATGGGGGTGTGTGTGCTGGGGTTGGAACGATTACTCGTAAGGTATATCAGCCTTTCTGTACAATCGCACTACATGGAACAAACTGAACATCGTCTTGGGGGCCTGAAAGTAATTTTGGGACTGTGCATTTGTGATCAATGGATTGTACCTGCACACGCAGAATCCCAGAATTATTACAGCACAGAGGGAAGCCAATCCCAGAATTATTACAGCACAGAGGGAAGCCAGTCCCAGAATTATTATAGCACAGAGGGAAGCCAATCCCAGAATTATTACAGCACAGAGGGAAGCCATTTGGCCTATTGTGTCTGCACAGCTCTCCTAGTTCAATTTTCCTACCATCCACCCCATAATCCTGCACATTCTTCCTTTTCAAATAATAATCCAATTCTTGTTCTCGACCCTTCCATTAGTGGGAACAGTTTTTCCGTATCTAATTCGTGCAGACCCCTCATGATTTTGAATACCTCTATCAAATCTCCTCTCAGCCTTCTCTGCTTCAAGAAGAACAGTCTCGACTTCTCCAAAATTTCTGTGTATCTTAAGTTCGTCATCTCTGGAACCATATTCATAATTCTTTTCTGCACCCTCTCTAATGCCTTCACATCTTTCCTAAATTTGAGGCTAAGCCAGTGCTTTATATAAGTTTAACACGGCCAGAATTTTACGTTGATTGGGCGGCCGCGCGCCCGACCCAAACATACGTGAAATCGCGCAAAATGACGTTGGGCATGTGGGCCGACATCATCGCGCACGCGAGCAAAATTGAGGTCGGCGGGCACACGCGGGAGTCAAGGCCACACCCGGTGACAATTAAAGGGCTAGTTAAGGCCATTAAAAGCCCTATTGTCCATTATTTTAGGTCATCCCTGTGATTTTGCGCTCATTGCACAGGCAAAATGGGCAGGTGGGGCAGCCCGTTTTTAACAAAATCTCATCCAAGGGCGGGATGAAATGTCTAGGGTGAAATATAATAAAAAAGAAATCTGGGGACTAATGTTTTTTGAGTTCTGCTGTCAGGGGCTTGAATGTGCTGCTTAGACACAGTTTGGTGCATTTTTTCTTGTCATTTTAACCCGTACAGGTCTGCAGGCTCCCTGAGGCAGCTCCTCAGCAGCTGTCTGCCTTCAGGGAGTTCGATAGAAGCGCCCACCCGCATCCTCAGTTTTGTTGATGCCCACCCTCTTCCCGCCCCCTTCAGCGGCCTTGATGCTTTCTCAGCGCGCATTTCATGCTGGCTGATTGTTAATTGGCCAGTCAGTGTGAAATTGCATTTGGGGGCCAACTGCAGGCGGAAGTGCATTTCACATCGGCTTCCAGGCCCACCAACTTGGCTTTGCACACCAAGCATGAAATTCAGGCCCATAACTTCCTTGCTTTCGTAACCCTATGCTCCTACCAATAAAGTCCAGGATGCCATATGCTTTATTAACCGCTCTTTGTAGTCAACCTCAAAAGTATTTTGTTATAGATAACAGGACAGTCAGTGAGTTGCATTTTTCCAAATTGTAGTGCTACACACGAATTGGAAGCCACAAATCACAACTGTCATTAAAACAACAATTAATCCACAATTCAAGCGTAATGATTTTGTAACACTACTATGACTTACCATTCAGGGTAACATTTAAAACAGCAATCTACAAAAAGGTATACTCAATTGCATTTACCCCATTTTCTGCAGTTAAAACTTTAATTCTTAAAACTACAAGCTATATTCTAAAACTAAAAAGGTATATTCTAAAACACATGAACCATGAACTAGACATTCAGAACAGCACACACTCAAGGGGAGTACAAGGGAAGCAATTAGGTAATGTTTAGGTAAGGAAGTAGAACTCCACAAAAACTTCTGGAACTCCAAAGGCAAAATTTTACCATCGGCGAGCGGGGGGCAGGGCCCGCTCTCCGATGTGTAAAATGACGCAGGATGACATTGGGCGGAACCCCCGACGTCACCATGCCCCATTTAAATTTTCAGGAAGGCGGGGGCAAAGCCAAATCAGCTGCGGGCCCGCCAACCTGTCAATGGCCACTTGAGGTCATTGACAGGATCAATTAAGCAGTTAAAGGACCTGCCCGTCCAACCTTAAGATTGGCGGGTCTGCCAGGAGCCCCAGCAACAACTAGAAAAAACATGAATCCTCATCCAGCGGTGGGATGAGGTTTCATGTAGGGTTTTAAAAATTGTAATAACGTTGTTATGGAAATTATGAACATGTCCCAGCTCAAGTGACATTGTCACATTAGGGGACATGTAAGGGATTTTTCTTTTCTCTATTTTTAATATTTTTAAAAGTCGAGGCGATCTCCCTGAGGCTGCACTTAGCCTCAGGGAGATGAGTGCACTCTTTCGTGCACATGGGTGAAAGAGCGCACTCTTGATTTTAGGGAGTCCCCCCCACCCGCACAGGGAGCACATAGTGCTTCCTGGTGGACGTCACGCTGGGCGGGTCGTAATTGGCTCCATGCCCACCCGCGATTAGGTCAGGCCCGCCCGCCCGACGAATGGAAAGTTCAGCCTCAAGGGCTGCATCTTCCAGTCGGCAAGCGGGGGTGGGGCCCGCTTGGCGATGCGTAAAATGACGCAGGGTGATGTTGGGCGTGCATCCCAATGTCACACCGTGTCATTTAGGTTTTTAGTTCAGCGGGCATACAGCCAAATTGGCTGTGCGGCTACCGAACTGTCAAAGGCCTATTAAGACCATTAAAAAAGTATTTAAAGTAATTAATGGATCTGCCCGTCCAACTTAAGGTTGGTGGGCAGGCCAGGAGCCCCGGCGGGCTTCTGAAAAAACATAAAATCTCATCCACGGGCGGGATGAGGTTTCATGAGTTTATTAAAATTTGTATGAAATCTCTAAATAAAAGAAATTCACATGTCCCACTTGTGACAGTAGCACATGAGGGGACATGTCAGCAATTTCTTTTCTCATCTTTATTTAATGTTTCAAACCTGAGCTGATCTCCCTGAGGCAGCACTTAGCTGCAGGGAGACCTGTCTGCTCTTTCACATGCGCTCCCGGCTCAGGGAATCCCCTCCCACCCGCCCGCACAGGGAGCGCATAGCTAAATTTAACCATTTCCTCGGTGGATGGCCCTGGGGTGTTTAATTGACGCTCCTCCTCCCTTTGGGTGCCCATGGGCCCCTCCCTGACTCCTTGAGAAGAAAGGGCACCTGGAGGAAGGCTGAGGTGCCGGTTCCTCTCTTATCTAGCCACTGCTGAAATGCAGCCATGGCTAGAGCGACAGAATGCAGATCTGAGCGCATATGTAGCAGAAACTGTGCATTCTGCTGGACCTGGTCTTCAAGGCAGCTGCCACCCTTCCCATGGAGGCCTCAAGGCGCTTGCATGTCGGAGCCATGACATCAGAGAGGATGCGGGCGTACTCCTCCATCTCGCGTGCCACTGTGTTGAAGGTCTCTAACAGCTCTGCTTGATGTTCCCCCGCGTCTCTTTGAAAAGCAGCATATGGCCTAAGGCCGATTGTAGATGCTCATCATCTGACTAGGACTCTGCAGTGGCTGTTCTTCAGCAGTCCTCCGAGTGCCAGAGGCCTCGGCTCTCGCTGCCTCTGCCTGCTGCTGTGAACACGTGTCAGTGCAGTGACCACCAGTGAGTGACTGCAGGCCTGCACTTGAACTATGCCCCATCGATGTCTGTGCCTCTGCTGTGGTGGAGGATACAGGTGAATGCTGTGATGGCTCTACAGGGTCATCTTGCTCCCCCAAGGTGACCAGGGGGCTGGGGCTTTCTTCAGTGGAGGAGCTGTCCTCTCGTTCTTCTTGCTGGCACCAGGAATGGATAAAAGAGAGAATGAGTGACTGCCTAAGCTGGCTTAGACATTACACACATCACTCACACTCTTGTCCAAAGTTGTCTCCACTTACTCACTGGAGTGTTGCAAGTGGTGCAGACACGGTCTTTGTCCTCCCCCCGCCAGCTCTGCAGCTTGCTCCTCAAATTGTGTGAGGTGTCCCATCTCCACCATTCCACCTCCCGTCCTCTCTCTCTGCCTCTTGTTGCGGGCCATCTTGTCCTGCATAAAGACAGATGGATTGAGTGTCAGCACGTTGGATGAAAGAGCAGGTCAGAGGCAGGAAATCCTGTCGCGGGTACCTCATCTCCTGACTCCCCAAAGCCTGTGCAGCATCAACAAGGCACAAGTGTGATGAATTACCCTCAATTTGCCAGGATGAGTGCAGTTCCAACAACAATGAAGAAGCTGGACACTATTGAAGGCCAAGTATCCCACTTGATTGGCATCCCATTCACCACCTTCAACATTAACCCCTGCCAGCACTGACGCAGTGTCAGAATGTGTACCACATATTGCAGCAACTCAGCTAGGCTGCTCTGATAGTGCCTTCTAAACCTGCCACCTCTACCGCCTAGAATGACATGGGAACAGGGTAACACCAGCACCCGCAAGCTCCCCTCCCAGGCACACATCCTGGCTTGGAGGTGAACCGCTGTCCCTTCATTGCTGGTGGGTCACAATCCTGGGATTGCCTTCCTAACAGCACTGTGGGTGTACCTAGGCCACATGGGCTGCAGCGGTTCAAGAAGGCAGCTCACCACTACCTTCTCAAGGGCAATTAGAGATGGGTAACAAAAATGCTGACCTAGCCAGTGACACCCACATCCCATGAAAGATGAAAAAGAAATCATTTTTGATGTAAGTAGCGGAGCGGATAAGATCATTCATCCCTTTCCTCCACTGCAGGGCTGTCCTCTTTTGGACCCCACAGGTGCTGACCACCCTGGCAACGTCCTCCCAGACTACTGTAGTCAGGCAGGAAGGCCTCCTGATCCCATCCCTCAGAAAGAGGACCTCTTCCTTTCCTCGACAGCCTGGAGGAAAATCTCCAGGGAGGCATCACTGAAGCATGGGGCAGGAGCTTGCTGCCTTCTCATAGACATTTTCAGCCTCTGAAGGTCCTGGTGCAATGACTGAATGGCTGTCTGGGTGCCTTTTAAATATGGCACCCAGACATGATGGTGGGGCCCGTGACTTCATGCTCGTCCCACCACAAGACTCGACGTGAACCTTGTGGCTGTATAATTAATCAGGTGAGCAGGGCATGATTCGGCTTGTTCACCTGTCCTGTTCTCCAGAGGAAGTCACTCCAACTTCCCGCTGCCACCACTGGACTTAGTCCCAGAGTGGAAATTCCGGTCATTGAGAGGCTTCATCAGGAATTTGCAGAGGTGAAGTCGAGACATCGGAGAGAATGCACAAACCTCCAAATGACCCATCTACCCAACCCTTCCGGCAAACCAGCCCCTGCTTGTGGCAGAGTCTGCAGATTGCACATTGGACTTATCAGCCATTTCAGAGCCATTCAAAGCGGAGTGGAAGCAAGTCATCCTCAGTCCCAAGGGACTTCATCAAAAGACGAATGTTTGAAGTAAAGTGCAGCACCCTGCTAGGCTTTTTACGCGTTTACTGCCTAAGCAGGACAGGAGTAGTGAAGTCTTGCTTCAATTGTATAGAAGCTTGGTTAGGCTGCACCTGGAGTAGTGTGTGCAGTTTTGGCCCCTTTACCTCAGAAAGGATATTATTGCCATAGAGGGAGTGCAGCAAAGTTTCACCAGACCGTCCTATGAAGACAGATCAGGGAAACTAGGCCTGTATTCTCTAGAGTTTCGAAGAATGAGAGGTGATCTCATTGAAACCTACAAAATACTTAAAGGAATAGACAGGTAGATGTGGGTAAGATGTATCCCCTGGTGGGGAGTCTAGAACCAGGGGACACAATTTCAAAATAAGGGGAAGGCCACTTAGGACCAAGATGAGGAGAAATTTCTTTACTCAGAGGGTTGTGAATCTTTGGAATTCTCTACCCCAGAGGGCTGTGGATGCTCAGTTATTGAGTATATTTAAGATAAAGATTTATAGGTTTCTGATGAACAATAATGTAGAGGGTTATGGGGATAGTGTAGATAAAAGGCATTTAAGGGTTCGATCAGCCATGATCATATTGAATGGCAGAACAGGCTCGATGGACTGAATGGCCTTCTCCTGTTCCTATGTTCCTATATGCCTAAGCAACCTTTTGGAAACTTGCCTGTATGTACAGGTTTGCAGGAACTTACCATAGCTGCACACTCATTCACTGTATCTTTCCCATACATGTCTATTCACATTCATTGTCCTGATTATCTTGTGGCATTGCTGCACAAGCCAGTTTGCTCATACCAGCTTTCATGGAGAGGCAGTAAAGAATGAAATGATTGTTAGGGCTGCCTTTCAGGTTCATTTATAGTGAGTCACATAGATTAATATTTCTGATTTAACTCAGTGAATTTCTTAACGTCTGCATTTTCTTCCTGACATTCTCAGAGATAAAAGGCTTGTGACACACTATGGAGCCATTCAACATTTTATTTCCATAACAGGAAATTTAGAGAATGGGATCGGGTGTGAGCTGTGGAGAGGTGGGGATCTTGCGGGGGTGGGATGGGGGGTGGTTTGTAATGGTCCATCTCTAACTAAGGTCTTCCATTCCCATTATTTCTGGTTCAGCGCTTCGAGAGCCTTCTCATCAGATGGGAGCCTGCTGAGCTTCATTCTCACAGTGAGGTTGTTCAAGAAACTGCTCCATTACAGTTAGCCTTTATTGGCTTCCCTGTTGTGTGATCGTTAGCACACCACTTCATACCAAACAAAAAGAATAAAACTGCAGGTTCCTCAGTGTACTTTACCCCATCATCATAAGCAATACTCAGTTAACCCTTGATCACGGCAAACAGTAATTTTTAGCTTCATTCCTATCATCCAGTTTCTTCCTGACTTTTAATAGCCTTTAAAATTAACTTTAACTCTCAAACATTTGTTTAGGTATGAGGATAAATTCATTGGTTCCAAACTGCCAGTG
The DNA here is from genome assembly GCF_964194155.1 of Cetorhinus maximus. Taxonomy (NCBI): domain Eukaryota; kingdom Metazoa; phylum Chordata; class Chondrichthyes; order Lamniformes; family Cetorhinidae; genus Cetorhinus; species Cetorhinus maximus. The sequence continues at coordinate 102,244,505 of NC_135879.1, read as the reverse complement.
GGAACCTACGTTCAAAGTCACCACAGCCAAACCGGAGGTGGGGAGTGAGCAGAGGTCAGTTTAGGATCAAGAAACACAGAACAGGTTTCCCTCAGGTCCTGCTGAATTTAGCAACAGGATCTGATTAGTACTTTTTGTTTCTATTTCCCGGCTGCTTTCAGAGCCGCAGCAGGGAGAGGAGAGGATAGGAGGGAGGGAGAGATCATGAGTTGTGAGGGAGCATTGCTGAGCGGGTCAGGGCAGATCAGAGTCGGGGGGAGCATGTAGGGGGGGAGAAGATGGTGGAAGGGCTGGGTTGGGGGGAACAGAAGCAGATCCCAGGACCGGGCAGACAATGACAGGGAGTGGGTTTCTGGTGGGGCATGATATTGCTCGGAATGTTAACCAGTGGGCTTATGGGTTGAGGGGAAGCACTCCTCCACCTCCTGGTCACCAAGCAGTGCTGGAAAGCAGTCAGCTGTACCAAATAACTATCCTTGCATCCCTTTAGCTGCCAGGTTTCCCTTAGCCCAGAAAACCCAGTTGTCCAGCATTGAAACTGGGACAGAGAAAAAAATCTGAGGCACAGAGCCTTATTAAAATATTCAAATGATTAACGCAACTTCTGGGAGTTGCTTTTGTTGCCCACCCTCCATTAAAAGCACCCAACCCACATTAACCTTTTTATGGGGTTTAAACAGGTCAACGATGGGGCTGCACCATTTTGCTGCTCATTCTCTGCCCTACACCTCTTCCAAAGCCACCTGCTGCTGGGTGTGCAGAATTGGCGAATTTACCCACTTGTTCCATTTTCTCTGCTGCAGCTCATGTTATCCCCACCAATGTTATTTCCATTCCATCAACTCTAAACGGGAGTGGAAAACACTTAAAATAATCAGAAATATATAACGCAGTACCATGCTTTGTCATGTAGCAGTGACATAGCCTATGCTAACTAGCTATCTCAGGCAAATGTAATGACAAAATTTGATTTCAGCCAGCAATTGATTTTCAATGACCTTCATAAAGATTGATTATCACTACAAAGATTATTTTTTTTAATAATGATTACAAACATGGAGGAAGATCTCTACATTAGGTGGAATAACATATTACAATGTTTTGCTCGATTTGACATACAGGGTAAATCTTTAACCACAGAGTTTAAATAAGCTCCTTGAAAAGTTGGGGTTTTCTTCTAATGAAAATGAAAATGTATTCTCCTGAAGGGTTTAAATGATTGCTACCACTGTGTGGCTATTACTGTTGTGTTCTCTTATAGGCATGTGTTGGCTTCTGATCAGCACTCAGCCTCTAGGCTATATGTATTGAATTTACAAACCAGGAGACATTTAAGCCGTGCATGCATTTCACTGGGTTTTCATCTGCTGGCTTTCTGCTTTGTCCAGAGCACTCTACAAAAAAAGATGCAGCTTGTCAAGCTCTGGAGACGAACAGCTACAATGACAGGATTGGCATAATCTTCAGGGAAGTGGAGGGCATAGGGTTTTAATTGAATGATGGTGTGTGGTCATTGTCATTTAATAACCAGATCAACATTTTTAAGAAAGAAAAGCTTGCATTTATATTGCGCATTTCACTACCTCAGGACAGCTCAAAGGCCAAAGTGTGACATGTTAGTTTCAGCCAACCTGGAAGAACACCAAATTGTGTATGATGACGTCAGGCGCAGGTCCCGACTTCATTGCGCACTCGCACGATATTACGGCTGGCGGGCACACGCGGGAGTCAGCAGCCTGCCCGCCAACAACTAATCAGCCACTTAAGGCAATCAAAAGGGTAATTGACTGGAATTTTACATTGTCCATGTGATTTTTCGTTCGGTGCACACGGGCAGGCGGCCATCCTGTTTTTTTTTACTTTTCTCATCCAAGGGCAGGATAAAAGGAGGCGGGAGCATTGGCTGAGTGAGTTGTTTGGAGTTTGCTGTTGCTTTATGATTGAGATTTCAGACCTTTTCCTCTGGTTTCTTTTGAAGTATTTGTTTGTTAGCCTTGTTCTGAGGACTCTTTTATTTTGTCAACTGTGTTGGAGCATTTCTGCCTTTTTTCAGCCTTCAGTGCATGGGGCAGTGCCATCTGCATCTCAGCAGATGGGGTTTGTGATCTCCGCTGGGGGCACATCCTCTGAGGAGGGAGAGAGGGGCAGAAGGGAGAGGAGGCCAGGTGTCCACAGGCAGCGTTGCAGGGAGAGACCTGTGGGAGGAGAGGCGCAGTCACAGGGGTGCAGGGCCAGCAGGGACAACAAGGCAGACAGTACCATAGGAGACACCACTATCATGCTGTCAGAGTGTTCAGGCAGCGATCCAGCTACCTCAATATGTCCGAGGCCCAGTGCTGCAGGAGGCTCCTCCTTGCTAGGGACACCATGACATCATTATGCCATATGATTGGGCCAGAGATCACCTCCAACTATGTGGATAAGCACCCAATGCCAGTGGCTCTGAAGGTCTTGGTAGCCCTCATTTTTATATATCCAGATTTTTCCAGGGGTCAGTGGGGGATCTGTGTGGAGCATCCTAATCAGCTGTCCATAGCTGCATCACGCTCATAACTGATGCTCTTTTTAAATGGGTCCTCCCATTCATTCAATGCTGAACGGACCAATCCAGCCAGGCCGAGCGAGCCAGAGGCTTTGCAGCTATAGCAGAATTCCCCCGCATCCAGGGTGCCATAGACTGCACCCATGTGGCCATCAAGGTGCCAGCAGGTCAGCCGGAGCCTTTGTGACTAGGAATAGTTACCACTCCATGAACATGCAGATAGTTTGCGATCACAAGACCCAGATTCTGCAAGTCTGTGCAAGGTACCCTGGCAGCTCCCATGATGCATCCATACTGTGACATTCCGAGCTCCAAGGCTGTTTGTGGCTCCTGCTCGGCTGGATGGTTAGTTGCTGAGTGACAAAGGGCATCCATTGAAAAGGTGGCGTATGACTCCACTCCGGCACCCTAGGGCAGAGGCGGAAGAGAGGTACAATCGGAGTCATGCCTCCACAAGGACAGTGGCTACTGAAGATGAGGTTCCGCTGCCTGGGCTGTTCCAGGGGTTCCCTGCAATATCCTCCAGAGCATGTGTCGCTTACAGTTGTGGTCTGCTACACTCTGTACAATCTGGCACTGACAAGGGGGACCCACTCGAGGATGAGGATACTGAGGAAGCTCCACACACTTCAGAAGAAGACTCTACGGACGGATCTGATGAGGAGCCCAGGCAGGCACAGGGTGAGGACATGGAGGCAGACTTGATGAAGCTTCAGGGAAGCAGGGACACCAGGGAAGCCTTGATTCAACGCTCCTTCAGCTAGGCTGCCAAAGCTTGGCATCCATCTTAGTGCAAGGGTGTTGCCTCCGTCACACCCATTTCTGAGAAGGCAATGCCATTATCCCAGTGTCACCTCACAGCCTCTGCAGTAAAGTTTGCTGCCCTTGCCATCTACCATAAGGCACTGATGAGACCTGCATCTATGAGAAACATGAGGGACACTTAGGACAGTGAAACAAAATCTTGCTTTATATCTTTACCAGCGTTGCAAACTAGGAACAAAACATAGTATAATTGCCAAAATCACACGAAAACAATACATAGCATTGATGAAATGAACGCATGTCACCCATGAAAACCCCATCCTGTGCTCATGGTGCCTTAAACTTACACTTGCAAGAGCTACATTGTGGTGCACCCCCACCTCCCCCATCCTCGCTGGCAGCAGCATTTGAGGCAGATCACTGACTCTGCTGTTGCATCAGTCCTGATGGCCTTGGTGGTTGTCCTCTGGCCGGGAGGTGCCTGAGCAGGCTCCACCTGAGAGGGCACGTCCAGCAACATGGCTGGGCACACCTCAGTCATTGCAGCCTCAGAAGATGCCACGGTCACTGACAGAGGGGTGGAGCAGCTGCCACCCTTGTCCGGAGCGCCATGAGAGGAGCCCACGGAGAATACAGGTAGCTCGTCCTCCAGCATGAGGAATGCCTGGACCTCCCGGCTCACCATTGATGGACAGGCAGCTAGCAGAGACACTGGGAGCTTCATCCATCTCTCACACTGGCAGTGACCTCCTGAGGTCACAGGCTGTGTGCGGGCTTGCAGGCCCAAGCTCAAACCCAGGAACCCCTGTTTCTGTTCCTAGAGCTGCTTCTCCATGACAGTCGCCACTCTCTCAATGGAGGAGGCAGTGCGCTTGTTGCTCCGGGTCAACACAGTGCTCATGCTCCACATGGACTCCTCCATGTCAGATAACATGGCACACAGACCCCCAGGGATCTCCGCTAGATCTTCCCATGCATCCCCACTGGACTTCCAGCACCTGCGGCCTGATGGATGACTCCAGGGGCTCGTCATCTGCCTCAAGCTCAGCATGTTCCTGGTCCCCAGAGATCCTCTGACTGCCGGCGCCCTGGGCACTCTCTGCCTCTGCCAGTTCCTCATGCAAGTGTGATGTGCCCTCACCACAGTGCGCTACAAACTTAGCCAATGCACTATTGCCCACCGACGCACCTGTATCCGTGCTGGTGCTTGGTGCAGAGAGCGGATGTGATATGGGTGCATCACTCGGCGGTTCCTCCTTGGGTGTCAAGGGGGCATTCCCCGGTGTCAGCTGTGCATCAGGAAGATGAGGGAGAAACAGACTATGTCAGTTAAGAACATCATCACCAAGTGTCTGTGCAAGCACAACGGTTGCATGCCGCAACGGACATGCGCCTCACTGAGGCACTGTGAGTGGACAAGCCATGGGCACTCTGGATTTGAACTTCTCATTGGAGATGCCATGGCCCTGCCCTTCCTGCACACTCCCTCAGCCTCTCATCTGCCCAATGCATCCTTACCGCCCCCCGGGCCCCCTGCCTCTCTGAGACTTGTGAACCTTGCTCCTTGCTCACATTCCATGTCCAGGGCATCTATCTCAAACCTAGACTGGATCAGGATGTTGGACACCACATCACCCATTTGGGTGCGTTCTCCTGTACATAAATAAGCGCAGTCATTAGTCCATCCTCTACCAGCAGCACCATTCCAGCCTCGCAATGCACCCCCTAGAAGAGCCAGCTTGAGGTGCTTGTCACATTGGCACTCTTCACTCTTCTATACACACAAGGTACACGGGCACATCTCCCACCCTTGGCAGGCGCAGGGATATGTGCCAATTGGCACTATGCATCGCACATCCCTGAGCACCACGAATAACAGCCTCCCTCCAAGACATCTGCACTCAGTTTCATGCCAACTTGGTACACACTATTGCGGAGCACAGAAGATCATTGAACCATTTCCAGCACTGGATCCATGTGCAGCGCTCAACATCATGCCCGCTCACCTGGGCAGCCACCTCCTTCCAGGCCTTCTTTGTCTGGTGGGTGGCCTCCTCATCCCGCAGCATGACTATTTCATGCTGGGCACTCACTGCCTCCACTTGAGCGTGCAGGCTGTCACCTGATAATCATGGGGCAGAGTGCCCACCAGCATTGGCATCCCATCTGCCATGCCCACCGGATGTTGAGGCCGTCACTTATGCCACATTTTCAAGTCTCCCGTTGACAGCTCCATTCGGCTCCACCCCAACTCCTGTCAGCCTTCAGGGAGCTGCCTGGGCTCATTTTATACCCACTCCGGGTCACCATTCCACTTGGCTCCCGCCCCTGCCAGCAGCACTGCACCAATGTCCAGGTGCATTTCCCACTGGCCGGCCATTCCGACGTTCACAGGCAGAAGCAGACACTGCAGCCACTTTAGGGTCTGCCGGTCACACGTGCCCAACGAGCGCAAAATTCAGGCCAAAATCTTTTACAGCCAATGAAGTTGACAAAAGCAAAATACTGCAAATGCTTGAAACCTGAAGTAAAAGCAAAAAAAACGCTGGAAATACTCAGTAGATAAGGCAAAAATCTGTGGAGAGAAACAGTTAACGTTTCAGCTCTGTGACCTTTCATCAAAACTGAGGGACGATGGAAGTGTAATAGGGTTAGAGGAAGTAAAAGGGGTGAAGGTGGTAAGAAGAACAAAAGGGAAGGTGTGTGATAGGGTGGAGGGTAGGTACAATTAAATGACAAAAGGTTTCATGGTGAAAAGCCAATGAGAGTTCAAATAAAGAAACAAAAGATATGCCCAGATGAGGTGTGAATGGGAGTCCAAATGCAAAGTAAAAGGATTAAGAAAAAACAAGGGGCTAAAACTGAACAAGCAAAAAAAATGCAACAAAATGAGGGCAGGGGTTATGATTTAAAATTGTTGAACTCAATCTTGAGTCCAAAAGGTTGTGATATGCCCAGTCGAAAGATGTATTGTTGTTCATTGAGCTTGCATTGAGTTTCATTGGAACACTGCAGCAGATCAAATAGAAATAGGTGAATGGGAGCAAAGTAGAGAATTGAAATGACAGGCAACAGGAAGCTATGGACTGAATGGAGGCATTCCGCAAAGGGGTCACCCAGTCTGCATTTGGTCTCCCCAAAGTAGAGGACACCCCATCATAAGCATAGTATACCAGATTGAAAGAAATACTAGTAGATCACTGTTTCACTTAGAAAGTGTATTTGGGCCTTGGAATTGAGAGGGAGGATGTAAAAGGGGAGGTATTACATCTCCTGTGCTTGCATGGAAAGGTGCTGTCAGAAAAGGATGGGTGACTGAGGAGTAGACCAGGGTGTTACAGAGGGAACTGTACATTTGAAATGCTGAAGGTGGAGGAGAGGGGAAGATGTGTTTGGTGGTGGCATCATGTTGGAGGAGGCAAAAATGGCACCTTAAAATTTCCTTGTGCCAAGTAGAACTCTTGCCCTTTAAATTCTTTTTTGAACACCTCCCACTGATACTCTGTCATTAATAGATTTGCTCAGTTCACGGTGGACAGTCTCTGCCCCGCCCCATTGAAGTCAGCCTTTCCTAAGTCTAGAATTTCAGTAGCTATCCCTTGTTTCTCCCTTTCAAAAATTATGTTGAATTCAATCATGTTATGATGGCTAAAAGATAAACATTCATGCACTGTTGGGCTTGTGACAGCTTTTGACCCAGAAACAGTAACAGTAAGGAAAGTTTGTAATTACTTTAAAATGTTTGGGAAATCTGTAATTGTTTCTAAAAAAATGTTTGAAAATGATTTTTAAGAGTTTGTATCACCTGCAAGGGTATCAATAATAATTTTTGGTTAATAAAGAAGTAGCGTTCCATGTGACATGGCAACACTGGACCTCGAAGCAATACAAACAGGAAGGAACTTAAAATACAGAGGTCACGTGGCACACAAAAAGAAAGCAGACACACACTCAGAAAGAGAAGCAGAAGCAGAAGAGATGCAGTGTGGAGTTGAGAAGGTCTGGGAGGAAATGCACCCTACCGGGAAGATTGCATGGGTAGATTCCTGTTTACTCAAAAGCTGATGCCTGTGGAGCATCAGCTAAGTCTTTGAAGGAAAGGAATTGGAATTTCCTTGGATGAACTGTGTGGTTGAAACTAGGACCTACAGCCAGAGTGGACAACTTACTAAATCAATAAGATTGTCTCAGTTCTTTCTGCCATTCCTTATATAATTTATAATTTATACTGACTATGATTCACCTGTTAATTTACATTTAATTTGCACTGATTCTGACTCACTTTAAAGTAAAAGTTATAAAAAGTGAAATCATGTCTTGTAATTTCTTCATTTGGGAAACAGTATTTTTGTTTTCTTTTGGTTTCTGATTCCTCGTGGGGATTGTAATAAAATTGGGGGATATTGTGGGGTCTGAACCCAGAAATTTAAACAGGTTCATTGGAACTTTTTGGCATTTAAACAAACAGGATTGCATGTTTGCGTTTGCTATATTTTATTGGGAAATCAACATGAGTAGCTGTAGGGCTCAAACCTTTGTTGAAAGAGACAATCTGACGATCAGAGACTTAAAACAGTTGAGAAGAGGTGATATACAGTCTGTAGCACAGCACATGGGAATTAACATAAGATAGGAGCAAAGAGGGATGGGATGCTTGAAGAATTGACGAGGCAACTGAGGCTCAAAGAAAAAAGGACCAGTTATGTTATGATTGAGCCCAACTGGCCAAAATTGAAAAACAAATAGAACTAAGAAATATTAACTTAGAAAGAGGTAGGGATAGAGGAATAAGACAGGGAAAGGAAGGAAAGAGATAGAGAGAGAGATGAAAAAAACTCAAAATGGATTACCTGAATTTGAAGCGACAAGAAGTGAAGCTGACACAGGGAGAACTTTTCATAATTTTGATTTGTTGAGGAATTTTCATTTTTAGTGAGGAGGGAGTGGAGGTGTATTTGGTGTCATTTGAGAAAATTATCACAAACCTGAACTGGCAGAAAGAACAGAGGACTCTGCTCCTACAAAGCATTTCAGTAGGGAAGGCTTTGGGGGTGTACTCATCTCTTTCAGCAGAGCACTCATGTGATTATGAGGAAGTAAGGAATGTTGTACTCAATGCTTATGAGTTAGTGCCAGAAGCTTACAAGCAGAAATTTAGAAATTTGAAAAAGAGAACAGGTCAAACCTATGCAGGACTTGCCAGGGGAAAGGAAATGATATTAGATGGTGTTGGACCATGAAGATGGAACAGGACTTCAGTAACCTCAGGGAGATGAAGTTGCTGGAGGAATTTGAAAATAGTTTTCCTTTGGGGTTAATGTCTCAGCTGGAAGACCACAAAGCTCACTGTCTGCTTATCTCTTGCCATA